>NC_091812.1:46850000-48050000 GCF_041296235.1 Equus asinus
TCCACCCCACCCACACAATTTTTAAGGAATTAGAAAAAACAGGGGAACTACCAGAAAGTGCAAAATATGAAGAAGGCAGCTTTCAGCTCCTTCAGCATGGAGTAGAACATTCAATTTTGAGCTTTTACTATTGAACTTGAATAGCCTGCACATTAAAAAAAAAAAAAAGTTTTCTATAGAAACCCAATTTTTTAAAGTCCAGGAAGCATGCAGCTGGTTAATGTTAACAAAAGACCTTGACAGGAACATGTAAACTCTATTGAATGTCATGCTTGGGGCCTATCTGCCAGCAATATTGTAGAGTTGTTTCATTAAAAATGAATACTGTACACTGAATATGGGATAACTTTCTGCAGCCTTCATCGTGTCACATAGTACATAGATTTTGAATCTAGGTAAAGAACATGTCCTGGTGTCACACCGCTGAAGATGTCCCTGTGCAATCTCTTTTGTTGAGTCCTTATGAAGCGACAAGTCACAAATCCAAGATTCTGCTCCCTGAGGACACGTTATGTGAGCCATAGCACTGCTGTAGTCTTCTGCCTATCCTGAATGCTCTGTGAAACTTAGCCTTAAATACCATCACGTAACAATCACAAAAACTCTCGCTAAAGGCCGTATACACTAATAAAAAGACAGTGGTGCTTCCAACATTCTGAAATGCTCTGAAAACCAACTTTTCCAATACTAAATACAACAAAATAACCTTCATAAAATATAACTTTTCTCCATTTACACTTTTTTAAAGGATTAGTCTCCTATGCTTTTCAAGCACAGGAATCTGTGAAATAACTCCTAACATGGACAGATTTTCTTTTTTAATACATAACTTAAGAGACTGGAGAGTTTTAACTCAAGTCCAGTCTCTAAACAAGGAATATTCTTGTTTACTTTAAAAATGGAAACAACATATAGTTCCATTATAATTGTTAAAAAGTTAGCTTTACAAACATGGGAATTTTAATTTAAAAAAAAATTCTTAACAAAACTATACAGTGTACAAATTACTGTCTACAAGGTAGGCGGTTCGTTAAGAAGACCTTTCGCTCTTCTTGCTACTTGCAGCTTCACAGATTCATTCACATATTTTTTAATGGAGCTGCCCACCCGAACATTACCCCATAACTATATTGCTATAATTAAGATTTTTGCCATGTCTTTATGTACAGTCTCCTTCACTGCCTTTCATTGTTTTTCCTTAGACAAGCCTCAAACGCTCATGTCACTCCAGAGGAAACACTTCAGAGGCACCGTGAGTGGAGGGCTGCAGAGCTGAACAGTGCCACGCAACTGGGGGCTGGAGACCCCGCCCCCACCCGATGCCCTTGGGTGACCTTGACCAGCCTGAAGCTCTGCAGTTCCGGGTGAGGGAGGGGCGTGCAAGACCTGCAAAAGTGGGGCCCTTCGTCAGAATATACTTCCTGGGAAAAGAGGAGGAGGCCAAAAAATGGATTTGAGATTATATATATAGTAGTATTTTTAATAGTTTTATCTCAAAACGAAAGGAGAAAAACAATTGGTTAAAAAAAAAAAAAGCAACACTTGAACTAGGCCTTTGTATTCAAGAGGCAGGCAGGAATACCCACAGTGTGTAACTTGTTTAGCTAGAACTGCTCATTCACTGGCAAAAAAGAGAGCGAGTCTGCCCTTAAAAAATACTGCGCGTCCTGTGAGGTTAAGGTGTTCACCCAATAGGTCAAAGGTGCATGAAGAGCTTGGCTGAGATGATCTGTTTTCGACCAGGGCAAGTATCACAGAAATGACTGGACTTCCTTTTGAACTTGCGCTGCTAGGATCCTGCTGTGCTATTCAGCATTAGGGCTATCAAACTCAATGGGCTAATCCAATACAATTCTCAGGCCCATAAGCATTGTTCTAAAGTATTCATTATTAAAGGATATGCTGTGAGAACAATAGACAGTTTATTTTATTAGGCCATGGCCTGGGGGAAGGCGGTCAGGGGGGCGCCTCAAGGCAGCCCACCATGTGTCACTAATTCTGAAAGATTTTCCTTTTAGTAATGGATTCCCTCAATGGGACTCAGGGATGGGGCAAAATAAAACCAGCCTCCATTCACCCTCTAGACCTCAAAGGGCAACTGAATCAAATCTCTATTTGAGGTACCATCCCTTAAAAAAATCCCATCAGCATCTAATGGGCCTAATTCATCCACAGGAAAATTAATTTCTTAAAATTCTATATTTCCCTGCTCTGGTTCTCAGTTTAAAAGGGCAGGTAAAATGAAAACTTAACAAGATTTATTTTTTTTTTTTTGTTCCTTAAAAACTGAACTTTGATTTTAATCCATAAGTCCAAATACATTTAATAATAGCAACCCTCTGTTCAATCTTCTGGATGTCTCAAAAAAAAATTCCATTTGAAGTAGTGAGTCACAGGTAAATCCTATACTAACATTAATGAAATGAAGAAATGGGACAGAGAAGTGGTGGAGAAAGAATATGGGAGCTCTCCCTCCAGCTGGGCTGACAGGTTTTGTAGGAGAAAGGATACTTGTGTTAAACCCCCAAAGTGTGAAACATCTGCTATGTGGACATTTCAACAAATACCTTTGCCAAATACGAGACAGGCTCACTCTCCACTGTGGATCTGGAACTTTCAAGAAAAACTACCACCACCACCAAAAAAAAAAGATCAGACGGTTTGTTTGAAGCCAAGTCTGCCTCCAGGAGAATGTGTTGTGTTCACTTGTTCTTACTATTTTCGTTGTTTATGAAAACCAGAAATGAGTTCAGCTTGCACCCCAGGTGGGAAGTTAGAGAAGGGGGAACCTGTGTAAGTTGAAGTTTGTCACAGTAGCCAGAACAGTCGCTTTGCAGCCCAGGCCCGTCTCAGGGTGCACTGCTTCACAGCTACACTGTAAAGTGTTAAAAATCCTCCCACCCACCCCAGAATATATATATATGTATATTAAAAAAAAATCCCCTGTCCATCTCTCAGTACACAAAAGGACCTCATCACACTGCAAAAATAGCAGTACCCACTTTGGTCAATTAAAACAAACAAACAAAAAAAAAGCATACATTATTTTTTTTTTTAAATCTGTGTACTTACCTAGAATAACCAATGCAGCTAAAAGCACTACCTACATAGGCAAAACTTGGTATTGCATAATTCGTATAAATTTGAAACCCCTCCCCCCCAAATATTAATTGGAAGATGAAAAACATGAAAGGTTAATAGAAAAAACACCAAAATACTGAAAATATTGCTGGTCGATTACAATTTTTAAGCGGCAACTATACACAGCCATGATATGCTTTATAAATGTGAGATAAAGATATAACTGTCTAAAAAATCCATGATGTCACACATTTTTCTTCGTCTGGAGTACAAAATATTTTGTCATAAAAATGGTAAAGATTTAAAATGATAATAAATGCAGCAAAACAAGTGTAGTGATGTCACCTTTTTGTGGTTTTTTTTTTTGTTTTTTGTTTTTTAGATTTCAAGGCAAGGCACGTCATGTGGACATTTATATCTTCGTGCAAATTAGGATTACTGGAAAGAGTATTTTTAATTAAAATTTTAAGAGACATAGAGGCAAAATGTGTCTGCCCATGCACACTACAGATCTGTCAATACAAGAAATTGGTGGAACAAGGCTAATGTGTCAAAGCACCATGCAAGATTTCAGCACCCTGATTACAAGTGTTTTCTCAAGAGTGCATTTTTATATCCTACACCCTGGCGGTCCCAGTTTGTAAACTGTCAGCTTTACCCTTGTGACATGGATTTGCCTGCGTCTTTGTCTCCGTGATGCAGATTTTACAGAACCTTTTGTACACCCTATGGGTTCTTGATGCAACCAGTAATTTTAAATAAATAAATTCTACCTCCAAGGAGGCTGCAGCTAAACCAACATAAGTGCTGTGTTTTCATTAAATTTTTTTTTTTCTCAAGCACATGATTTGTCTTGATTTAATGCCTTTTTACTGCCCTCAAAAACTGAGGGGAAAATAAATTCGCTCAAAATTATTTTAAATTCTTTTTAATCCCCTCAATTTAGAGTCCAAGGGCTGAAGGACTTATAATCATGATTCCCCTTTAGATATAAATTTATAAATTGCACTTGCCTCTGTTAAGTGTTTCTTTTGTGGGGAAAATATTATATTAATTTTTACTGTTGCATGCAGAGATAACACTTCACCTACATAGAGGCATTTCTTCCATAGAGCCTTTGTGTTCAAACTGTTTTTTTTTTCCTTTTTTCTTTTTTTCCTTTTTTTTTCTTTTTTTTTTTTCTTTTTTAAGATTTCAAACTGGGTTACACACTGGAAAAGGCTGGGTTAAGGGCCAAAATTTAATAAATCTGTACTGATAACTAAAGGCTACAGAGATTTTATATATTTTTTTTAACTTTTAGAAATCAGAGTGCTTATAAAATGGCTGGCTCATGGCTCTGTCACCCAGCACCTCTGATGCCGCCTCCTAGCCTTCGTTGGTGAGATAACCAGGAATAGTGATTCCATGCGTAAACAACAAGAATACTAAACCAATAAAACTAGCTTATCATGCAAATATTAAGGCATCTAGAAAGTCAGTTAAAATATATTGTCATAGAGACAGAACATCTATTTCCCAGCGGACTTCATGTAACAAAGGCTACGTTGCAGGGGCTGCGATCTACCATCAGTGAAATATCATCGACCCTTTTTATGTCTTTACAGTTTCAACCTTAAGGGAATTAGTGATTGTAAGTGCTGCAATTGCTGGTCTATGATCTTCTTTCTTCAGTTGCTTTCCTTTCTCCCTTTTTGTTTGTTTTGTTTTGTTTTGTCCAGTCTTCCTCTTTTCCTTTTTTTTTTTTTAAATTTCTTAAACTATTGTTGTATTTCATTTTCCCTCAGTTGCTCGTTTCTGCTTGAAGGAAAGGTTCTCCGATTATGTTCAAACCGTAATTTTGGACATTTGCCGGTAGGATGGGTGTCCTATTTGATACTTGGAAAGGGACCAAGCTAGCCCAGGTACCAGGACTGTGGACAGGAGAGGGGCAGGGGGGAGGGAAGAGAAAAAGAAAAGTACAATGTTAAAATCGACAATATCAGAAACGTAAATTCCACAGGCATCAAATTACTACTACCACTTTTTTCAAAATTACAGTCTAATGAAATAAATAAGCTAAACTATAAACGTTACACGTATCTACACTACACGGTCTATTTCTTTCATGGAAAGTAAGACTGTGAGGCAGAGAAACCTCGAGGAGGGTTCACACACAATTGTTGAACTCTAATTGATTAAGGACATCCTTCCTAAAATACTTGATCTACTTCGATGTAAACACAATAAGATTTTTTTGTCCAAAAAAGAAAGCAGCCAATCTACAATGGTACCAATATAGTTTGCCAGTTATCTTCTCATCTTGTTTTGCCTTTCACTCACAAGCAATTGTGTGATAAAATGAGCGTCAATTTTTTACCTGCCTATCGGTTGAATAAAATTGAAAGGTGTAATGAAAGATATTTCTTTTCCTTCACCATAAGAAAAAAACACATTTTTCAGGAAGGCCAGTGCATAACATGTAATTGGCAAGGCTGACACCAGAAGCCTGGGCATTCCCTGCCCTCCGCATCGGGAATGCTACCCTATCTGAGCTGCTCTGAGTGTGGGGAGTCCAGACGGGGTGAATGGGAGCAGTGCTGGAGGGAGTCAGCAGATGAGATAACCTGCTTATATAAATAAATAAAGTATGATTCAACCAGCTCTAATTTCACCTATATTGTATTTGGGGCTGTTTCAAAAAAAGTTTGAAAAACAGTTCTCTAATTGTTACTGGCATAATCTCTCATTAAACAAGTACTACATGGAGGAAAATAACACCAGATCTTCATATCACAAAACAACCCCGCCCCATACACTTTGGGGTCCACCTAACTGGATGTACTGTTTGTTTCAACACTCAACTTGGAATGTACGTCAGCTACATAACAGTAGCACAAATAATCATGAATGAGAAAACATCAAATTGACCATTCCATTTCAGTTGAGGTATGGCCTGGCATAGAGACATAATTTCAGTGTTTTAAATTTACTTTCCTATCCTTTTCTTTACTTTTGGAACCATAAGGTGAGATGGATGGCATTACTGCAGATATCAATCTAAACACCCTCATTTTTTCACATTTGAATTTCACAGGCACAAAAACCTTTAGGGAATGTTAGCTTGAAGGAACAATTTTTCCAGAAAAAGAAAAAGAAACAAAAAAAGAGCTTGAATTTAAAAAAAAACAAGACTGTGACATACACCTTTTTTTACTCTGGTAATTCCTTTATACAAAATGTGGCTTCTTGCTAAATGTCTGGGTAAATATTTCTGAGTTAATATTTCAACAGAAAAAATTTCCAATGACCTTTGATGCTCAAGAGATTTTATGATTCGATCATGAGCTCGACGATAGCGAAGTCCATCTCCCTCTAAGACAGCACCCAGCACTTGGTGCATGTTCAACCAGTTTGTGGATAAACAGACAAATCAGTTAAGTGTTTCAAATCACACCCACCTATATATTTTTTTAAAGTGTCGCTCATGATCACATATTTTCACGAATACATTGTGCTTTCGTGCCCGAAAAAAACCAAATAGGCATCTCTGAACTTCAAATTAGAGAAGTTTAGCACTAAGAAAAATTAACTAGGCAGGAATAATCAAAACTTAAAAAGATATATCCCTATTACCTGATGCAAAATCCTAGTTCTAAAGAATAAGGAGAGTTGTTATTGAACTCTTTTCTGAGAGACTTGTTTTCACTTATCTTTCTCTTCCCACACACATCGTCAACATTTCCGTGCTTTGCACCATTGATTGGGAAGAATGCTAGATGATGCATCACGAAACTTATTTTCCCCTCATCTGGATTTCTACTGCACTTTATACACAGTCCTGTTACAGGATTTATTACTTCATATCATGATTATCTGTATCTATGATTATCTTACAGACTGAAAGGTGAGCTCCATAAAGAAAATGACCTTGTCTTTTCAATCCTTATAGAGTCTGGCCATAGCTGATGATAATTATTTCTTAACAAATAAACTAAATTACAAAAATGGATACCTATTCTTTTTAACCTGAAATAGGAAGCATATGTGAAAAATAAAAGACTGGCTCAAATTCATAATCCTTAACAGTAAAAGACATCAACAACAAGCAAATCACTTCACAAAATCAACACGGGTCCCAAATTAAATGGGCTCTAAAAAGTCATTTAGAGATTGCATACTTTAGAAAAACAAAACATATTTTAATGATTGAAAATAGATGTGACTCCCTAACAGGGGAAGTCCACCTACTAATGGCAGAGAAGACAAGAATTCAGGGTTTACTTTGCAATAGGTTTCTTAGCTCTTTAGAAGAGACATGTATTATTATTCTTTGGAAAAGGCTCAATAAAAATAAATTGATGCTAGTGACTAACAGGACTCTCGCTGCAGAATATCTAACAAACTCAATTTACATGTTTATTTACACCTTTCCAACCTCCCATCCTATATTACGACCATGCCAAAATTGCAGTGTGCAGTATATTTGTCAATACTGTTTATGAACCTTTAGGGGGAAATAAATCTCAAACATTAACACTATGCAGACCCCATATATGAGTTTTACAAGTCTCTTATTGCCAATTTATAGGCTAAGTTCAGAACTATAAGGTAGAGACACTTTTTAGACCTTTACTTTGTGAATATCACTGAGAAAAATCTGGTAAAACTAATTCAAAGATCATCATAATGTAAAGAAAAATGTTTAATCAAACAAAATAACCTGGATCATTTAATTTCAAAAAGACAATGCCTCAAACTGCAAAGTTATTCAGGTAAAAATGTCACAGTGCTTTTTACATATCTAATTCTCTCCATATAAATCACCGGTACGGATAAAATAAACACACATATTCATATTTATCTCTATACACAAACTAGTTTTATGTAAAATGTTTAATAGTTTTACTTCATAAGGGACTGAAAATTGTATAGATGATCTTATGTTCAATCCAATAATCTGTAACTCTGTCTATTAAGAGACATGAGAGTACAATTGAAAGCTTTCAAAATATTCAGGGTCAAATTAAGCTACTTCAGTAATACCTTCAAGGATGCATTTACTTTGTTTTCATTACATTTTCCATTGCCAAATCACCTTTTTTTTTAGGCAAACAGAAGATGAGCATGACTGAAAGTTGAAAGCACATCTTTAGAAAATACGTACAGACCATACAATTTAAAAAAAGGAAAGAATATAAGTACTTTGTGAAAAATCAGGCACAAAAAAATCGTAAAAGATTTTGATACTATCTTAAGACAAAGCAAAATTTACCCTATTGACTTCTACTCTATGTATAAATGAATTATTTCATTATAAACAAAATAAGTAAAAGTTAAATCAAAATCCTAAAAAATAAAATGTCTAATATCATGGATAATATTTTCACATTATTCTGATCAAATGTATGATGTGGCTGTCCCCATAAAGGAAGAAGGAAACAAACAAATTATTTTGACCTAAAGATGCATTAACGGTAGGTGATGGTCCTGCTTCATTTTAGATACTCAAACTACCTCTGAAGCATTGTATTTCTTCCAGGTATCCCTCTTCAAAAGAAACAAACTCTATGATACTCTTTCAGTAAAGAAACTTATCAAATAATGTCATTGGAGGAACAGTTAAAGGGAGTCAGGGAAGATATGACAGTTGAGTTGGAAAGAAATGCAGACCTCTGTGTGGTTCAAGTGGACAAAATTAGCACAAAGGGAGAAACTTCTGGATGATAACCATGCTGG
The DNA here is from genome assembly GCF_041296235.1 of Equus asinus. Classification (NCBI taxonomy): domain Eukaryota; kingdom Metazoa; phylum Chordata; class Mammalia; order Perissodactyla; family Equidae; genus Equus; species Equus asinus. The sequence continues at coordinate 46,858,800 of NC_091812.1, forward strand.
GGGCCTACTATGAGCAAGGTATCATCTTTGGTGTTTTACATGTGCTATGTCACTTAATTCTCTCAATGAACTCTTGACACTGACATTATTATACCCATTTCACAGATGAGAAAACTGAGACTTAAAGAGGTTAAGTATCTTGCCCAAAGTTCTCCACCTAGACCTCAGATGTGAATCAGTTCTGTTTGTCATTCCCATGGCCATTTAACTATCTTACACTGCCTCCCTGGGAAATCAGCCATTGACCCAACATTTGAAAGAACTTTTGAACAGACTTTTCCGAAAGCAAAATGAATTTGCTTCAGGACACACTGAATTTCTCACACCCCCTAAACACAGCTGAATCATAACCTAGCTAATGTTGTAGAAGACTTGTGCACAGAATATGTGGCTGGTCTGGCTGACCTGAAATTTGATATGTCTGTCCTCTGAAAACAAATCTAATTGAAGTTCTAGTAGAGTGCGCTATGGTGAGGATTAAGGGGGAAGAAGATACCTACTTCTTCCTTTAAAAAATGATACAGTATTTTTATATATTTCTTGTCCTGGATAAATTGGATAAAGTAGTTGGTCTTCACATCTATAAGGAGTAAACAGACTCTATACCTTTCAATAAAGGAAACAGAAAATTGCTCTGGGCAAGTCAACATGTGATTATTGTGCTTTAAAAATTACGCATTCTGGGTCTTTCAGGCCAAAAAGGATTGGGCCCCTAGCTTTTAACTCAGTAACCACCCAAGAACCATGGGGTGCCAAATAAACATATATGGCGTCATAAGCTGAGTAATGAACCAAGCAAAGTCAACGTCTTCACTTCAACCATTAGTCTTAGGCAATAAAAACAATAAGACCCATTTCAAGAGCGGCAATTATTACTAGTCTGTGTTTATTTGATAATGGGTTGGGCAACCCATGTGTCAAACATTTTATAAAATGCCCAAGTATGCAGTATACTCCTCTAATACTTTTCAGAGGAGTAATAATATTGCCCATTCAGATTTTACATGCTGATTTTATCATACCACTACCACATTTACTTCAAAGATAGTAAGTACTCTTTCAAGAAGCTTAAAAAAATATTATAGGAATGAAGCACAAAGAACTGTTTATATTCATACATACCTCAACTGTACCAGTAGCCACACTACTTATAGATAGCAATAAAAATAAGCAATGGCCCACAAGGCAAGAAAAATAAGTAAAATAGAAACCTTAATTTAAAACAAAAATTAGCCTTTAATTCCTTTGCACCTGTTTCAAATATCCCCAAGGAGGAAAGTTTTTTACTTCCTTGGCTAAACATTGCTAATTTTATTGCTACAATATTAACACACAGGTATTAGTATCACTCCCAAAATGTACAATAAACAATTTTCCCTATTAGTAGCTAAAATCTGCCTGGAAAAAACAATCAAAGGCAGGTTAATTACACATTAATTAAGTTATAAACCATGCCGTCTGGACTGTCTTATGTGTGTGTTTGGACTGGGTGCATACTTCACTGTAACACAGAGGCTGCAGACTGCGTCTTGTGAGAAAACGCTCACTCAGCCCAGTGGAAGGAATAGATGGGTAGGATTTAAGTACCATATATTTAAGAATTATATATATAATTATATGTTAAGAATATATTTAAGAATCCGTTAATGTATTAGAACAAAGAAGATGGTACTTATAAAATACTAGTGGTTAGCCCTTATATAGTGTGTGTTAAATAACAGTGCCAGGTACTTTCTATATGCTTGACCTACTTTGAAGTTTTCAATCCTCATAACAAACCTACGAGAAAAGTACCATTGCTATTCTGATTTTACAGATGAGGAAGCTGAAGCTAGCAAGTTATGTGTCTTGCCCAACTCCTATGGCCCTTCAGTTGTAGAAGCCAGGATTCGAACTCTAGCAGTGTGGGTTCTAGGATCTATATTCTCACCCACTACACTTGACCTCATCTCCCTCTTTTGTAAAACATTCTTTACTTTTATCTCTGGACAGGAATTTATATTATGCCTGAATTACATAGGAGATTCTCTGAGTTAAGCTCTGTATCACTTAGCCACACTGAAATTCCCACTAAAATATAACTCTTGAGTCCAAACTTCAGTACAAATAACTGTACCGTATTTATCCAATTCCTTTCAGCTGAACGCAATATCTGCCTTTGTTTATGTACATACAGATGTGGCTGTATGTCAATTAATTTGCTTGTTGAGCTCCACTTCAGACGAGACTAGTCTATAAGTGAAATACACAAAGTGTATTACACAGGTCTTGGGTTTCTTTGATTTATTTCCCCCATTTTTAAGGATCATTATTGCCATCTGAATGATCCTATTTGCATGTAAGATGATTTCTAATGATTATTACTATTTGTAATAATCTGTATTGGAAAGCTCCCTGGCCAGCTCTTACCTGAACTGCAAAGTACTCTTGTGGGCTGTCTGGGAAACACCAAATATCATAAACTGCAGGTGGCTCATGGAATTATTCTAACTACAAGCAATAGCACTTCATAGTAATGAAAGAGAAACGTATTTGTTTCTTAACTAAGTAGGTAAATAGCCTTCTTTATTGCTACTCCCTGGGGACAAACGGTTTTGAAAATAACATATCAAAACGGTAGGCCATCAAAGCTCATTAATTTATATTCAATTGTTTCAGATGTGTTTTGTTATTGGGGCATGCTGGATTAAATGTTAACTTTACTGTGTGTGAGTAGTACCATTTTCTAAGTAAAATAATGGCATCTGCCAGAGAAATATTTTATCTAACGAAGAGCACAGAGCAAGAAGAACCCTTATGTATGCAACCACTGCAGCTAAATAGTAACTGTTATTACAACTACTGTATTCTTAGTAAAAAGCTCTTAGAAAACCCTACAAGACCTTTCAACAATGCAATGTATATATTTAAAAGTCATAAAAACTTATTTCCTAGAAGGTTTACTTTAGACACAACAAAAATACTTTCCCCCTCAACAGTCCAAATTAGGTAGATTTTTTAAAATTATATTTGATATTTCTCATGTTTTCGAACTAAAAGAGAGAATTATTACGAAGATGACTAATTGGAAATAAATTACAGTACACACAGGCATACATATGTAACAACTTACACGGCTGTGGGAGGTTTCAGTCAATTAAATCATACACTAGTTATTTGATTCCTCCCACAGACTGTACCACAGCAGAGACCCGCACGTGTGGATTTCCATCCTCCTTCTGTGGTCTGTATTCGTCTCTATCCCTGGGCTCCTTTTCAATGCTATTGTTACCAGTGCTCTCCTCATTAGCATATGTGAGTCTTCAACAGCAGACAAAATTCTCCACAAAAATAGTGCTTCCAAACAGTGCCTTTCACTAGAGAAAATCACCCAAGGCATACGAAATTAAATAGAAATGTACGTTTTCTACGAAAGGAAAAGACAATTCTTTCCCAAATGATTTTCATTTAAAGGCAAAAATCAGCATTATTTGTACAATTTCACCTCTAAAAGACAGAACTTACTTGTATCAGAATTCCAAAGCATAAAATCACAAATCACTAAGGAACTGAACACATTTTTATCTTATGCTTGCTACTCTGTTCATAGGTGCATAAAAAATCTTCCTTCACATACAACAAAAATTAACAAAGGAGAGAATAACTGCAACTTTCTATCCAAAATTCGTGTTCTTCATTTTCTTGAACTTAAATAGGCTTTTGCCTTTTCCTTTGTAATTTATTGTTAGTTATTATATTTACTCATTCATAGGCTTTGTTAGCTAAGTAAAGAAGACTAAAAACTCACTAAATACTAATAGCACTAGCAAAGACGAGAATCAAAAAAGGTAAGTTAACAAATGGTGTGTTGGCTGCTGGCGAGCTGATTTCTTACGGACGTAAGACATATGTAAACATGGCACTTTACATAAAACATCTTCAAGTGCTGTAGGGGTTTAATATACCTCTTTCGTTGCAAAGGGTTAATCGGCAAGGTTTACATTTGGGAATTTTCTGCATCTCGCTCCTCCCTCTCCCGTAGCGCTGCCAAAAATCATCTGACAGGAAACGTAAGATTAAGTTTGTCCTACCTAAGCGAACAAAGACTGCTCTGAACAGGCCACCGGTTTACTGCAGAGCGGGACCTTTCCTAATCCTGCTGGAATCTGCACTGCTGCTCAGAAAATATCACGGAAAAAGTTGTTTTCTTCCCTCTAACATCTTGTCTCTGCACCATCTCATTTTGGTCACACTGAAGATCCTGCTGCTTCTCCCATAAAGGTTAACTTAAAGCTCCAAACATAATCATGTGGAAAATGGACATTATTGATTCCTATGGTCCATTGTTTCCCTATCCTAAGTCCCTGAAGTTCAAGTTCAATCTGGAATTACATCATGTCTGGTTTCTCCTGGTTACCAGACGGCTTGAGACGTGACCACAGCTACAGAAAAAACAAACAGCCTTCTTCACGCTTCGGCTCCCCTATCGATTCAAACGTAAACTTTTTTTCTTTCTCTCAAGTATGCTTCAAGTATGGAGCATGGTTAATTTAGAGATTAAGTTCCAAATTAGATTATCTAATGGCATCTTAATGGATTGCTGACCCATTTCCTGTGGGATGGCAGCATGCAAGTCTGGCTGGAATACAATTAATTTCTTAGGAAGTGTTCTGAAGAGTTTCCTAGATAAAAAGGAAACCTTGTGTTGTGCAAATCTTTCTTTATAAATGGAGAAAGTTAGGCAAAAGTACAACAAATCTCAACGTACTTTTTAACAGCCAGATCACAGATATTGTGTGTGTGTGAACACCGAACGGCACATCAAGATCATTTTTAAGAAGGATGACATTTTCAGTTTGGATTTCATAACAGGTGCAAATAATTTTTATGACATTAGAACTAACGCTTTTAAGTAGAATATTCAAATACAAAGAGCAACCCTAGTTAGCAGCCACGTGACCAAACAATGGTCATGTGCAGTTTAGGCTTTTGCAATTCTCCTCCTGGGACCAAAGATTCTTCCATTCATCTACCTCATCAGCCTTTCTATCCGAGTCCCAGAGTGGTGCCAGGGGCCCAGAACGGTGTGTAAAAAGTTGAACATTTTGAGCACACTGCAGAGCTGACAGCTGAAAAGGAAATTCAGCACTCTGAGAATAAAGCTCCCCCCAGGAACTCCAGGAACAACCCAGCTGTTGTACTGTAGTTATGTGTCAAGATAACAAACTGAAAGCAGGAAATGCTAACCTAGTGAATTCGGAGGGATGGTCTAAGTGTCATGTGGAAATTAAAGTTAACTCTTGCTACTACCTAAGGACAGGACACTTGCCGCCCTTCTCATACAAGTGCCATGCTTACATGCACGTGTGTGTGCACACATACATATGCACACATGCGTGCATGCATACAGACATATATACTTGTGTGTGCATACACATACCATATATGCATACATGCATAAATACATAGACCTATATTTACAGACAAACATATGGTTTGCAACCCAATATTGAAGATTATTTTTGTTTGCATATTCCTTATTAAGTCCTCGAGATACATATTCTACAAAGAAAATTTTACGGACAAAGCAATGAGAATGGTAAACGGTTGAGGACAGTGTTATGCAAATAGGGTTATGTGTATGAAGTGAATGCTATTACTCCTTCCTTTTTGCCCTCTCTCTCCTCACCAACCAGATCCAAATAATCTTTACTGGCTGTTAAATTTCTCTTGGGAAATCAAGCAACTCTCTAGAATTGCAGTAATAAACGACAATTTCTTACAAAAACACGTGTAAAGTAACTACAGAATGAAGTATTCAACTCCTAGAAAGAACTGCTAACACATGTAACATGGAAAAGAGCTGATAAAAGTCTCTTTGGTGCCATTCAATTATGGCATCAGCAGAAACACAAAAATCCTTCCAATTATTTCAGTAAAATCTTCATTTATTCATTATTTCAGAGGCTGAGCAAATGGTTTGTGTAAACATATCCTTCAGTAACACGCGCATGTTTATTTTAGCCATCTGAAGGCTTCTTCTGTGTTTATATAAGCCAGCAGACACATACAGCCACTCAGTTGTGGCTTTGCCTTTTCTTGAAAGGGGTGAAGGGGGAGAAGAGGGAATGAAACAATAAATCCAGTTTCTCTTTTGCATAAAGCACTCCCTCCAATGTTTTAAAATAACTTATGTTTATATTATTCTTGGATTGTCCCTGGACTTTCTTTTTCATTCAATTATATTGCTCTTTCATATTTGATACTACAAGCTATGTTCTGGCTATAGTTTGAAGAAAGAAAGCCAGTTAGGGAGTTAACTGCTGTATTTGTTTATACCCACATAACTCACATACGCAACAATGTAATTTGTCCGCTTCAGAGGACAAAGCACAGACAAAACAGTACCCTGAAGAACAGCATAAGCAACTCATCACCTAAGAGCTGAGCCCCTCCTGACTCAAGCCAAATTGAGTCCTCCCCCAACCGAGTTCATTCTGGGTTAACTGCAGTACCTGACCTTTGGGTTAAACAGAAAAAAAATCACATTTTCAGCGTGCAAGCAACTCCTTCACACACACACACACACACACACACACACACACACACACACACACACAAATGGCTCACAAAATTCTAAGGTCAAAACAACAAAACACCTTCAGGGTTGCAACCTAACAAGTCTGTGCAAACTTTCCAGGGGAGTCAGCTTTGGTTCCTAAGGGAATGTTTCTACATTGAAGCTGGGGAGGCAGGGAGGGAGAAGGGTGGAAGAAATCTTCCAGCTTCGATTATACTTGCACAGCTCGCTCAGTACTGCCATTTTCAGTCCCAAAAAAGGAGCTGCGTTTGATTTGAAAACACCTCTTCAGGAAAAGGGAGCGACCATGGCCCAGTGATTGTAAGAGGAACGTAAGGGCAACCAACGACAATCAAAACAGAATAAAACAAAGCCAAACCAACCCCTTCTTGGTTTTGTCCTCTGCTACTATCAAGTCTCCGGGGATTGCCTTTTGTTGAAAATAAAAAGCAACAACCGCAACAAAAAGAACCTGATATTTTCTGTATTCCATTATGACGAAGGCAAATTATTTAATTCCCTGGTTGAAGAGATCCACCATTTCTCATATATTTTCAATTTATTCAGATAATTTTAAAGTTGTAGCAGTGCCCTGAAGATTTCAGATGTCTCTTATCTGCCTGAAAAGTAGCAGTGTTACAGACATTTATGATTTTCTTTTTCAATATCCTTTCTAGAAAAAAAAATTTAAAAAATAACCACAGGCACAAAATATCAACAATGAATGAATCTGGAATATGGTGTGGCACAGACATGGCTATTTGTGTTATCAAATATGGGCTCTCCTTGTACCTCTTATTGAAAACTATAACAAAGCGAAGCAAATTGCTATCTTATTTGAGTATAGTTATTCTGATCTGTATCCTTGGATTTTAAGAACTGTGAACTTCTGTATCATCACACGGCGTTTGGGACAGCCCATCACAGAGATTCAATAAATACCTGTTGAATGTACGATTGTGATGCCTGCCAGTATCAATTATGTGCCTTCTGAATCACGAGAAAAAGGGAAGAAACAAACCAAAAACTCCCTGTTTAAAGCTTTTTGAAGCATTAAGGCCATTCTAAATTTCATTATTTACTAGTCAAAAAAATTTTTACTATTTTTGGGGGGGGGGGCGTAGGGAAGAAATCCTAACTAAATGAATTATGAATCTTTTTCTGACTCATTATGACCTGAATCTGATTACACACCAATTTTTCACCAAGAAAGGGATTTGTAAGATGAACAACGCTCTCCCAAGAACTGAGTTTATGCATCATATTAATTGACTCCAATACATGTGTTCTGTGGTAATTCACTGTTCACTCACCATCGCCTTTTTTGGGATATCAATTTTCAATGAAAAAAATTACTAGGAACTGGGTGCAGTTATATTTTAAGTCTCCAATAATTTATATCCTTATTTAGCTGTAATGGACTTTAGAGGTGCTATCCTATTGTAGATAAGTAAATGTTAATAAGTAACCCATAGATTTGGAAGTTCGCATAGCTATAGCCACGTTAAAAAATATAATACGCTTCACTAATTTGCAATTCTCATGAACACAGTAAGATCTGTATGAAGACATGAGCCATTCTGCTAACTGACAGACAGAGCATGGCCTATAAAGAAGTTATTTAATAAAATTAAATGCAAACATGGTGTTATCAAATCCAACTAAACTAATTTAAAAATAGTTATTAAGACTATTTAAGACATTTTCATTGAATTTAATTGAGTATTAATTATTAAGACTATTTAAATAAGATGCTTTCATTGAGCTTAAGTTCTTTTTTCTAAGTATATATTATATTTTGTCCAAATGGAGGAATCAGATAAGCTTCTTGGGGGAAAAAAATCAACATATGTAAAAATGTATACATTTCAAAGTGAATGTTACATCAATGTTTAAAAAGAGGAAAAGTCATATTGTAACCATTTTAGGTAGAGAATGAATAAAAACTCATCAAGTTTATAAAACTGAATCCAACTAATTTTCTTAGTTTTTACCTGAGTAAAAGTGGATATTTTATTAATTAATTCTTTTAAATTCTACTCTTCAGCAGTTTCTCTCAAGCGATACAGAGACGGGCAGCCCATTTACAACCGATACCTGAGTATTCCCTTTTAACATAAGCACTTTCAGTAAAAAGAGAATTATAATCATAGCAGGGTTGGAAAATTATACTGCCTCTACTTTTGGTGAACGCCATATGGGATTACCTCACTCTCTTCTGTAAATTTTTATCTCTTATTACACATAATTATACTGTGAATTTTAATTATTTAATTTGTCAATTTGACACAATTTGTTCTTTATTAACATAATACATAAGAAGCTGTCTTAGCACTGCTTACTTTCTAAAACATGAGACAATATCAAAACTAGTTTTGAAAATAAAGTTTCAGAAGAATTTTCCCAGCCAACCAAAGAAAGTCAATTCTCAGTGATGCACATCCATGTACCAACAAAAGTTAAAACTTTATTTAAACCAAATTCCCTCTTTAGCTATTGATTCCAACAATCTTCCACTCCAAAATTTGGGAGTGCTGCTAATAATGGTTAAATTGACTAATTTGAAATTTTTCTGCTAGCTTTTCACCTCTGGCAGGGAAATAAATGAATAGTAAAATGGCTTAAATTGGCAGTAGAGGAAAGAGCTGAAATGAGAAGAACCTATAATGTGAAAACCCAATGCTTCATCTTCAAATAGAAGATCTCCCCTAAAATAGTGATTTCATTTTTCAGGTCCTAAAATCTAAGTGTCAAATCCCCTCCTTCCCCCCCCCCCCAAATATAATAAATTATTTGCTTAAAACATTTGACAGCACTTAGAAATTCCAATGATCAATTAGCATATACTATAGTTCCAAATTAATTTGAAGTTGTATTTATATACAGAAACAAGGAAGGAGGGTAGGGAAAGAGGGATGGTATAGCCAAGACAACTAAGTTTTTAACATATATTTTCTGTAAAGCTAGTTAAAAACAAACACTACAGCTCATGTAATTTTTAGGTGTAAGTGTAGGGTTGGAAATAATTAAAATGTTACCTTTGCCAAGTAATTCCCAATGTATCCTCACTGGTACTGGGGTATAAATGCCTGCCGTTTTGATTCATGGTCCAGTCACAAATCCTCAGCTGTCAATTGAAACCTAGCAGTCAGATATGGATCGAGCAGTACTACAGTTTTTAGTATTTAAATGAACACATGCAAACTAGTACTGTACATGGCATTAACCTTACTTTCCCAAGAGGCAACATAAAGAAAACAAACAAAAAAAAAAAGCAAAAGAAAATCTTACTCTGAAAAGCAGAATTCCTAGATTCTTTTTTAGAATAAGCTATTGCAATATGCTTCTCTATTAATTAAAGCATCCAAAGAGAAATGAGTGCTTAGAACATAACAATTAGCCATTATTAGGGTACCAATTGAGCTGAAATAAAAGCAAACGTTAATGTTCAATAGAGAGATATATTTTAGAAAGAAAATAAAAAAGCTTTTTTATGCAACATACCAAATAATCTGCACTGAGTAAAATAATCAATAACTTTAAGCATGCAGTTTGCAAAACACAGAAGACATGCAGTTTAGAAGGAGAAAGGCCCCACCTGATAAACAGTCTCCCTAACTTAGGTTTAGAAGCATCAAGGTATTCAGTTTAAGATGTTCACTGATTTTGTTTTATTCAAAGTGGCATTTTTTAGAAAGAGTTGATAAGAGTTTCTATTTCTATTTTAAACTCGGAGTAATGGCCTTTAAGATACTTTACCACTTCTGAATAGAGTGAGGAACGCACTGAATACAAGCTGAAACAAATTCTTCCCAGATCTCCGAATCATCAGCTCTGCTCTTCAGAGATTCTTCGAGTAACCCTATCCAGCTCTGTTTGGTTAACAGCTGCCCTACAGTGCTAGCAGATTTATTGAAAAGATATATTGCTTATTTTTATGCTTAGGAAAGTAAACTTATCTGGCTTTGGGGGAAAAAAAACCACTAGAAAATCATAGTTTTTAATCTTTAGATAGCCATGCTGTAAATTAAGCGCATCTTGCATTGAAAAGATGACTTATTCACAGCAATCCACTAAACCTGGTTTGCTGCTTTTCAGTGAGAATTTCTAGAAGATGATGATTGGAGCCAAAGTGCCTTTAAACTTATGATAAATTATTTTAATCCTTTCTGATAATGTTATGCCTTAAAAAAATGACTATGAAGAATCTTTACTTTTCCTGTTAGTTTCTTGAGTTTCTACATACTCTAAGTAATAGTGATTCTGGAGTTTTAGAAGAATCTCTTTTGTTCATTTTTCTACAGATCTATGAGGCTCCAAAAATATTACCTAAAACTTCCAAAACATGTGTTTTAATTACACTGATATTTCAGGTAAATGTAATTTTATAATTTAAAGAACTGAAAAAACTCCCTTAATGTGGACAGATAGGTAAATAGATAGATAGTCAGATAAATAGATTGCTAGATATGTAGATTCTGCTCAGGATGCATGTCATAAGAAGCCATAAATCAGTAAAAAAATTAAATTAGAATGAAAAATATTCTTAAAATAGACCATAATACTTGCATAAAGGAGAAAACATATACTTGATTAGTTTTAAATCAAACAGATGACAAACTTGATGGCAAAATTTCCTATAAGTTTTCAAAACGGACCATCTAATAAGATATGCAATGAAATGGGGCAATCTGAATTGTTTTTTTACGGTAACAGTAAGCCAGTTGTCTATTTCAAAATACGATTTTTTTAAAAAAGAGCAGTACTATAAAAACAATCTAAAAACAGTTTATGAAACTTGACTTTGTAGAAAGGTTACTTTAGGGACCACTTATTGATTCTGCTCTAGTCAATGAAAATGCTACCTTTGAGTCAATTAAACATTCTCCAGAAGGGAGGGGTTTATTGGGCATAGCTCATGATAATTCTGCTAACTATTAACTTCAGGTTAGTTTCTGTGGGGTTCTTCTGTCAGAATGGAGTTTTCAGGAAGAGAAAACACTTTCACAAAGCCAGGTGACCCTAAACCCCTCAGTGACAGGCTTGTTCCACAGGCAGTTTCAAGACACTGAGTCTCCTTGGAAGGATGCACATGGGAACTGCTTAGTTTTGTATTGTTCATGTTGCTAAATTTTTGTTTGTTTAATCATTTACCATCCCAAAAAATGTCAAGTGGCCTATCTTTGGCCTCACGTAGAACACTCAAAATCAACATATTTTCAGACTTTTCTTCCCTAAGAGCAGTATCAAAGGGGTTAAACCTGACTATGGCTATTCATTTTTCTCCACGTTCAAGATACATGCAATAGGAAGATTCTTCTCCCAAACAGAAAAATATGCTTAAATACATAGAAAATTATCACTAATGTATTTACCGGTAATTTAAATGCCAAAGAAATTGGCAGGATATGAATTAGAATCGAATTAATTTCTTTTCAGTTACTGAAAATGTAAAACGTAATCTAAATTTATTTACTAATTAGATTGTGGACTAGCATTATAGACATTTCCAAAAATTTCTGAGGAGACATGTTTATATGTGCTTATAACTTACTTAAACCAGGTTACTTGAGCAAGAGATGAAAGGTTAGTACTAGGTGTATTTAAGCTTCTTTGGGGGGCATGTTAAACATACTTGGCATATAATTATAAAGTTCAGCATTCCTAATAAAAAAGTATGTTACCTTAGGCTTTAAATAAGCCTAAAGTAATAGGTGACAATTTATTTGAGTTGATGTGGCCATGCCTCAGTTTCTGTCTTATGATAGAGTCAGTGTTATAGAATTTAGCCCTCAATTCTTTTTTTAATTAAATTTTAAAATTTTAATTTTAAATGGTACGTAAGCTCCAATAACACTCTAACGATTTTTCCAAGTATCTTCCCTCAAAAAATAGAAAATTACTTTTCTCCCCCAATAGTAATCACACTTAAAACACCAGGTGCAGACTACTTTCGAAATTTCGTCTGTTAAAGTTGTGGGTTCGTATGTGGAGGTGGATAGCAATTCTTATTTTTGTAACAGTATCGATTCTTTGACAGACTTGATCACATGCCTGTCCTCACAGAAATGCACACTCATTCAAATCATTTTAATTCTTTAATTTCGATGCACCTGCCAATATGAAATTAGATTGTCTAGAAAATTAAGGTAAGATTTGTATTAACACCACTATGCTGAGAATTCCAAAAGCAAACCAAAGGTGAAGTAAAGAAGTAAGACTCTCCTCCAAAACAGCTTTGAGTCAAGGGATAAGGCTGAAATAGTCCAAACAATTAAGAAAGAAGTGAAGGTCAAGCTTTCCCTGTCTATGTTCTTGGGATGGGGCTCCATCACGGCCCTGCCTTGAGAACCTTGTTCCTCATCCAACTTTTAATGAGAATGTTTCAGAAAAGCAAGGATGGGGGACCATCTAGTTCCCCTCAAAAATCTGCCTAGGGGGCAACACCTAAGATGCAGATCCTTATCCTTTACTACACTACACTCAGTCATGCAGGTAGCTGAGAGCCATAAAGAATCAATATTGCTTGTGATTTCAGAATAAGAGTTTGTTTATTCAAATGAGGACCCTCCCCTGTTATTAACAGGGGCTTTTGTTAAATGCTCAGCAATTAGCTTTGGGAACAAAAGAAAGAAGATAAGCAAAATGTCCTACTTTGCTAGAGTCAGCAAACAGGCTGATGTACTAACAGTGCCTCATGATGACAACAGCTCTCAGTTGAACCAATAAACCATTAAACTGTTAACAGAATAATCAACACAGGCAAATTTACCTTTCCACTTTTTTGTTTTTAAAGTTTATAGTGATTCTCAAGGGAATATCTTGAAAGGCGTGCTTTATGTTCTCTTAGGTTTATTCATTTCTCCAGTTAGCCTCAAGAAAGCAGATTTTTGGGGGGTGGAGGTGCCTTTTGGGGAGGGATTTAAAAAGATTGACACTCCAATATTCATACTTTACTTTTAACTATTAGATTAGTAGAACTTTATTTTATTACTATCATTTTTTTATTTTTTGAGGACGATTAGCCCTGAGCTGACTATTGCCAATCCTCCTCTTTTTGCTGAGGAAGCCTGGTCCTGAGCTAACATCCATGCCCATCTTCCTCTACTTTACATGTGGGATGCCTACCACAGCATGGCTTTTGCCAAGCGGTGCCATGTCCACACCCGGGATCCGAACCGGCGAACCGCAGGCCGCCGAGAAGCATACTGTGCGAACTTAACCACTGCGCTACCAGGCCGGCCCTCTTATCACTATTATTAATTACCTGCTGTGAAGCAAATAAAATGGCCTCAGTGAATAAGGATATAGCCTTACGGAACAAGCAAAATGGTCAGAATAAAATTGTGTTATAATGTGGGACATGTAACACGTATAAAAATAAAAGATATTCAAGATCATCCTGGTACTTGACAGTTACTTCTAATGTCAATTTCAGGAACCCATGCGCATCTTGATATTTAAGTTAATTATCAGTAGAATTAAGGTAAATGGGCATGGTCCATGAACTATAAATATTACTGACCATAAATCATTAGTATTAGAAAACGAAAGTTTTTTTTTAAATGGAGGCTACTTTAGCTTGTAAAACTTAAGCTTTCAAGAGAACCTAAGAGACTGTGCAAACTCTTCATTTTCGTCTCCAAGATCAGAATACAGAACAACAAGGTTTAAGCATTTGTCCAGGGTGAGACATACCCTGGTTTGTGTCAACAGTAAAACCAAACCAGACCTCCTGACTCCTGACCCTGCTTCTCACCCAGGACACCAGGTTACTTGTCATGGGTCTTTTCCTACCCTATCCTTCGCGTGCAGCCCAAGAATATTGAAGGTTAAAACGTCTATAATTATAACCTTTAGAATTTCCTCTACTTCCCTAATTCAACTTAGATGTTTTAAAGTTAATATTTTCAGAAAAGAAAATAATTTTTCCTTTGTGATTTTGTTGATTGAAATGTAAGGTTACAGTAAACAATTTATTTTTACATTAATTAGAATAATTTATCTGGATATTAGCCTTTGATAACCAGTAAAAGTAAGTGAATAAATGAATGAATGATGAAAGACAGACCATGGAAGGTTTTTTTTAAATTTAAGAACTAGTCAAAAGCTAAACATTTGCATAGCCATTATTTTGACTGAAACTTCCTTTAAATGTGTTTCCTTTCCAGCTAGCATATGTGAAAAGTGACCTCTTATCCACTTACATACCTACCCAGAAGTCATGTGATAGGGTTTTACGTCAAGCTGTCAATTATGATAACAGACACAATAAGAACAGCCTAAGTGTTGATAGCCTGCTTCCTGACTTTATTGAAAAGTTTGTTGATAGTCCGCTTGTGTCCTTTCAATTGCTTGCCTCTAATAAAAGACTACCTTTCCAGTGGTTTTAATATACCTAACTTTGGCTTTGCCATTTGCCAGGACAAATATTATAAAGGGATTTCAATTAATATCTTAGTTTAAAAAAATATCCTACAGAGGCAATTTCTTAGAGGTCATTTGGCATTAACAGAACTTTTCGGTGTAATAAAAAGTACTTTCAAATTCTAGTTCTAAAATTCTATTCAGAAAAGTGTTGAAAATATTTTGATATAAAGTAGCCCAATAATTGAAATTGAAATAATAGTATTATATAGTCATGCAAGAGCTGTAACATGCTGAAGTTCAAGCACCGATAAAATCCATGCAATTGTGATAAGTAATGCAAGGACCTGAGTTGATCAGACCATTCATTCATTAGCTCTAATAACAGGTACTGTATCTAGTCAGGAGATTATAATTTTGAGATTATAAAAATAAGCCTTGTATCTTATAAACTAGAGCTCACTTGACTTTTGTCTCACTTAGGGAAGGCAAAAGCGACCTCCCATTTGTTCCATCTAAAATCTCAAATTTATATCAAAGGTTAATATGCACTTCAATAGCTGGTTCAAATAGTAACCTTTTATTTTCAAACAGGAAGCTTCTCAGCTACAAACTTTTATGTTCAACTCGCAATAAGATTTTTTTAATATGTTGTAATGATGGATAATAGTAAGCATTTATATTTTTATTATGACCTTACACTCAAAAATAATGGTGATAATCAAGTTACTTAGACCCTCTTATATTACCATACTTTCTATTATACCAAAGAAAGAAGGCCTTCAATTTAGCAAATTCATTATGATGTTGACCAGATAAGGAACTGTTGCTAATTCAAGTAAGTCATCTTATATTTGCCATTTATACTAAACTTGTTAGATTGGATTGTAAAATAATTTCTGTGTTTTCTAAGCAACATCCAACACACTGTTATATAGTTCCTGTTTTCTCAGAGAGACGAAACTTGGGAAATGTAGTTCCTTCATTGCCTGTCATAGTGAATGTGCACAGTGTGTTCATGAAGAATAATGGGGAAGGAAACACTGCATTTTACTAAACTTCTATGAAGTCACAGGGGAGGTCCTCGACACTTCTGAAAAAGTTCCAAATCATAAAAAGACATTTCTCAGCAGAGACTAAAGAGTTCAGTTTGCCAAAGCTGGACCCACACGTTCTTCAAGCCACCACACCATCTTTGGATAGAAAAGTTACAGAATGAAGCTCCAATTGAAATTGTGATTTTAAGATTTCCCCCATGCCAATAGTAAATGTATTTACTAACCATCCCAAAGACAGTTTAGTTCGAGACCTCGAACAACACTGGATCGTGGTAAGAGATCGAGGAAAATTTTAAAGTCCTGATCAGCTGGCATGAGCTGATTATTATTACTAATTAGAGAGGACTGTCTTTAATGGGAAATTATCAACTGGTTTACATGACTCTTTTTGAAATAGTCTTCAGGATTACGTGATTTTATTTTTTAGATTCAAGTGAGATATCATATTTACAATGATAGGTGAAATTCCTGTGTCAGAAAAAACTAGTATTTCAAGGCAGTTAGCAACTAGTATCAATAAGTAGTAACCATTATAAAAAGGAGCACAGAGATGTATAATTACTAATAACAACTGGGTATGTACCAAGTTAATGGGTCTAAAAGCATATAATAGTGTTCAGATTTGCTGATATGAATGTATTACTATTACAAGTGGAGTACAGGGTTAATTTTAATACTTTCCATCTCAATTTAAGAATGCCAGTATCCTTGTGTGTTAGAAATGACTATATTGAAAGTTCTGCTTTAGTGTCATTTTGTGGAAAGATTATTTATAAGATAGCCCAAAATTATTCAACAATTTTAAATTTATTGTTAACTCTAATTTATGTAGGCTATATTAAAGATCTTTTCTAAGAAAAAATAGCGCTCAACAATGCACATCAATACTTTTCATAACCTAAAAAGATAAATCTTTATAAAGCAGCCGCCAATGAACTGAAGAATGTACCTGGTGACAATATTTATTCTTACGGGGTCATGTATATTAAAGGCTATGGGGAATGTTTAAAAGAACTCTCTCAGACTAAAACCATTGCCTTTCTAATTTTGAATTTCTCCTAGCTAATATAAAATGATTGATTACCTTTATTTCATGTACCCCTTCATTTTCCTTTTCATTCATCATTGAGTACTTTAAAGCAAATGCATTTAAAACCTGCTGCTAGAAGAGTGGTCTCTTTTAAATCTTTGTAAAGTAATGAAAGGACACAGTAAATCAATTTCATTTCTGCTGTAGGAAAGAATCATCTTTACTGAAGTCATTTAAACTATTTCTGTCCCTCTCTTCCTGGATAGTAAACATAAAACTTCACCTCTATGATTCTTTAAAAAACATAAAAAGATAAAAATAATAAGCCTCTAACTGGAGCGTCAGTTTAATAATATACATGTATAGCATGATCTGCATATACATTCATTCTCTGTATGCCCCCAAACGGTAGCTCATGATGAATTTGGGGCATTTTGGGATTCTTCAAAAAGTAGCACTAAGTCTTTCATTATGTACAGGACAAATTATCTGTCTGCATGCTATTTAAAAGTGAACATTACATTTTTAGTTACGAAGCTTATATAGTTTTTTTCTTCCAAGGATCAATACACATCATATATTCCATAAATATCAACTGCATTTGACTGAACAAATCATATTTACATTATAAGGGGTCTTTACTTGACATTGTCCACTTAAAAACAAGTGGTGGTCTTTGATGAAAAAAGTTTGTTCTGAAACATATATATATATATGAAATTTTTTTTTACTTAAAATGTGCTCAGAACTCTATCTACATTAAGACTTGTATTTTCCTGACACTTGCTAAGTTTTCTTGCTTTATCCTTAGGTATGTGAAAGGAGAAGTACTTTTAAAAATGAACTTTTGTGATCATAATTACATGAGGCTCTGATATTATTCATAATTGATAAAAAAAATTAAGGCTGCTATAGGTTAGGACAAGAGGATGGGAAGATTGCTTCTAAATACATGGAATTGGTTATAATATTCTAAATGTGTTTGGGGCTAAAGGTTTAAATAATGAAGGCAGGTCTCCATGAATTAAAAATTAACTGGAAATTAGAGACGTGTCATAAAGAATAATGCAAATCCCATGACAAAAATATTTCTGAAAATATGTGGAATGATTTTTAAAACGAAGAGCTTCTAAATGTACAAATCCTGCATATGTTTTTAAAAAACACAATGAACACACATATTTGTCAAACAGAACCATATTATAGTAATTATAACACATTTCATATTATAGCAATTTTAGAGGTGAAAAAAAGGCAACATTCCAGAGAATTATGTTGAAAAGCCAATGGCTGGCAAAACCACTAATTATTATTTGTTATTTTCATAACAGTGTACAGATGTTTTCAGTTAGTTCTCACTCTTTTGTTTTGTTTTGCTTTTTTTAAACCTGGCAAAACGTCAAGTATCTTGAATAAGCTATCATCTATATGTGATTTTCTCGGAACTCTGCATGTGGTGACCTTTAATATATCCAGTCTGCCACCTTGGTCTGCAACCGGGCAGGACTCAAGAATTCCACATAAAGCACAGTTAAGATAGTCATAATAAGGATAAGCTAAGTGGACAGTTCTAGAGTAAAAGATGCTGCTGGCATGAATACCTGTCCATACTTACTACATATGTAAAAACTCATACAATTTACATTATAAATGAAGAGCAAGTTAGTACCAGCTCCTTCTTATTCATTATAGCCTATTTTTCCCTATGTAATATTTTGCACACTGTTAATTTCAAATTGCTCTATCAGAACTTGAGAGCAGCAAACATATGTATCATAAAATATATTTAAGTTCTGAAGTATTTAGAATTATTTCTGTCATCCTGTAACTAGAATCGTGGGATTTCAGTATTGGTATGGTCCACGCTTTGGACTGTGGCTAATTTGTTTATAAGCCACCATTAATCCTGGCTGTATATTTTCACAGTTTGGGTAAACACTTCATTTGCATTAAATTTACAGCATTAATGAGATGTGAAATTTAAAATGCTACTTGAAACATAAATGATGTAAGAAAGCAGAACAAAAAAAAGTGTTTTATCACATCTGAAATCAGTAAACCAATTTAAACCTATTAAAATAGGAATGATATGTCAACTGAGATTTTAGCTTCATAACTCATCTTCTTGGACTAAAATACCAAAATGAGGAGTAAAACATCTGGAAAATATGAAAGTACTCAAAAACACAAATTGTGTACTGCTTGACTCTAATTGGCTTTTAAATCACTTTTCAATTTTTGTCTTTGGAAGCTATAGGCTAGTAACTTCTCAATAGCCAATAGGACTGGGAAAAATACTCTTTGGCTGAAACACTGTTATTTATTCATCGATGTTATCGATATATGCTACAAAGATGGAAAAGGTCTTGAGCCAATTTGAGAAACCCTGTTCAGAGAGGCAAGAAACAAAGGATAAAGGAGAAAATATTTTGGAAAATGAAATGATCGATTTCTTTCTCAGAAGCCCCGTGAGCCCCGTTCTGAGTCCAGATCTGAGAGGCAGCATGGAGAAAAGCACCAGTGCAAAAGCGTGGCTACACCATCACACCTGGGGGAAACTTGCCCACCTGTTGCTGATGTAGGAAGGATGGGTCTCTTGGGCTTAGTCCCACATATCGATTGGCTTGAGATGTGCCTGAGGCTGTGTAGGCTGATTAAGGAAGAACAAAAACAAAGATAAAAATTGTGAACTATCAGAAAGAACACCCTGTCCATGTACAAGAAACCCAGAGAAGTGGGACTTGCAACCAAAAAAAAAAAGTGTCCCTATTTCTCTTTTGTCTGAGTGAATACCAAGTGATCTAAAAGAAATGGGAGTTGACCTCAAATCAACTAGTTTATCCCCCTCCCCAAAAATCTATCCAGTAAACCACATCCCATCCTTTGGTGCGGGCATCTCACACTTACGTGCTCCGGTTACAGTCTTGCAGGAGTACCAAGGACTGGCCTAAACAGAAGGATGCTTTTCCTAGAGGTACCTTTTCACCAGATATTAGTTGCCTAATAATGGAATAATCAATGATGGTCTGTGATTCTAAATGTAAAAGCAGACTGAAAGTCTCTTAGGAAAAAGTGAAAGCTTTTCATAACGGGATTTAAGCAGACATGCTTGATGATGTGGGATGAAAATGTCTTGCTTAAAAGTCTTACTTCAAAAGAAAAGCTAATATTACTAACATGAAGGAGAAGCCTATTTTTATTATATCATATAGACTGAATTATTTCAGTATTTTATTTAATGTAAAAATGACCTTAAGTTTGATTAGAAGTGTTTTGGAAAACACTTCTTTATTTCCCATGAGCACAAAAAGTCGATTTCTTGTGACTGGTCGAGGAAGGGAGTTGACGGCATCTTTTAAATACTTGGCCATCAGGTAGTAAGTACATACAGTGAATACTTAAATTATTATGGTCTCACCTTGCAAGTAGTTTTTGTACAAGTGCTATTTGGTACAGAGAGATTTTTCCAAAGACAAGATCTCCCTGTTCCTAAAGATTTTGTTTCTTTTCACAAGGAAAGGACTACTGTATCTTCCCAGCACTAAGCAATCCCATTGCTCCATGGCAGAATAAGCAGAACTATTCCACCACATGTTACATGTAGAGGTTGGAAGAAAGCTAAAATGTTTTTCAACCATCAGATTAATGAGGAATCCAAGCATTAATTTAAAAAGGCATTTTAAAAAAAAATCAATACGTTAATTCTGCCATATACATTTGAAGGACTGAAAATTTGATCTATTGGGGCTTTTTCAAGTCAACATTTTTAAAACAGTGAAGATGCTCACAATTTACCTTTTAATTCTTCCTGAATAAAGGGTTCATGCGGGGGCAGCCATAGCAGCCAGTGGCCTCTACTCAATCTCCAGGTCTCTAGAATTCAATGTGCTGTAGCATGGACAGCTGGAGAACAGCCTCGCCCATACAGAGCAGACACCAAGTCTGTGCTACTCTTTCTTTTCAACCATGAGAGAGTGGTTTCCTTGGCCTCTGGGTTTTCCTTAATTTTATTCACTTATCAATTCAATGACTAATATCTCATTATCAGTGGTGCCTAGGGAGCTGGAGCTACAAGATTCTTTATAGGAAGGAAAAACAACTCACTCTATTTCTTTTATGCAGAAGTGGAAAATGGACTGAAGCAGCCATCGTTATAGAACCAAGATATTCCTTTCGAATATTTTGGAATTTTACTAATCAAATCAGATCGCTTTTTGATCAACCTGTATATGAGTTTAAGAAGAAGTTATTAACAAACAGGCTGATGGTACTACATAAGTGAGCTGTGGTCGTTCGGGTCTGACCTTCTCTTCAATCTCATCTACTAATGTCACTATAAAAACAGGTACCAGAAACTTCTGGGGCTTGGTTTTGATCACTTATCCTGTGATACTCTTTCAACCACTTTTTTAAAAAATCTTCATTTTCTATTTTATTGCTGACTATGCTCAAAGATGCCAAGACATCCACTTCTAAAATCTGGACGTAGTATTTTAGTGGTTGTAATGTATACAGCTAACCTTTACAACAAAAGAATTTTTGGTCTTCCTTGACTGGGTCTCATCCATCTGTGCATTCAGGCAAGTGTTCACTAGTGTAGGACCCTCTACCAACAAACCAGTTACTAAGCATTAATAATTATTGATGGGCATTACAAGCCTATATGGATTTATCGGTCTATGGGCCTCATGAATTTTGAGGAAAAAAATGGTGAATTCACTATACAGTCAAAGTACTGCCGATTTTTCTTGTAGGGTTCTTTCCTAGGTTTCCAGAAGCCACACACACAAAAAAAGAGCATCTTTCCAATGGCCAAGAAAGAGGAGGCCAGTGGTGCCTCCAATTGTCTCTGTAATTTCACATAAGAATTTCCAGAGCATGGGGATTTTCTTGCTCTAGGAAAGAAAATAGAAGTTTTGGGAATTTAAGATAAAAGTATAATTGGGGAGGAGCATGCTAACCCCTCCTGACTGGAGCTTTATCCATTGTACTTGACCAATCTGTGAATTCCAGCTTCAGGATGAGGAAGCCAGTAGTTTGAATGAAGCCAATGAAAAACTGTATAATAATTCCTTGTGTACTCATGAGTAGTCTATATGAAGAAGCAAAAGAATCATCTGGGTATTTGGTATGTGCTATGTAAGTTCACTGGCTGAATCTCTGACATTTAATACATTATGGTCATGCTAAAAAGCATACTACCTAATGTACCATGATAGGCAAAATAATCAAAAAATTTTTAAAAAGTTGCTGACAATGAAAGTGCAGGTAGCTTCCATGTACCTAATACTAAGCTTTGAAATGTTTTCTGCACCCAACACTGTGTGACTGTTTCTCACAATGACATAACCTATAGTAATGCAAACATGCAACCATCTTACAGAGCATTGACTCAGTCTGCCTTGTGAAGGGCTTGATTTCTATAGGAATGCTCCAATAAGTAACAATTATCTAATCTCTCTCTGGTGATGTAAAAACCTTGTACACTGCGTCATGTTAGTGCATTTTCGATGTATACCTTGAACGAGCAGGCATGACTTATTATTTTTGCTATAGCTATTTACTCAAACAAATAAGCTTCTCCCTTTTCAAATATGATGTATGGACTGAAATTTGATAAGAGAGAGCGTGTGATTGCCAGGCCACATACATGCCTGCTAGTTCCACATAAATGAGAAATCTCCATCTGGTCAGGTAGCTGGAAAAGTTGCCGTGTTTTCCGCCTTGGATCAGATATCCAATGGCGCCTTTGATGGACATTTCTCATTTCCTACAGAAATACTTACTGGTTGCTGTAGGTGAAGCTGCCTCACCTTCAGTGGATGTAGTGATGGGTTTAGTATCTGTCATGGTCAGGGTCACAGGTCGCACTGCACTGGGATGGGGAGAGGGTGCCAAGACAGGAGTGAAATGGCCAGGCACTTTCCCTACTACTTGACCACTGCTGTTAGGCTACAAAACAAAAACAGAATGCCGGGTGAAACAATCCAAAAGGCAGTCATCGTGTCCAACAACTCCACTCAGCATACTTGGCCATGTGGACCCTGCACTCTGCCTGGAACTGCCACACAAGCCCTCTCAAGTCCGAGTCAGAGAGGCCAACCAATGGTTAGTAATCATAGGAAGCAGCAGCATTTAAAAGAAAGTCTTCATCTTCAAAGCACTTTATAGAGGTTAATTTGTCGTTACAACATCCTTGAGAGCCAGGCAGAACTGATCCTTTCATTTAGGAGCCCAGAAAACTCAAGTGGAGACTTAAATACTTAGCCCAAGGCTAAAATGGAAGTCCTTACTAAGCTAGTGAGAATTAGAACTGGTGCTTCCTTCTTCTCTCCTCTTCATTTTCTACAATGACTCAGTTTTGGCTTACAGTATACCATTTTCACCTAAATGATGATACCACTGACACAAAGAAGACAAGAATGTCTAGGAGATGAAACACATCAAACTCAATAATTTCCTTCATTTATAGTCAAGGCCCATTCTTCTGCATACAAAAATGCGAGCTCTCACTCACACACAGGTACACTCAAACACACACATCAGGCAATTTAGATTCTAGGATCTCCACGCAACTTTTGATGATTTACTAATACCAGTACATAGAATGATATTTAAAGCATTTAAAATTTCAGATCTATACAACGATATAAAATGCTGAACTAAGTCTAACCTTACACCTACTAATAACAGATTCCCAAAGTAAATTAAAATGTGCTGAAGTGAAGCAGTGGGCAATTAAATATACTCTGTTATTTGAGTTACTCTTCCACTGTTGAGCGTGGAGAGTTACACAAAACATTTATTGTTGACATTTGTGGGAATTAACTGAGAAAATCTCCTGGGCAATGATAGAAAAGATATTATTATCTGAGTTTTAGCCCTGGGTACAAAAATAGTATCCATGGTAGGAGACAAAATCCTAAGAGTACACTGTTTGAAGAAATACTAGAATGTATTTTTCTAGACAGAGAATGCTATTTTTAATTACACTCATGCTGGAATTCTCCACTGCATGGTGTACATAACAATTTGCTAGCAGGGTATTCGCCACAAATATTTAGTCTTTATAATTTGCACTGCTAAAGGCAAAGAAAGCAATGAAGCAGAATATTTATCTAAATACCTGCACGGAAATTACGAGCAGACATTTCTTTAGAGAAAAAGATGAACAGCTAATAACACTTAAATACCGTAACTTAGAGACATGAACTAAGTCTTCACTTGGGTTCCTCCGAGGCCACCATTATTTCTTCTAAAAAGAAAATGGACTCGTTGAATATCCTGACTATTCATCACAAGTAATTTTAAGTATTTAACTTTATGTCAGGAAAATTGACCAGAGTTTCCCCCTACGGAAACCTGGGACAGAGCTACATCTTTAAACTAATTTTATTTAAAATATTCCATTGAATAGCATGACTGTCTCACTGTAATTGGTGCAGTAGCAATGTAATTAATCTCCAAATTGCCGTGGGGGGACAAGGCATCTCCGTGGCTTGACTGAACAATCAAAATCAGTGCAGTGCCACAGGATATCGGGAAGGAACAGCTGACTACAGGTAAACAAGTATTCATTTTTTCCCATTTTTAGAGCTAAAACGGTGAAGATCAAGAGTCCTATTTTGAAATGCAAATTAATTGCTTTTCAGTTGGTGTTAAAAATCAAACCAGATATAACATTCTTACAAAAACAATTCCACAATTTACTAGAAGACCTATTTTTCCTTCCAAGGAGAAAAAGTGGTGTGTTTCTAAAGCAGACCATCATCTTCTGGTTATCTGAACATTGCAAAAGACTGCTTTATAGATCTCACTCAAGAAAGAGGAACGGTCTGATTTTATCACTGGTGGTACATTTGGTGGTAAAAAGCATTTCTGTATACTGCGTTCACTGAAACAGTCTGACAGGACCTACCTGAAAGCATGGAATAGAAGAATGACAATAACGTTAAGAAAACGCTGCCACAGAACATATTCCCTTGCCCGTGCTGTAAACTTTGTCTACTGGAACTGAACTGACATAAACCAAAAGGCATTTCTCTCATTTAAACATAAGAGAAGTGAGAAAGAAAGAATTCCCAAGTCAATACAGATAACTCTTCTGAAACTCAGGGTCAGAAGAATGGAGGCGTCATTTCTTTTCAGTTTTCTACTAGTTCAGACAGATGAAGTTCCGCTATAAAGCTTCTCTTTTAACACTGTTAACAGATGAACTTTCGTACTGTAGATACGAAAAGAGAGACATCTATCTGAAGATGAAGTTGAACAGCATTAGGAAAGGATTATCCTACTTAATACATTGTTCCTATTATACCAAATCCTGAGAGGGGATTTTTGTTTTTAATTGAGATGATTGAGTAAGATATTTCCCTTAGAAGCTGGATCCTTACCTTAAAAATATGAAGAAAAACTGAGAACACTATAGGCAGATTATCACCTAATATGCTCTCAACTTATAAAGAAATTGAAATATACATAAAACAAGCACTGAATAATTAAAGAAATGCATAACACTAAGGGTCTGATTTTAATTTGCATAATTTTTCCCCTAATGGTGCCTAATTAAGACATCAGTTAAAAAAAAAATCCAATGGAACTCTAAGATTTTCCACACTGAATTAACGTTAAGGACTTTTAATGGATGTCTTAATTAGACTTTGTTATTCATGGAAATTCTACACAAATTAAAATCAGACCTTGTGTGCACCGTTCCCAGCTGAGTCTAGCAAAACGCTCTATGGAACTGAGACTTTTGAATCGATGCTCTGACAGCAAATTTTATTTCTAAAATAATATACCAAGAGCCCACTGTTTTACTTAGTAATTATTACTACAGTCATTAAAAGTGCTACACCATTTGAACATTTCCTTCTAAAATACAAAGTTTAACTTCAAATTCAAAATTCAAGAATGATGTACTTAGTTTAGTACTATTAGTAAATGGAACTAAAAATACAGGTAACTTTTTAAGTAACCCAAAAGGCGTTGGATATGTTGTTATTCAAAATGGAACATTCAGAAAGGACCACTTTGTTCCATTTTAACAATTAAATTAAGACCAAAGGGATTTTTTTTTTCAGATCTCTGTTAACTCATTAATGTGCACATACTATTGACTGGCATCTTAGCAGCTGAACAGCATTCATGACCGAATGTTTATGAAAATCCCTCAGAGCATTAAAAGGTATAATAAGGAGTGAACAAGAGTCTTACAGGTAAAGCAGCAAAGCCAAATACCAGACCATAAGATCAAAACGACATGACAGAGTTTGGATATTATGATTACTGATAGACCCAGCTTTGGCACACTCTGCCTGATGGTGGAAAATTGTTGTATACGATTGTGTAAATCCCTACGAAGTGACTTCTCCGTAGAAGAACCCACATGTTTAGGGCACGAGAAAGGCACATGAGTCACTACATTTACACAATGAATCCCTAAAGCCTCTGCACAATGTTTACCAAAAAAAAAAAAAAAAAAAAGACACTTCTGGTAATGTCACTCATTATTAAATGTAGTCATGTCTGTGCAAGGAATATTCAAGGAGTCATCAAACACTGAAAATGTTTACATTACCAAAGCTTATTTTAATACCTAATAGTTGGTCTATAAATACAACTGCAGGTTCTTTTGTGTGTGTTTATTTTAGCGCATACCTTGCTCCTGCCTGAAATAAGCACTTTTGTCTCTGTGTCAAACCAGGTATTTCGGAGGTGTGAACTCCAACTCGGAGCTTTTTTGTCACTCTACGTTCTAGATAAACTTTCTCTTCAGTCAATGAAAATCCAAAAACATCAAACCAAAAACATCTTCACAAATGTGCCCCTTTGGGGCAACACACTTCCTACCTGTCATTCAGCCACCTTTAAATAAAAAACTTATTGAGTCACCAAGCAACTTCCTGAAGATGCCTGTGAAAAGCTTGATGTTCTGCCAGACACACTGAGTAAGCTTCATGCCATAGAGTTAGACCTGTTCCATTCTCCCTTAGGCTCTAATCTTATTTTCTCTCTCATTTTTACCTGGCTGGTTTGCGGACTGGATGGGTCATAAGAAGGTACATAGTTCTTCAGAGTATCCTGAGGATTCAGGTGGGGAGGATATCTGATTGTTGGATGAGAGAAGTAGCTTGATGGGGCCGGAGGAAGGATAGCTTGTGTTGGAAATGGCAACGGTGAGGGCGGAGGTGGAGTCCGCGTAGAGATGACTGCAGAAGACAGAAAAGCAAAGATGGACTCGTGAGTGGTTTTCCTTACTGCTCTGCACCGATCCTAAAGAATGCTGTGAAACGGGAAAACTGAGAGCTGTTTGATTTCTTCCCATGATTTAACCAAACTCTCCTAAAACAACAGTTAAACTCTTTTTCTAATTCTCAATGCCAGTACTGCTAAGCGCATACACACAACCCCCACTCTAGGAAACTAAGAATCTTGCCTTCTAGATCTATGAATGATTAAAAAAAGAAGTTTCTCTTTTATAGGTTAAGACAATACTTCATAAGACATTTCTTTAAGCAAAGTTATTTCCCATCAGAACACATTCTTTGATTAGAAAGTGTTTGCCTCGTTAAAGTCCAGACAAAGTCAGAGCATTAATTAGAGGGCAGGGGACCCACAAGTTCCTACCAAAATTCAAAACAGAAGTGTAATGTAATTTTAAATAAATATTTCCCTATATCCTAGCTGGTGGTTGGTAAGAACGGAAGCTAATAATTAATAAACAATAATGTCCTAAATAATTACCTGATCACTGTATAAATGCTTATGAACATTTGGACACAGAGCCTGGGAACTCTTTCTCCTAATGAAAATGTTCCTTTCAAAATCAAAAGAGCTCTATTCTATAACCATTTTTCTTCCTGGTCCAACTTTTACTACGTGTAGCTTAAAATACATTATTAAGACCAAGAATAAAACCCACAGAAATGCAAATTTAAACTTTCATATTGGCATATTAACTTACCCATAAATCACATATTTTATAAAGGGAAATAATACATAAAACATACGCAATGTGGACAATGTTTAATTGTACTGTAATTTTTAAACATTAGTATGTTCATAATTTATTGTTTAGTTTCTGAAATATAATTCTTAAGTTTGAAAAATTGGGAAAGAATATAATTGCACAATCATTATCTCTATAATGTTGAGGGAAATAATCACATAAGTACAATTTAAGAGCACCAACTAGCACATGTAGAAATAAAGACTAAATGTCTGTTACTATTTAATAATTCGATCCAAATGATAGGAAATTACATATGATAAATTTTTAGTGCTTTATGAGACAACTTAGCAAACAATATGAAAAATAAATTCTTTCCATGACCTATAAATGAAAATCATCTGGAATGACTTATCTCCAACCTTAAAATTATGTGCAAAAAACATATATGTACTTTTTAAGGGATATTGCTTATCTTCCCCAAAGAAAGCTTTTTCAGAAAATACAAGAAATTAAGAATGTCTATCACAGAAGAATCATAAATTCAATTTTATGGTCATAACTTTGCTCCCTGAATATCCAGGGCACTCAGAATTCTCTGGATTGTTGTTACAATGCAGATTCCTGTCCTAGCCACAGACCTACAGGATGAGAACCTCCAGGGTGAGGCACCAGAAAGTGGATTTTAAATAAGTGCTTCATGGAATCTCTCCACATACTGGAGTCTGAGCATCCTCTATCGAAGGGGTACATTGCAGAGAACAACTACATATTTCTTAAAACAAAACTCCTTATTGGAATATTACTTTATTTAAGAAATATACACATTTGTAAGTATGCTTTAAGGAAATATAAACACCTAAGTTAAATTGGGCATCTTTTTACTTAGTGTCAAAGTGCTCTTAATTTCAGCTCAATTTAACCATGATCCTCATTCACATCTGTACACAAACCCTTGAAGGATCTATCCACAGTTCTATCTTGGGTCCTCTGGGCTTTGAGATCAATTTGGCATCCATAGTTTTGGAAAAGATCTCTTTGCAGTTGAACTGGCACATATCAATCCAGAGCTCCAATCTCGGAGCTCTCTGGTACTGTGCTCACAGAAGCTGCAGCTGGTCTGATATAAACTGGGTAGAGTGTAGTATTTCAAACTGAAAGTAAAAATGGCTACTTTATCAATAAAAGTCATTCTAGTCTTTTAAAAAAAGAAAAGCAAAATACAAGGCAAAAAATGTTTCCTTTCATTATGAAAGAATTCATACACACACGTATATGTATTTCTTGGCTACATTATACATTTGTACAAATACATACGTATTTGCAAAGCATTCCTAATTGTCTTCTTTCTTCCAGCCTTGCACCTTCCAATACATCCTTTATAGTCTCATTTGAAAGACTTTTTAAAAATACCATTTTAATTGTGTAACTTCTCTGCTGAAAATCTTTCACGGCTCCCTACTGCTCGCAGAAAAACAATGCCATCAATATCCCATGTTTATACGGTCCTCAAGTGCTTTAGGACCGAGTTGTGCCTCACTGCTTTGGCCTCATCTCTGGCCATTCTCTCCTCTGGCCACATTAAGATATTTGTGGACCCTTGGATATATGGCAGTTCCTTGCTGCAATGACCTCTACCCTTGATACATGCTGTTCACGCTGCCTGAAACGACCTTCCTCCTGGCTGCTTGTTCCTTCTTGCGATGAACTCATTCTTCAAATTTTAGTTCAGAATGCATTTCTTCCAGGCCTCTAATCCTCCACGGAGCATCTAGTCCTATTTAGCTTCCATGCCTACCTCATGATGTGGTCCTTTTGTCTCCTTGCTATACCATGAGCTCTTTAAGGACAGAACCTGTCTCTCATGACCAATGGGCCTACCACAGGCCCTAATATATTATATATTGAACACACATCTGGTAAGGGACCAAGGTGGAAGGCTTGTCTAGGTCTCGCATGGTTCATTATACAAAAATGTACTATTTATCTTTTTCAAATGTTAGAAATATGAACATTTTAATCAGGTGTCATATAAACGGATGATTTAACTGCTAAGTTAATTTTGTCCAAATATTCAACATTACAAACCTATGAAACAGTTACTCATTTTTTCACCTATATTAGGAGTACAAACAATAAATGTAATTACACCACATTTGATTTGTATATTACTCTTAATTTCACAATTTTCTTAATGATAGCCATAAAGGCTATGCGTTTTTTAATATAGTGAAAATACGTATCAACATGCACTTAAAAAGCTACATACAGCCCCAAGCTAAGGACTTTATTTTAACAGATGCTGTATCCTTTGGACAAAGGTTTAAAAAAAATTCAATTTGTTTGAAAGATAAGGAATTGTCTAAGTATAAAGTTAAAGCAATTTGAGTATCACTGTAAATATATTTCTATTTAAAATTTTCTCTATCTAAAATTCAGTCTACTGCTCTCGAGGGCTTATGACTAATAGGTTGAAAGTACACAGTATTGCTTATTAATTATATCTCATTTTTAATTTTTGAAAGAGGATTTAATATTAGTTGTTAGAGTACAATGTGAAATACTGGATTCTTTTTCCTTTTTAAATTAAGATTTTAGACATAGTATTGAGTGTACTTGCCTACAGGAAGGATTTCTGCATATAAAATAATTGTCAAAGAAAAGTATCTCTTTTATTTTTCTGATTAATTCCACTCCCAAATAAGTAGTTTAAATATTGATTTTTTAAAATATATAGAAAATAATATCTATGGACATAGTGGTTGTGTATCTTAACAGCTTTGGAAATACATTAAACTCAGCAACATACTTAAGTACATCTTTCTCTTAGTAAAACATACAGAATTAGGACCAATCCTGAAGGTCTAGTTAAGATAATTATGTATACTATATTTTCTAATTTCTTGTGATTCTAACCTTTCCAATAAGGCAATTTAAAAATACATACAAAAATCTTATTTCATTGTATGGCTTCAAAAATCTTTTTCTCATGTTTTGATAAGAAAATATTTGATCCGATTGTGACCCTCCCTCCTTTGGTTGAGAAAATACGGTCAGCATTGCGATTATTATGAACATTTGCTCCGTCCCTGAGGGAAAGGCTCTGCAAACAAGAGGGAGGCTTGTCCTCTATGCTTGAAACTCCTCACCACTGTGTGCAACTCCAGGTATTCCGGGATGGTGGTGCTGGGGGAAAGTGCTCAATCTGGGGGAAGAATCCTGCGGAGATGTAGAGCTGAACAATGGCTTTTCAGGCTTCTTCATAGTAGTCGGAGAAGACATATCTGTAAAGGAAGACAGATGCAAAGAAAGCTTTATGACTCTCTTCAGCTATAAGGTCCACGTTAACATAATAAAAGATCTCATTTTCCAGAATTTTATGATTTTTGTACTTTTGGCTCTTACAAAATATATACTGAGGGTCAAAGATCCAACTATATTGGAGATTTGAAATATCTGTCAGAAACAATCTCCATTGAAGCTAATCCAAGGCTTCACCAAAATGATCACCAGAATTATTCCTCTTACTAAATAAATCTGAAACTTCTGAAAAATCAAGTATCACGTTTCCCTTGGCCCCTTGGTTCACATCAAGGTCTTTTTCACCTCTGCATTTCATTCCCAGATTCAGACAATTTGGGGGTTTGTCTGTTGACCTGCTGACTACACTGTCGAAAAAACAGAGGAAAACCTGCTGCAAATGTGAAAAACAACCTTTGGGTACGCTGGTAAGTGTATCACTGATTTAATATCTTTTACGGAAAACTCATTACTTGTTTAGCAAAAAATACATTCCTTAATTTGCTCATTCTGCAAATATTTATTGGGTTCCTCTATCTGCCAGGTAAAGCAAAGATGTTATGAAAAATAAAAATAAATTGCTGCTGTAGGGACACTCACTGTCAGTGAGGAGGAAAATTGTAAGAAAATGGCTGTCAGCAGTGGAGAGGGAGGGTGTGTGCTGAGAGCAGAGGTGGGTGATGTTTGCTGCTTCTTCTCCAGCCTTACTCCCAGGGGCAGCGATCAACTCAGCCTCCCCAGGTTAAGGAAGGTGCCCACAGTGGAGCGAAGCTTAAAATGCGATGGGGGATGACGTTCCCAAGAGAGGAAACGGTCCAAAGAAGGAGGGCATAAAACGTGCAAGTAGCACAAATAGTCTGCGGAGTGGTGAAGTCCAGAGATGAAGGAGGGAGCAAGTAGCTGGCAGGACCCACACAATCAGGGGCCATGGACTCTGTGTACAAATGTCTGAACGCTTACCCTGATGAGGGAATGTTACTGATGGGCAAAATATGATCACATTTACAGTTTAGCACAATCTCTCCAGAAACTACACGGTGGATGAATTAGCCGAAATAGAGACAGCAATCATGAAGACCACTTAAGAAGTTGGATTAATTAATACATTCATTCCATAAATACTTATTGAAGGCCTAATTTATACCAGACACTGTGCTAGTTGCTGCGGACACACTGGTGAACTAGATTTTTTTTCAGCCTCTATAAAACTTAAAATCTAGTGAGGGGATACAGACAAGTTAAAAAGGAATTATAAAACAGTGTAAAAAGTGCTATGATAGGAAAAGTATTCAGGGCTGCATTCATTCTTTCATTCATTCATTCCACAAATATTTTATACTGCCAAAATGTAGATCATGAGAGTTTGAAATAAGAGTGGAGACAGAGCTAATGCAATAGATACTTCAACAGAACTAATGCAATAAAATTAATAACTGATGCAGAAGGTCATCATCTTGGGTGACTAGATTATACCACGCAGTTAGGTGGAATAGAGAATTCAGGAGGAAACTCCAGCTGGTAGGAGAGAGGTGCCCTACTTTCAACACCTTGAGTAATGTTGATTTTATGGAGGCTTATAAATTTACACTAAAATGTTCCAAAAATCATATGAGCTATAAAATTTACATTTCATTATCAAAAATTTTGAATGTAGACAGAACAGCAATGGATTCTCATGTACTCATCACCTAGCTTCATCAACTATCAACTCACAGCCAATCTTCTTCCATCTTTACCCCATCGACACTCTGTCCTCCTATATTCCTTTGAAGCAAATCCCAGACATCATACAATTTCACCTATAAATATTTCAGTTTGTATCTCTAAAAAAAAGGAATTTTTATTAAAAGAAAAAAAACCCCAAAACTTTAATCACAATAAAATATATATACAATTTGCAGTTTTAATTAAGCAGGGCTTTTTTTTTTTTTTGGACATGAGAAAATGACTTCATGGTTCCATTAAGATAAGAAACTAGTTATCATTATGTCTTACCATTTGGAAAGTTACCTAAGTTCTGGTAAAGGCATTGAATAAGATTAAATATGTGTCTTCAGCACACTGGTACGTAAAGAATGGGTATGCTACTGTAAAGACAGCAGACATCACAGTCTACAAAAGTGGCAGGTGCTTTTGGAGCCATAAGCTACGGTTGTCCCTAAACTATCAGAACCTTGGTGAGTCAGTGAGGCAAATCAGTGTCTTTCTATCTTTCTCGAAAAGAAAAAACCAAGGAAATAAATTATTAATGAAACCACGGCAATTAATGCCACTACAAAAAGAGAGAGAAAATTTTAAAACCCTTTAAAAAATAGACAAAGGACATTCATTTCAGCTAAGTTACCTTCAAACTGCCAAAAAATAATCCTTAATTTCATTTAACAGCTATGTGATTTTAAAAGGTAATACTACAAATATAGGTTTTGGCCTGCTCGAAGTTAATCCCAGACAAACAGATAAAGAACCTCTATTCCATCCCTCACTTTACAGATGATGTAATAAGTTTCCAATCCAAATTTTTAATTTCAAATTAACTCAGGAAAAGAAACTGGTTACTTTCTACTGACCCTCTTATGCTTTACCTGTGCTTAAGTATAAATGTAAATGAAAATGAACCTGTGTAAATTAATCTCTGAAGACTCCATAATAGAAATAATAAAGCAGACGTTGTACATCATTTAAAAACAATTCAGTATGACTAGAGCTTGGGAAGCAAAATGAGTGTCATTCTAGTTATGTCATTTGTGGAGAAGATGATTCAATCAAGCTTACTGCAACTACTGTAACTATTTCCAAATTTTCATTAAACCCAGCCAAATTCACATGAGTCTCTTTTTGTAAAGGGCACATAAATCAAGGGTGTTTATAGAGAACTTCAAGAATATAGGTGATTATTATCATTATGTTTTACCATTTGAAAAGTGACCTGAGCTCTGGTAAAGGCATCGAATAAAACTAAAAATGTGTTTTCACAATTATATAATTTTTGAGAAACGAAGCCTTTGTATTTTCTTAGTCAAAATCATACACTTGGCCTTACAGGTCATTACTATAGGGCCATTCATTTTTCTGGGTCTCTCTAGGCACGCAAAGAATAATCATGGTAACTTCATGTTCAGAACACACAGAGGAATCATAGAGGCCAACACAGCAGAAACAAAATAAAATTCACTCTTCAAGTTGTAAAAGGGACCACAAATTTTCTCCTCCTTAACCAACAAACTTACAATAGGAAAAATAAGAATGGGAAGGTCTGTCTGCCATATTGAAACGATTTTCTTTAGAAACAGATAAAAAATGGTAGTATTAGAAAGTAGGCTTAACTGCCTTTGTTTTCCCATGAAATGAAATTAATTTGGGGCCCACTAATCGATAAAGATATACTGGTACACAGCATGTGCAAGGCACTATGCCGAGCCCTTTTTCCCCTCAAAGAAAAAAAAAAAACAACTCTGGGTTGAAGAGGGAATAAAAATAAAAGGTCAATTATCTGGGAGAAATAAGGGTAGAGTTTCTAGCTATTATATTTTAGTCAGGAATCAAACTAGCATTGTTTTGATTTTAAATTTTTTTTGAATGTCTGCAGTCTAATAGACCTCATGCCAAACTGGAAAATGATATCGTTTCTATTTTTAATGCTCTCATGTGCTACAGAAAATGTTTGAGGACTGAATATATAGGAGAGACGGTTTTAAGTGACCTTTCTGTGGAGAAATACGAATGTCATGCTTTTCACAATCCATTGTTCCTCAAGCAGGAAGAATGATACATAAAAAGATTAAGTTGAAAATAAGATGAATAATAATAAAGCTGAATAATATATAAATATGTAAGTTGAATAATACTATATACATAATAATGCATAAATTGAATAATACATGAAATAAAGAAGTTATAGAGAGAAGCAAGATGAGAAAAGGATTAGCTGGTGTCTCTATTGGTGGGAAGGAGTCAAGAGTTGCTGGTGGCTGATGAGAAACAGGCAAAGGCCAGTGAGGTCTTGCAATCAAAGGAATTTACATTTGATTTAGAAAGTAAAAATTTATAAATAAACTCATTTCTGAAGGGAAAAACTTTCCAAAAGCTCTATTTTCTTTCTGTTCTTGCAGCGCCCATTAGGGCCTTTACACTTGACAGTCGGTCCTCTGTATCCGCGGGTTCCGCATCTTTGGATTCAACCAACCCGGAATGTAAACATAGCACACAATCCGCGGATGTTTAACCCGTGGATTCGGAGGGCCGACTAGAGGACTCGAGCATCTGCCGATTTTGGTATCTGCGGGGGAAGGGGGGGTTCTGGAATCAATCCCCTCCACGTCTCCTGGATACTGAGGGATGACTGCACCTCCCCCGGCTGAATCAAGATTTCTTATCTAGTCTCCTCCCCCGGGCCTTCTTCATTGCGGCTTATTATAAAAACAGTAGTTGGAATCATCTCTTTCAAACACCATCTTCCTCATTTAAGATCTACCATGGTACTACATTTTTAAGATAACTTTTTCCTTATCATTCCATTTTTGAAACTTCAGCTAAGCTAATTTGCTTATGGCCTCCTGGGGGAGGAGGGAGGCAGGAAGAATGTGTTTCTAACTCTGTGCCTTTCCTTACATATGACATTCCCTTCAGCTAGAATATTACGTCTCTCTATCCTCTTCTTCCATCTATAGAATGATATTTCATCCATTGAACCAACTTGATTTCTTTTCTCCTTAAGTAATTCTCCCTAGGAACTTTGGAGATCAAGATTTCCTTAATGATCTTGTGTTTGTATCTCACATGACTTATGGCTTTTTCATTATTATTTTGCACTTGTTCTATCTATAGCATATATACATATCTTTTTTAAGTTAACTAATGGCTTACCTCCTACAGAAGATGATAATATGTAGAGGCTGGAAGAACATACTACTCAGGAAGAGAATTTTTAAAAAGGATCGAAAGAAGGTAGAAGAGGCAGAGAAGGCATTGTGTGTAGGGAGTTTATTTTAGAATCTCTTGCATGTGAAAGAAGCAGGGAAATAATAACTAGTAGGGTAAGATGAGCGAAATAACCATAGTAAATCTTAAAATGCATGTTGCATGAATGCACACTGCCAGACGAGAAGTAATCGAACGTAAAGTGGAGAGAGAAAACAGAATCAGTGACTGAATTTCCAATAAGTGTGAGGAGCCAGGACAAGGCATAAAGTTCAAGATGTTAAACAAGACCACTGGCTTCCTGTCCTGGTGATGCAGACAGTTCAGCAGAGAGGACTGACACTACCGAATAATTGCAATTGTGATCATGTTAGATTGTAGAAAGGATTCTTTTTAATGACAGAAGATTAGAGAGGCTAATCCATAAAAAAGAAAGAAACAGTCACATTGACAGCGTTATTCTCCAGTGTCGACACCTATGTTTAGATTTATAATTAGACAATAGTTATGGTTTCAGAAACCAATTTGTATAGTTAAATACATAATAAAAGATCAAAAATGTAAGAAAAAGTTCAAGTAGCCTACTCATATAAGCTAAGTTGGTTCATTTAGACTTAAGCACACCTTTAAAGAGGTATTTTGCAAAATCAAGTTATTGTATAATTTTTACTAGATCTACTCTAATTTTTGTTGGCACTGTGACACATATACATCCTAAGCCCTGATGTGTCATTCATTTCACAGCATCACTTCAAAGAGATAAAGGCTTAAGCAAATAAAGAGTTAGATCAGCTCATCTCCCAACAAGGTAATTTCATCTACAAAGGAAGAGCGTTGCTGTGAAACACAGCGTATGTACTCGACTCATCGGCAGCTTGCACAAATGGTGCTCCAGATGTATATCTGTTCAAGTCAGCCCAAGGCAACAA
Source organism: Equus asinus (assembly GCF_041296235.1). NCBI lineage: Eukaryota > Metazoa > Chordata > Mammalia > Perissodactyla > Equidae > Equus > Equus asinus. Next base: position 46,895,911 of record NC_091812.1, read on the forward strand.
TTTTGATCAATTCTAATGTGATAAAATGCTGCAGGGAAAGTGTGCAGAAACGTGTTTACGTCAGCCCTTAATTAAACTGTTGTTCACTTCCAAAGAACCTTAGGAAACACTAATGAGACATGAGTTTTGGCAATTTCTTCATCAAAGCAAAGACCCCTTCCTCAGTCTGTAGCAGCCTGTCATCCAAGTCGCTCCTGGGATAAATGTCACATGGCACTCCCATCAGTTAGCCACCTGTTAGTAGAACTTCCCTGAAGTCAACTAGTGATCTAGGGCAAGCTCAAACAGTCACCTTAACACCTGCCTGTCTGGGACACCTGCTCCTTCCTCACATAGAGTAGAGCAATATGTTAGCTTTTCCAATATGCTTGAGTAGATCAAGGTTACAAATCAGATTTCTATCACCTACATAGAAAACACATCATTTTTTTTTGCCAAAAAAAATTCCTATTCTTCTTCACTATAACGACACTTATGGTTACAACTATTTCAAATCAATTATGTAAGGGCGCACAAGAATTCTTGAATTATGGGAAGCTATTATTTTCAGCACAGCATAATCGTAAATTAAAATATATTAACTGTGCCATTCCTGTGATTTGGAAAAACATACTTCTCTCTAGCTAACAAAAAAGCAAGTTGCCTCAAAATCTTTGAAAAGTCCAATCCTTTTCCACATTCCTAAGTTGTCTTTCTTATTTACACACCATGCTTGTGAGGAAGCCTAAATGAGCCCTCTAGGTACATGTCACCGTTTGCCGGCTTCTTTTATTTTCCAGTATTTAACTTTAAGGTATGTTTTATTACTAAGTACTTAAAAAGCTATTATCATTGTTAAAAATGTTTTTTTATTTTTTAAGTTGTTAAGCTGCTGAACAGATGTTACAGGATTCTATTTTGCAGAGGAAAACTCAAGGTGCAATGAAAGCAGTAGGGGAACTTCTGTTAACTTCAACCCTTTGGTATGAGTGTGATACAGACCAATGAGGCAGAGGCCCGTGTGGGAACCTTGGGCTTAGCGAGGTTCCAATGCCTGGGATTTGACAAGCTTATATGCCATTGACAAGTCTTATGAAGTTAATACCCCTCAGGGTTTTCCATATTTCTTTATTTTTTACAGGTTTTAGACTTCCATAGAAGAGAGTTTTTTTAGAGAGTTTTACAGATTTACCAAAACTCTGGCTACAGAAAATCTCTTCAGAGACCAAACTCACTGTTGCACGGAGGCAAAGGTGGTCAATACATCCATTATTCCATTGAAACCACGTCAAACAACACAAAACACAGAGTGAAAATGAACTTTACCTAAACTGGGGGATTTCTGCTTTCCATTAAAATGTTGGGGTGGAAGCTGGAAGACGACATGAAAAAGGAATGGACCATCTGTGTAAAATAATAACGCTATTTATAATAAATGAGAAGCCTCCAAATCTAGTGTGTGGGACGATTTCAGGAGCTGGAAATCTGATACTTTTACTTCAGGCCATAAATCCAGAGGCAGTCCTGAGACAAGGAAACAGCTTGGGCCCTGTGCCCAGAGGACAAGGAGAAGGCAGGGAAGCTGACTCTGCCAACTGAATGCTAAGAGACCAAGGTTTCTCTTCCTCTGTTTTGCCTTGGGGTAAATCATGTTGAGGAGAGGAAAGTTTGGAGGTTATTTATAACTATATAAATGCTGCAATTATCAAGCCTAGAAGATCCTAGCCCAAAGCCTTGATGTACTTATTTCTATAGTTTCCCTGTGGAGAACCAGGCTGGTCCTCATAAAAAGTTTTACTTGCAGGTAAAGGACTGATGGTGGGGAAGTGCCCTGAGGGAGTATGTCCTGGAGGAGGAAGAAAGGAGAGAGACCAAGCAGGCTATGCCTACTTACTTGAAAGCTTTGCATAATCCCTGAGGTACTATCTCCATTTCCCCATCTCCTTCACAATAAAATAAAGCTATCCGGCTCAGGGAAAGAAAAGATGAGATGTGATGCTTGATGGTTTAAATGAAACATAAATGACAAAAAAGAGGTGCATGGTAGAGACACAAGGCCATAGAGACACTGCTCTTTAAAATACTTCAGAGGACATGCTTCAAAATTGCTTACAGAGCCAGTTCTACATTTAAATATTATGGATATGACAGTGGAGTCAAACCAACCACTCAGGCACTGCAAGTGGGAATGTAAACTGATAAGACTTTTCTGGATTCTGTATCAATATTTATCAAAAGCCTTAGAAATTGACATAACATTTAACTCAGTAATTCTACAGTAGGAATGTATTTATTCCTTTAACAAAATTTCATTGAGCATCTACTCGGTGACTTGGTGCCAGGCAGTATACTAGGTACCGAGGACAGTGAATAGAATTAGACAAGAGCAAGACAATCAGATTTAAGCACAAAGATGTGCATGCGATGATGTTCACTGTATCTTTATTTATTAGATAAAAACTTGGAAGCGACCGGAACACCCATAGGCAGAGCAGACATTTAAAAACTTATAGTATAGTCAAAGGGTGGTCTTTTATGCAGCCATGATAAAGTGGAAATTGAATGACATGATAAAATGCCACTGATATTATAAATGAAAACAAGAAAAGAAAATAATTTACAAAACAGCATCTATTATATGAACCCAATTTAGTTAAAAAAATATATAGAGTATGTAGGAAATGCATAGAAAAAATATATAGAAAATAGTCTGGCACATAATATAGTCAAATAGTGACACGAATTCCCTCTATGTGATAGGATTACAAGTAATTTTTATTTTCTTATTTACATTTGACAGGTTTTTTTGCAAATCTCCAACAAATAATTTTTACTTTTATAATAAAAAATGATAAAAAAAACATATTTTGGGGGGAAAAATACTGCCTGTAGCTTCACAGAGTATTATAAATAGCTCCTAATGATGAGCGGATCTTGTTACTGTGTCAAACACTAGACTTTTGGAAGGAAACGTCTCATTGGTCTTAGGTATTAGGCAACATTTTGGATGTTGCCAAAATGTAAAATGAAATGCATAAATGTAACATTTGCAGTTTAGTTGGCTAAAGGCAAAACAATGTATTTCTGAGAATACAAATGAAGAAAGAGAAGATGTTTCTGTCTGTTTCTAAGGACTCTTCTAGATGTAAAATTTTTTGGTTGTGTGGCAAATGTGAATAAGTCCTTCCCACACACTCCAAGTTAACAAAAAGCTCTGAATGTTATGACAAGACATATGGACTTCATCCCACTACAGTAGTTTGATGATGATGCCAGATGATTCAAAAAATAATTAGCTGCCATGTTAAGAAAGTATCTCCATATATATATATATTCACATTTCTCACACTCTAAGATAACTGTGGAAAAACAGCAAGCTACATTAAGAGGAGATATCACCTTCAATTAGATCTCTCAATTGTTCTTTTAAATGAAACCAGTTCTTTTTAAAAAGAGAATATATGGTAGTCTTCTTGTTAAGCAAATGAAAATTCGTACTTCAAGCACTGAGTTATTGAATCTTAACTACACTGGAGCATATTACCGTATTCTTCAGCAACTGAAAACATTTTCTGATAGTTCAAGTCTCTCTCTATAGTATATTTCACGCCAAGCAGAGTAGGTAGCGTGTTACTACAAGTCTCCATTTATCACATCTCTACAACAAAAAGTCTCCAGGCTACACCTACACCCAATACAAAGTGAAAGCTCAAACCCCTTTGAAGCTCACAAACACCTTCCTGAGACATTAAAAAAAAAAAAATCCTTTGAATAATGAACAACAGTGCTAAAAGAGTGGATACTGAATACATGAAAACTGCTTCTTAAAAACACTTCAAAATGCTTTTGTCCATTAAGTAATTTAACAGACAATGATAAAGTGCCTTGAATAATGTCAGAAAGCCTAATTTGAAAGGAGGAAAAACACCAAACAATTATGCAGGATTTGGAGTATATTTCAGTCACTTATTAAATACTGGCATAGGTAAGGAGCTGCTCATCCCCATGCCTCTGGGGAGACCTCTCGGCTGTAGAGGCTTATTAGTGTTAAGCATCTGTGAGCCATGGACTATAAAATAAAATCAATACCATAACCTTAACTGTAAAAGTCAGAAAGATACTGGAAGAGTTCTAATTTAACAAGATTACAGATGAGTTTTTAGAGGAGAACATTTGGGGAAAAGCCATGCATTTAGAAACATTTATGCTACAAGACGTCTCAAGGTTTCTGTTGTTACTAATGCTGTTATTATCCACACTGGTAATGGTTAGGGTTGATTTAACTGATGTGTTACTTTAGTGGATTTACAGGAAAGTCCTAGAAATGATCTGGAACTTATTTCAAATAAAATCATTAAACTGAGGTAGTAAACTAATTGTTTAGGAACAATTATGATTTGATGTGGTTCAGTGTGGTAGAGAAAACAATCATGAAAATTTTAAGGTCGTCAGTTCAGCAGCTCAATGCAAACACGATTACTCTGTACAATATTCCATTTCTTTTAATGGAAAAGTAGTCAAAACTGGTATAAACTGTAGTGTTTAAGTTCAACCTAAATCTATATTTTTCCTCTAACAAATGTAAATGAAGTAAAAAAGAACATTCTGTCAATGAAATTACTATGATGGCATATTTATTATCCTAATGGTTTTAGAAATCACGTGAAATTGATCAGTAACAAAACCTCTATTTAGTAATGGACCAATTACATTTGTGAGATAATGTCAATGAAACAGAATATTGTCACAGGATAATGGTCTCCTATTGCTACATCCCTAGTCATTTAGAGAAAATAAATGTTGCCGTCTGGCTGAGTCATTTATTTTCAAAGTAGGAGACAGTGATCCCATAACAAGGTTCTGTTATAATAACTCAATCTCTATCAATCATTTGTTGTACCAGAATGGTGCAGGATAGGACACGTATTTGTAAGAACTGCACATTCCTAAGGTATAAGGCAAACATGGTGCCTCCAAGTACATAAACAGCCTGATTATTGCTATTCAATGAGAGTATGGAAAATAAACATTTAAAAAATAATTTAAGAAATAGAAAACTTTCTGAATTTTCAAAAAGATCCATGTTAATGAAAGCTTAAAGACTCAAGTACTAAAGATCTAACAATTCTTTGACTCCAATTAATTTAAAATCTAGAATGGGGGAACATGAAGGAACCTTATTATCCAACTTTGTTATTTTACAGATGAGAAAGCTCGAAGTTTACTGAAATTAAGTGATTTGTCTGAAGCCACACCATTTTCCAAATCGCCATTATAGTGCTCTAGGCAGAAGGCAAAATATTAGAAGAGAACTAAAAGAAAAAATATATATGACAATACATAATTATTTTTATATTTTGACATATATAGCTTATTTTAAACCAGATGCATGTCACACACCTCTACTAAAGACATTCTAGACTTTAGGATTTATTAACAATATTTTATTAGTAAGTGGAAAAGAGATTCTTAACCTGAGTCCAGCCCAAGGACTGCACTCATGAATCCCGGGAGTCCATAAACCCTTCTGAAATTATGTGCATTTATCTGTATTGAAGTTTCATGTGTTAGGGAAAAAAAAACTGTAATACAGGCTTTGTAACTAGTTTACAAAATCATAAATGTACCATCACAACGCCCTGTCTGGAAGGCAGTGTACGCAGTAACAATGAGCACAGGTTCTGCAGCTAAACAGACAAGGACTCCCATTCCACCTCTGCTACTTATTGTCTGTGGCATCTACATCAAATTTCCTAATCACTGTAGAGATCAGCTTAATGCGCTGTAAAATGGGTTTTTAAATACAGTTGAAAAGCAAAAATATGTGTAAAGTCTTAACCCAGACCTGAAAGGTACTAAGTGCCCCATGAATAGGAGCCACAAATGGCAGGAGGGTCTGGTTCTCCTCATTTACATGTATTTGTTGGACAAAAATTTTAAGTTCATATGGTTTCTGCAATAAATAAATGATATTTAAAAAATAAACCAGTTAATATAAAAATAATTGATATAGAAAAGTAGTTGATAAAACTATTATAGGCTACAAAGAGGCTGAAAATATAAATATGGTATATGGACTGTTTTGGATCTTCTTTTAAACAATATATTAGATATTCTAAGGAATTTGAACATGAATTCTATATTAGATTCTATTAAGAAATAATGGTTATATTTGTTAAATTGATAATGATATTGTGGCTGTGTTTAAAAAAGTCATTGTCTGTTAGAAACACTTATAAGTATTTACAAGTAAAATGACATGATGTCTAGGCTTTACTTTAAACATTTCAAAAAAGTGGGAGGTATTAAATGAAACAAGATTGGCAACATATTGATAACAGTTAAAGCTTGGTAATGGTACCTGGAGGTTCACTTTATGAATTTCTCTAGTTTCAATATTTTCCATAACAAAAAGCCTTTAAAAACTTTTAAAAATCATACTTAAAGATTCAATTCAAACCAGCTCTTCTTCACATTTATCCATCAAGAGTACTTATATCTCCAATGTTTTTTACTTCAAAAACTTTTACTGGCACTACTATTAAGAGTTTGATTTTTTACAAAGAAGACATACATTTTACCATTTTAAATTTTGTTTTGTCAATTCTTACAGAATCCTAAAAACTCATAAATTCACTTCTATTCTCCCATTCTAGTTCTACAAGCTTCTAACAGAATCTTCCATGAAGCACCCTAGGAAAATTGTTCATCTGTCGAGACTTGTTAGCCAGTCTTCAAATTCTCCTAGTCCATTTCTCCTTACATAAGCTAGTTTACATATTGATTCTCCAGGTGGATTGAAGGATAACAGAAAAGAAAAAATCAGCCTTTAAGAGAAGATAGGCTCTGCTATTAATTATGTGGACACTTTGGACAAGGCAGCCTCTCTGATCCTAAGATTGCTTAGCTGTAAAATCAGGAGCTTGGACTACATCTTGCTAAGGGTTCTAATGATCTGTGATCTCTCCCTGAAAAATCAATTTCTTACTTTAGACAATATTAGTAGTATGATAACTCAAAATAAACTGGCTTTCCAAACTACTTCACAATAAATTTCAACATGAAATCAATGTGTGAAAGAATACAAAATAAAACCTTTTACCATCCCAAGAAACTTTACAGAGCACACTAATGTACTAAAGTACACTGTCTCTCGTGGGTTTTCCACTTTCCTATTTTAGTCTGTGTTCCATCAATCTAGAGAGCTAGTATTAAACAGCAAGCTATTTTTTCAAACTAATTATCCATTGTGGTTTTTCTCCCAAATGTTATATTTTCAAACCATTTAAGGCTCTCGAGCACAGAAATATGAATACAACATTCCCCTATTAAGTAGTATTGACCCTTCTAACATATTCACAGGTTTGCCCCATCCAAAATGCTCTTCCTGACTAGAATACATGAAAGGAGCACAAACATCTGTTAATTAGCAGGCAACTAAGGAATTCTAATGAAAGTCTTGACCAACAATTTATTGTCTTCCTCTCTGTTGAAAAGATGCTCATGTTGTGATTTCTCAACTACAGCAGTGTAGCTGCAGCGAATGAAACACACCATGGTGGAGGCATCCCAGAGTCTGTTCTCCAATGGTCTGAGGGCACACCAGGTTCACTTCAAGTTCTGTAAGACCTGTACATTCCTGACTTTCGATATTTTCAATAAGAAGCAGCTAAACAAAGAAACTTAAAAATTGTGCTTAAACATTAAATTCAAACCACCTATTCCCATTTATCCATCCAAAGCACTTGTATGTTTGATTTTTGTCTGGTTCAAAATTTGATATTTGACATTTAATCCTTGTGATACAAACGCTAGGAATGTAAGGAACTGTTGGTGTTCTATCCCCAAGGGGAGCTTAAAATCTCTTCCAGGAAGATAACTAAGCTGTTTGTCCTGCCATTTTCTAGAACTTCATTTAACGTTAATGACTCCCAGACAGCAGTGATTCAGTTCTTCCTGAAAGCTTTTCACTCACTCACTCAGCTCCCACAACTCTAGAGAAATCTTGAGATTCTATCATTTGTCTGACTGTAGTCTGGGTTAGAGCACTGTTTTCCAAAGTTTGAACCTACGATTAATCCTCTCCATAGATTCCTGGATGGGAAAAAAAAGGTTCTGAAGTCAGAAACTTAATAAACATATTCAGTCAATATCCACTTCTGGATATTCACATTCTTGGCAAACAGTAGTATACCAGATATTCTACAACTTCATTCATGAATGAAAACGTCTAAATTTTTGTTAAAACAGACTTTTCCAAAATTACTTGAAAGCTCTTGTATCCAGTATATCTATTAACATTCCTTAAACACACATTAAGAAGTGCTGGTCTCTGATTCCATTCTATCATACGTTACCATACTCTTACTTACTGTTATTTATTTCTTTTGCTTTATTGAACTCATGACACTAAGCTGGCATTCTTACTCTCTAGCTCCAGTGTTCCCTTGAGCCCTTTTGCTTAATTCATTGGATATTTAATACTATATCCTCACAGAACTCTATAAAATGCACATTGAAATTTAGCACAACATTTATGACTATATTACTAACGAGAACATTTGCAAAACTATCACAAATAAATCTCTAGGGCTTGGAAATATATTACAACATCAAAAAGACTAGCTGAAGAGACTTATTTAAATGACAGAACTGTAAATTTAAAAGAAAATTGCAATTTTTAGTTCCTACAGCAACCAGAACACAAGGTCTAAATATTGCCTATTTGAGAGTCCAGTATAAATTTTTAAACTACTCTTAAAGTTGTAATTACATACCAATACACCACTAAGTAGTGCTAGTTTTTGCAAACATACCAATTTATTGATTTTTGTGTACAGATTTCCTTCTCACAGTGCTTAAAAGTAAGCTAGTTCTTAGGCATGGAAACAGTCCCCTCATAATCTGGTTTATATTATTTATTCTCTGTGAAGCACCTTTTTTCATAAATAGTAAAAAATTATTTTTCTGTTCAGCAGGTCAAGTGCTGCAAATTTAATTTATTCATATTTGTGTGCCCAATGCCTAGAAAAATTCCTGGCAAAATAGACATTTGATAAATGTTAATTGAGTCCAATTATCTCAAATTCTAAATGTGTAAGAATAAAATTTTACTGCATAAAATGTCTTTTTGAATTTACATTTTATCTAAGATTACAAGTTGTTTAAATACTCGTCAGACTAGAAGCTGTTAAAATTTTCCATTTAGAAACCCCAGCTGTATATTACAAATATATTTACCATTTCACTAAATGTCTATTAAACAGTGTTTTAAGAGTTTTATATTCAGGCTTAGATGAATCAGCAACTATCAGAATGGCAATGGCAAAGTGATATTGATAAAGAATTGTTTCAAACGTTCAAGCATAATTATTAGCACTATTAGTCTGTTAAGTTCCTGGGCATTGAAGAACAACTAGTATTTGGTTTCATGAAAGTAACTCGAATTAGAGGAAAAAGCAAGACCTGTCTCTTACTTGCCCTCTTATCAGAAGTTACAAAGGATTGCTCTAATGATTTCAAGAAAAGTACATCAACTAGGAATGAGTCTGAATTGACTCAGAAAAAAATTAAGGTAGACAAGATCTAAGATGGAATTTTGGGAGGGTAAGAGTTGGAATAAAAGAAATTTTCAACCTGCACATTGATAAGCTAACCTGGTTCTGTTAATTTAAGCATTTAAATCTAAAATGATGGAAAACATTAACCAAAAAAGAAAGTTTTCAACAGAGGTGGACACGGTCAGAAGTTTAAGACAAAGGAACTTATAGAAGAGACTAAACGAAAAATATTCTGGAATCTAGGAAAGAAACGTGACAGTGGCTCCACAGCCCTCTTAGTGGCCCAGATTTCTTTTTTGTTCCCTTCTCTATGTATAAAAGAGAATAAAGTAAAAATATAAAAATTAAATAATTTAGATGCTGACAAATTTAATTTCCGTCACTATTCATCAGAAGAAATTTAAGCAAATTATATAGATTCCTACAAAATGTTTAATATTATAAAATAATGTTCATTTTAAAATGTTCATGTCTATATTCTGCAAAATTAAAAAATGCAACTCTTTTATGGTCAGGAAATTCTTACTGTTTTGTGTTTTGAAAAGACACAAAGATATACTTAGTTAAGCTTCTAATGTGCTACAGTAAAAATACTTTTTTCATTAAATTATTAAAAATTACATGAACATTTATTATTTCATGAATCTAGATTTTGTACTAAAATTTTGCCTAATTTCTTTTTAAAATAAAATGAGTATAATAACTTGGTCACATTATATCCTTTATTCTTGCCTGCTTGGAATAAATCTCAATGGTTTAGGTTGGTGTTTCCGAATAGAAAGGAAAGTAGAATGCCACATATTGTGCATAATTTTGTTATCTTTGATTCTCATATTTCAAAAATCAGTTTTGCTAAGGGCTATGGCAAGACCAAATTTTAATGCAAAGTCAACACTAACAGAATAAGGCATATCCAAAGGAAATAATTAATAGTAAATTTTAAACATTTCTGTCAATTATAAACACAAGTATATTTTAATCAACCAATAAGTAGTTACTGAGTATCAATTAGTGCAGGGCTTTGTGGAAAAACAAGTATAGGACATACTATAGCCATCACAAATATTGGTGCTCAATATGTCCTTAGAAAACTTCCTCATGACAGGCAAGTATGTCTAAAGAACATGTGAAGACAGACAAGAACGACCGCGGGGCATTTTATTTTGCAAATTTAAAAAAAGCAATTTTCTAAGAACAAAAGGACTGCATTTGGCTTAGCAAATTTATAAAGATAGTACCGTACTGCCCTCATTTTTTCATTGTAGTTGAAGCCTTCTTCCTACAATGGCTTATTGTGCACGTTACAAAGTCTTCAGGGTCTTCAGAATTAAAGTGACAGAGTTTTTTTTAAGTACACTTGAGAATGGATCATTCTTCCTTACTCTTAACATAATGTGCCTTTACAGACTTCTCCAATAATTCCAGTCATCTTGACAAAAGAAAATCACCAAGACAATACAATGATTTTACAAAGAGAAAGAATGACAGTTTCCCTTCTACTTTTCAAAAATGTTTTATAATATGATTTGAGATTGGTTTTATTCAATAGGCTCCAAGAGGAACCAATTCTTACAAAGTGACACCCTCTATAATAAAGAACACCTACACTTTTGAACAACATATCCATTCCCACACATTCACAATGTTATTATTACTACCATTAGAATCTTTTCCAGAATAATTTTCTGACGGGGAAAATACGGCTTTGTTTAGAATAAACTGACAATGTCAGTAAAACAAGCAATAAAATACAAAGGGTTGAGGGTTTTGTTTTTATTCTCACTTCTGCAAGTTACGTGAAAGTCCATATTATTTCTTGCCTTCACTAATGAGACTGGTGTTCTGTCAATCAATGGTTCATTTATCCCACAAATATTTATTGTGCCCCTACTATGCACCAAGGGTTGTACATGGTTACTAGGCACTGTTTACCATAGTAGCCCAAACAGATAAAGTCTCTGACCTTACAGTGTAGGCAGATTTAGACAATTAATCCCATAAGTAAACACGTAATATATTATGAACACAATGAGGAACAACACTAGATGTGAAGAGAGAAATAGAGTAGGACCTGATTTTGTCCCCAGTTTACGCTGGGACCTGAAAGATGACAAAGAACTTGCCAGATAAAGAGTTATAAGAGGAGCACTCCAGAGGACATGGCTTAGGTCTTGGGTTTTTGCATTCCCAAATCTAAACAAAGCAGGGAGCTCAGTGCAAAAAGAAGAAAGAGTGAGCACCCCCTGAGGCTGGAGCGGTGGTCGGAGGCCAGACAAGAAAACAGGGCCTCTTGGTCATATCAGGGAATTCTGATTTCTCCTAAGAGGAATGGGAAGTTCCTGAAGGCTCTGAAGCAGGAGAGTGATATGATGTTATTATGTTCTAGAGAGATGATTTCATCTACTCCCAGAAGAACAGATTGGGGAAGGTGTCCTCAGAGCGAAAACTGTCTTTCTGAGAACAGCTGACTTTCAAGTCCTTCCTTAAAATGACCGCTGTCACCTTCCACATGCACAGTGCCCAGGCACACAGCCCACACAGCCATTCTGAAACTTACTTCCCCACCTCGGCACTTGCCTATACTTTTGTCTCTGCCCACACTGTCCCCTTCTTTACTAGTTAAAATGTCCGCACGCTAAAGAAGACCCACCTGACTCCAAGTCCATTCCCTCCAGGAAGACTTTTTCACTGTTCTCTAAACACTATGGCACTTGGTATAGAAATTTGGAACAGCCAAAAAGGAGTCGTGATTAAGGAACTAACTCTGGCTTTAACTGCGAAGCTTCAGAGTTACTTGTCTCCTGGGGTTCCTCAATACACCCCACCCAAGTCATGGGCTGAAAAACACTGATGAAGAGCTCTTTTCTTTTACATTTTTAATAAAATGCAGAACTTGATGTAAAAAACAATTTTCAAATACATTTTTATGTGCTGACGTAAGTCCTATTTGCACATATGCACAAATACCAACAAAAATTGCAGTTAGCTAATTTTTCTAATTTCCATGCTTAATTATCTCCCTCTCATTGTGGCAAAAAGGCATGAGTAAGTCTGATGAAATATACTTAATTGAATAGACTTTCAGAAGGAAAAATAGCTAGTCTGAATTCAGAAAGCCAAAGAATACCTATTTCTTAAAGTTATAGTTTTCTCCAAAGCTGCCCTACAACTGGGTCATATATTCATCTAGAAAAAGCATAACCAGGCTGACTCAGGCACAGAGTTTCTTGCATTATTTTTATTTCCTGCTTATGTTGTACCTACTTTCAAAAGGAATCATGACTTCCTCTTAAAGGGAACTTTGAGTAACTGGCACCTGAGAACTGCATCAGATTTGGCTCCTCCCTAAAACACCCCACACAGAGGAATGAGCTGATCCAATGGGATCAGAACCTGTGGTTCTGTGGCAATCCAAGCAGCTCATGTAGACAGACCACAGTCAGTCACACTTGTAACTGGGGGTTCTAAAAGATCATTTTGTGTGAAAGAAACAGTCCAGTAAACATGTGAAATACGGGATTTTTGTAATTTAACTTTGACAACATTTGACTAATATTAGCTTAAAAATAATTTTACTGTAATCATTTCGTGAAGAAAACATAACCCATATTGCTTCAATTATAAAATCTTGACTAAATGAAACTTAAGAAATGAACCAACATTTTATTCTAATGTCCACAGAGGCATCTCCTTATTCCTCACCTTGATCTCTTTCATGCCATGTTCGACTTCCAGCAGCTGGTGAATTCGGAGAGGGATAAAAGTCTCCTGTAGGACTTGGTTCCATATTTTCATCTATGGATATAGTTTTGGGTCTTTTGCTGTCAAAATATGACAACAGATATATTAATGGGATTTCTGGGAAGATGTGTAGCATTTGATAATACATAATTTGAGAAGATTCTTTCTGTGGAAATGTCCCTAAACACAAGTAACAGTATCTCAGAATCATTTAGAAATAACGGTGAGTATTCAAGACATCAACAGGAGTAGCAAAAATATTTCTAGCTGTAGATACCATTTGTTATATCATATTATACCTGTACTTGCCTAACAAATACGTTTATTATATTTACCTTTCAAATGTATTTCCAAAGAAATTTCAGTAGTAAAAAGTGAATTCTTAATGTGATGAGTACTAATTTTTAAATTGTTATTAAGATTGTACCTGACTCTATTGCTAATATTGATAATTATTATCAATATTAATAACATTCCTTTGTATAGCACTTGCCGTTAACAATGTAATCCCTTCAGAGTAATTCGATGATAAGGCAATGGAGTACAGTAGAACACGAGCTTTGGTGGTCTAGCATCAGATCTTACTAGGCCACTTGCTACTTCTGAACAGTAAGCTCTTTAACCTTTCTAAACTCAGTTTAATCATCTGTAAAATGGAAATAATAAAACCTAGTTCAAAGGGGAATGTTGAGAGGACTAAATGAGTTATTAAATATAAAGCTCTTAGTTAAGTGGCTGGCATTTAGAAGATACTTATTAAATAGTAGTTATTATTAGCAAAGCTATAATTAATAATATTAAAAAATTTAACAGTACTCTACTGATTTTAAACTATTTCATATATTCTTCTTTACTTTTTCTTTAAAAATCCAGTTATTGATCCTTTATTCTTAAGATCAACCATGAAAAACAGTCCATTGCCAAATCAAATCAATGACCATACTTTTTTTTGCTGAGGAAGATCTGTCCTTAGCTAACATCTGTTGCCAATCTTCCTCTACTTTATATATAGGTCACTGCCACAACATGGCTGATGAGTGGTGTAGGTCCGCACCCAGGATCAGAACCCTCGAACCCAGGCCACTGAAGCGGAGCATGCCAAACTTAACCACTACACCATGGCCAGCCCCGAAACAGCATACTTTTAAAATAGTACGTTTTGAGAGAGAAAACATAGCTTATCTCAATAATTAAGAAAAGCAACCATTTAGAGCAGATTTTTATGGCACATGTCATATTGCTTAATATACTGCTTTCATATATCCCCACCAATACCCTATTAAACAGTTAATTATAACTATGAAAACAGATATTTCTTCCTCCAATTAAAACAAAATTTTTATTTGCATCTATGCAGGTAAAAACTAAAAAGATATCTTCTGAATTAACTTTATGCAGTGATAATAAATGTAAAAGATTTCAGAGTTGGAATTGACCTCAGAAGTCATATACATAAATCAATCCTCCCTTTTTTACAAGTGGGGAGACAAATTTAGAGAAATTCAGTGAAATTGCCCAGGGCAAGTTAATGGAAGTAGTCCAACCAAAGTAAGGACTCTGACTTCCAAGACTGTGTTCTTTCTACTGCACTGTTTCCAAACCCTGGAAGCATGTGTATGTCTGGGGTATATTTATAGATATACTTGTGATTAATATTTGACTCACAACTCCCAGAATATTAACATGATGTAGAAGATGGCAACCTCTCATCCATGTTAAATCACAGTGAGAGCAAACAACAGTTGTTCGGTTTCACCCTAAAGTATCCTAAGTTAGAACTTTGGTTTGTTCAACCATCCTTTAATCCAATTCTCCCATCTGTGAGTCAGCAGTAAAGATGGATGGAAAACTTGAAATGAGGAAGAAAAAGATTTTCCTAAAGTAACAGAGAAATGTTTTTTAAACCTTTTTTATTTTGAATGGTATAGCATCGGATACCAAATGATTTTGAGGAAAGGTTTGTGGTGACAACATACCAATCCATCAGACAAAAGAAAAAATTACTATCCATGTTTCAAATTTAGGAAAACTAAAGCATTTTTAAGACCTCACCATGTCATAGACAATTTTAGTGCTAATAAATGCAATTATCTAGGTATGCAATCTAACTATGTGAAAATATAGTTTGATCATAAATGATATGAAATTGAACTTAGCTTACAGACATAGTAAGGTGCATAGCCCCATAATCAAATCAAATGCAGTTAATTTTCGTTATTGATAATAGCATAGGAAAATAATTACCCAGATATTCTTTTATTTTTAAAAAGTCGGTATTATAAAATGTCTGTTATGCTCTTATATTTGATCACGGCTATGTTGAATGCTCTAGAAATAAGATGGGTCTTCATATATTGAAGATCCAACTCAAAAAAAAATAACAAAGCTATAATATTTATTCATCTTGCCTTCTCATTAACTCAGTTCTCTTCTATCATTCTATAATAGTGGAACATATCATCATGAAATTCTATGCACAACTTTCCAAGCTATTTACCCCTCATTTAAATAGGAAACCTCTCTTTAAACTCCCGTGGGACTAAAAGTTACAATTAGAAGGTCAAGAGAGAAAAATGAGAATGTCAACAGAAAAAAAAAGCCAAGTGGCTCATTCCCAACAAAGACTAGTCAAGCCAAATCTCAGAGCACTAATATTTTCATTGGTAACTGAGAGTTAACTAAAATCTTCAAAGAATATCGACTAATTGAACAACTTGGCAAACTGTGGCCTAGAATAAGGCCTTTTACTTTTAAAGTCAAGTAAATGACACATTTTATTTTTCATGTTTCATTATCCCGAGCTTGGATGTGGAATTAGGGTAGAAGTTACCAGGATGGATCAATCATAAACCAGGGACCCCTGCCATGACAACATCATTTTTAAATGTGTCACAAGAATTAGTTAACTTGTTATATCAAAAGAATAGGATAAAAATCATATTGATACATTTTCATAGTTCCCTTGTCCCCACAAAAAGATTTTTTAAAATGCTTTGAACAACAATTACATTTAGTTTTTCAATATCAAAATAAATTTCACCAGGAAAGATTAAAAATCTGTGTAAAATCTGCAAAAATTCTTGAACTCTTGGCTTTGTTTCCTGTCTCTCTTTACCTACCTACCTACCTATCTGTATATAGACTGACAATAGGGGTAGCTCCCCTTTCAGTTACCTGCTTGGTGGAGAAGACAGCGACCTCTGAAGATTGACCCCCGAGTTCATGTCATGATAGTATGGTTGGCTTGGGATTTCTCCAATTGGGAAGTTGACTCCAGTTCCCTGGGTTATGGGCGCTGAGGAATAAAACAAAAAGAAACATTGGAAATGACATTTACACTTATCATTTCTATTCAACTGTAATAATTTCATGTTTTCCATGCCTCTGGGCAAGGATGAGGAGAACTCTATTGACCTTAAGTTATCTGCTGGGGTCAGACTTGAACACTTCCTCACGACGCCAATGTTCAAATGTTTGGAAACTCGAGGTACTCAGACTATAATCATTGGTTATCACTTCCTCTACTCCCACTCTCCAAACTTCTTCACTCACTCCTTTGTATTAGTTATCACTACATCTGTCACCCCACCGGTCTATAGATGTGTCAGAGGAAACAACGCATGTTTCCTATTGCTCAGCCCCAAGAATAGCGCTTAGTACTAAGTTGGCTCTCAAAGAGCAAATTATGGTTAAATAAATCAATACAGAACAGTTTCACAAATAAATATCAAGGATTATTAACCTATAATAATATTAACATTAATATTAGAGTGGATTAGAAACCATGATATTTATAATTATTCCATATAAATAATTCTTATATTAGGGCAGGTATACAAGTGAAATTGACAAATACGAAGTAAAAGTCAATTTTTTTCCAAAATACATATTCAGGTTTCATATATGAATGCTAAGTGTGGCTTTTCTCAATAATTATGTCTTGATTTTTAAAAAGTTTTTATGTCACAGCTTTATAAGTCTTTTAAAATGTACTCATGGAGCTGTACACTTTATTTTGTAAATCAAGTATTTACAAATACTTGATAGTATTATTTTGTAAATCAAGAATCCTTTTTGAATCTGCTGATATATTATCAACTGAGACTTTTGTATCCACGTGTTGGTTTTTGTACAATGGATTACAAATTTGTTTCAAGATACGTTGAATAAACCTGTGAGGCAGCAGGTTGTGTTAGAATGAGTAGCGTCTTGAGAGACAGATAGCCTTTTAGTTTTAGCTCCCTCTGCCACTTATGAGCTATGCGCCTCAGTTTCCTAAACTATCAAATGTGAATAATAATAATGTACCACATATGATTAGGTCAAGAATGAAATGAGGTCAGGAGTGATAAAAGCCCGACATTGTGCCCTGTGCATAGTAAGTACTTCCCTTCCTTCTTTGCTTTCTCACCCAAATTTCTTCCCTGGTAGGCTGAAGTGGTTGGCAAAGATGGAACCACTCAAAAATGTGCTAAAAGCAGATGAAGTGGTATAAACAAAACGATTGGTTTACGTTTGTTCATTCACTAAGTTATTGATTATGTCCATTACTAGCAGGTGCTGCAAGGGATGGTCTAAGACAGTCCTTATCCTTAATATAACATATTGGGCAACATGTTGGGTAAACAAAACACTAATAAAAAACATATAAATACCAGGATAATGCAGATTATAATGAAATTGCCCAAATGAATGACATGATCGACAAATACTGTAGGATTTCAAGGGAAGAAGAATTCAATACAGGCTTGAACGTCCAAGAAATCTGTGGAAAAAGCTACAGCTGGCACTGGATTTTGGAGAATGAGTAAAGTATTGAAGGGAGGTCATTCTAAACAGAGGTTACTGAAGGAGCAAAGTCACGGGCAGAGATAATATGCAAGGCAGAAACCAGGCAGGTTGGTGTAAAAGGATGGTGCTTAAGAATACTTTCTATTTCTTCACCTGTTTACCAGGCCTTCAAAAGCTCCAATAAAAGAAAGTGCGTTGTGGCAACAATTTTAGAACCCTTGAAATTCACTCAAAGCACACGTGATCTACTTCATCTCCCCCTCTCTCCTAACTGCTTCAAGATAAATAGAACATTCCAAAGGGACTGCGGATTTTCAACGAATTTTTCTTACCCAGACTTTTAATAAACATTCCAAATGCGTTCATTATCAGTTGAATTGTATTACAATGTCAGGCAGGCCAAGACTAACTTAAAATATTCTTTAAGAAAATACGATGAAGAGGCACATGCTTTCTTGTGGAGAAGTAATCAAGGAATACACAATGAACATCTCTCTTTCCCTATTAAAGATTAAATAAATCAATACAGACAAGATTAGTCATAGCTCCAAACTTCTGCAGCTTATGCTTTCTGTTAGATTGTTCATGTTGTATAATAAGCTTTACCCTCATTTTACACAGAAAATATTTGTATTCAGTGTGTAACCCTGCCTAATAGCTTGAACTCTGTTGGAAAGCTAAAATGTAGCTGTTTGTTGTGGCTTGAGGTATACCAGAGGTTAAAAAAAAGCAAGGTAAGAAATCCCACAATAACCACATGCTTTAGTTTATTATTAGAACCATGTTCTATGTGACACTGGAAAGGAGAGCATGTGCTAGGAGGCACTGGAGGGGCTCAGCGAAAGTAAGCAATCTGTCTGGCTTCCTACACACTAATGGACACAATTCAAAGAACTGGCTTACTAAGAGGAATCTTACAACTTACATCTCATATCAACTATTTGCAATTTATTAAGCTCATGCAATATTTAGGCAAAGATTTGTAGATTCTATTTAACACACATGGCTTGATCATCAACAAAGATTGCTTGACCATAAATGTACCAGGTACAATTTACAGCAAAACGATAAAAAATCTTCGGAAATTTTGTTTTTTCTAAATTTTTCTCCAGAAAGATTATTCCAGAGTATCAAAACAGTGATAAAAATAATTTGTCTACAGATTTATATGTGAGCATTATAAAAATGTAGGGTGCATTCTGACATTAAATGGGAGATTACAGAAAGAAAAGTAGACTAATAATAAACATGGCCCAATTCTAAAACAGTGCACATAGCATTTATTTAATAACAAAGAGAGTATGTGAGAACAGCAAGGCCTAGACAGATATTCCTGTTTAAAAGCCTCTGTAAGAACTTGCATCGGATGCAAAGATCAGTGTTAGCAGCTCTCCCAGAGAGTGGGCAAGAAGGCTGGAAGCTGCAAATCACGTCTAAGAGGCTGCCAATAACCTCTTAGAAACGAAGCTGCCAAGAACCTCAGTTTCTAAGGGTTAGAGGCCAACCCTTAATCTCTCTTATTGTTCTCCTCACTCCAAAAGCTGATCCTAAATCAACTTTTAAGATGGAGATAATACCATTCAACAGAAAGATCACTATCCTAAAACTGAATAGCTTCACTAGCTAAAGTCAACATACACATTAGTGGGTCATATGATAGTAAAACCCTAGAGGACAGAAACCATTAACATACCATAAACCCTCAAGAAGTCAGAATTGGTGATATACAGCATAAGGGTTGTGCTGAAGTTTATGTTTACTTAGCAAACCCTTATTTCATAAACAATGAAGTTCAATTGTGTAAATAAGATTATAATGTGGATATATTAAAACACTTAGGAGAATAACTTCTCAAGCACTTCAGAGACACCTATTTACATACGAAGTAGAGAATAAATTAACTAATGAATGAATACAGATAATGTACTAATTACAAATCAGTACTGTTTATTATAACAGGTAACTTACAAACCTCTAAGAGATGACATTATGAATTAAAGAATGAATTAAGTATGTTAAATTTACCTTGTAATTTTTTAACTCTATTTTTTTATTTTTCAAAATATCTCTCTGGGCTTTTAAAGGTTCTGACAAGGTTCTCCTTCTACAGCATCTAGCATAATGC
Organism: Equus asinus; assembly: GCF_041296235.1. Classification (NCBI taxonomy): domain Eukaryota; kingdom Metazoa; phylum Chordata; class Mammalia; order Perissodactyla; family Equidae; genus Equus; species Equus asinus. Next base: position 46,916,107 of record NC_091812.1, read on the forward strand.
TACCTATAACGAGGTACTAATAATATTTTCTGACAGAGGACTCTACTGTCCTCACAGGAAGAATGAAAATATACTAGGAAACTTAGAAAAGTACAACTTTAAGCACATAATTTCACAATGCCTCAAAACTGTAGCAGCATAGCCTCTCTGCTAAAGAACAGTATGGAGAAAACACACACACTCATACACACATACACACACACACATCTTCGAATGCCCACTTCGTTATGTGATGCCAGAAAGTGGCAGTCAGATATGTTCCTTTCCAAATTAAAAACAAACATAAAAAACTTTCAAATGTCAGAGGCCTTCACACACCACATATTGATCTGAAAAAACACACAAGGCTTAGCACCTTGGTCAATGAAACAGACCATCAGAATCCTCTTGCTCAGCAATAGGAACCCTAGAGCTACTGGGATACAGGATAAGGATTAGGTTTGGGTCTCCTACACTGTTCCCAAGTAAACAGACCCATGACAGAAGTCTTTTGGGCACACACTTATCCACTGCAGAATTATATCAGAAAGAATAGATTACTTAAGGTCTTAAATGTTCATGTATACTACTCTCTAGTATACATGGTATTCGCACTGGCCACTTCAGAATCTGAACTATTTGAGAAACTGTGGTTCAAAAGAGAGTCACTCACTAGCTTGTAGGTTCTTCACTGAACACAACTCTAAAGAACTACCTCTACTCAACCTCAGTAACCCACGCTCGCTTTGTTCTTTTGGATCATCATAATTCTTGTTCACGACCTCCAAATTTGACCCAAATGAAAAACACAACTTAAAACAAGGACCAGAGTGCCACTATATCATCTGAATAACATCATTCCAAACTGTGATGCTCTCTATCACAATGTCAGGTGAAAACGCACCAGTCAAAGTTACACAAATAAGCTCAATCAGAGAAGAGAGCAAGAAGAAATGAGTCACCTCCTTGAACGTAATCAGTGCGTTAAGAGCTGCATCTTAGATATATTTATTTGCACACCCTAGTAATAAGTAAAAGAGTTGATCAAGGAAACTTCCCCCGTTCTTAGCTGGCTGGCCAGGTGAACTTACCCGAGAAAAATCTCATCCGGCCTGCCAAGAATGGTGTCTCAGGTGAGGTGGCCGGTTAAAACAATTGGACATTGTTTTGGATAACAATGCTTTCTATCTATATCCACCTACAATCTGCAAAGTTAATTTCTGCATCCCTCTACACTCTGCGTGTTGGTGTGTATATCCTGTACATCTCCAAGCCCCCACCAAAATGTTAGTAAAATGAAAAAGTACTTATCTACAGGAAACTTATGTGGGTTATCATAACAACACGGAGTACATTTAATTAATCACACTTCCTTTGATATAAATGACCATCTATGGTCACAGAGAGAGCAGTGAATTAAATGAATACCAATACCACAGCGATCAGAACAACCCCCAAATTATTTTTATACAACAAAAAGTTTTGATGACTTAAATGCAGATATTTCAGAAAATCAGACAGAATATATTCACTTATGATTTCATCAAAAGGTCAGAGATTTTAAGACTCAAATTCTCCTAATATGTGGCTACTCTTCATACTGTATTTAAACTTCAAAATATAAAACATTTTAAATCATATTGTATAACTAAATAACAAGAAAACAATTTACTTACTTCTGGATACCCTCACAAGTTCTGATACGTTGAAGACTCCAGATTTTACAAAACTATCCTCAAGGTATCCTGCAAATAAACATCAAGGGGAAAAAGATCAACATAAGCAGGAAGCAAATAAATGATTAAACCCTAGAATTTGCTCAAGTGTTTTTAAAGCAAGGGTTAGAACAAAAACCAAGCATGTTTACAACAAAGACAAGTAAAAGCGAAACTCTTGTGAATGCAAACTGGGTCTGTTCAAACAAAAGTCAAAAGTTTAGATGCTAAGTAATCTCCTAGGAAAATTTTTTCTCAACTTTCTGAATGTACAGGGCAATCGTGGTTTCATCTGCCATGGCCCACGCACAGAGAATGAAGGTTTGGGCTCTCACTGAATGCCTTCAGCTCGGTCCCACCTGGTAGACGAAAGTCCACCCATTAAAAAAAAAAGAAAGAAAAAGGAAAACCACAACCACAATTAGCACTTTGTTGGAATTACTTCAAAGATCTCTTGAAACCACTGTTCTTTCACAAATCCTTCCCTGATTAAAGAAAAGTGAGCTGCCGTTACCAGCACTCCCACCCTTGTTCCAGGGTCATGAATCACACAAAAGCAGAACTTGTACATACGGCAAATTTCTTGCATCAACCTATTTCCAGGCCCCTCTAATATACCTCACACGATTTCGCTGCTTTCTCATCCTTGCTACTACACCCTTGGACTTCCTTCGTTGCAAGAACTGGACACTTTTGCTAGCAAACAATGGTGAATCCAGGCCTCCAGGAATGCCACATGACCCTTTTGTGACATCCAGGTACAGGGTCCACAGTGGCTGTGGCCCACAGTTCAGGAGCCTGAGTTAAGCTGAGACCTGTTTGGCAGTTGGTCTAGCTACATCCAGAACTAGAGATGAGGTCTCCCACAAATGCTGGTCATGTTCCCAGGTTCTCCTCTATGTGAAGGAGGAGTAATGAGGGTGAGAACACTGTAGGAAGGAGGGATATGGTTACTCTCTGCTGCCCAGGGAGAGAATATCATAGAGTTGTTAGGAATAATAAGTGAGATAAAAGTATAAAACCCAGAGTAGGCACTGATTAAATGTTACCAATAAGTTAGGACTGGCTAATAGAGCCAACAATCACCCATATACTGAATTACGCACACTGGATTCCAGACAATCTCAAATTATTTGTAAATCTCCATTCGGAAACTTTACCAGAACAGAAGTTACCACACCACTTTTCTTGTTTTGTTTTTTTATGAGGAAGGTTGGCCCTGAGCTAACAGCTGTTGCCAATCTTCCTCTATTTTGTGTGTGAGATGCTACCACAGTGTAGCTTGATGAGCGGTGGGTAGGTCCACGCCTGGGATCTGAACCCGCAAACCTGGGGCCACAGAAGTGGAGTGTGCACTCTTAACCACTATGCCACTGGGCTGGCCCCACCACACCACTTTTTAATCATAACTAGCATGAAAAGACAGAAAATCACTTAATTAGCATATATGCTTTATTGCTGTGAACTGAGAAGTTTCTTCAGAAACAGAAGTGAAGGAGAGAATGAGAAGGAATTATGAGATCTGGGTGATAAAACTTAGGTCTCATATCAAATCATTACTCAGAAAACAACATACATTTTTAAGAGGATAATAACAAAATGTCCCCATTTGATGTACCTCTATTTTAAGAAACTCCTCCTTCTTGAGGAATTAATTTTTCACCAGCTTGAATTAATTTCAGCAATTATTGAGAAACTGCTAGTGAACCAACACTGTACAAGGTGCTAAAAGCCATGAAGATAAAAAAGGACACTGACTGTGTTTATGCGGTGGGGGAAAAAGGTATTTTTAATTTTCTGAACGACAATAGGTTATCATTGTGTACAAAGATTTCTGTTGCTTTCATTGTTGTTTTAAAGTATAATGAATTATACTTTATTTTATATATAGTAAATATAAAATTTTATGTATGGCAAATATTAAATATGAAGACCTTGTTATCACAACTACCACCTGTGTACTTGACCAGTCAGACAAGATTGTACGTCTTCACCCAACTGTAGTCTGTAAATGCCTGCCCTCATCTTGCTCATGCAGCTCCCTCTGATCAGGAGGCCTTCCTTCTGCAGACACTACTCTCATCCTTCAACGTGCAGTCAACCACCATCCACTCCATAATCTGCTCCTCTCCCAAACCCTGTGCCAGCTAGAAAGAATCTCTTTCTTCTGTATTCACACACCACCTAGTTTGTACCTACTTTACCTTACTGTGCACATCAGAATTCTTAAAGAGATCCGTTTTCACGTCTTGTGTTCTTTACTGGATTATCAGTTCTTTTATTTTGGGGAATGACTGGGTTTTGTCCCCCTCTATATCTTCCTTGACAGATAACTCAGTGCCAAATAGAGTAACTACTAAATAAATGCTTACAGAACAAAAGTGTTAAATTCAACTTTTTGAAACAGGCTCACAAATGAACATCCTGGTAATTTCATAACAATGTGGATAAAGATGGCTTAAGCGGGAAGGACAACCATGCTGACCCTTGTTATTCCCTGGAGCTCATTTGCTGAGGAGTTTATTTAGGCTTTTGGGTAGAATGGGAAAGAGTAATGATCAGAGTCAGACTGTGTGTCTGACTTTGTTGTGTAATATCACGTGTAATACATAATAACATTTCAACATGTAGACATGACCTGAAGTTCATTTCCGTATTACTCCAATGAGTAGTCAGGGCTCCCTTTGCTTCTTAGTCATGCCCATAGGATGGAGTGGTGTGTGGACCTGTTAGGAGCTGAATCCTAAGGGAGGGAGGAAGCACCCCAGCTACTCCCACCAGCGGGAAGACAGGAAGGCAGTCACATACAGGCAAATACAATGACTATCTCGGAGAAAAGGGACGGCAAGTCAGGACAGAGCAGTGTATTTCTCCACTCCCTACCCTCAATTCTCCAGGTTCTAAGGAATTTAATCACAAGGAAAACTGAAAGAGTTATTTTACTAAAACTATGAAAGGCACTAGAAATATGTCAGAACTGTTTTGGCATCCACTAGACAAAATGTAACACCATAGGTCCCACTGGGCTCCACCCCTGCATGGAGCATAGTGAGACATCACTGAAAGGAGGGCTCCCAAGGATGAGTGATAATGCCTACCGACAACGACCTTACAGCAGTGGGGATGGGTGAGAATCAGGCAACTGGGTAGCCTGGGAGAAGCACCTGAAGCAGACGGCTTGTCACCTTCGTGCATCTTTTCATGCAGCACAGCCTTTACAATGGACAGACATTACCCAAGATGAGGCAGGGTAAAGAAAAGAAACAGTGGTTGACATAGTACTTGGCTAGCTAATAGTGCTTGCTCACAAGCATACACGAGACAATACTTAAGGACTCTGGCAAAATAACTAGGGAGGATCATGTTGGGGGTCAGGAGCCCTACAATGGTACAGAGGGTGAGACTCAGCAAAATGCAGGTTATTGCTATTAACACAACACAACCCCATCTGTAACCTCCAGGCTTCTGGGGCTTTCTAGAAACATAGTTTTCATGTGTTACATAGACCACTGCGAATCTAAATAGTTGCTACAAAGGCCAAAGACCTTAAAGCCATTTAGACACATTCATATAGTAAATTTTCTTCATCTACTAAAGGAATATGAGCATCTCTGAGGCGGAGCAGCTGCTTAATGGTTACAGAGCAATATTACACAACAGCTTAAGCCAGGAAGCAAAGCACAACTCAGCATTTATGGGATGCTGTATTTACACTACATGTATGCTTTTTAAAAAATAAAATTGAGTAGGAAATAAAGACCTCTGCAAACTGAAAACCCTCAAAGGCAATATCAAATTATATTATTTTACTTCTTTTTTTATTTTTCTCTCACAAAAGCAACAATAAATCACTGCTGAGAAGTTAATATAGTGTTTAACCTCCTTTACAAACAATAACAGAGGGACACAATGGCATATCTAACTGTTAATATCTCAAATTATAATCAGCACCATTTGAATGTTAAACAATATTTACATAGAAAATCCAAAGGAAGACTGATAACGCTCATTTTTATAGCCTACTGTATTCTATTCTTGAAATTAAAAAAAAAAGCCACAGCAAGCAGTTATTAAATTCATGAAAGCTTCTTCAAGTATTTGAAGGACTGTTAATGGAGGTGGTGTACACTTATTCTGCGTAGTTCCAGGAACTGGTTTTTGGCTCAATAAACAAATTTGTCATCCAATAAGAAAAGTCTTGGAAAGGAATGTGAAACCTTGCAAAGGTGGTAATAACCAAGACATGACAAGCTACTGTGCTAAGTTCTTCAAAAGCATGAATTCACGTAATGCTCACAATTATCTTACAAGTTGTCATGTCACTGTTACCATGTTACAGAGGAGAGAACTTGTGTCTACAGAGGTAGGGGGTTTCCCAGGGGCTGTGAAGACCCCCCATTAGATTTACGAATTCTCACTTTGGGTAGGAAATTGGATAAGAGCATCTCCGAAGCCAGTTGCAACCCTCAGATTCCACTTTTTTACATGGCAGTTTTCCTGTTAGTTTTCTTGCATTGCTCATTTGGAGAAAGAACAGGACACTGGGTATCTCCCAGGCATTTTCCAGTCCTGTGATTCCAATTGGTCACTTCCTCCAACAGAGTGTAAAAGATGCCTAAATCTTTCTGTTTATGGATGCAAAGGGGACTAAGATTATCCCACACTAGCTCTTTGCCTTCATATAACCTTCAGACAACTTCAGCTACCACAACTAACCCATTAGTGATTTTCTGGTGTTATGTGGTGTTATAAGACAGGACTCTATCTTCTGTTTCTCAACTGGTCTGAACTGTCCATGGTTAAAGATGGAACCATGATTATGAAATAGACTGAACTCCAGCCTATAGCCAAAGTTAACATTCCAGTACTAATTAAAAATGAAGTTTATTCTTCAATATGAAATGTAAATCCCTGACGGTGATTTAAATGATCTGGCAGAGAGTTGGAAGTTTTCTGACTTTGACATACTCCGACAGTACTATATTAATATGTTTATTTATGTTTTTCAGTATTTCCTTGCAGTCCATTACACTTTTTCCTGCATATATATAATATATATAAATACATCTTTTCATGAAATTGAGATCAAAATTAATTTTTATCCTGCTTTTTTCTAATTAACACTGTATCTTTCCCTTTAGATTAGTTTTTCAAAAGTATGATTTTAATGCTTGTATGATATTACATTGCATGGCTGTATCATATTTTGTTTGACCACTCTTCTATTGTTTGGCATTTTAGGTTATTTCCCATTTTTTAAAATATTATAAACAGCACTGCCATTAACACTCTCATACACAAATCTTTGTCAGCAATTCTCATGATTTCCTTAGGCTGCAGTTCCCAGAAGTGGAATTACTGGGTCAAAGGACATAAACTCTTTTAAAGCTCTTGGTAAAAACTGTCAAGCTGCTTTCCATAAAGGGTTTTGCCAATTTATATTCCCTCGGGCAGATCATGAGCGTGTCCCTGTCACCATCGGCTGCCAGAATTACATATTAGTCATTTTAGCAGGGACTTGCTTTTAATTGTGGCAAGTTGATAGAGAAAAGATATCATTACATTAATGTTATAATTTTCATTTTTTAATTATAATAGTTGGATTTTTTTTAGGTTTATATGTATTATTTCTTCAAACACAACATTCAAAAACATGTAAAATAAGAATTGTGATAGCATGAATAGCCTATTCCTAACATTAATGAGATTACTTCTAGAGTTTCATAGTTAACGATAATGTTGGCCATTAATTGAGGATTGATCTTTTTCTCATCATTAGATTTATTCACTTATTCCTAATTTTCTCAGAGTTTTTAAAAGTTTTCTGATTAAAATGGCTATTGAATATTATTAAATGCTTTTTTGGCATTAGTAGAGATTATACTTTTTTTTTTCCTTATAGCATTTAATGTTATATATTACTGAATTTATCTTTGCTTGTCCATGGAAGATAACTCTTTTAATTTACTGTTGAATTGGCTTGCTAACAGTTTCTTCCAAATTCTCTACATGTAGTTGGAATACTTTTGTGGGACTTTTCATATTTCAGTTGTCAAATTTTCATACCAGGGTTATATGCTTGCTTCATAAAACAGTTTGGATGACAGTCATTATTTTTTACAAAAAAAACATGAAAAGTTCTTGAAAGTTTGGAAAAACTCACTGGTAAAATCATCTTCCCAGAATCTGTTTCAGAGAAAATTTTGAGACAACTTTGAGTAGTTTATGAAATTTACTCTACTCCTGTTTTCTGGTCTTAAGATAATTTTAATATATTTTCCCCAAAAAATCATCAAGTCTCAAATTTTTTAATTTATTAGCACAGATATATTATGGTTTACTAAGTGGGATGGGTTTATTTTTACAGTATAGCAAAATTATAGTAAAATTAAGTTCTATTTTACTATAATTAATATTTTATTAAAATATACTATAAATGTCATAATTACATTAAATTTTGTTAAACTATACCAAAAATCAGCTTTGACGCTTAGTACGCAAACCTAAGGCAAGTGAAGCAACTTTTCTACACCTCACATTTCTCTTCTCTAAAATGCAGATGATAGTCACCGTACCTATGAGTCTGTGGAAACTGTATCTTGCCTTCAAACAATAAAAAAGAGAGAGATTTCATTTTAAGAGCAGGGGAAGGGAAGGCAGAACTTCCAAATTAACAAAGAGAAAACAAAACACAATGAATAGGAACTTAATCAAGACAGCAAAACTAAGGACCTAAGATGTAAAAATAAGCAATTAATATAAAATAATACAGATGGAATAAAATCAAATCTATTAATCACTACAATAAAGGTAAGTGGACTGAATTATCCCATAAAGGGAGCATAAATTATCCCATAAAGGGATGAACTCAAGCAAATAAAATCCAACGATTTTCAAGGAACACATTTAAGACAAAATGATAACAAGAAGAAAAAGTTGAAAATAAAATGGTAGGCAAAGAGAAATCAGGCAAATTAAAACAAAAAGAAAGCAGCACCAACTAGCAATGGTTAAGACGGAATTTCAGATGAATTACAATAAACAGGATAAAGAACATTATGAAAAGGCACAATTAATTAAGAAGATAAGTCATAAACCTCACATGTACCAGAGAATGTTGTGGATAAATGTATAAAACAAAAACTATTAAAATACAAGAAACTTGGAACAAATACAATTACAGTGAGAATTTTTAATATACCTCTTTTAGAATTGAACATGATTATTAGACAAAGACTAACTTTATAACATTCAAGCACAAACTATACTTTGTTGATATGTCCATGGAAATTTTATAAAAATTGATCATGTCCTTGACCAAAGAGAAAACTCTAACAAATTCTTAAAAATAGAGACTTGTTTAGTTCATACTATCTCATCTTTGGCAAATAAAACTAAAAGTAAAAAATAAAAAGTGACCAAATTTTCTGACCTACCTGAAAATTAAGAAAAGCCATGAATCAAACAGAAAATCAAAAGAAAAATTATAAACTATCTAGAAAGCAATGACAAGAAAAAGATAAAAGAAAAGGAAAAATTATCTACCAACAGATATGAGAAAAAACAGCAAAACAACCTACAAAAATTAAAAAGGGAAGTAAAGACAAAAACTGAAATTAATAAAATAGAAGAGGAATATTAAGAACCATAAATAAAAGGAAAGATGATTCTTTGAAAAGACCAGCAAAGTGGAAAAATTATTTTGCAAGCCTCATTAAGGAAAAAAAAAAAAAAGCAAAAATATACAAGTACAAGAATAGAAGGGAGACATAACCATAGAAACCAAATACATTAAAAGAATTATAAAGAGAATAACACATGCAACTTATTGACCACAACTTTGAAAACTTAAATGGGCAATTACTTACTAAAATAGAAGTAACCAAAATTGAGCAAAGTGGAAACCCAAATAGACCAATTACCCTAGTGCAGTGGTTCCCAAAATTTGCTGATCATTGGAACCACCTGGGGTTCTTGCTAAACAACTTCCACCCCCAGCTCTACTGGTTTAACTGATAGGAATGTGACCTAGACATGAGGATGTTCTAATTATTTTACTGTTGGCAAAAAAGACCTACCTTTAAATCTTACTACTCTCAATAAAAATTCTAGCAGGCTTTTTTTGGGTAGAATTTGACAAATTGATCCTATTTATATGAAAATAAAAGCACCCAAAGAATAATTTTTAAAATTTATTATAAATACTATAAAATTACAGAAATCAAGAAGACTCTTTAGTGTTGGCAAAACATACACATATAGATGAATGGGATGGACCAGAAATAGATACAAAAATATATGGTTATTGATTTTTTGATATGAGTAGCTCACCAACTCAAAGGAGAAAGAAGAAAGTCTTTTAAACAAATTGTGCTGGATTAACTAGATATCCATATATATGAAAAAAAGGACATCAACTCTTACCTCAAACCATGTGTGGTATATTCATATAATGGAACACTACTCAACAATAAAAAAGATACACTATTCATACATGCAACCACATGGATAAATCTCAAAGTCATTATGCTGAATTAAAGAAGCCAGACAAAAAAGGGAAACACGCTGTATGATACCATTTATATAAAATTCGAGAAATGTAAACTAATCTACAGTGACAGAAAGCAGATCAGAGGTGATCTGAGGATGGGGGTAGAGAAAGGGATGGATTCCCAAGTGGTCAGAGGAAACTTTGATATTGATGGAAATGCTCAACATCTTGATTGTGGTGATGGTTTCATGGGTATATACATAGGTCAAAACTCATCTAATAATATAATATATTTATATTCCCTTCCCTTTCCTTCTCATATATATACACACACACACACACACATATATAATATATATGTATATTATAGAGAGATATGCAATTTATTGCATGTCAATTATACCTCAATAAAGCAATTTAAAAGAAAAGTACCTCCTTGAGCAAGTGATCTGTAAACACTGGTCTACAAATTTTTAGAAAGTGACAGTATTTCCACACTACAAAAAGAATCCAAATGAATCAGAAACATTCAGTGCAATTAGGAAATTTTTTGAAGATATTAACTACAACCAGTCATGTATTTTTTGCGACTTCTAGAAAGCCATCTTACCTGTTCCCGCACTCATGATCATGTACACTCTATCAACATTACAGCACACTTGCTAAACAAAAGCACACAAACAGCAAATAGGCCTTCTTTACAATTCGTCAGACTGGGAGAGGAGAAACTCAAGCCATCTGAGACTGGTATCCTGAATCCATCATTGGATTAGAGCACTGCAATTCTCAGTCTGATACGTCCCTACAAAACTCATCATCAGACCATGCTACACGAGGTTAGGAGTCCAGAACACTCCCCAAACAGTCATGTCTGGGGTGTACTGTCCCTACAGGGCAGAAGAGGCCCACTGTAACTGTCTCTGTGAATCGCCCTGCTCCTCCTGGCTTAGTCAGGATCCGGGATGGTCTCATTACTGCAAGAACAGTTTACAATTTATATAGCCTATTATGAGTCTAAGCCTCCATTTCATAAATCCTGAACACTGCTGAACACTGTCTCTGGCCAGGCATTGCTTTAGATGTTAGGGTGACAAATGGAAGGATACAATCCTCATATCTGAAGGTGTTCAGAATCTACTAAGCAAAACAGACAAATAAATGTGATAAAAACGTAATGAGTGCTATTATTGTAAAACTGTATTGCAGGGAGAGTATGGAGAAGTCTCAGCAATGAGGTGTCAAGGGAGTACAGACATTCGAGGCAGAGAGACAACATGGACAAAGACACGAAAGAGAGGAACACGGCTAAGGCTAAATGCAAGGTGCATGTGGGCAGAAGAAGGGAAAGCAGGGCCCACATCATGAAGGGACATATTAGACGCTGTGCTAAGGGTTAGGTTTAGCCTGGAGTGGAACCTGGAAAACATACAAGGAAGGGAATGAAATAATCAGAGTTGCACATCACCATGGGCCTATCACGGACCTATGACAAGGATTAAGACCCAAGGCAAAAATATCAGCTACAGAAATTAGGAAAATTATTAAAATAACCCAGGGTGGTCTAGTTAAAAGCACACAGCACAAGGATTTTTAAAAAAATAATGCATTAAGGTGCTGGCCTGGTGGCCAAGTGGTTAAGTTTGGTGTACTGTGCACTGGCGGCCCGAGTTTGGTTCCTGGGCACAGACCTACACCACTCATCAGTGGCCATGCTGTGGCAGGAACCTACATACAAAATAGAGGAAGACTGGCAACAGATTGCTCAGGGCAAATCTTCCTCAGCGAAAAATAATGCATCAAGATTCAACAGTAACTATCTTCTTTTTTTTTTTTTTTTGAGGAAGATCAGCCCTGAGCTAACATCTGCTGCCAATCCTCCTCTTTTTGCTGAGGAAGACTGGCCCTGAGCTAACATTCCTGCCCGTCTGCCTCCACTTTACATGTGGGATACCTACCACAGCAAGGCTTGCCAAGTGGTGCCATGACCGTACTCGGGATCCAATCTGGCGAACCCTGGGCTACTGAAGTGGAACATGCAAACTCAACCGCTGCACCACCAGGCTGGCCCCAGTAACTATCTTCTTTTAAAAATATTTTTCCTTCCTCATCTGTTCTAAGAGGAACCCCATCGGCGGCCTTTCCTCATTCCTCTGCTCATCTTTCTACATGCTCTTTCAAAAACTCACCTTCTTCACCTGTTCACACTATGGAAAGCAATGTAATTCCTGTGGGTTATTTCTGGATATCAACTAGGACATATTAAGCATAAAACAGCCGAATGCTTTATTATGATCTGATGAGGATGATCATCCATTCCTTGCTTACTCATTTAGAAAACATTTTCCTGCTCAGAAAGTAGTTCAATTCAGAAAGTGACTGCAATTCAAAATACCAAATTTTGAAACTAAAAATCCATACATTAAAAAAAGTGCCACAAGATAAACAATGAGCCCACCATCTCACAATGCATCATGTCACTCGTCATCCATACTGGCCAGTGGCCTCTGCACCTTACCAGAGTAAGGCACTCGACAGAGACACAATGCAGCCCAGAGAAATGCACATGTACACCTATGCTACTTGCCAAATGACTTCCTTGTGCCAGGGCTCCCTGCAGCCTCTTCATCAATCCCCTGAGGTCTCCGACCCCCAGGCTAAGAACCCCCAAATCTTTATCATAGCCATGTGTTCTAGACCCTTTTCTCTTGATGGCTCACAAGCACTTAAAAAAAACTACAGCTTTATTGAGATATAATTCACACACCCTTTTAAAGTGTACAATTCAGTGATTTGTGGTATATTCAGAGAGTTGTGCAACCATCACCACTAATTCTAGAACATTTTAATCACCTTAAAAAGAAACCCTATACCCATTAGCAGTCATGCGCCCATTTCCCCAACACCTCCGAACCCTAGCAACCACTAATCTATGTTCTGTCTTTATGGATTTGCCTATTCCAGATATTTCATTCAATGGAACCATAGAGTATATGAAAAACAAAAATCCATCATGTCACTGTTTGTTTCTTGGTCATAACAAGTGCACGTGATGATTTGAATGATGGTAAGATCAAATCTGAAAGTCAAGTGGTCTTCCTGTGTTCTTCCTCCTGAACGCCTTGGCAACATGGAATATTCAAGGTATCAAATGGGGTTGGGAGAAGGGGAATATCTCTATTGGGATCAAGAATTAGAAATATTTTGGGGCTGGCCCCGTGGCCGAGTGGTTAAGTTCGCGCACTCCGCTGCAGGCGGCCCAGTGTTTCGCTGGTTCGAATCCTGGGCGCGGACATGGCACTGCTCATCAGACCACGCTGAGGCAGCGTCCCACATGCCACAGCTAGACGGACCCACAACGAAGAATATACAACACTGTACTGGGGGGCTTTGGGGAGAAAAAGGGAAAAAAATAAAAAAAAATAAAAAAAAAAAGAATTAGAAATATTTCAGTGCAAACAGGAGCGTGTCCCTAGTCCTATTATACAAAATAAAATGAAAGAGGGTAAGGTCCCTGAAGACCGGCATCCAAGTCAAAAGACCCAAAACGACTTATAACAACTTTGAAAACCAACATCTGATTTTTCTTAAATTCTTCTAGCATCAATGACATTATTGTGCAAAAGCCAACAAGAGTCAAAGTAGCACACAAAAGTACTTGCCTAAATTACTTGATACTTTGATACTCTTTTATAGTTCCAGAAAAAGAAAGAAGGAATGAGACTTTAGTAGATTTGCCTAATAACTTTAAATCACATTCTTCAATCCTATGGGGTAGAAACAGAAGAAAACTTAGGTAGCTAGATATATAGATCTACTTAGTACTTTATTCTGTTTGCAACATATTAGGATAGAATTGATCTTCTTTCCAATCATGATTCTCTACTACGCAAGTGGGGGGCCCTTGGGTGCCTTTGTACAGGACAATACGTCCAGCAAGCTCAGCTTCTGCAGAGTTCAGTGATTTTAACTGGCCTGGAGCAAGTCCACTCTATCTGTGATACAGAAGAATTCCAGTTTTCCAGCTGTGAGAAGGAAAATGCTTTGCATTATTAAATTGCAGCCATATGCTGCCAAAGCAGACCTTGTAAATACGGAGAAGGAAAAGAATTTAAATTGAGAGGAAACTTCAGATGCAGGCAGTCACTGTAAAAAGAACAGGAGATACTTGAGTGGAAGAGCAATCAGAAAAACTGCCCAGGGTAACGGGTACAGTCACAACCCTAACTTAGGGACAGTTATGACTGAGACCTCTTTTCACATGGGGCCTCTAACCTTCTCTGTGGGGAATCTAGACACTCAACAAAAGAAAGAAAGATTTTAAAAGACATCGCTGTAATGTATTTAACAAATTGCAACATACTTAGGTGCAAAGGCCTCTTGTAAGTTTTTTGCAACTAGGTGCAGTATAAATTAAGTGCCTACATCAATATATTAAAATTTCACTTGAACTCTATGTTACCTTATGACATCATTTCAGATACCACAAGATCCTGCAATCTGGTTCTAAAGTTAGGAAAAACAAAAGTTGAATAACTTACTGTAGCCCAAGGACTGGTCTTTTTCCCAGTTTTGTGAAAGGAGAGTATTGCTGTGTTTAAATGACACTTATGACCATGCGCCATGTGGGTCCCTGACATGTACAAATGCAAAGCACATGAATCTCGAGAAAAGATGGAGTAGAGGACAAGATAGGGGCTACAGAGCTCTAGCAGTGGCAATAACTTGGCGTAGAGGAAGCCCCCTCCTCCATCAGTACCCTGATCCCACAGACTCAGAAACTCTCAGCTAACATCTCTCACCAAGCTGATTCCTACTGAGGCAATGGTCACTCAAGATTCACCTCCATCATCTCCTCACCCCCTGCCCACTGCCCCTTGTCCCAGCCATTACAACTGCCCCCAGGGACTCAAGTGTGGCACCCATTATGAGTGCCAAGAGCCCCGACTCCATCCTTCTAAAGCATCTCAAGCATTTCTCATTTCTTTCTCTTTGCGGCAGCCCATACTCATAAACACTTAGGCCAAGTATATACAAGGCCAAACTTTTCTCATTTCTTCACAGGCAATGTACCAAAATAAATTGTATTATTTATCAGGGGCAGGAGAGGAGAGGCAAGGAGAACAGAACTAATAATGTATTGGCATTTATTGACTTAAGGTTTTTGACTCATGAAAAAAATAAGTTTCAATCTACATTTGCCAATAACTGATTGGGACTTTGGGCAAATCACTTACCATCTTTGCCCTGTTTTCATAAGTAAAGTGGAGATGTTGGACCACCACTGGACTAGTCTATAAGCATTGATATCCTATATTTTCTTGAGCAATATTTCTGAGAGTGCATCAAGCAAAGAAAGATATTAGATTATGCTGGCAAATTATTCATGTAAAAATTTAACTGTGTAGTGTGGGGGGGAGATGTATAAACAAATAAAAATATAAATTAAGCAGCAATCCAAATAGAGGCAGAGATGTCCAAACCTGCCTGGGAGAATGCAACAACATACATGAAATAGTGTCGACATGAAGTGTGAACAAGAGTTTGTAGTGCGGATAGGGCAGTCCTAGTCCCACCATGTGGAAGAAAGAGAAAGGAAGAGTACTTGGTGTACTTGGTATCTGATACTGAGCAGCATTTAAAGCCATGACATAGAATATGGATACACAAGTAGTGAGCTATCAGGAGTTACTTAGAAAGTCAGATTGGTGTTTTAGGAAGTGTATTCATATATAGGATTAGAGAAAGAAAGAGTAAGGAGAGAATAGAGGTAATTGTAAAGTTTTTGCACAATTTCAGGCAAGAAATAATATCTAGAGTCCAAATAAGAGTTACAGGAACTGAGAGAGAGAAGTGGATTCAAGAGACCTTTAAAAGGAGAGGATGGATGAATATGTGGAGGACGAGAAAGGGTTTCTGAGAAAGAACTCGCGAGCTACTCTCACCAAGGGTGCCTGGGTAGATTCTGGTGGCCCCAAGACATCATACACAGAGAAAAACTCAAGTCTGGTAGAAAAGAAAATGAGATGAATCTTGGAAATGTTAAACTTCAGTTACCCATGAGACATATAGGGAAATATGTCCAAATAGAAGTTGGGCACGTGAATCATTCGGAGAGAGATCTGTTCCAAAGGGGCATATTTAGGAATAACAAAAGGTGAATGAATTTAAAAGTCACAGGGGGAAGTGAAAACACACAGAGAACTAAAGACAAAGATCTGGTGAAGAAGAGGGAAGAAGTCACTATAAACAACTCAAAGAAAACATAATGGTTCCTGGATTACCAGGAAAAGGCTCTATTTTCAAAAGCACAGGCAACAGGAGCAAAAATAAACAAGTGGGACTATATCAACCTAAAAGCTTCTGCACAGCAAAGGAGACAATCAGCAGAGTGAAATGGCCACCTACAGAATGGGAGAAAATAGTTGCAAAACACGTATCTGATGGGGGGTTAACCTCCAAAATAGATAAGGAACTCCTGCAACTTAATAGCAAGAAAAAAAACCCCAACTGATCTGACTTAAAAATGGGCAAAGGACTTCAACAGAAGATATACAAATGGCCAACACAGCATGTATATGAAAAAACCCTCAACATCATTAATGGTCAGGAAATGCAAATCAAAATCACAACATCACTTTGCATCTGTCAGGACAGTTATTATTAAAAAACCGAAAGACAACAAGTGTGTGGAGGATGTGGAGAAGTTGGAATCCTTGCATTCTGTTGGTGAGAATGCAAAATGGTGCAGACACTATGGAAAATAGTATGGAGGTTCCTCAAAAAGTTACAAATAGAACTACCTATAGTCCAGCAATCCCACTTCTAGGTATTTATCCAAAAGAACTGAAATAAGGATCTTGAAGAGATATCTGCACTCCCATGTTCACGGCAGCACTATTCACAAGAGCCAAGATGTGGAGACAACCTAAATGTCCATCGATGGATGAATGGATAAAGAGAATATGGTATATACACAAAGTGGGATATTAGCCTTTTTTTTTTTTTAAAAAAAGGGCAATTTTGCACTATGCCACAACATAGATAAGCCTTGAGGACATTATGTTACGTGAAATAAACCAGTCACGGAAAGACAAATACTGCATGATTCCACCTATATGAAGTATCTAAAATAGTCAGTATCATAGGATCAGAGTGGAAGGGTGGTTGCTAGAGGCTGGGACAAAGGGGAAATGGGGAGTTGCTAATTAACAGGCATAAAGTTTCAGTTAAACAAGATGAATAAGCTCTAGAGATCTGCTCTAGAACATTCTAACTACAGTCACTTAAAAATTTCTTAAGAGGATAGATCTCACGTTAAGTGTTCTTACCACAATAAAATTTTTAAAAATTTTAAAAGCAAGGGAAAAGTTTTAAGTAGAGCATGGTCAATTGGATCAAATAAATGCTCAAGAATATGGAAGCAGGAATAGACTAGAAAGGAACCAATGGACTTGGATCATAAAAAGTTGTGAAATTAATGAGACTCTTTTCAAGTGGGGACAGAAGCACAGTTGCAAGAGAAGTCAAGAAGGAATTTGAGAATCTTTCATGTCATGTTATGGAAAAGAAAAGAGAGATAGGATACTTGGTTGAAGGGGGTTTTCTGAATGAAGGGCAAAAGAGGCATTTTTTAAAGTAAGAAATAAGTTGCCAGGAAGGATTTAATAGAATAAGGGATATATATGAAGAGGGCCAGGAAAAGTAAGGGAGAGAGAAAATTTTCAATGGAGACAAAGGCTGGTGGCTTCAGAAAGTGGGAACAGCACGGAAAGGCAAGTGGGAGAAATATTTATACAATGTGAATACAAAGGACTGAGATACAAAGTGTTGCCAGGGGAAAAGCAATCTCTAATGACACATTTGTACTCTTTCTCATATCACTATTAAAAACTATGTAACAAAATTTCACTTCACATGTCCTTTGACGCCAAAAGGGTTAGAAGAAAATTGACTATGTAAAAACTATAATTCTATTCTACCATGAGACTTGAAAATATGTGTGCTTGCCTCTTTTATATAATCCCTAATATTCTATTCTTATGCACCTTATCTTGATCTGTAACTTGTCTATGTCAACTTAAGTCTTTAAAGTAGTGTAGTGTTCCACACATTTCTATTTGGATACACATCAAATGATACTTCCTGCAGGAAGTCTTCTTGATCGACCCAGCCAGAAGAGAAAGTAGGATGAAAAAGCCTTCACTTTTATCAAGCACCTGCCACTCGCCAGGTATGCTCTCCCATCTGATGCTTACAACTAGCAAGGATATAACTGACTGTGCTGAGTTCCAGAGAAGTTGGCTGAGTTGCTCATGTTCCTCACGGCCCTCAAGATCATTGTAAATCATGGAGCCTTGATTCAAAGGAAAAATTTATTCCAAAGTTCATGTTCTTTCCTCTCCACCATGCTCCCTACAATGGCTGGAAACTATTTCACAACTTTGAACTCCCATGATGCTTGAGTTGTAGCACTAAGTAATATTTAGTCTTCAAGATATATATAAAATTTTATATATATTTATGGACAGAGAGGTTTGAGGAGAACAAAGTTCAAGTGTAATTCACTTTAAAAAAAAATCTCCCACAGCATCTAGCCTAATACCATGTACACAATAGATGCTCATTAAATATCTGTGGCTGAAAAATCCACCTATAAACAGCTCTTTCAGGGCTGTTTATTGTTTTTGGTGTGCAATGTTGTATATTCCCAGCTCCCCTAGGGCAAATGACTGTCTCTACTCATTTAAAACTGACTCAACCCACATCCTGTTTCCTGTAATGTAATATTTAATTCTAAACTCAGCAACCAGCGGGCACTCAATTAATATTATTTGTTGCCTAACAGGGTGGGTAATTGGGGAGATGTGGAAAATTCTCCTTTTAGGACATTATAAGATATTCCTAACTTGTCTTTTTTCCCCCCACAAAATTCATATTACAAGTAATCAGGCTGGAATCATTGTAGGGGCTAGGCATGGTATAGATGGACTTTCGAGGAGTGGGTT
Organism: Equus asinus; assembly: GCF_041296235.1. Classification (NCBI taxonomy): domain Eukaryota; kingdom Metazoa; phylum Chordata; class Mammalia; order Perissodactyla; family Equidae; genus Equus; species Equus asinus. Next base: position 46,935,297 of record NC_091812.1, read on the forward strand.
ATACACAAGTACCCATAATGCAGCCTGTAAAAATAAGTAGCTGAGGGCTACGCATCATTCTGTCTTTTTAAGACTAATTTGTGAAGAAAACACACTCCTTATTCTCTCCTCTTGTACTCTGAATTCTATCCTAAATTTGAACATTTAAGAACTTTACTGAATGTGATGTCTTTTGAAAAGTTAGAGGATAAACAAGCAAAATGTTACTGAAACAAAATCTGTTAGAAAAAAAAAAACCCTTTGATTTTTGCACTAACTTGCATGGACCTCATTCTCAAATTACTTAAAAGCTTTACCTATGATGTCAGGTCTTACCACAGTTAACTAATCCTTTTAGTGTCTTTCTATTTATACTTTTATGAACAGAAAGCCTGTTTATCATCTGTTGCATATTGCCTAGTGCCAAAGTTTAACATTACTTCTAAGTATCATGAAATAGTGCATTTCCCCATAAAAAACATCTTGATTCTGGTGAATACAATAAATGAGGATATGAGAATGAGTGGGTATGAACTTATTCACTGAGGAGTGAGAGTTACGATAAAAAAAATCATGGCAAATTTTCTCTTTTCTTCAACTTTGAACACCATATTCTAAGATATATGCTCTGTGAAGTCCTTTAGGGCCTATGCAAATGTATCTGCCTTCATATGAAAATAGCAAAGAAAAATGTTGTATTATTTCTGTAACTAACAGAGAGTATTGTTTGTCCCAAATTCTAAGTTTTGAAAAAAATTGAGAAGTCAAGCAAATATGGGTCCTAGTGATCCCAACAGGTGACAACTACAACTATAGATGTTGAACTAGTTTTCTTGACAATGATTTGCTTGGTTTTCATCTGTTTCATGACAACCCTCTGTTAGCTTCAATCTCAGTATCCATAAAACAGAGCTGGGGAGAGATCAACCTCAAAATTTTTATGATTTAAAGAATTTCTTAAATGGAACACCAGCATATTGCCATAATTATGGGTCAAAGAAGAAATCAAAAGATAAATAAAAAAAAACTTAAGACAAATGAAAATGGAAATGTACCATACCAAAATTTATGGGATGCAGCAAAAACAGTGCAAAGAGAGAAGTTCACAGCAATAAGTGCCTACCTCAAGAAACAAGAATAGTCTTAAATAAATAAACTAACTTTACCCCTCAAACTAGAAAAAGAAAAACAATGAAGGCCAAAGTTAGTAAAAGGAAGAAAATAACAAAACTCAGAGCAGAAATAAATAAAATAGAGACTAAAAAGACAATAGAAAAGATCAATGAAACTAAGAGCTTTTTCTTTGAAAAGATAAACAAAACTGACAAATCTTTAGCTAGATTCACTAAGAAAAGAAAGAGGATTCAAATAAATAAAATCAGAAATGAAAGAGGAAATGTTACAACTAATGCCAAAGAAATACAAAGGACCATAAGAGACTACTATGAACAATTATATGCTAATGAATTGAACAACCTAGAAGTAATGGATAAATTTCTAGAAACATACAACCTACCAAACTGAATCATAAAGAAATAGAAAATCTGAACAGATCAATTACTAGTAAGGATATGGAATCAGTAATCAAAAACCTCCCCACATACAAAATTCCAGGACCAGATGGTTTCATGGTGGATTCCATCAAATATTAAAAGAAGAATTAATATCAATCTTTCTCAAACTCTTCCAAAAATAGAAGAGGAGGGAAATCTTCTAAACTCACTTTATGAGGCCAGCACTACCCTGATACCAAAACCAGACAAAGATGCCACAAGAAAACATGATTACAGGCCAATATCCCTGATAAACACAGATGCAAAAATCCTCAACAAAACATTAGCAATTCAATAATCATTAAAAGGATCACACACCATGATCAAGTGGAATTTATTCCATGTATGCAAGGATGGTTCAACACCTGAAAATCAGTCTATGCAATAAAAAACATTAACAAAATGGAGAATAAAAATCATACAATCATCTCAATAGATGAAGGAAAGAATTTGACAAAATTCAACATCATTTATGATAAAAACTCTCAACAAGGCAGGTATAGCAGGAATGTACCTCAACATAATAAAGGCCATATATGACAAGCCCACAGTTAACATCACACTCAATGGTGAAAAGCTGAAAGCTTTTCCTCTAAGATCAAGAACAAGACAAGGATAATCACTCTCACAAGTTTTATTCAATATGGTATTGGAAGTCCTAGCCACAGCAATTAGGCAAGAAAAAGAAATGAAAGGCATCCAAATTGGAAAGGAAGAAGTAAAACTGTCATTGTAAGCAGATGACATATATTATATTATTATATATAGAAAACCCTAAAGACTCGATCAAAAAACTGTCAGAACCAGTCATTGAATTCAGTAAAGTTGCAGGGTACAAAATCAATACACAAAAATCTGCTGTGTTTCTCTACACTAATAACGAACTATGAGAAAGAAATTAAGAAAACAATCCCATTTACAGTTACATCGAAAAGAATAAAATACCTACAAATAAATTTAATCAGGGAGGTGAAAGACGTGTATATTGAAAACCACAAGACATTAATGAAAGAAATTAAAGACACAAATAACCAGAAAGATATTTCATGCTCATGGATTGGAAGAGTTAATATTGTTAAAATGTCCATACTACCCAAAGCAATATACAGATTCAATGCAATCCCTATCAAAATTCCAAGGGCATTTTTCAGGCATTTTTAACAAAAATAGAACAAACAGACCTAAAATTTGTGTGGAACCATAAAAGACCCCAAACAGCCAAAGCAATCCTGAGAAAGAAGAACAAAGATGAAAGCATCATGCTTCCTGATTTCAAACTATATTACAAAGCTATTGTAATTAAAACATGTGGTATTAGCATAAAAAGAGACACATAAAGCAATGGAACAGAATAGAGAGCCCAGAAATAAACCCACACATATGTGGTCAATTAATTTACAACAAGGGAGCCAAGAATATACAGTGGCAAAAGGACAGTCTCCTCAATAAATGGTGCTGAGAAAACTGGAAAGCCACAGGCAAAAGGATGAAACGAAACCCCCATATTATCCCATACACAAAAATTAACTCAGAATGGATTAAAGATTTTGAACATGAGACCTGAAACCATAAAATTCCCAGAAGAAAACATAGGTGGTAAGCTCCTTGACAACAGGTCTTGGTAATGATTTTTTGAACCTGACACCAAAAGCAAAACCAAAAATAAATATGTGGGACTACGTCAAACTAAAAAGCTTCTGCACAACAAAGGAAACCATCAAAAGAATGAAAATACAACCTACTGAATGGGAGAAAATATTTTCAAATCACATATCTGATACAGGGTTTATATCCAAAATATGTAAAGAACTCATAAAACTTAATAGCAAAAAACCAAGGGGCTGGCCCGGTGCTGCAGTGGTTAAGTGCACACGTTCTGCTTCACCAGCCAGGGGTTCGCCAGTTCAGTTCCCAAGTGTGGACACGGCACTTGCCTGGCAAGCCATGCTTTGGTAGGTGTCTCACATATAAAGTGGAGGAAGATAGGCATGGATGTTAGCTCAGGGCCAGTCTTCCTCAGAAAAAGAGGAGGATTGTCAGCAGATGTTAGCTCAGGGCTAATCTTCCTCAAAAAAAAAAAAAACCCACCAAACAACACAATTTAAAAATGGGCAGAAGATCTAAATGGACATTTTCTAAAGAAGACATTCAAACGGCCAACAGGTACATGAAAAGGTGCTCTACATCATTAATTATCAAGGAAATGCAAATCAAAACCACAACGAGATATCACCTCACTTGTTAGAATGGCTATTATCAAGAAGACAAGAAATAACAGGTGATGGCAAGGATGTGGAGAAAAGGCAACTTGTGCACTGTTGGTGGGAACGTAAACTGGGGCACCCACTATGGAAAAGAGTATGGAGGTTCTTCAAAAAATTAAAAATAGAACTACCATATTATCGAGCAATTCCACTTCTACAATTAGTAAAAACATTAATTTGAAAAGATATGTGCACTCCATGTTCACTGCAGCATTATTTACAATAACTAAGATATGGAAACAATCTAAATGTTTATCAATAGATGAATGAATAAAGAAGATGATACACAATGGAATATCATTCAATCATAAAAAGTGAAATCTTGCCATTTGTGGCAACATGAATGGATATTGAGGGTGCTATGCTAAGTGAAATAAGTCAAAAGGAGAAAGACAAATACTACTTGACCTCTTACATGTGGAATCTAAAAATATATATATATAAAATAAAATAAAGAATTTTTAAAATGTAAGACGAGTATATTGCTATAGTTAATAGATATTCCTTGTTTAACTTATTCAATTATTTATTGAGCTCCATCTTTGTTCCATAAGGATATCAGTGGCTTATTGCACATTCACCCAATAGCTGATGCTAATGGTTCCCAAAGGTTTTGCCAGACTACATGCAAAAGTCAACACACAAAATAGCACAAGCACTCTTTAAAATTTGCAAAAAAGAAAAGTAGGATGTTAAGTCCATGTCATTCCATATAAGAAAGCTCTGGTTAATGATATGTGGAATGCTTCATAAGTTTTCATCAAAGAATGTACAAAAACTGCCCTAGGATTCAATGTTTCTTTTTATATTTCCCACCAAGGGAGAGCTCCCCAGAAAACTACAGCCTTCCTAAACTCCAAAACGAGGCATCAGCTTCTAACTGACTTAGAGGCAAAATCCAACTTGTCGATTGCCTTATTTTCCCTGGATATCAACCATTCCAGCATTAGGCAAGTGATTGAGATTGGGAAATCTAGAGCAACTCAAAGCTAAATTCAAGATTACAATCTGGGGCCGACCCTGTGGCGGGTGGTTAAGTTCACGTGCTCTGCTTTGGTGGCCGGGGGTTTCGCCAGTTCGGATCCCAGGTGCGGACATCGCACCGCTCATCAGGGCATGTTGAGGTGGCGTCCCACCTAGCACAACCACAGGCACTCACAACTAGAATATACAACTATGTACGGGGGGGGCTTTGGGGAGAAGGAAAAAAAAGGAAGATTGGCAATAGTTGTTTGCTCAGGTGCCAATCTTTAAAAAAAACAAAAAAGATTACAATCCAATCACACAATTCCTGAAAGTGGCTGAGGAGTTTTTAATTACTAGAAATAGGTCTAGGAACCCAAATTAATGGTTTAGTCTTCTTTAGCCCACAACAGTTGTCTGCTATAGTTGAGAGAGGACTCTTATAGTTCTCCTGCTTAGAAGGGATTAATTTAATATTCAAAAAGAAGTAACTGAATATAAACATATAACTTCTGACTCCATCATAAACAGGGGAAATGTGCACTGTGAAAAATGAAGGGGCCTAGTGCTTCTTGACCAAAGTAACAATGTCATGCCCTTGGGCACCATCAGACTTTTACAGCATCTTAGCCCTGAAGAGATTACGGTGTGCATCTCCACCACGTAACAAAGAATACAAACAAAATATTAAATCACAAATAGTATAAGGCATACCATAAAGACTATTTAAATCCTTTTTAAAATAACAACAAACTACTTAAATCCTTTTAAAATAATGAACATCATATTCCCTCCTCCCAAAAGTGTGTTGCTTTTGTTTCTTGTGCTTAATCTGCTGACTAAGCACTAATCTCAATTAAGAAACACAAGGTAAAAACTAAAGGCTATCTTGGGTTGGTCCTGTGGCTGAGTGATTGAAGTTACTTGTGCTTTGCTTTGGCAGACCACGATCGTGAGTTTGATCCTGGAGGTGGATCTACTCTACTCATCAGCCATGCTATGGAGGCATCCCACACACAAAATAGAGGAAGATTGGCACAGATGTTAGCTCAGGGCTAATCTTCCTCAAGCAAAAAACACAAACACCTAAAGGTTATCTGTAGACGTCCATACTACAGTTTGAAGAGGTTTAAGGTCACCCTTCGGAAGGTCTTCTGAATTAGCAAGGAGGTGGTCTCCATGTCAGACTGTCATGTCTGAGGCTGGAGAAGAGCCAGACTAGAGGGTGTCTGCATCCGTACTTATAGGAGGACTGGATGGGATTCCACCTTCATGTCAACAGTGGGGAACAGATTTCAAAGACCTTTATCTCCAAAAGGGCGTGAATTTTTGCCATCTCTTCTCAAACACAGGAGTAAATGTGTTGGCACTTAAGGTGATCTCTTTTTTTTTTGTTTTTGCAATCAGAGTAGACATTTTTAATACCGCATTTTACATTCTATCATAGGACTATGTAGGGTGCATACTTACTTAGCAAAATTCAAGGAAAATTAAACTAACAATAAAATAATAATTTAAGTAAATGATAAATATATAATTTAATAAACATATTTGAAATACTAGCAATTACACTTTGAGATTGATATATAAATGAGAACTCCACATTTAATAGCATTAACTTATTTATGACATTTTTACATTATGTTGATAAAAGGATGAAATCTGTCTTTAAATTTCAAATTACATTAACTATCAAACTCTTATGAAGGTGATCTCTTCCCAAAGTTTAGTTTCTCTTTGTGATAATAATACAAGCAACGAAGTGATTTGACTGTTTCATTACTTATGATAGTAAATTGAATTTTCCCATAAACGCATTGTGCCTTCTGAATCTGAACTTCGGAGATTTCACATTTCAGCCAAAGCCAGAACAGAGACATGAAAAGAACCTCCTAACGATAAATTATGCTCTAAAATACCACACATGCTTATACTTATTAAAAGAGCTTTTAATAATAAGTATAATTTATCCCCAATTGACTACAAAACCTTAATAAATTCTGATTTTTTGCATTTCAAATTAGAAACTATTCTATATTCTAAGTGATCTGATTTATTTCAAGGTATTACAGAGTAAACTCTTACTTTCATCAAACAGAATTCCTTAATAATCTCTATGTTAAGTCCATAATATAATGATACACAAAGTATGTTAAAATGATGGAATGCTTCTGGATCATCAAAGAAAATTCTAATTATATACCATTTAATTTTGGTATTATATATGTTTTATTATATTCTAACTCTAAAAAACTGGTAATTGATGTACGATTTATATATATACACAGTATTCAACTAATTTTAATATGCACTTATCTACAACATCCCAGTTTTAAGACATACTTCTCAAAAAGGTTAGATTTCCAAGAAAATTTTTTAGAAAAGAAAAAAATTAGAGGTGTTCTACCTTGATTATTTGTTTGTCATATTTATTTTTATTTTATTATTTTTGGTGAGGAAGATTGGTCCTGAGCTAACATCTGTGCCAATCTTCCTCTATTTTGTCTGTGGGATGCCACCACAGCATGGCTTGATGAGCAGTATGTAGGTCCACACCTGGGATCCAAACCCGTGAACCCCAAGCTGCCAAAGCAGAGCACGTGAACTTAACCTCTATGCCACCAGGCCAGCACCTCTGTTTGCCATATTACATGCAGACAAATAAATCAAGAGATGATACATCGAATGCAGCAAAAGAAAAATTTAACCAAGCTTCTAGACAAATATTGAAAAATTGAATTCTGTCATTACATAACTATTCAAAAGTTATTCATTCAGTTCAAGTAGAGAATATTTTTAAGTGAGCATAATTCTTTCTGTACATGTTCAGAAATGCATTTCAAACAATAACAGCTTTATTAGTTTCAAATCGAGCTGTCATTCAAATGCAAAGAACATATCCTTTGTTTAGTCTGACTTATAATACTTATCAAGTTTTTCTACTAAAGGTCTCCCCCAATTCTTTGTAAAATGAATGAGGAAGTTTATAAAAAATGTTTTGACACAATTCACTTTGGCTATTATGCTACACAGAAAAAACTAGTCAACTGAAAAACAGAAATTTTAGCCAAGTTAAAGATATTATAAGCTAATGAAATCTTCTCAACTTCAGGAAATTTCTGACAAAATTTATTATATTCTAAATAGTTTGTCTTTTTGATTCTAATCTCCCATCCACACATACACAAAGATGATACATTTAACTGAAAATTACATTCAAAACTGTTCAGTTTTTTGAATGTTCTGATATCAATTTGTAATAATAATAAATGATTTTGATGAAATCAAAGAAAAATCAACTTAGTATAGATTTTAAAATCTATATACAGTTAGAACTTATTTTTGAAGTATATACTACTTTTGTCAAACAATATGATTTTGTACAATACAGAATAAATTAATACGCAGTTAGAAAAAAGATAATTTTTTCTAAGATAAAAATGAAGAACAAAATACAGGCAAGACTCAGACAGGAAACATATATTGTTTTGACTTCATTTTTACTTGCATATTAACACTCTGTATCTTTCAAACATTTTAAAACAAGACTGGTCTGACATATTTTCTTGTGGTTTAGGGGTTCTTCAGGTATTTCTACCACACATAAGCAAAGCATTATGACAAGGAATATCAAACGATTACGGACCAAAAGCCAAGTCTACCTGAGGAAACTTTTATTACATTTTATCAATTTTTTGGTTTATCTTCAATGAAAAGATAGATGAGATTATTCTGGGAGGTGGAGGCCATGTGTGGTTAGTTTGGTTTTTTGTTTTGTTTTGTTTTTGTTACTTTATTCTTAGAGCAACTTTTTTAGCAAAGCCACAGATATAATTAAAATTTTTATGAATATGAAATACTAGAAATTCTTCTTCACACTAGTTTTATCTTATGAGGAAAGACACTACTCTTGAATTAACATCAAAATTCTACACGTTCAGATTTAGGAGCAACAAAACCATGAAGACAGCCAAGTTATAAAAGCCCATTTTCAGATCTGGAACAAATTCTGAAAATAAAGAGGGTATTTGGCATACATTATACTAAAGGAAAAGTCCTGCTTTCATTATTTCCTGATTCTGGGAATCCAATAAAAACCTTATGGAATAAGAACCCGATTGCAAAAATCTTTCACTGAAAATGTAACCAACCACCACCACAATCCCCCTTTTAAAGTAATGTGACTCGATAACCTATAACAAGAGTACGGAAATTTTTACTTTCTCTTGTGCCTTTTCAAAGAAAGGTTAAAAGGTTTTTTGGCTTTTCAAACAACAATGACGTTTTAGCACCTGAAAGATACGCAACTAAAACACATGCATATTCATTTTCAAAAAAACACCAACAAAAATTAAAACATTGGTGATGAGGTACATTCTCATGACGACAGTACAGAAGTATTTGCCACTGTGAAGGGCCTGAACAGAATCACATCTTGTCCTGATCGTACCTGCCTGCCAGAACAAAATAGGCAGCTGACCAATTATGGGGTGTTTATCTATACAGTGGTACCTTTGTTCTCCAACAATGTCAGATCGCAAATGTCCTGGAACACATATTTACCTGGAGGATTCTTGGCAGGATCATTGTGGCTTGGACTTCCTGATTGTCCAGAATCTGTAAAGAAATCACAGAAAATGTTTTCTTTTTAATTTGTTTTGAAAGAATTTCACAATCCGCAGAAGGACTTGGAAAAAAAAAATTTTTAAGGTACAACAATGAAGTTGAGTGTTTAAAGAAAGTATACTTTCCCAAGCCTTTCAGGAGCTACATTTTGTTTATCAAACTAGAAGAATGTCTATACGTATTTCTATGTCAAAAGGAAAAGAGTATAGATCTACAATATCCCTGGGGTAGAGAAAGGCTTGTTTGAAACAAAAGGTCTGGCTACAAAGCCAGTGAAGGTGGTTGGAAGGTTGGGCCTGTCAGGAACAATATGAAATAAAGCAGATCCATCCCTAAAAATGCAATCTGAGTGTAATTAAACATGCTTTAAAAAACCTGAAAATGTTTTTATTTAATGAGTAAAATACACAGAAAGGAGAGTCCGTTTTTCCAGGATTTCATGTGCATGCACACATATCCACTCCAATAATCCCCCAACCTATTGGATCCAGGCCCAGATTTGTCTGCCTCCCATAATAGCAATCGATTTGCAAACACCAAGAAAAGCATAAATTACTAGGTAGAAACCAACGTGGCTTTGTGGAGAGCAAATTGTTGGATCAATTTAATTTCCATCCGTGATAGACGGGCACAATCTGCAGATAAGGAGGAAGGGATCAATGTAGTAGATCTGAATTTCCTATCCCACATTATTCCTCGTCGATGCCACAGAAAGGAACATGGAGACTATACTACTGTTAGGCAACATGCCTTTCCTAACTAATCTGACAGTGTTGTGTTTTGTTCACTCCTCTTTCCTCCATGTCTCCTCTGCATTTATCTGTGTCATTTGCCCCATATTATTATATACTTACTTGCAGGTTGCTTTGTAATCTTCTTTTATTGGTTCTAGTATTTAAGCTTTGTCTCCCCAACTAAATTGCATGCTCCTAAGCAGAGGCAGAGATTCTGTCTACTTCTTTTGTGTCTTCCTCAGTGTGCCGGTCATGGCTGTGAAAGCACTAGGCTTCCAGTAAATGCCGGAGGAACTGATGGCTCAGATTCAGCAGCCTTCTCTGCTTGCCTAGAAAAGGCAATTTTGAACTTGATAGTGAATTTCAACAGAATGTGATAGGTAGCCACAGACAAGTCTCCTCCCGGAAGCGCTGCCAGTGTACCTAAGACAGGGATCCAGTCTTATTCAAGCAGAAAAATCTCCTGCTGGTTTTTTCAGCAGGGTTATTGTGCTGTTCCATGTAAGTGACTCACGTGCCGCAATTGCTGTTTCTACTATTAAATGCAAGGACATCCTGTTAGCTTCTTTCTGTATAAAACTTGGTTATTTCTGCCCTTTGCCTCACGCCTGCTAACTAGATTTAATGCTAAGATCAGAATGCTCCCCTTCATCCCATTTCCTTAATTGGCTTTTTCTTTTTGCCCTAGAACAGTTTTTATGAAATCTCAGCAAATGCACTTTGTGATTCCCACATTATCCTCCAATTTATTTCTGATTCCCCAAAATGGAAGTAAAGAAACTGGTAGGGCCTACTCCTGCAGTCAGAATTCTGCCTAGAGTCTCCTGCAGAGTCAAAGAGAGTTGGGTACTACCTAAAAAACTTGTCTGCCATCTCCCATGAATTCTACTACTTTTTCTGGAATTGTGGCAAGACTCAGTGACTTATAACTTAGGAGCTCAATCTTTCTCTTTCTACATTCCTATAAAAGATGGTACAACATTGGCCACTTTCCAGGCATGGAGTGTGTGACAGTTACATAAAAATGACTAATTATATTATTTTGCTATAGCCTCCGCTATTTCTGCCTTGACTTTCTCTGACAAACGTCCCTCAGTATTAATACTACAATCCAGCTTAACTTCTCAAGTGACTCTAACATTCTGAGAAGTTCCTACTTAACGCATAACACGTCCACTTACCAGAGTGCCTCCATGTTTTATTTTTCTCTCTAAAGCTACTCCACATTTATGGAGTTCTAGACATGCATACTCAAGGTGGCTAGCGCCACCTTCATGATGACACAACATGAAGCAGGTTAAGGCTGTCATCAAAGGGTAGGAGTTTACACTCTACATGAGCCTTAGCATTTTAATTAAGTCAACTTCCAAATGGTATCATAAAACTCTTTCCCAACATCTGGTTGCTAGAATTTGGGTTCAGCAGAGTAAAGAACGAAAGTGTCTTCCATTACTCAGTTAGAACAATGGCATTCCGTTACCACAACATCCTGCTTGGGAACCCTTATTCTTTTCTGCTGCAAATTACCTTTTCTCCCTCTTTCCAACAACTGCAGACCAAATTCTTCAATTGAAAAAATATAACTACTACAACCACAGGCATTTGAGGGAAAGCTGAAGTAGATCTAAATTTGAGCCACACACTTGCGTCTAATAAGAATTCCCCTTTCTAGAATGATCTGGTACTTATTGGCACACAATGGCAGATTTTCCCTCACACTCCCAAATCTGTGCCCTCTCCTGAAGTAAAATAACATATACTGGATCCCAAAAACATAGAAGAGGGCCCCTCAGGGAGCAAGCACGAGGACATTTACTTTCCAGACTGTAAATCCTGACTCTACAATCTACTCTTAACTCTTAGTCACCTTATATTGGTCACTTAATTCCAACCGCTGGAAAAGGAAGTAACTAGGGAGTCACAGTTGGCAGAGAAACCAAAAATGAACTGTTATTGTGGTTAACTTCAGAGAGGGAATTATTCAGACCACATCTAAAACCCTTCCAATTCACCACCTAGGTCAAATTACTCTATACCCAAAGGTTTTATTTAACCACTTCCATCATTTGCTCAAGTCTTCTGTGTGTGTGTGTGTGTGTGTGTACTTAATATGCTATAGAGAATCCTGACTCTGTCCCTCACTAGTAGTGTGATCTTGTGCAAAACTACTTAACTCTTAGAGCCTTGGGGTCTTGATCTTTAAAACTATAATACCATCTACCTCATAGAAGTGTTACAAAGATTTTATTATATAAAGCATCAAGCACTGGTCAGACACATCCTACACAATCAGTCAATGAAAGATATTAAACATAGAGGCCACATTCAAAAAATGATTAATATTTTAATGGACTATCTCTCAGGGAGAAAAAGGAGATGATTAAATTCTGTCCAACCCAAGGCAAGCATCTAAAGTTCTGTGGCGAATCAGTTGAACGTGGACGAGTACGTGCCCTCCTGAGAATTCCTATGTGCCTCTTTAGTCCCACCTTCCTCAAAAGGCAGGAAGGCACTACTGCCTCTGCGAGGTCTCAGGAGCTGTCATGCTCAAAAGGCAGCAGATACCAGCCATTGGATGAAAATTACCTTCCGAAAGACTGAAGTCTTTGAGGAACAAGGCTGGTAAGAATGGGGATTGGGAGCTGCCTAGCGTGCTGGGTCTTGAGTCTAGAAAAATTTGGAGGCAGTGGAGAAACAAGAGGAGAATGGGTCTTGAAGGTAGCAGATCTGGATCACTCCGCTGTCATTCCCTCCATATCTCATTTTCTCTCCCTTCATCTCAATCTGTATTTTCTATGTTTCTTTGCCTCCTTCTGACTTGACTGGACACAATGTAGAAGTGAAACACATTTTGTATTGCATACTTAGAAAAATCTCAATTCCCCATTGTTTATGTTTGAAAAGTGTGAATTAAACACATTATATTTTTTCTAGAAAAAAATTACTTAAAGTTATTTCTAAACTACTACTTTTTTAACTCAATCAATTTCTCCTCCCCCAGGTTAAAGATTCCCCAGGTCATAGCCCAACATGACCTTTACCAACTTTTCTTCAATCCTTTCATCTGCTCCTTTTGAAAAGGCAGCGAATCTTTTGTGGCTCTTTTAACATCTAAACTTTACCTAAGGAGTGAGCAGGTTTCCCTAGTGACCCAATTTTATGAAAGATTTGGGGATAGGAAACTAAGTGATCTAAACGGCTTGTCCAAAGTCACGTGGCAACTGTTAAAACATCTATTCTGTAGATGGGCCACCCATTCAGACACACTGCTTCTTGAGCGGTCATGATGCAATCCTCAAATCACGCAAAACTAAATGTTCTTTCAGTAGATTAACTGCTTTCTGGGAACTTTACCTTCCCCTAATCTCCCTCTTCTTTCCCACCATTTACCAATACATTCAAAACCTTTTTCAGAAACTTAAAAATCCTTTAGCTATTCTTTTTTTTTTTTTTTTTTTTTGAGGAAGATTAGCCCTGAGCTAACATTTGCTGCCAATCCTCCTCTTTTTGCTAAGGAAGACTGGCCCTGAGCTAACATCCATGCCTGTCTTCCTCCACTTTATATGTGGCCTGCCACAGCATGGCTTGCCAAGCAGTGCTATGTCTGTACCCGGGATCCGAACCAGCGAACCCCGGGCCACGGAAGCAGGACATGAAAACTTAACCTTTAGCTATTCTTTTTACCTAAGTTGGAAATAATTATCATTAAAGTCTATACACTAACTGATGCTTTATAAAAGGGCCAACTTGCAGCCGGCCCGTGGCAGAGTGGTTAAGCTTGCATGCTCCACTTCAGAGGCCCAGGGTTTGCCAGTTCAGATCCCGGGTAGGGACCAACACAGTGCTCATCAGGTCCTGCCATGGCAGCATCCCACATAGAAGAACTAGAACTACTTACAACTAGGATATACAACCACATACTGGGGCTTTGGAGAGAAAAGAAAAAAGAGGAAGACTGGCAACAGATGTTAGCTCAGGGGCAATCTTCCTCACCAAAAAAATAAAGGGCCGACTCCAAATCAAATTTAGTTTGTATTCTCTCTGCTAAACATAAGAAATTCTAATGTTTTACTGATAATCTGGTAGAAGTCCAATAAAATGTTTGTTAAATATATAAGATAAGAAAATAAATAATGACCTGTTAAATATCTGTTATTGCACACTAACTTTCTAGGGTGGATGAACTCAATTATCTGATGTGGGTGGATCATCAAAACTGTGAAGACTTTTTGAAGTCATTAACGTAAGCATCAATTAAATGAGAATCAATAAGATTTATGGAGCTCCTATATTGCAGTTGCTGATATTTGGAACATAATAGATTCTCCAAAAACGCATCTCAAATTTCCATGTAATTTATAAGAATGACCTTTAAAATATTGTTTAAAAGAAGAATATACATTCTATGCCTTCTGGAAGCTCAGAGGCTGCTCAAAGAGATAGAAATTTACAAATGAAAACATATACTGTGATAGATGCTATAAATGAGTAGGTATCAAGAGGGAACAATTGGTCCTTCTCCAGATGGATGGGCAAGAGCATGTTATAAAAGATATCAGAGGGAGGTGACCTTAAGAACACAGTGTTGAAAAATGAACAGATTTCACAGTTTTCTAGTACATACTCCACTCTGCCACCAAGGCGATCTTTTGAAAACCCAAAACAGATTAATCTACTTCTCTGCTGAAACTCTTACATGTATTCCAAATACCCAGAGGGAAAACTCCAAGTTTTCAGTATGCCATTCAAGGTCCCCTGATCTGAGTCCTACCAACACCTTGGTCATACCTTAGCCCTTCAGTTCTGCATGTGTCACCTACATTTGATGCCCTGAGTCTTTGCACAGGGTGTCCCTCTTTTTTCTCCCTAAAGTCCTCCATGTTGAGGTCATCCTTCTTAGATGCTGAACTCATGAAGGCAGGGATGCTGCCCTATTTAGTGTTATAGCCCTTATCTCTGGTACAGTGCCTGACGCATTTGGTTGGGAAATCCAATGAATAGAAAACTTGTCTAGAAACTACAGAAGTGTGCAAAGAAGAAAGACGAGGCATGCCCCCTCTGTGAAGACATATACATTAGAAGTCAAATAGACAAAGCTTTGGGACAAGGAAAGGGGCTAGATGCCCAATTCCCAGGGCTGAGTCTCTCAGTTCTGCTTCCCTTCCTTTCTGAAGGAATATTTGGAAATGGGAGAGGGTAGATAAGAGGAAGTGTTTTGAGTCAGAAATTAAATTTTGGCTCTCTCCTACAAAGGGAAGAGATGTTTGGTGGGGGTGCAGGCAGCAGGCCCGTAGTTTGCAAGGAGGAGGCCAAGAAGCTTTTAATGACCTTTCCATATAAGCTATCTTTCTACTCCAAGATGCAACTTACTCCAGGAATTCATTTTCTTCTCCGACACCGCGACTTGCGTATCAACGAGAAAACCACATTTGAGAGGCATGACTTTAATTTATAGTCACTTTGGTGCGAAGAAGGGATTGAACAAGGTAACTTGTCAGGTCCCTTCAGGCTTTAAAATTCTATGGCTCTCTAACAATATAGCTTTTCTATCGAGGGATACCAGAAGAGTAAATGAAACCCACACTGTAACCTGTTAACCTACAGATAGCCTCTTGCTAGAACTAAAATTAGTCATCATGTGATAAAGGGCCCCTTTGTCATACTTCTTTGCTTTAAGCAGGTAAAGAAATAGCCCATTGTCAACTAAAGAATACCATGAGACTTTTTTTTTTAAGGCTTAGAATAGTCCCCTTCTTTCTCTCCCAAACATTGTTAATTACCGACATACTACAATAGTATATTTTTACAAATTAAATATACAGCATGGCAGAAAGAATCACTTAAAGAGAAAAATCAAGATGTAAGAATCATACAGAAACTTGAGGGAAAGGCTACAAATGCATGCATTTTTATAACAGGAACACAAAAAGGTAAGATAAAAACATCCTCCTTTTTAAAGGGAAGGGGGAAAAAACTCTTCTTCCTGGGCAAACCTCCCTCTCTCTCTTCATCTCTCTTTGCCCGAAGAGTCCTGCCTCCCTCTCGGCAGTTTCCACAGTGACCGATTTCCTCGGGATTTACAGAGTTAGCTTTATTTAATCACAATTCCGATTACATAATTTACCATGTTTTTCTCCAGCACAGTTAAAACACTATACAGCTTCAGTTTTAATGGAGGACTGCTTCATCCATTGAGGTGACACAAAACTATAGTTTTACAATATTTTCTTTCTCTTCTATTAAATGTTTATTAGAATAACACAAAGAAAGAACATGGGAAAACTAAGTGCTTTCCTTATCTCTCACAAGCATGTAAACGTGTAGGAAAATGCTCTTTCGTTCTCTCTCTCTCTCCTCTCTCTTTCTGCTTCTGTCTCTCTATCTCTTCTTAATAGGACATTTCATTATGTGACATCCATCTCATTGCAAAACTTGGTTAGCCAGCTATCCATGAGGAGCGTGAACTCTGCTGCTTTGCTAACAGAGTCCTTGACATATTTATGCTGAGTCTGTACCCCTTCCCCTAAACCCAGTTCTGAGCAGAAAGAGAAATTAAAACTCTCTGAATAGTTTTGCAGAGCCATAATAATATTCGGGAGAAATGGTTTCCTACATATTTTAGTCATGGCTTTTTTTTTTTCTGGTGAGGAAGACTGGCCCTGAGCTATGTTCCTCTTTTTGCTGGAGGAAAAGTGGTCCTGAGCTAACATCTGTGCCCATCTTCCTCTATTTTTCCCTATGTAGGATGCTACCACAGCATGGCTTGATGAGTATGTACGTCCATGCCCAGGATCCAAACCTGCAAACCTGGGCGGCTGAAGCAGAGCACACTGAACTTAACCACTATGCTACTGGGCCATCCCTTAATCATGTCTTTTAATCTATATTACTTCTCATCTGAAGCCCTATACCTTCAGATCTCCCTTAACAATGATTTTAAAATATAGGGGGCAGCCTGGTGGCATAGTGTGTAATTTCGCATGCTCTGCTTTGGAGGCCCAGGGTTTGCAGGTTTGGATCCTGGGTGCAGACCTACATACTATTCATCAAGCCATGCTGTGGCGGCATCCCACGTACAAAATAGAGGAAGATTGGCAACAGATGTTAGCTCAGGACTTTGACAATCTTCCTCACCAAAAGAAATAAAAATTATATATATAACACTCAATATAGCAAAACGTAGTTTTAAAAGAGGTTGCTATGTTGAGGTTCCTTCCAGATGAAGTAACTTAAGCAAAGAAAAACATAGAACAAGAAAGTAGACATGCAATATATCCTCTATTTCTTATCCCTATATATTCTACTAGTTCTATTATTTAACTTTCTTTTATTTTTTAGTTTTGCAGGGAAAGATTTGCCCTGAGCTAACATCTGTTGCCAATCTTCCTCTTTTTTTCCCCCTCCCCCAAAGCCCCAGTGCATGGTTGTACATCCTAGTTGTAAGCCCTTCTAGTTCTTCTGTGAGTTGCCACCACAGAATGGCAACTGACAGACGAGTTATGTGGTTCCACACGCAGGAACCGAACTTGGGCCACCAAAGCAGACTGAGCCGAACTTTAACCACTAGGCCACCAGCGCTGGCCCTAGCTTTCTTTTACAGAGCCACTATTTTTGTTTAACGGGAGGATTAGGTACAAAGCACCCTATCTCAAGGATTAAAATAAGGATTTGTTTGGGCTTAAAACCAAATTTGTCCACAAGGAATTAGCCAAAAAGCACAGGCCACTGAAATTTAAGAAAAGAAAAAAAATCACATACCCATATGAGAGCAAACCAAACCCGTCCATGCCAGGGGACTAGGGACCAGTGCAGATACAAATACTTCTGCACAAAATGTGTTAAACTTACCAACATCTCTGGCCAGCGGTTTGTACTTCTTCATTAACTAGCCCCGAAACCTCCACAAATGGAAGCAGGGATAATTCTATGTGACCTTTCTGGACTAAGGTTAAGTTCAATGACTCTGTACTGATCCAGGGATTGAGTGAACCAGAGGTCACAACCAGGATCAGCCACGCGTCTTGCTTTTGATGCCTTTAGCCTATAGAATGCAAAGACGCCATGCTGGTCATTGTCAAGATTGCTAACTTTCTCCAGCGTGTTTTCAATTAAGTAAATAAAATGCGGTAATTAAATCAAGATTGCGTAATATGTTTTTGATTTGTAATCTCATTTAAATTAATTAACTGACTCAATCCTTGTTTAGTTTTTAAACTGGCCTAGTTAGGGAAAGAGTCCCTGGGAGCAAATCCAGTTTTCTATCTTTAAAAACAAGGCAAAGCAATCTGGCATACTTAAAAAAAAAAATTTAAATGCACCAGCAAAATATAAATACAGAGGCAAGGGTGTTAGTGTTGAGGAAGGAGGAGTTTTATGGCATGATTTTGACTAAAAAAATAGTTCTCGCACTAGAGGGAAATAAACCAAAACATTATTTATTCAAAACATTTCTTTTCCAATTTTATGAAGATTGCATGTTTGTTGGAAGCAAAACACTTCCAGCTGTATTTTAAGTTTCTGAAGAGAGTTGTAAGATTTATAATCTTTCATAAATGCGGCCCATATCTCACAACATTAGATGAACACGCCACTGCGCCCTTTAAGGAACAACTTGCCAATGCGCTTCGCCACATGATGACAATGAAGTCCTTTCCAAAACCTGACCAGATCCAGTAGGAAAAGATGAGATGAATGTTCTGTCTTTCCCATCTGGGAGACATTGCAGATTTCAGCTATACTCTGTAACATACTTTTTTTCCTTTTCTTGGAAACCAAGACACCTGCATTTTATAGCAAGGTATGTAGTGCATAGAGAATGCTGGTGAAATATGAATCTGGAAATGAAAACCAGAATATCATCAGACTCAAGAACATAATTATGGAGGCAAACTGAAAAATCAATGCAAAATGTCAACATAAACCAAATGCAATGTTTATGATCCTATTAGTCTTAAATTTTCTCTTAAAAGGAAAGCATGGAAAAATAAATACCCTTTTACCTCCAAAGTCCTGAGCAGCACTTGTTACACTGCCTGGCACAGTGACTTACTTATCAGCTTTATTTTGTCCTGGGGTCTTCACACATTACTCTAAATTCTACCCACACCGCATTCCTGTGTACACATGGCCCTTTTGTGCTATGTCGTTTCTTGCATTTTCCCAAAACTTAAAATTTAATATTCTATATCTAGATTAAAACCAGACACAAGACTTTCTAATATTTCATTGGCAATTTTTCTTCTCAGGGAGTAGGACATGTTTATTCCAAACTCTCCGGAGAGTCAGAACTCCTGGGTTCCATTCAGTAACTGCCAACCACTTGTACTCTGACCCTGGGCAAACCACTTCATGCCTGAATCAGTTTTCATCTTGCCCAATCACTTACAAGTGGATAAGGAAGAGGTAAGAGTTTTTAGCCTTACTCATTTCCAACAGGATTAGAAATAAGACGGGGGAAAAAACTCCATGCAACAGTGAAAATACGCACAAGTATTTGCGGAGAAAGGCTAAGATTTTTTTTTTTTTAAATATGCTCTAAGGTTTAATTTTCACCCCACCTCCTCCCAAAAAACTCCGCCCAGTTAGTCCTCCTCTGTTTTTACTAGACACTTCCTCTTGAAAACACTAACAACATGGGTAATTAAAGGATAGGATTAGTGTGCAGCTTTCCTGCTGATGGCAAAATTCACGGGGTCAAGATATATGTTAGTCTTACTCACTACCTAGCACAATTCCTGGCATATAACAGATGCTCAAGCAACACTTGTTGAGTAAATAACCACTGTTTTACAGTGAACAAGGCCTTGATGGCTGATAGCACTTAAAACATCTTTCATCTTCCTCAAATTATAATAAATGGCCAGTAACGCCAATCATAAATTTTACTTGGTTATTATCTACACATATTCTACTTTTTAAGCGTCTGCAACCTTTCGACAAATATAAATTTAGCAACTGATTCAGTCAATGACCAAAAAGTCATATTCTTATTTTTTCAGTGCTCATTTTATCATTAAGGCATGTGTTCCTAAAAAGAAATTTTTTACTTGAATAGATTTCTCCATTACGTTAGGTAAAAAGATACTTGCCAAATCATTACAATGTTTATGTTTAAATCATTATGTGAGCTTAGAGACAAGAAATTGAATGGGTTTTTTACATACCCTATTAGTTATATATGATTCATAACTAGCCCTTGCTTTATTATTAAATCATGACTCAAGTCTATGATGATATATTTATATAAAAATAAATGTATATATTTAATCAAAGATGCATAATGATTAGCAGAGTAATCAAGTAAGACAAAGATAATATACTTTCTACCAAGGTAAAGTAGATTTGTATGTCAGACATTCATTTCTGCTTTTGTTTATAAAATAACTTTATCATATTATTGGAGGAAAAAATCAGAGAAGTCACTTGATAAAACGAAACTTGCTGATGTCCTAACGATTTTTGATAAGTGGCCTAAAGAACTTGTGTCCCCATGCTTTCAGGGCAAAAGCTAATTTAGCAGGAATGAAAACTACTTGAATAATATATCATGTGAACTAACATTTTTGAAGAAGGATAAAATGAGGAAACAAATGAGGAGACAGTAACTTCCTCTTGCAAATTAAAACTATGCATGAGAGGAAAGTAACTCAATTTTATGGATAAAATAAAAACAAATGGTTAACATGATTTTTTTCTTTTTTTAAGAGAAGATCAAGATTATTCTTACAAGTGAATATGTTTGAAAGAACTCTGAAAAGTTTGCAACCCAACAGAAATATGAAGATTTGTTATAATTTTATGGGGCAATATTCTTTCCAATGGTCGTTTTAAGAGGAAAGTTAAAAATACAGCTAATTTTCACCAGGAATAATACAGAGCCTATTATAGAAGCTTACCATGGAATCCACTGCACATTACCATGGTTATTTGGCAAGTGGGAACAAAATGATGTGAGGCATGTCCACTGGCTACCCATTTTAAGAAGGGAATCGAGAGCGTAAGGGTGAAGAGCTCTGTACCATGTGCTCAACATTCCTTCCATTTTGTCATTTTACTCAGTTTATCTTTAATAGAGATTCAAATGGACTCCTTATGATTCAAAAATCTCTAAGCTAAATCTAAAGAGTATGAAAAAGAACAAGTTTCTGCATAATGTCCCATCCATATGTCTCAACTCTGAATGGTATCAAACCTATGTAATTTTATACATCAAATGCCTTCCAGATGTGACAAAATTTTAACACAGACCAACTTCAAGTTTCTTACCACAGACTCATCTCCCATGCTCGTGAAGATTATTTTCACTGCACATAACATTACACATGGCTGATGTTCAATCTTCCAAATTGATTATTATGCTGCCATTTCAAAACTGACGTTGCCTTCCAATCAAAAAACAAACTATGCTGCATACCCAACCTCCAAAAAAATCACAAAAGAACCAAGAAATCACATCATTATTTCCAAGTTGTAGACAGTGCTTGATTACAAGGGCAGTTGAACTTTTCCCTGTCCATTCTTGGTACCTCCAAAAGATGGAAAAGGGGAGGAAGAGGTCGCCTACAATTCTTTGTCAGAGCTAACTGCCACTGGAACAATTGAGCCTGTCACCTGTTGTTTTGGGTTTTAAAGGTTAGTTCTAATTAGAGAAGATCAAATTCTTCCTGACATTTAAAGTACGTTAAAATTTGAAAATTAACCAACATGATCATTTATGGAGAATTTTCACAAGCATCTAACAATAATGCTATGAGGAAACATCATAAACTAAATTTCTGGTAGGATAAAAAAATTAGCAACTCCAGGCCAGTAAAAAAATTGATATGATAAACTTAATCCCTCCCACAAAAGTAATGCTTTGAACCTACCGCAATTCCATCCCCCCACCCCACCCCCTAATCAGAATGGCTATGTAGTGGTCATTTGTCCTCAGAGCCATCCCTCACTCTGTTCCTGCAAACTACATTTCCTAGCTCTGTGAACAACTGGTTTCAGGCTAGGTCCAACCAAAGGAAGGCACCTGCAGGAGTTTGGGAATTTGGAGGGTAGGAAGAAAGAAGGGGAGCTGTTTCTCCCCTTCTCTCTGCTTTGACAGGTGTCTTCAAGTGATGGCTAGGTCTCCTTTGTGGTTCCAGCTTCCACTGGATGGGTCCCTTTCTCTACGGTCCCCATTCCCCTTAGGCAGCTCTGGCTCAAAGACTCTGGTAACACCACCTCTCCCTTCTCCCCTCCAGCCTGAGTTGTGGTAGTGGGTTCCTGCCGATACTAATGTCTGGGTTGCCTCACTGCCCATTTGGCCTTTTACCTGTTCTACCATCATTGTAACTGGTCCCCCCCCCCCATGAAATTCTTTCTATTGGACTCTGGTAGGAGCTCTATTTTTCTAGATTTTGACAGATATATGTGTTTTCTGAAGTCTGACATATTCATCTAAAAAAAATGTCAGGTAATACAATTAACAGTATTAGACAGATTAAATATAGTATCATTTAGAATATTAATAAACTTCAACTATTTATTATGATTCCCATAAAAAAGGTGAGAAACTACTGCCACCACTCAGTATTAAGTATAAAATGTTACATCCCGAAGTCTTTTACAATGCATGATATTGGTGCATAAGGATAATCAAGGTTAAAAAAAAATTAATTACTCTGATTTTCGGTGCCGAGCTCTAAATATGTCTCTTCCAGGAGATCTTCTGATACTCCCACCTACCCACTCAAGTTTACTATTTCTTCTTTACCATCTTGCAGTTAGTCTTTCTCTCTAACTTTTAACAAGTTACAAGACACTTGGGTTTTTTCTTGTGTATGTGATTTCCCTACAAACATGACTGGATCAATTATGACTCTGATTATTTTCATAGAACACAATACATTTATTTATATCTCATGACACAAACAACTTTGAATTGCTTATCAGTTGTCTGAATGGCTAACAGTATCACGTGCAGATAATCAAACGGTTGTCTTAAATATACACCAATATACATCAACATAAGAACAATACACACTTGAAAAGAGAACTAATTTCCACATTACTCTGTTTTCTCTAGCAAATACTTCACCAAACCTCACTTGACATCCGGCATTTTCACATAGGAAAAGTCATAAAATCAGAATAGACAAAAGTACTTTCTTCTATGAGAACTACATAATCTGTGACACTTTACTAGAATACTCCACAAATAGGAGATAAAAATATTTATGTTTGCACGTATAGGGAAGTAGATGAAGTCACAATGCCCAAACTTTACAATCACAAATGCAAAGAGCATGGATATACTTGATGTTTTACAGCGTGCTGGATAACAGCCCCACTGGAGGGAAGTGACATCATGGAGAACATAAAGCAGCGATTCACATGTTGCCAACTTTTTCTGATGAAACTTGAACAGGATGACACTGGTGCTTGGTGGGTGCACCCAGCTGCCAGCCCTGCACTGCAAGACCACGTCCCTGTGTTTCCTCTCCAACATTTTGAACTCTCATGCCCCAAAGTTTTATTTTCATGTCTTTTAAACAGTATTGTCCCAGTCTGTGATTGTTACCACCGAACAGCATATGGAGATTGTATCATCCGAAAATCATATTTACTAAATCTTTTAAAATCTGAGCCTAAAATCTATTTTAGCCAGTCTATGCCACTTAAGGCAAAATTGGTAAATTTAATTGAATAAATATTAATTGAAAAAAGAAAATAGGTTATAGTCTAAATAAGCAACAAATGATCAAAAAGTTCAGTCTAGCAATAATTTCCACTTTTTTGCATTTTCCCACTCCTCCCTTTTATTTTTAATGAGAAAATTATAGTGCGATGGATAAAGCTAGGAGACAACCTCCATAACATGACAATAGACTTATTGCACACACACTAAAAGCCACAGGAATAATGCTGAGACCACAAGACAGAAATAGTCCTTGAGTTTCTTTGGTAATAGGGGTGAAGGGCAGGAAGCCTAGTGCCAGACAGAAAGTGAATCTAAATTTTAACCAGCTTTTTCACTACAAACATATTTTTCTAAACTTAAACATTCATTATAAGTTGCAGTTCAAAAAAAGACAATAAGAAATAAGAAATTAGCCCCAGTTCTTCCAATGTACTCTGTACATGAATTCTGTGATTTAAGAACTATCACATAGAAATATATAACTCAGTTAAAGGCAAGATAAAACAAATGAAAGTGAACTGTTTACATTATACTAAACAGATAACTGAAATTATGACAGATGTAATTGGTCCAGAAATGGGTTTAAAGAGGCACCCTCCTAGAAATGGGCTGATAGAGCAGAGAAGAACTAATCTCTACCTTCCAACAATGTATTTGAAGATTTGGTGGGAAGCCAATAAACACAAAATCTCCATCCACTTACAAATGTCACAGCATATATAACGGAACAAAATAACAATGAAACAGTTCATAAGCAAATGATATTTTTAACACTGGAGGTGGGCCATACCACCTCAACCCAGCTTCCCCGTCTCTCTCTCTCTCTCTCTCTCTCTCTGTCACTCACTCACTCATGGAAAGATTAAATCTCTAGGTGTGACATCCCCTAGGTTTCTCCACAATGTGCTACGCCTGACCTGGAAGGAAATCTTAAGTCTTGGCATGTTGGCTGAGAATGCCAACGCAGGTGCCAGAGAGGGCTAATTGTGGAGTCTCTCTGCCCAAGAATTGGACTGAAGCCATTAATTCAACTCCTGGAAGAGGTGAAGGACTTTTGGTACAACCGACCTAAGCAGAACTGGAACCAGCTAACAAATACAGCAAGGTTTGATGTTTCAGTTTCCATCACCAACCTGCAAAGCTGTCACCTGCCTGAGAGGAGTACAGCACTTCTCCCTCCTGCGACACTGTTTAAGAAATGCAATGAAGAGCAACAGCTATTTTAAAAAAAAAAATGCTTGTCATTTTACATCTCACTGACAAAATATTCGATTTTTCAGCAAACTCTATGGCTAAGGAATACTCTAATGAAATAAAGATGGGATAAAAATCCAACTAATTTTGCAAGAACATGAAACAGAGAAATAATCACAAAGAAAATGATAATTTCTGGGTTTTGCTTGAAAATACAAACTATAAATGAGAAGACTTTTATTGTGCTGCTGTGCCGTTCTCATTTATTTAGGTTTGTTTGCCCAATGGCAATATTAGCGACTGCAATGAAGTCAGGGCTCCAGACCCAACTTAAATACAAAAGTTAGGTTAGCCCAATCTGGATCCCAAGCCAAAGCTTCCTCCTCAGATAAGGCTCCCATTCAAAGTGACCTGTGCGTTTTTAAAGTGACAACATTGCTCAGCTTTCTTTTCAGCGGGCAGGAATCTTCTGTGGTATTATGGACGTGTGTGTCATACCATGAAAACCAAAATACAATAGATAAGGCGAAAGAGGGAAAAAGAGCCCAAGAATCCAGTGAGGGCATTTCAAAGAAAAACGAAGGGACGCTTAAGAAAGCGATTTTTAAACTTTCCTTAGAAAATATAAATTAATAATAATATCTGAAACTCTCTATTAACATCATTCAGAAATTACCAAAACTGGAATAAATCTGCTGATATAATGCAATCAACTGGTAGAGAATAGTACTCATCCCCTCTGTCCACTGGCCCTGCTAAAAGGGCTCCCCTAAGATGGATGCTTTCTTCCTATGTCCTTTTACAAACAGGTTCACACTGGTTGAACTTTACTTCCTGTTCACCTGTTTACCTGGATTTGTTTTCAGCTTAACATTCATTAAGCATTAAGACACAACAAGAGGCGCAGTGATGATGAGATAAAGTCTCAGGGCCATTACTCCTCCCCTGAGACCCACAGGGAGGCTCTACGATAAGTGGAAGACAGCTTCATTTACTTGGGTTAAAGGGAAGAAACAGGAACACACTCTAGAACTTGGAAAATCGAAGAGACAGCTTTAAAACCCATGTATTTATATTTCACCTAACTTGACATTTTTCCCCATTAGAAGGCAAGGCCTGATAAAATTGGGGGCATTTCTGATTTTTCAGCACCTAGTCTGTAGAAGGGGATTCCTGTTCAAGGGAGGGAATGTTGCCACTCCTGCCCCTCCCCAACACCAGCACACGGGGCACTTGGGGAGCAACAGCCCTACCCCAAAATACACCACCTTTAACCACAAAGCAAACAACAGTAATTAAGAACATCAAGTGAATTGTGTCTCCTCCCCAGAGAACGTGTCCTCCAAGGCTCCTTGAAATCAGATTGGAAGGTTAGTAGCAATTTTACTCCCAATTCTCGTATTCTCACTAAAAAAGAAATAGAGCCTAAATTCATCCCATCCACTCTCAGAACTATGGAACCTATAAGTAAAAACCTTAAAAAAAAATCAGACTGCTTGGATAAGTTTTTTGTCAGGCAGCTTATTTAACCAGAGAAACTTTGATCTTTGGCTTCTTAATCTGTTCAAAGTTTGTTTTCAATCTCATGGAATTTTTTAAGTTCAAGAATTGTAAAGAGCTATAAGATGCTTAAATGTATTATTTAACACAGAATTATAAATGTAATTTTTCATTACTCCTTCATTATTGATCAAGATGACTGACAGTTTGGGGCCAATCAATCTCGAATTTGCAAAATCCATGTCGTGTAAGTTGAACAACTAGATAATGAAAATAAGGCTCTTTCTTACCTGCCATTTGTACTAAGTGGTAAAGATAACAACAACACCTTTACAATTTTCAAAGCACTTTCACCTACACTATTTTGCAATCCTAAAAGAGGTTGTGCTGTATTCTCATCCTTTACAATGGCCAGGAAAGAATGTAGCTTGATCACTTGCAGAGTAACAGGAAACCCTGATTTTTCACTGCAGTTCCCCTACTGACTTTCTTTGTGACCTCTGGGATGTCAGTTAACCTCTCTCTGCCTCAATTGCCTATCTCAAACGAGCTATAATAAAACTTTTTTATTCCAGTCCACTGGGGTATTAGAACAATGAATCTGATAGGATGTCTCCAATGCACTTTGATCTCTATAGGGAAACTTGCCATAAAAATAAAGACACTGTTGTTATTATTCTAATTGAGTTATTTGCAAGTGGAGCTTCTTGATGGAGCCCAGCTCTCAGATATAGAAAAGAAAATTCTGCCAGCCCTCTAGGGTACAATTGCCTCATGGCAATTATATCCATAACCACATTTCCTTATTACTGTTATAAAAGACTATGGTTCAAGGGGAGGCAAAGGGGGAGTTTAAGAAAGAATATGCTGTTTCTTTTCAATGGAAGATGCTGAAGTTGCAAATTTGGAACTGAAGGCTAGAGGTAAACTTTGACAGAACATGTGTTCCAAATCAGTGTAGTGTTTGTTAGTCATGTCAGAAAGGCAGAGGTGCCCCCGAGGCTGCAGCTTTTCAGCAAATTTGGGGAATAGTTTAGAAAAAGATAGTAAAATTACAAAGGTATCCTGGGCCTATCTCTAGGAATGCTACAAAACAAGGACAAAAACGGTTCAAGGGTGCACCACCCTTACCAACAACAATAGCACACCACAAGGCACAAAAGAAAATTTAAACTGAGCATAGGAAGAAAATGCTGTGGACAGTTTTACATGAAAAGCCAAAGAGAACACTGGGTCATGCTGAACTTTCCTTGAGTCTACAGGCAGAACAGAGAGTGTCCCCTCGATTAAATGCCAACAGTCACGGAAATTAGTAGGTGGCTCAGTTTTGGACACTTTAAAAGCTCCATATTCCTCAAATGGAAGTTTTTCAAGATGGAGAAGAAAACTGCTTTGCATTATGACATACTAGAGACACTGAACTTTCCTTTTATGAGAGGTACCACTAAACCCATCCCACTGCACACCCCCAAGGAGCATCGTTCACAGTGGACTACAGGGAGGGAGCCCTGCCAGAGCTGTGGCCAAACTGTGGTAGCCCCACGTGTCATAGGAAAAGCCCTATTAAAAATCTTAAAATTTAGGCTTCAAATAAGAGAAAATCAATTGGATAAAGTTTCTTATATTATTAGCTTTTTAAAAAATTTCAATCTTCTTAAAAGTGATTGCTGTTGTTGGTTTGCATACAACCTAAAGATCCAATGAAGCTCTAGGTCTCTAAAAAGATTAACTGAAAGAGACAAGTGGAACAATTTGCCGTATGGTGACAATAAACGCTACTTGCCTTATTTTTATTTCACACTCAGCGACACATTCAGTCCACAAATTTTAGTGAGCATCAGAATCACTCGAGACGCTTGTTAAAAATTCAGATTCCTTGATCTCGTCCCCAGTGGCTATGACTCGTACAGCAGTGCTGGGGCCAAGAAAGTGGCACTTGCAACAGGCACCCCAGTCAACTCTCTTGTGTACTGTTCTCAGACTGCTTACATGGATGCTTACTCACAGACACCAAACTGGAAAGCAAAAAGTAGCATGCGACTACACGGCCCTCAAAAAACAAACAAACAAAAATGCAATTCTTAAGCCAAGACCAGTCTCAACTTTTCTCTCTCTCCCTGCCATGTGATGCACCAGGAGTCAGCTTCAGCCAAAAATCACATGTGTATAGTGAATCCTAAAAAGCAAACTAAATCCAAATCCACATTGAACCATTCTGAACTCTATCACACTTCACAGAGCTTTAAATAGAATTCTACTAGAAGCATCAGACCCTGACTGGCCAAGGGATTCTTTGGGCTCTGTTCTTTATCCAAGATCCAAAGTGACCCCAGGTTCCACTCTCTGCAGGGTCAGTTGTACACTTTTCTCCAAGTCGAACGCAGAAGGATTAAAAAGAAAACACAAATATTGGCATAGGTGACTTGAGGTTGCTTGACCTTTCCGAAGGAAGATTTTTGGCAACGCTGTCTTGGCAGCTCCCTGGAAGGCAAGGCCAGGACACAAAGAGGAAGACAGGAAGCCGGGAGCTGGCCATGTGTCCTTGGCAGGCAGCAGTGCGGCAGGGTGAACCACCTCGTCCCTGCCAAACCAGAAACAGTGGGGAAAGCCCAGCTAATTGGCAAGTCACAGCCGGCTACAGTGTACATCCTCCGCTTTAAATGCCTGATAAAGTTAAATGGTATGCCAGACTCTAATCTACTTAAACAGGATCCAACTTTACTTTCGGAAACTTAATTTGCTCCTGTTCATGCTTCCTTGAGGAAGTGGTGAAGCAGCGTCTTAGGATGGTAAGGGCTGGAGGGAGAAAACAGAGTAAAGATGTGCTGGAGTCCAGTGATGCCTACAGACATTTTGCTTTCTGAAAGGGCCGTACATGTTTGTGCTTTTGATTTTAACTAACAAGCGTTCCACTTGCTCATTTATTTTCATCCAGAAGAAACTCCAAAGTGGACACTACATATTGAGTATGAACTTCAGAACATTTGGAGGCACCAGGCATTTTAAAAAACCTAACAAAATCCTTTAAGATCCCCCAAGAGACTGCAGAGCCGCCCCCAGTTTGCAGTCGGCTATTGCTTTTACTTACATGTTAGTTGGCTCAATCACGTTTTCTAATATAATCTGTCTGTACTAGCATAGTATCACCCCTTTCTGAGTCTTTGACTGCTAACCTGGGGAGTCACCCAAGGAGAAGGGGAACAGGGGGATTGTGCACATAAATTGCTCCTCACTGCTGCTGCTAACAGGGTGAATCCTGGGACCTGGGGCGGGGAGCCTAATTTTCCCCCTAGGGGAATGTCTGAAGGCTTGGTATGAGCAATTAAAGGGGTGTGCTCAGAGGCTGGGCATATTTCCTTTTATTTTCTGAGAAATTGTTTACGCCTTCTCCAAAACTCACACTAAAATTTCAGTGTCCTCTGCTTCTTTAAATATAGTAGCCAATGGTAAAGTTAGATGAAGAAAACAATGCAAATTTCCTCCTCAGAATTAGGAAAAGAGAGATTACAAATAAACATAACCCATTGTTTTCTGCCAGACGTTTCTTAAGGTCTACAGAATATGCATCCTTTAAGCAACCCAGGACCCCAGTGTGACTGAATCTGTTTCCATGAAATTACAGTAAAGAGTAAAATGCAAGGTACTGACCATCTAAAATGAGTAAATAACAATCCTGATGCCCAACACAAGCTCTGAGTCAATAAGTCTAGATGTGTTCTTACTTCAAAATTGCTATTTCTATGAGCCACAACTTGCCTTGACCTTCCCAGAGTCTAGCTAATTGACTTTTAACACTAAGTACCCCAACTTTAAAAAATTCTCCTTTCCTTTTCCCTTGGGGCACCACTCCTTCCCAGTTCTAAGGTTCTCTTTCTAGGGCTTCTTTCCAATCTCTATGGCTATCATCTGTCAACCCCTTACACGCTGCTGATCCCTAGGACAACCCACCCAAATGGCCCTCCTTCTTGTATTCATTTGATCGCCCTGGGCAAACTCAACCAGCTCCATGCTTGCAAATATTACCCATTAGTGGAGGACTCCAAATCTCTAATTCTAGGCCTCTCTTTTTAACTGCAAAATCCCTCCTGGTGTTGCAGTGCACAATTCCTGCCATTATCCACACCTCAATTAATGGTATCTATATCCACTCAGTTCCCCAAGCTGAACACAAGCATTCTGGAAACCCATCCCTCTGACGCCTCACATTCAGTTGTTGGCCTAGACTCCACCTTTCCAGTCCATTCCCTCATCTCCATCTGAACTGCTAAACACCTTATTGAGCCCTCCTGTCTCACCTAACAACAGCCTCAGCCTCCCTGGACCATTATTCTTCACAACGAAGTCAGACTCCATCCTCTGCACTGCCACCAAGAATCGCACCACTTCACTCCTTAAAACACACTGATGGCTCCCTATTGCCCAGAACAATCAACAACCTCCTTAGCACAGCATTCAAGGCTCTTCATCCTCTGGTTCTTGCCTAGCCTCATCTATTACAGCTATCAGACAAACCTTCATCTTTAAACCCTTCTTACATCTTACGCCCAACTTCCCAACATCCAAGCTCTAGCATGCTTCTTGAAATTCCTAGAACATGCTGTGCAATTGCAGGTCTCTACGCCTATGCCAACACAGTTTCTATTCCTGGAATATCCCATTCTTTAGTGCTAGGCGAACTCCTAATTCATCTTTCAAAGCCCTTGAATTTTGTCCATTCTTCTCTGAACCTTACTTTCTCCCCCTCAAGGAGGCCACCCCTCAGGCCTACGGCATCTTGCTCACACCTCCAATAAAGGACTCTAACATTGCATTATGGTTGGTTGCTGATATGTTACTTCCCTCATAAGATTATGACCTCCTTATAGCACGATTTACCCTGTAAAATTCTGGGAATTTACGCTGCAGAAAGGAGGTTATCTCAGATACACTATCTGTGAAGAAACTGAGACAAAGAGCATTAATTCCCCAAAGAAAGACAAACAATCTAAAAGAAAGCTTCATAATGAGCTATCAGTTTCTACAGTTAATTATACATTCAATATTCAGATTCTAACTTGTATCTACTAGATGGATCCATTTACTTGTTTATTTAAAAAGAAAAAAAACGAGGATTGAGCACCTCCAAGTTTCCATGTATCATTTCTGAAACTCAGTCCACAATAGTGAACAAAACATGATTTGTTCCTGTCTTCATGCAGCTTCCAGTTTAATCTGCGCTATTTTGACTTTCATTTACTTGCTAATAGGTAAATGGGTTCTGTTTAAAATTTATAAATAAGCAGTAACCACAATTATCACATTTTGAAAATAAAATTGACATATTACACACATACATGTAATAGTAAGACAATCAAATTTCTTTTGTTTGCTTTTTTCTTTTTATTTATTTATTTTCTGAGGAGGTTTAGCCCTGAGCTAACATCTGCCACCAATCCTCCTCTTTTTGCTGAGGAAGATTGGCCCTAAGCTAACATCTATGCCCATCTTCCTCTATTTTATATGTGGGACACTTGACACAGCATGGCTTGATCAGTGGTGCATAGGTCTGCGCCAGGGATCCAAACCGGCGAACACAGGCCACCAAAGCGGAGCTCGTGAACTTAACCACGATGCCACCGGGCCAGCCCCAATGTTTGTTTGATTTTTGGTTTTAATGAGTAAAACATCTGAGAGAATAAAAGCCACAGACTGCAAATGCATAGTTTAGCTGTGATAAGCAGACTGCGTAAAGGCGATATGATGGCAAAATAACTACTGCGGCATAAAATAACAAGACTGCAAAAT
Source organism: Equus asinus (assembly GCF_041296235.1). NCBI lineage: Eukaryota > Metazoa > Chordata > Mammalia > Perissodactyla > Equidae > Equus > Equus asinus. The sequence continues at coordinate 46,967,566 of NC_091812.1, forward strand.
AACGAGACCACAGCTGTAAAATTCTCTGACCTCTACCATCTCTCAGGATAGCTGAAAGGGATCTATTGACTAGTTTTGGGAGTTGAACAGTCAAATACAACTTCAAATTGAAAATTACTTTGTGGTCACACCCCATATATTGTATGGTGGTGGAGCCAGACTAAATGAGGGACTCAAAAGGAGTCCTCAGGGAAAACATCATAAGAATGGTTTTCTATTATGAAAATCCATCATCAAGAGGAAAAAGAGCTAATTTTTAAAAACCATAACCAAGGCACAGTTTCTAAATGGAAAGATAGGAAAATATGAGTTGAAAATCTTTCCGTCTTGAAATAAACTATCCATACATATGGCCTTTATATGCTTTTCTCTAATTTATTTGAGAAATGTGCAAGCAAATCTATGCAAAAAGATATCATGAAATGTGATGTCATACTCCTTATGAAAAAAATTTCCTTTTCACAATGCCAATTAAAACCAAATTTAGCTTTAAAACTCTATGACCTCTACCATTTTTTAGGTTAGCTGAAAAGGATCTATTGACCAGCTTTGTGAGCTGAACAGTTGAATGCTACTTTAGATAGAAAATTATTTCTTTCACTCTATAAGAATAATTATCACGGCGATCACACAATTATTATAATTACATCTGTAAGAACTGTTATTGGGAATTTATCTCTGAAAGTCTCATGCATCGCAGGGGACATTTCTCTTTTTTAATGATCACCAACACAAGTGTCTTTTTGTAGCTATAGAAGTGATTTTACCTCTTTCTATTAATATCCTCTGGCAAGCTTCAGAAGCCAAAGGAGACAGCCCCCACATTTTTTTCCCTAAAGCAATTGTTTCAGTGAAGCCAGGCCTGTGGCATTTTTGAGACAGAAAGCTACACTTCTCCTTCAGGGTAACATAACCTTCACAGTGTACTCTCCTAAATGGATGGAACCCCCCCGCCCCCCAAAAAAGCCCCTCAAATCTGTGTTTCATAAACTGTACTCTAAGAGAAGTAGCAATAAAGTTTATTACAGACCTAAAGTATCTGCATAAACCCGGTTAATTGAAAAGTGGGTGGAGAAGGCTGCCAAATTAAATGTTTACATTAGCACAGCTGTATTGTAAAAACATTCTGCCCCCTGTGCTTTGTAATTATAAGATATTTCTGGACTGTGTATCTCTACAAAGTTTATCTCCACTGCCAAGAGTGTCTTGGCACCGCGCGGCTGCAGCTCTTGGCAGCCAGGAGCTCTCCGCGCGGGCAGGATCTAAAATGGCTGCCAAGCGGCCTCCTGAAATGTCGCCGGCCGGCCGCCTCGCCAGGGGCAAAGGCCAGCCCTGCTGCCGGCCGGCTCCGAAGGCTGGCTCAGACGAGGCCAAAAAGCCTATTTCCCACATAAATAAACGCTGGTACCACAACTTTTTACAAAGCTGTTTGAAAGCCGAACTACAAAGCAATACTGGAATACTACAAGTTACAAAGAGGTGACAAGGGTCTTTGAGGAAATTCCCCTCACCTCGACATTTCAATGAGGCCTATGGCCACGAGGCTCGGGGCGAATGAAAGAAGCTCGTTTAATTTCGTGGAGAAAAGTAAAATCGAAAGTCCCAACCATAGGCAAACATACTACAGAAAAGCATGAGCAAAGCCAACATTTCCCCGTTTGCAATGACATAATTTTGACATGGACTTAGCGTCTTTATCAAAGCGTATGTGTATGCAAAATGAAAACAAAAAACATGTTGAAGTCGCTTCCTTCTTTGTCTTTAAGAGGGTATGCTTCTCATACATCATTAAAATAGCATTTTTTTTTTAAAAAGCTTTTTATACCCTTCTATGGCAAACACCCAAAGTACAGCCCATCTAATTGTGAAAATTGAGACCAAATCCACAGTCTGTCCAAGTTGCCCAAACGTGGGGGGGTGGGAAGAGGGGAGAGGGACGGCTTCCAACTGTAGACATACGTATTTGCTTACGGTAGGAATATACAACACACTTGAAGAATAAATAAAGGTAAAATACTTCAGAAGTGCACCTCCATCTTGCAAGCTGTGTATTCTTTCTGTCCTTTCTTTCCTCCATGAAACTTAAGTCCCAGCTAAAACGCTGTGTCCACAGCTGCCAAATATTGCATAATGAGCTCACTGGAGTTTTCTCTTTCAGGTTCCACAAGTTTAAGCTCAGGATGAGAGACGCATTAGGCCTGCTGTACTATCCTGTAATCATTATGGCAGTGATTACTGTTCCATAATTCTAAGCTTCAGTGGAATCCAACGTTGCCTCGGCAGAGAGATAATTCAGAGGTGAAAGATGAATTCCGTAATGCTGACACAAACTGGTGGCATGCATTACACTCATAGTGCTTATTCAGTAAATGCCCACTCTTTCTAGCTTTAATTATATGTCCACACACTCAGCACAGTCACACGGGTAATTTTTACTTAATTTTTAAAAATCCTCATCATAACAGAAGAAACTCTAATGTCTCTTTAGTGGTATATTTTGACTATCTATTCGCTGGTATTCACCTGAAATATATATATATAAAAGTCCAAGAAACCTATGTATGTATACATACAAGGCAGAAAAAATTCTCACCATTATTATGATCCTGCACAAAAGACATTTAAGGACTTTTAGCCTTTGTTTAATTAGTTATCAGGGGTCAAAGTCACATAGCTGTATAACAGCAGGCCACTCTTAACAGACTAGTGAACCAAAATTGGTGGTTCAGAAAATATCTCTATTCTCTGTTAACTGACCAATACTTTTAAAACTTGAGCTTTTTTTTTTTTTTACACTTTCATGAGACTTTATGGTTTGATGCTGCTAATTTGCTCACTTTCCTTCCTTGAGAGTTCCCAAATTCTAAAATGACAAGCTATTCAACAAACAGAGGAAGTCAATCACTGTTGACTGACCATCTACTACATGCAGAGACTATTATATACAGAATTATGGGATTAGGACAACATGCTGCACAAAAAAACTAAGAAATCCTTTCAGATTTTGTTTGTTTCTTAGATCAGCCATTTTGGACACATATCGCCAAGTGGGTATATTTGGTATCCCCGACTAGGATACAAGTTTCTGGAAGTCATGCACTTTATGTCTTGCTGAGTGCACAAGACAGTCCAATACAGATGAAACTGATTCCTACACCTGAAAGGACCCTGGTGAGAATAAATGCAATTAGTTAGGTAAAACACTAGTGCCTCAAGCATGGTGCTTAAAATGTTACCCTATCCTCTTCTTCATCAGCAAATATTTTGTGGATTAACAGTAACAAAATAATAGTAAGGCTAACAGTCACTGGGCATTTCTTTACATGTCCCACGGTGCTCTCAATACTACATGTAGATTTCACCCTCTCATTACCACCATGGGGTATTATTATTGTCCCCATTTTCAGATGAGAAAACTTGCCAGAGTTATTATTCTGCTAATGACTGAAAAAGCCAGGAATTAAACTCAAGCAAATCTGACTCCAGAGTCCTATCTAAATTTGCTCTCTTCTCCTCCAATTAGAGGAGTCACCATTAGACGAATATAGTCCAGGTAGAGGGTATTCCTCTACAATTACAGGGTTCTTTGGTCAACTTTCCTAATTTTTAACACATAACTTCCCAGTTTGCCCAGCGGACGCCTTTCTTGAGTGGAGGCTGCTGACTGTGGTGAGTTTATGTTGTGGTTTGGTAATGTGCACGATCTGGGAGGAGGATGAGACCAGAAAACCCTTTTTGCCCATGGCAGGCCACAAATTGAGGACTAAGTCTCTGCGCTCAGTCGAGAGGCAAAGGGCCAGCTCAGCATGAGCAGCTCAGCGCCATGAAAACATGTGAACACCAGACACCCTTTTCAAAGCCAACACCTCCTCATTCCCCACAAACCTCCTAATCTCCCACCAAAGTCCTGAGACTTCACCACAGGATCAAGTAATTCCCCCTCTAAGCCACATCTCGCAAATGATAGTCTGATTCCTCCCCTTGTGCTATTTTTTCCATGAAGGTTACTACAGTCCTAGCTGTACTTAACCCGGGTTTAGAGTCTGATTGTATCTCTACTGATAGAACATGGGTGCATGGAAGAGCCCATTTCCATTGCCAACTGAAAGATAGGTCCACCAACACCCTTTCACCGCTTCCTCCTACTCAGGTGAATGAGACTCAAAGAAAGAGGATGAGATCAAAACATTTCCTTGCTTCAATTTAGGTGGTTAGTGACAACACAGAGCACAGCATTATCAAATTCACAAGGCCAAGTGGCTCAGCACAATGACTCAACTTGAAAAGATGGCAAGCTGCATACAATGTTCAAACTAAGTTGAAAGATTATTTCTCATTCCCCAAATAGCTTTATCCCCCCAAAAGTCACTTTGAATCATCCTTCAAATTTTATTTTCAGATTTGTAACCTGATTTTAATGACCTCAGGGGAGGCCATTTTAAAACTCAAGACAAGTCCTGGTTCACCTATGAGAGAGTAAACCTCTCTATGTGTTAAATTCAGTGGCTGTTTGGATTTTCATTTCAACTGGCATCCATTCCAACATCAAGGTTAAATTGTCAAAGAAAGAAAGAAGTTACACTTATTTCTAAATTTGCTAATTCAAGAAAATTGAATTATTCTCATTTCTACTAAAGGCAAAACCATAGATGTATGCCTCAGAAACGTTAGTATGAATTAAGATATTCTCTTACTCAAATTCATAAAAAGAGATATGGCCTAAACTTTTGTTTTACTGTTTTGGAAGTGTAATGTACTCATTCTCTTGGTATTTTCACTTACCACAGGTTTTTGCTTTTTTTTAAATAACTCTTCACAAGTACTTTTGATAAAGTGGTATAAAATTTCCCAACTCCAATGACCATAATATGAAAATCACTTTGCCAAAAAAAATGCCTGGAAATTTTCCTCATCTTTAGGTCCTTGGGGTTATTTCCACAAACTGAAAAAGACCACTCAACATTCTTTTGAAGATGTATAGTACTTTATTTGGGGGACAAAGGACATATTTCAAAAGATGCAGAAATATTCATCTTTTCTCAAATAGCTATAGCATTAAATTTATCTAGACCCACTAATTCGCTCAGTCTGTTTTATAAGGTAGTTTCAGTATGATCTGATTTCTGCCCTCATTCCCTCCTTGCAACAGTCCACCTCTAGGGAGGTGGGAAGAAAAAGTCAGAGGTGAAAGGACAATAAAATTATGTGAAAATAAAAATGAAATGTCTGATAAATGGCATATCAGAAGAGTAGACAGGAAAAACATGTTTAATGCTGCCTATTCAATATCACTTTCCCACATGATCTACAACAAAATAATGTGGCTTCTGTGTTAGGAAGAATCAATATATTATAGACCATTTTTTTAAAATAAATAATGAGAAAATGAAGAATATAGCTAGGTTTTTCACATGGAGTTTTTTTTTAAACATAGTCAGTTTTACCACTTGCTTGAGAATGTCCTTTTCATCATTAAATAATTATTCACTCCCATTACTAAGCTGGTATTTCTTTAAACACAGTCCATGCTATTGCACTGCTGATAACTTTAGGTTCTGAAAGAAAAAGGATCAGAATTGATCAGCAAATGCAATGGCAAGCACTGACAAAGACTCAACATTTATTAGATGGCAATTGCTAGAGAACATGGCTTTAATTGTGCATACATATTTTTATTCATTAAGATGAATAACCAATAAAATCCCACACTATGGTGTCCCAGCCTCATAATCCATTAATAAAGTTTCTTAAAGGTTTTGGCAGGGGGCCAACACAGTCCATTAACTCTTTGCAAGTTGTAAAAAGAAGTCAAGTCATTTTGGTCTGTTTTGTGGTTATGAATGAAACAGCAGGCAGCCTGTATGGAAACGTCACTTTGGATATGGTATTGGTAATGGATGCTTTGCTGCTCAATCAGAACAGTGTGGGGAGAAGTTAACGCACCTCCCACAACCCAAGCCCCGATACACTGCAAAGCTAATCTAGTTAAAAGTGGAGAGGAAAGAGCAGAGGACTCCAAGTTCGGAAGATCTGTTTATTTTGCTAATAGGCTGTCACACTGCATCTGGGTAAACCTGCACGCTGTGAAACCCAAAATTACAGAATATATTTTAAGTGACTAGGACTGCTTTTCTCTGACTATTCTTTTTCCTAATAAAACCTGGCTACTCGGGCATCCACTTAGTGAAGTCTGGACTGTCAATTAGTAAAATCTCTTTTGTTTAAGGTAAGAGACAAAATTCTGCCTTGTAATTTTTTGTTTTATGCACGTGAATTAAGTCATAGCAGTAACTGCAACAATTGGGAGCTTCATGTTTGTCTGTGACTCTGCCTAACAATTTGAATTGGAATACAGCACTGCTCCCCAAAGCTCTGCAGTGCCATCTGTTCTCATTTTTCATGACACTACAAACATTTTCCTTTTGAAAAAGGAGTGAGTCGTTTGCTTCCTTTTCAGAATGAAAAATGGAAACCCTGAATGAAACTAAATATATAGAGAGGCACCCAAGTTGTACAAGCAAAGTAGTCTATGTAGAGGGCACTTAAAACATTTTTTTTTCATGGTTAAGATCTCTACCCTTCCATCTGCTCCAGTGTAAGGGACAAAACTTCCTATTTTTTTAAATGTTTTTTTCAAAAAAGAACTTAAAAAAATCTCAAAAAGAGATTAAAAACCTTGAGTTTGAGAAAACCAAAAATTCAGAATGGCTTTAGAAATTGTTTTGGCATTTCGGTTATGAAGAAAACACATGACAATATAAGCTACACACACATAGAGTCTCCGTTCATCCCCAACCAAGAATGAATAGTATCATTAGTCAGTTACTTCTGATTTTTAAAACCACAAACTGGCTGTAATGATCTGTCACTTCATATGAGGCCAAAAAATAAAATTTCAAGCAGAAGAGGTAATTACAATAAGAATAGTAGAAAACATCATTTTAATTTTTTGTTGAAATTTTTAGTAGAAAAAAAACAGAGAGAATATTTTTAACTTTCAAATGTAAATATTTCTTGAAAGAGTCCTAAAAAAAAACATTCCTATTTCACATTTCATTTATTCAGAGGCAGTTTTAATATGTACCAAAATAGCTGTATCTCTTATATACTGTGGATTTTCCAGCAAGTTATTTTGTAGTTCACTTCTGACTAAGTGAAATTAAAGGAAAGCCTAGTTAACAGGTTGAAATTGCATTGAAATTGTGCATCTGCGTGTACATGATTATTTTGTCTCTGTTTAGACTAAAAGCCAGACAGTCAACAATTATTCCCTAAAAGTTTAGAGTATTAATTATACACATATATTTCTACCATGTTAGGAATCACTGCATGTTAAAGACCCAGGATAAAATTGCAATCTTTCATTTTAAAACAAGAATGCCCTTTGCTTCATGCACCATGATATTCTATTTAAAAATATGTATTGTGTGTTTAATAGTAATATTACCTGTGCTATTTTTTTCAACCTGGAATTAGAATTAAATTACCAAAACTGCATTCAAAAAACAACCTGGATTCAGATATTAATAGATCTGGGAGATTTCTTAAAGGAAATATGCTTCATTTCCTGGAGCAATGAAACAGCAGAGAAATATACAGAAACAGAGAGGAGATAGACAATAGGTATATAGACTCCGTCTACAGTGGTTAAGAAATAAAGTAAAATAGAATACTCCTAGTGACTTTAAAATGACACCACTATAAAAAGTGGTGCAGACAGAAAAAAAGTTTTGACCACCTCACTGTCTCTCTTAAAAAAATACTGGTGTAGTTACTCAAGGCAAGAAACTGGCAAACTCTGATTTGAGGCCAGAAGACAGAGTCCAGAGGCAGGAGCAAAGCAAGGTGAAGGGAGCAGGTGACAGGATAAGGGCCAGAGGTCTGCTTGTTTATCACAGAGATAGCGAACAATCCTGCACAGCTGTCCTGACGTCTTCCCACCTCCCACAGCCCCCCAGCGCAGGTGGAGCACTCTCTGGGTCAGCCCTCTCCTGGACCCCACTATGAAATCTGAGTTGATCTATTAAAGTTATTAAAAATGATTAAGTTGTATAAAGAAGATGTGGTAGATATATATACATACACAATGGAATACTACTCAGCCATAAAAAAAGACAAAATTGTTCCATTCACAACAACATGGCTGGACCTTGAGGGCAGTATGTTAAGCAAAATAAGCCAGGCAGACAAAGACAAACATCATATGATTTCACTCATATGTGGAAGATAAACTAACACATGGACAAAGAGAACAGTTTAGTGGGTACCAGAGGGGAAGGGGGTTGGGGAGGTGGGCATAAGGGGTAAAGGGGCACATTTCTATGATGACTGACTAATAATATACAACTGAAATTTCCCAATGTTATAATCTATTATGACCTCAATAAAAATAAATTAAAATTTTTTTAATGATTAAGCTGTGACTATATTATACTTAAAGGAAAGGAAGTGCACACTTTAGAAAAATCTTCAGCATCAATAATTGACATTTAAAAGATTAAAACATTTAAAGAGTTATCTCTCAACCAGACTAGACATCAAACCAATGTACACTGGGTTTTATCGGTAACTGCAATTTAGCGGGTATTAAATGGAGTATTACCTTAGTGTTAGCGCAAATAAACTGCCATTTATTAAAGAATCAGTGCCACTTCTAGAGGTAAGTGGGCATTCCTTAAAAATGAACCGTTCTCACACAGAGAGACACAAGTTAACGAAATCCCTGAGAGAACCTAGCCTACGGCCATGAGGAATTACTACGACCTGCTTAAGTGAGCAAACCAAAAGACTCTTATTAATAACCAGTATACATATTTTTAATTGATGAAAGCAAAACTACCTTAATTCATTTTAAGGTTTGATGAGTCACATAAACTCTCATTGACATAATTTTACTTAGAAATTACTCATAGACTTTTGTTGCTCTTCTGAAAGGTTATATAAATAATTATACACTCATTTAAGTCTTAAATTGAATCATCTCTTTAAGTGCAAAATTAAAATATTAAAGTAGAATGCACTTCACAATGTCTTGGTTAAGTATCTCTATTAAAAGAAGAACTAAGAAAAAGTTAGAAGGGAGCTAACTACCTAAGGTAAGATTCAGTCCAAAATATAGGATTGGGAATTTCAAATCGAAATTTTCCAAATTAAGTCTGAATGGATTTCCTACTGAGTAATAATTTGAATAATTTAGGAAACTATCTCAAAAGTTTAGAATTCTTCTGAATGAAAACACATTTCTAAAAAGTCTAGACTTACAATATTGCCCATAATACATGTTCAATAAATGTTTGCTAGAATGGACTTATGTTTAAATTATACGATAAAAATATCACTCACACTTATAATGGTTTACAACTTACAAAACACTTTCACATAAACTATCTTGTCCTAACAACCCTGTTAGGTAGGTATTATTATCCCCATTTCCTAGATAAGGAAATTGAGGCTCAAAGTGATTAAATGTTTTGCCCAAGGTCACAGAACTAGTAAATTCCAGGCTTAGAGAATAATTAGCTTACATTTAGATAAGTCACTTCCTTCTTCCCTATTCCATTCTCAGAGACACACAAACAGAATAATGCATCACGCATGAAAAGACAGCCAAAACTTATCTATCAGTCATTTCATACATTACATTATTTGCCTATTTCCATTTGTACTTTTGCAGGCACTGTTTTTGAAAGGTAATATAACATAATTACATCTTCCTTTTAAAAACGCTCTGATAATTCTCTCACCGCCTAGGAAGTTTGCATGGCACAAAGACTGAGCACAGTCAGGAGACCTATGTCTTAATTATCACCCACTATTAAGTTAATCTTTGATAAGTTACTTATTCACTTGGGCCCTCAAGTTCATCATTAGTCAAATACAGGATTTATGATAAACAGTTTCTAAGTCCCTTCTGTCACCCATTCTCCACAGTAGCGGTTCTCAAGCTATAACATGTGTAAGAATGACCTGGAGAGCTTGTTCTAACCCAGTTTCTGGTCCATCCTCTGAGATCTGATTTAACAGGTCAGAATAGGGCCACGAATCTGCATTGCTAAGAAGCTCATGAGTGACACTAACATTGCTGGTCCAGAGACCACAGTTCAAGAACCACTGCTCCACATTAACATGGAAAACACTTCAGAAAATGTAAATCTGACCATGCTACCCTCCTGAAGCCTTCAATGGTTCCCCCAAAGCCCTGAGCATAATGTCCAAAGTGCCTCCCGGAAAACAGTAGGGTCATCCAAGTCTTCACACCCAGACTGGTCCTTTAGGATCCCTCTCCGAGCCACCTCATCCAGGAAGCCTTTCCAGACATCCCAGGCCACTAATCGGAGTTTTGTGCCCCTCTTCTGTGTCTGGTAAGGAAGTGTGGTTCCCTCCGTCCTAACACTTTAAGGAATGGGAATCATGAGCCTAGTTGTCTCTGTTCTCTACACACTGTACGTGCTTTGTAAATGGACCCACTCTCATCCTGCAACATTCAAGTGAGAGGAATACCCTGATGTCACCTTCGATGATGGAGAGCATCAGCTCTCCAGCCACATTTCAGTTGGGTCCAGCAGAGCCCTCCTCTACTCTTCCACATCACTCCCCACTCCAGCTCCCCCATTAGGCCACATCCTAGCCTACCATCAATCCCCTTTCCTTAAGAAATGGCAAAGATTAGGAAAACCCAAAGAGGGAATGTGCACTCATTGGAACACATCCCTGGAAAAGGCACCACCTTGCCCCTCTCCTCCACCAGCCTGCTCTACTGCTCATGGGCCCTGGGCATGCTCGAGGACCTCCAGGCTCACTGGGATGCTTTCATGGCGCAGACCTGTACAGCTGCTTAGTTTAACGCTCTGCTGTCACTGTCCTGAAATTCTTGGTTTTTGAACAAGAGACCCCACACATTAAGTAGCTGGTCTGAAGGCACATTATGGAGCCGGATACGCCTCACACTCAGCAGGCACACATTACCACCTCCCATGTTGACCTGCGCTACCTCAACAAGCATCGCTCCCAGCAGCCTACTAGAAAAGGCCCCCATGGAAACTTCAGCGATCCAGACTCAAAGCTTTCCTCTAAGAACCTGTCATTCTTCCCTCTTTCAGAATAAAAAAAAATTTATATTACTGATTATATCTTCCTTTTTATATTGACCACTAGGACACTTCTGCTCATATGGAAACACTGCTGAAATTTACAGTCTATAAATTTGTACTCTTTTCTGTATTTTGATTCTCCACTTCTATTTCCTTGATCCTGATTCTCTTTCCTATTTGGAATTTATTCTTATTTTACTGAATATGAATGTCCTACTGAGAGCTGTGTCTTCCCTAGCACAGTGAACACAGGTGGGAGGCATGCACTGTGAAGACAGTCATTCCACATAATTAAACTTAAAAAGATGCTACTACTTAAAATATGTACGTATGTAAATACCTATGTTTCTATATTCATTAAGAAAATCTGGAAACAGAAGAAATTTAGGGTTGGGAGGTAAGGGCCAGGAGAGAAACGGGAGAGAGGAGGACATTTACTTTTCATTTTCACCCAAATGTAGTATTTAATTATTTTTTTGTCAATGTATTACTTTTAATTTTTCAAAGTAAATAGCTGGGTAAGAAATAACTATGTCAAGTTCATTAATTGGGTGCTTAGTAGAGCAAGAAAGAGAAAAATAACGGCAAAAGCAGACTTTACTTAAATCTACAAAGACACCAACTTTCACATAGATTTCTATAGACTTTCTTGCATATTTCTAACAGATAAAAGAACACTCATAAACACTTAAAAAAAGAAGCTTAAAAAACTTAATCTCTGGTGTACATTTAATGGCGTTAAATGAAAGACAGACATGACAACATTAAGCATCTGCATATACTAGTTGAAGACTATTTTAAGAAGAAATGATTGATAAAAGTTAACTAATAAATAAGAAAGGATTTGAGGGGCCTGCCCGTGGCCGAGTGGTTAAAGTCCCACGTGCTCCACTTTGGCAGCCCAGGTTCGCAGGTTCAGATCCTGGTCACAGACCTACTCCACTCATCAGCCACGCTATAGAGGCATCCCACATACAAAGTGGAGGAAGACTGGCACAGATGTTAGCTCATGGCTAATCTTTCCTTAAGTAGAAAAAGGAGGAAGACTGACAATGGACGTTAGCTCATGGCGAATCTTCCTCACCAAAAAGATCAATAAATAAGTAAGAAAGGATTTCAGTGTTTGGGGATAAAAATTGTCAGAAAGTAAATGTGTAAAAAGTTATATTGTCCTGAGAATTTCTGCTTATTCTAAATTTAAAATTCATCCTGATTCAATTGTAAAGCCAGTAAAAAGCACATCATCAAAAAGTCATAAAAGAATTAGAAACTGTTACTCTAAAAATTATCAGATAAACCACAAGGATTATTCTCAGGCAGTCAAATAAAGATGCACCATTTATTAACAGAAGTTTTCTCTGAATGAAGTACTGAGAATGAGTCTAACTTCTTATGCATTCTGAGATACTCCAACATTATTACAAAAAGCAATTATTACTCTTGTTATCAAAGCAAAATGTAATAAAGAATTCTCAACCTGCTTGTCCACTCATTTGTTTTGTAACTTGGATAAATGGTCCAATGTCTCAGAGTTCCTTTAATCATCTTGTAAAAGGCAAACAGTAATCGCTTCCAAGCAGGACTGTAGTGAGAATTAACTGAGACACTTTATGCAAATTCCCAGCACAGTGCCTTGTTTATGGTGAGTGTGCAATAAATAGTAGGTATTATCAACACTCTTAGTAATGACGATAAAGCTAGTGCTTTTTCAATTCTATTGGACACAGCAGAATTCAAATTTAGACAACAATCATGTCCAATATTAAGAAATAACACAGACTGTCTTGTGTAGAAAAGAAAGGATGACAATATCTAGCTAAGAAACTAATTGCCATTGGTCAAGATTTTTTCTTTTTGGGACTGGCCCCATGGCTGAGTGGTTAAGTTCACGAGCTCCACTTCGGCGGCCCAGGGTTCACCAGCTTGGAGCCTGGGCATGGACCTACACACTGCTCATCAAGCCATGCTGTGGCAGCGTCCCACACAGAAGCACTAGAATGACCTACAACTAGGATATACAACTGTGTCCTTGGGCTTGGGGGAGGAAAAAAAAGAGAGAGAGAGGAAAAAAAGATTTTTTCTTTTTGTATTTTTCTCAAATTAATTTAAATGAAAAATAAAGTACCTAAAATCATTTTAAATTAATAGTCAGTTGCAAAAAATAAAAATTGACAAGTAAGTTGGGCTTATCCCACGGGGGAAGTCTGCATTAACATGGTGGCATATATAAGTTTATCAAGTCACTCTGCTGACCCCATAAAGTCCCTGTGAGGATGGGACAGGAACTTAAGAAGTACAGGTATGAGAAAGGCCAAAAGCAGGATTCAAGCGGGTGCTGCTACGGTTCGTCTGTATCCCTTGGTCAGAAAGAGGGTTCTGTGTGTGCGTAGAAAATTGAGGAGGGGGTGAGCCTCCACAAAAAAGAGTGAACCCTAGAGGAGAGATACTGTTCCTCCAAAGGGGAATCACCCAACATCACCCTGGTCACAACGCCCAGGTCGGGGCCACACAACGGTCACTGCAATTCCATCATCTTTACGTGACACTACAGACTATGCTGTACTTGCCAAAATTGCTTTCAAAGTCATGCTCAAGAAAGGAAAATAAGTAGACTTTTCCAGTAAAATCTGCATGAGACAGACCCACAACTAAAAGTCATTTATTTCACAAAGAATACTCTGGCCTATGTAAGGACATAGTGCTTTACACTGAAAATTAGAACAGCTCTCTCCATCTGTCTTCTAAAATATTGCCATAACAACATAAGGAAATTATGAATAATGTTTGGAAAGGGCTATTCGGCAGAACTTAATAAAATAGAAGGTATGTGAAAAGATTTAATATTTGAATTTATAAGCATGCTATGCCCAGAAGTCATATTTTTTGTATTAGGTTGACCATTTTGATCAATTGCCTTATGATGCTCAAAGGAAAGATAGTATTAATTTCCAAACCTTCTGGGCAATAACCTTTTCCCAGGTTACATCTTTTACATATATTCAACTCACACTAATTCCTATTTAAAGCAGACAGAATCTAAATTAGATTGTCTTACAAATTATTTCTGGAGTCGGCATGAGCAACCAAAAGATGAGATATAAATTATCTAATTATTTAATAATGCTGGAGATAGAAGATAGAAACTAAGCAAACTCTAAATTTATATTATTTTGGAAAACTCATCAAATCCTGCATCAGTGGTCATATTGCTAATTATCTCATTGAAGACAGGACTTTGCCATCCTATTTATGTATTTGTTTATACTCCGCTTCATTCCCCAAAAGATTTGAGAACACTCACAGAAATACACATACCATTGAAAGAAAACAAGTAAAAGAGTCAATCTGAGTGAAGAGAAAATACAACATATATGGGCAGTGATGGGGCACAAAAATGTAAGCCTTTAGGTCCTGAAACTTTGCCAGGGAAACGCACTTGCTGCAGCAGGCTCAGTTTCTTCCGTGTTTGCTAAGAGTTCCTGTATTACTCTGTGGATCTAATGGCACTTTTAAGCAGAAGGCAGAGATTGCTGAGCCCACAAAGGGAACAAGAGTAATGAAGTGTGAGCTCCAAGACAGCATTGAGAAGGCCTGCGTTTTCCCAAAGGAAAAATACTAAAGGAAAAGGCCAGTTGTCCAGGAAAGAGGGACAAACATTATCACCGTATTGAAGCCAAATATAAAATAAAGTAATATATTTTTTAAAAGTTTAAAATTGTTTTGTTTCCATGATACTTTCAAAAGTCTGACTCTAAATAACCCCCAAACCCTGTTTCTGTTTTCAGTGCTTTCTTGAACTACGAACCACGATAAGTGTTTTTCCTCAAGCAGCACCTGATAAAACCCAGATTCCACCCACTGGTATCCTGTCCAAGCCAACAGAGCTTTAATAAGCCACTTGAAAAAGACTTTTCATACATTAACGTGAGACTGTGACAGTCTTGGGCAAGCAGCGGGAATGAGCTATTATAGAACTCCAAAGTTGGGCGCCCGGCCTCCCGAGAGGCAAAGACTACAGATGTCACTCAGCCAGTCTCCAGACTTCTCCTCATTTTTTTATATTAGATTTTGATATTTAGTTTATTGGGGATTTTACTAAGGGCCAAAATAAGCTATTACAACTGGCCAGATTTGGTCAGGGGTTTGGTATCTGCAACGTGCTGTCCCTTTTTTCCCATGAGCTCAGAGTGGAAATGTGTTTATGGAAGTGTGTTGGCCTTGATCACAGCTGACGCCTGGCTTTCTTTAGCGTTTGGTCTTGTAAGTCCAGGTAGTTTCAGTTATTGATCTACCCTCCTCCTGACCACTGCCATCATGAAAAGACATTTATTAAGTACATGTTTGTTTACGTTGCTCTCGGAGGCACCACATAGAGTGATTTTTAAAGAAACACTTCCTGCCCTGTAGGGAACCTAAAACCATTCCCCTCTCTCAGTCTCCTCCTCCCTTTAACTGGACACCATTAAATAATTGCCTCATTCTCCAACTACAAAAACATTTCTTAAGTGCTAGTCCTTCATTAAAGGGTGGCTAATGAAACTCACATAGATCATTCAACTTGGTAGAAATTTTGATTGCTTTAGCCCTTTTTCTCTCCTAAAATGTTGCATCCTAAGGAGTTTGGTATATCTTCTGACTTTGCCCTCTCTGCCATGTTTAAAGGTTTTTTAAATTCTGTGTATTTAGATTACCAACATTCTCAACAATAACAGCAAACCTACGATGCAAACAAATGACATTATTTATTATTTGATAACATTGATATTATTTATTATCTATCTATTGAGTTAGGTTAATAGATAGACAGACAGAGTGATCTATATTATCTTCAGAGAAATTTTAATATACAGGCATCTTGTGGCACCAGGTTAAAAAAAAGCCTGAGTTGAAGAGATTTTTCCAAATAAGATGTAATTTAGGGTTACGATGTCAAAACTGTAAACCTAAAATTAAAGCTACTAACTATTTTGGTTTGCAGACTCATTTACTCAAAATTACAAACAACTCTACATTTCTTGCAAGAAAACCGATTCAAGCCAGGATTGTGTTCATTCACATGTTAGCCCTGTTTTGTATGTGTTTATGGAGGAGGTATTTTTGCTGGGCTTTGTTTCATTTTGGTTTTTTTACTAAATGGTGAGTAATGTTACAGAGATAAATGTAACTGCCTACGAACCCTCCAGGGCAGAATTCAGGAAGAAAGCTTGAGTAAATAACACTACGTTTCATGGGATTTAAGAAATTCGGAGTTCTTCAGATGGCAAGAAAATGGCATATTCTTCTGTATACAGTGGAATTAAAGCTATAGTGAATGAAGCAATATATCGAGCATTCTCCTGAAAGCCAATATCTTAATTCATTACACCAGAATCTACCCCGTGACTGTGAAGGACAAGGTTCCGTGCCTGAGAACTAGAATAACTTCACTGTGAGAGGCTGGATCTCCATCTCCAGTCCTGGGAGAGCACCAGAGCAGCCAGTCCTTGTCCCTGGTAAACGGTAGCCTCCGCATACCACGCCATCTTTGCGCTGAGCCAAGGAATTTCCTCCCAACAGGCTATGGTCTGATGGACTTATCCACTCCTTTCCAGGTGAAGAGAAGGCAAAGTCAGGGAACAGGATCCCCTAAGTTCTTTCCATCAAGGATTACCAGACACCTGTTCTAAATTTTTATCTCATTAATTATTACTGATAATAATGGCGACGGAGATCCATTTCAACGTCTTATACCACAAAGAGAACACAGCTCTTTCTAATTAGTACATGCATCATAAACAAGGTAAACACACCTCTCTGAAGCTGTCTTAAAGTGCTTGTTGTGGTTCACAGGCTCAGAGAGAGATGCTTTGAATTTTGTTTCCACGTACCGCACTGGGGGAAAAACGAAAGACATGACATTCTCCACACATGGTAAAGAGGGGATTGTTCTGCACAAGAGTTCCTCCTTTATACCCTAGGGAAATCAGGAGTTCTAGAGTTCTGGGAAAAACAGGAGCAGGAGCCCTGGTTTCCACCTGCTGTCTCTGTGGATGCTGCACCCGTGCTGTCCTCGCCAGTAGATCACAGTCAACAGCTCTCACATCTCTGTGTACCCATAACCCCCCCGTCCTCAACACTAACAAACTTCATGCCTCCCCACACTTCCTCCTTTTCCTCTTGACCCTCTCCCAGCTCTTTACTCTTCCCTAAGGAATCCTCATTTCCCTTCCAGAAAACCCACTTCATCAAAGTGTAACTTCCTCACTTCTTGCCCTTCTCATTATAAAAACCAGCCCTGTCCAGATGAGTTTCCACCACCCAGAGCTTCTGCCCTTCATTCAATGAGATCCAGCCCCTCTCTCTACCCCCAACAAACACACATCCCATCCCTGCCTTCCTTCCTGCCCCTCTCTCCCCCTCCCTGGCAGAGTTTTCTGTTCTGAGCTAGGTTTTATCCTGTCTACCAGCCCATCTACCCCCTCCCAAGTCTGTGAGCTCCTCTAGGCCTAAAATCTGCAGCGAGTTATTAAACTTTCTATCCCCAGGTCAAGCCAAATGTTCACGTATCAGGAGTCTTCCTTTCTTCCTGACTAGCTTCTGGCGATATTCTCATATTTCACTTGAAATCCAGAATCCTCTTCCTTGCAACCTGGCTACTGTCCTGTATCTCAAAGTGAAAGACTCCTTTTGGTTTAAATGGTTAACCCCTCCAACCCAAAGGCCAGAGTTTGAAGAATTCTACTCCTTGAATAATACTACAAATAATTGTTACACAATCAGAACTGATTATGTGGCAAGTATTGCACTAAATGTGCATTATCTCAGCGGGATCTCACAGCAACCCTGTAAGATGTGAAGAGATTAGGTTGAAACATATGAGATTTATGATATTCAACTGGTTTGACCTATAAAACTGTTATTAGTATTTATACGTGCAAAATTATCAGCCCCATTTTACAGTCAGAAAAACTGAGGCTCAATGAGACAAAATAACTTGCCCAATGTCACACAGCTCAAATATATAAGACTCCAAAGCTGGTGGCCACTACAGCACACTGCCTCTCAAGCTTCTCTTACCCCTACCTTCGCACAGAGCCCGCCCTGTCTGCAGACCTCTTCTCGCTCCTTGATCAGCCAGGCAAAGACCCGCTTTCTCTACGAAGTTTTCCTGACAAATTCCAAGCCAAGCTAATCTAGCGTCCCTGGGATCCATGAGGCACCCTTATTTATGCCTCCACACATTCTTCACCAGTGAGTTGTTTCTTCCCAGCTAAACTGCATATTTGGCAAAGCTAAGAAACTCTAGCAAGTATGTCATTTCCCCTCTCCGAGCCACCATTTTCTCATTTATAAATTGAAGGTGTTAGAAAGGTCCGGCAGTCCTCAAATTTACTTTTAGTTTAAACAATAAAAATAAAATAATAAATTTAATTTAAAAATGAAGTGCCAGTACATAAAACAGAGAAGGCTACACTGATTAAGACAGGAAGGCATTAAGAGACTGCCTCCTTAGCACTGCCCATTACCTTTCCTTATATAACTATAAAACACAAATGAACAAAAACTTGGCTTGAATCAGGAGGTAGCAAGTTGGCAAGGCTTCCTTTTGATCCTTAGATCCTATATCCAACGCCCTGGCCCTGAAGCCCTTCTCAAACTACTGCACTAAATCAGTACTGAAGAGTACTGTAATCAGTACTAAAGCCCTTTGATATTGCAAAGACTTCCTCCCATGTCAACTGCTTCGAGTCTCTCACTTTTCCAAAACACCTTCTACATCCCACTAACATTAACACTCTAGCACACTGCTTGGAACGGTAACTCTCTGGCCTAGACAACTGCAGTAGCTCCCTATTACCTACTGTAGAAGGCAGAATTCTAAACCATCAATGGTCCCTAAAATTTCCTGCCCCTTGGTCTACGTGCTCTGTGTAGTCCCCAGGATTGTGAATATAATGGCTTTTTAATCCCATGATTATGTTATGTGACATGGCACAGCTGACCTTAAGTTAGGGAAGTAATCCAGGTGAGCCTAATCTAATCACATGAGCTCTTTAAGCGTAGAGTGTTTTCTCTGCCTGGTCCCAGAAGATAAGTCAGAGAGATTCAAAGCATGAGGGGAAGCGATGTGCCATTGCTAGCCTGAAGATGGAGGAGACCACATGATAAAGAATGGGGGCAGCCCACGACAGCCAACAAAGAAATGGGGACCTCAATCCCCTACGCACAGGGAGCGAAATTCCGTCAACAAGAATGAGCTTGAAAACAGATTTTCCCCCAGAGCTTCCACATACGAAGTTGCCCCAATGGACACCTCGACTTTAGTCTAATAAGAGCACAGAGAATGCAGCCACCCTGTACTGGACTTCTGACCAACAGAACTGCATGCTAATAAATGGGTGTTGCTAAACTGCTAGTAATCTGTTACACAGCATAAGAAACATGTACACCTACTGAATAAGTCCCTCCATATGGCGTTCAGGTTCCTCAAGGGTCATTTCCCAAATTCCATGCTCAGCATCCTGGACACTAATTCATGTACCTCGAGCCCCAGTGAGCTGGGCCACTGTACCTTCGCCCAGGCTATGTCCCCAGGCAGGTCTGTCCTTCTCTTTATCCACTGAGTTTAGAAACCCTCATTCCATGCAGACCAGATCAAATGGCACTTCTTTCCCAGAACTTTTCGTACTCTTTGGACTCAGCATTAATCCATTCCTCTTTTTTGCTGCTCCCTCAGAACCTTACCTGCAGGTCTATCTTGTGTGTTACACAGCTAAACAGAAGCACAGAGAGGTTAGGTACCATGCTCAGATCACTGAGCAGGGACCTGATGACAAAAATCTTATCATGAGAGCAGCCAGGCTGCACTCTGGAGCATAGTGAGCAGGGCAGATCCTGAGCTGATCTACTCTGATAAAGTCCTCCGCTTATTGATAAGTGACTACATAAGAGTCCAGTTCAAACTTGCCATATTAATTGGTCTATATTGCATTGTTTTTCTGAATTGCAACCTATTTACAACAATTTTTAGCATGTCTAATTCCCACCCACATTTCTCATCAGAAACACATTCAGATATGAAAAGTTAAAAATTAGCAGTCCAGAAATTTTGTTAGGGCATTTATCTACAAAAATGTGGTAGCCATTAATTATTTAATAATGACACTGGCTTCTTTTATACTTCAAGTCTTTGCCTGTTGTGCAATTCAATCGGAGAAATCCAAAGGAAAAATTTTGAAAAACCATGTTTTCCCCCAATGTTTAAAAGAGAAGAAGAAAAAGGAGACGATGTGTGAAAGGAGCAGGTCAGAGGCCAACCTAATTTCAAGGAAAAGCAAAGTAGAAAAAGTCTTCCTGTCAGCTCTAGTTCAATTCCTCCACGTTACGTCTAATAAGGAAATGGAAGTGCCTGTAATTGATAGAGAAGTGCAGTATTAGGAATCCACCGGGGCTCAGAGCCTTTGGTTCTGGCTTCCTTCCCAGCCACCCTGCATCCTGACAGCCCCTCGACTCCACCCCTTGACCAAGAAGCCACTGATGGGTTCTGTGTATCTTCTAGGATTTTGCCCCTCGAGTAAATAGGCTTCTGCTTCTCCCTCAAAATAATCTAAAACAATATTCAAAGAAATAAGCTCATAATAAAATAAAACATAAAAGTCCCTCCTCAAATTACATCTTCCAAACCTCACCCCTTCCTCATTGTATTTCCCTGAACAATTAACAGCTTTTAAGATATTTTTGGCCTACCCAGAAAACCACATTCAAACAAGCATAAAGTGGAAAACAAGTCCTGGGCTACAAAAAACTACACTAGCATTTGCTGAGACCTCTGTTGGTGGATATCACAGGCAAATACCACAGTTACTTTCTAGTCTCCACATCACAGCTCTGTGTGGAGACCTCCATTTCCTTAATCATGGAAAACTATGATCTAACCACTAAAAATAAACAGCTGAGAACCAAAGAGAATAAATGAAATTGAAAGTGGCCTGAACAAAAATCAAGATATATATGTTTCCAGTTTAATGACCTGTCCTGTCTTGTTCTCTTCCAGAATTATATATTTTCCATTATCAGATTTTCTTTACCACTAATGTAGGTATATAGTTTCTGCCATTCGTGGATGTTGTGGTTTTTCAATTTTAGAATTTTTCCTTTGAAAGAATTTTTTTAAGCATGAACTGTAGCTCTGTGTTTTTGAAGGCATTTGATTTGGATATTCAAGGGTCCAAACCCCAAAGAATGCTATGAAAAATTCAATAAATATAAACACCGTTCTTAAGAAGCCAGTGACTATTCGACATTGGGTTCATCCTTACACTCTTGTCTTTCTCAAGAGCAGAGCACTTTACATGATGTATTTGAAAGCAATAAATTGAACTTGGGATGGAACAAAGTAATGGATTGTGTCTGGGGTTTCTGTGGTTTAATGGCTTTAGGTTTACGAGGAAATTTTGTTTTATGAAAAGACCATCATTGCTTATGATATTAAAGTCTAATATAAATAATAATAATAATAAGTTTTCCAGCTTAATAAGCAGGCATTATGGTTAGAGGCAGATCTGGCTCTACTAAATTATCAGGATGCACTCTCAAAGTTGCTAGAATTCTCTATGAAAACAGCCAAAAAGTATTTAGAAACACAGAACAAAATACTTAACGGGCCAAGCCAATGTATTTGCTTCTAATGAATTTTTTCTTTATGCTGACAGTACACAATATTTGGCCATTTTGATGAAATATGTATTATTTCCATTTGAATGTATCCAATTTCAATAAAATTGATTAAAATATGATTTAGAACACTGATCAGGTAAGTTTTTTAACACTAGTTGAGGCAATTCAATTATTTTAATCTTAAATTGTCTCTCGTTCAATATAGCATTAACAAAATAATTAATTGAGGAGGTATGTACTATACACTTTAAAGAGCCTATTATTTTCTTCTAAAATCATTTAATGATGACAATTTGACTTTGTAACAAAAGCTGAAAATATTAATTCATTGAGAGATGAATCATCTCCCTTTTAATAAGCTAATAAACAATATTTGAAGAAGATTTTTGGTCAAAATCTATTCAGTAAACCACCGTCAAGAAAAGCAACTAATACATAAGCCTATGAGTCTTAAAATTAAAAGAAAAAAATAAGCATATATTTTTTAAATTATTCCAGATAATTGGTCATCACATTTTTAAAATAAACATTAGACCAATACATCCAAAGAAACCTTATAAATGAGCAATTGGAGTTATTCAGATAATTCTGTCTTTGCCATGGACTAAAAATTAAAAATGATGTTTTTGTTCAGATTTCAAATGGTTTCCCAATTTGTAATCATTTTTTAAAAATATCTATTTCCTCCAATTCTATATAATTGCTGATGATTATACCCACCATTTGTAGATGTTGATGGTAAGTAAGAATTTTACAAGAAGCTTCACAAAGGTTGGTTTTAATTCTCAATACAGTGTTTAATTCTCATCAAGATGGATACTATGATCATCAGCCCCACCTGACAGATGAGGAAAGAGAGGTCTCAAGAGGTTTAGCAGCTTCCCTAAGTTAATGCTGCCGGGGATGTGCAGGGAGGAGCCTCCTTAGGCTCTGAAGCCTTCACTCCATCCACGGAATACAGTGCCTCTCAGTATTCGGAAGTAATCTACGTCCATTCATTTCATTTTACATCATTTCTTTTTACAAATGTACTGTAACATCATACTTTTTAAAGGTTTAAAATTTCATTTTTAACTCATTTTAAATAATTATTTACTCTTCTTTTAATCAGATTTCTCATCCAACTTTGTATTTCCTAAATACCTTTTTTAATAGATACAGTACCAGAAGTAACTCTAAACATATTGTGTTGAAGATGACTTTCAAAATAATTACATAGGAAGAGAAACATAGACACCAAAGGCATTAGACTCTGGAAATGAACCTTACGTTTCTTAATAGTAATTCCCACATCCTAATCAAATAATGTTCTACTTGAACCCATGCATGAAAGCCAACTTACTGCCACTGCATGCTCAATTTTAGTGGTCAAAATAGTCAACATTTCATTGTTCATTTAATTTCTTTGAGATATGTTAATTACATATAAATTCAAATTGCTTGTAAATTAGTGTATGCTTAATTTCGCAAATATTCTAGTGAAAAAGCTTCCTTTCTGACCAGGCTTTACCACTACATAAGAAAGGACCTTAAGCTTTGGCTCTCTCAGTCCATCTGGGGTCTCTTTTTGTGATTGTATTTTAATCTTATTAGAGTTCATCACTAATGTGGTTTCTCTTTCATATGAACCCAAACCAAAACCAGTTTAATGTCATGTTCTGGTGATTCAATATGAAATAGGGACATATCGAAAGATCTCAAATTTTTAGAATCCTAGAAATTACTTCATCTCTTTTACTTCTTTTAAATCTTTTCAGGCAATAACTTTCATTAATATCATTATTAGGTGTAGTAACTACTTATAAAAAGGCTTTGGGGAGGTTTATAAAAAGAAAACAAGAGAAAGAGAGCCATTTAAATTCAGTATTAGAAAAGAAGTGCCCTAAATTTTATAAGACAATAGAATACATAGATTTAATTTCGTATAATTTCTGCATTCACATAGAGGTAATCCCTAACTTACTGAGGGACAAAGCTCCAAAAGCTTGTATGTGAGTCAATGGACTAGAACTCTCATCGAATTCACTTCCTGAAACAATATTATACAAGGTGATTAGGTTTTCATACCAGCCTACAAAGCCCAATTCAACCCTAACTGCAACTCAACTATCAGACCAACAGTACCAATATGAATTCTGAGTCTCGGGAAGCCAGCTTGAAGAACTGTGCCAAAATGGAGACCAAGTATTTGTACAGTAAATTCCTTCATTCAATAGACATTGAGTACGAAGAGGTTATAGAGCGTCACCTTTACAAATTCTTATTCTAGAATTAAACAAACTTGATTCTTAAATATAAACTGGAGATAAAATAATGCCTTAAAAGAAATAATATATGTAAAGTCCCTGGCATATAAATGATTCTTAACTAATTTTACTTCCCTTCTTTCATTCCCAAGGGACAAGAAACAAAAGGGGTTCTTAGCTTTCTCTATTTAAATTCCTGGAGTAAGTGACAGTTAATTTCAAAACCCTCTTCTCTCCCTGTTGGTACTCTTCTCCCATCTCCTTGAGACCCGTTTTCCCAGCTCCAGCACCCTGTGCAAGACCCTCACTGGGCCAGCCTCCTTAGATGTCCCACTGTTCCAGGCCCTAAAAGTATCGCCTCTCTACCCAACCTCTATCCCCATTCCTGCAGCCGCTCACATCTGCCAAATGCTAAAAGAAGAGCAGAGGATACAAATTTAAAATAATCACTTTCAGTAATTGACTTTTTTTGTAAGAAAAAGCCTGTTGATCTCAATGAATGTCTACTTAGTGTAATGTTTAAGACAACATAAGAGAGTGATGTAAAAGAATTCAGGCAGAGTATAACTGGAAAATGTCTGGGGACAGGGAGAAAGTTATTCATTTATTTATTCATTCATTCAGCATCTCTTGAGTGCCTTCTGGGATGGACACTCGACAGACAGATGAAGTCTGATCATGTCTTATAGAGCTTAGACTTCATCAGGGAAGACAGAATTTGTCCAAGGTTGACGAATGTCGCCTAATAGGCATTAATAAACATTTGTTAGACGGAGTAAAGACATGGTATGAAGAATCACAGAGTGCTATGGAAATGCAACACAAAGAGAGCTAACCTGGAATGGAAGGCCATGGAAGAGTTCTTCGTTGAAGGCTTCTCCTAGAATATAAGCCCCATGAGAGCATCGGTTCAAATCAACTCCGAATCTGAAGGACCTAGAATAATTTCTAGCACATTGTATGCACTTAATTAAAAATCTGTGGAAGAAAGAAGGAAGACTGGCTTAAGCTTAGACCTGAAGGATGAGTAAAAATTATCTGGGGGGAAAAGGAATTAATAGAAGTAAAGGCCCTTAGGTAGAAAAAAGTAGGGCTCTTTGCCAAATTTAAAGAAGAGAAAGCAGACTGTAAAGCTGATGAGACAGAAAGAAGCTCAAGGGAGAGAAGTGAGAAATGAGTTTGAATAGGTGAGCAAAGGCCAGATCAGCCTGGGTCCTTGAGGATGTGTAAGAATTTGAGACATTTCCAAGACTGCCTAGACCCCCATCTAGAAGCCCCACCTTGAATTTCCCTCAGCCATCCCCTGCAACAGCACTGAGGCAGTGGCAGGTGGATTCTGGTGGTGGGAGACAAAAAGGGAGAGTAGATGTGGTCTCTGTATGTTAGAAAGACGAGTAACTTGGGCTATGTCTGTAAAGCTGCCATACCAATGCTAGAACAAACCACTAATGAATAAATATACCACGGATATTTCAGTCCTTTGTCTATGGCTCTTCCATGAAAGAAAAATCATTCTTTGAGACATTGTTTATAAATTCAGATTGCTAGCTAGCTAAGCATGCTTGGAGAGTTCATTGAAAGAAAGACCTGAAAATGAAAAAAATTTTGCTTCTGAATCTGTATGTATGAGTGAGTGAGTGTGTGAGTGTGAGTGTGAGAGTGTGTGTGTGTGTGTGTGTAGGGGGGGGCAAAGAGAGAGACAGAGAGAGACAGGGAGAGGGAGAGAAAGGGAATTTTGTCAGGGGGCTGACTTTAAAAGAATGGAGGATTACACACTTCACTGTTCAAGGGTGACAGAAAGAAAACAAGGCTGGCACCAAGCAGGAAGCCCGATCCTGTCTGAATAAAACACTGCGCATTTATGCAATCCTCGGTACCAGATCTTTTATCACAAACTATTTTGATTGCATAGAGAGAAATGCGCTAAGTAAAAATTATTTACTCTGGGTCTATTATGAAAAGAACAGATTAACTCCCTAACACTTCGTTCTTTTTGAAGGTGTATTTTCTACCTTCCCGGTATGATTTATATTAATGAGAGGTTTAAAACAGGTTTTAACTTAAGAATGATTGCTAATGGTGAAGTGCAGTAATTATACACCTTATGACAGGACACGTGAATGGCTCATACAAGAGAACTGCATAACATGCCAAGCTAATCCTCCTTGCATAAAAACGGAGAATACTTTGCAAGCTGGCCGATTTTAAGCTCCAGTTAACAAAAACCCTTATTGTTGGAGTCTAAAACAAGAATGGGTTAACAAAAGCAAGGAGGAAAGAAATCTCATTTTTTCCCTTCTTCACAAAATATAGTATTACAGGACTTAAAGGTTTTGAAAGGCCATGATGTGCCTGAAAGACTTGAGAAAGAAACAAGGTCTTTGCCAACAACAACAAACTTAAAAGATCCCAAGGTAAATAGAACCTCTTATCAATAAGGAACATTTTGATTTCATTCTAGTTTATTGTTGTTGCTTTCTTTTTGTATTTTTAATGAGTTAAAGGTACATGGAGGGAAGGGGCAACAGTCTATGGCGGGGTAAAGATAAAGTGGGTTCATGGATGGTAAAAAGGAAGAACCATAGCCACGGTGCACAAGTCAACAGTGTTTGTGCCGTTTCTGCATGGCTGCATTTTCTCATACAAGAGCCACTTCTGGACAATAACAGGACCCCGTAAAGCATCTGCTTAGGGATTACAACCCCACCACACTGGGAATGTTCAGTTAACACACAGCAGCCCTGAGCTTAACTCTGTGCGTGCCTGGTCTTCCCACTGCAAAACACACGACATGCACAGTGGTCCTAGATGCTTTCTGAATCATTTGCCACCAAATAAGAAGACACTCAGCTGCTGGCACATCACTTACTTGCTCAAGGAAAGAAAAATGAATAAATAAAAGCTAACAGATTTGCTCTACGTCATGGAAATCATTAAGAAAAGGAAGACTGGAAGACAAAGGTTGGCAGGTGCGAGGAATGAAGTCCAGAAGTTGATTTAAAGTCTTAGAGGGCTAGCAATCAAGCCTCAGTATTAAATTCTTTTCTAAGATGGACGTCACCTGAGAAAATTTAAAATTCGAAATTTGAGGAACAGAATCCTTCTATTCTTCTATATCTCTTAAATGATTAATAGAATCCTAAATTTTGATAATAAAGGTCCTATCATGAGCTGAACTGTGTCTTATTTTATTTAAATATTTACATCAATTCATTTGCCTATGTACTACCTTTGGCAACTACAGTGGTCCACAATCACAGAAATTGAGAGTGCCCCACCACCGACTTGCAGTGGCCCTGGGCAGAGTCCAGGGTGCCCGTGCCCATCTAGCAAACTGAGCGCGCTCAGCCAGAGAGGTCAAGAGGGCAGGTCTGCCTCTACTTCCTTCCTTCTGCCAACACATGCTGCATTTGCTCTTGACAGGATAGAGCAGAAAGTCTTCACTTTTTAAGAAAATCAAGGCAAAGAACACGAAGCTTAATTTGTGGCATTTCCTAAACTAACTGTATTACTACTGTTCTTCAAAAGAGCCTTTATAGACATGTGGTTTAGCCCAAAAGACAGTAATGTGAAATCCACACAAATACAGCTTAAAATATTCTCTTTACAAATGCAAATAATAATTAAACCATTTATATTCCTTCATGAGTAACTGGAAGCTGAAATTTCCAGATGTGAAGGAATTTCTCAGAAAGCGATCCTAAAAATTTTCACGAAAAACATCTAACAATTTACCACAGAGAGGTTTGGTAAAGTATGAGGTTCAGCATTCAGCTGTTTTGCTGTTATTCTTTAATATATGTTTGTAAACTGCATAATTCAAAGTGATCATATGTATAAAACAGAATAAATTAACTAGTCCTGTGAGCTGAAATATTTCAGTTTAATTCCAGTCCATCAATTTTGCTCTGAAATAAGGACCCAGAGGACACTTTTGTCATCATTAACACTCATTCCAATACTCAAAAGGAAAATTGCTCTGTAATTTATACATCATCTTACATATAGAAAGCATCTATCGATTATAATTATCAAAACAAGAGTCAAGGGCAATGCTTTCTTATTATGTTAGACATCAAGGAAAGGATGGCTAGAGAACTTCTGTGACTCTTGGAAAATCCAGGATTGGAGCCAGGAGTCCTTTAACTCCTTGAATCGTCCAAGCTAGGAGAAATTATCCTGCAGAGAAATGTCAGAGAATTAGCCTCCAGATCGGATGGCAGAGAGATCAGAGTTGTCAGCATCAAAAACATCACAAGATGCACATGCAAGAAAAGTACCAGAACAACAACCTCAACATTTAAGAGAGAAGCTACTTCTTGGTGTAATAGGATGAGAAGGGATGAGGCTGGGAAGAAGAGGCATACGGGTAGTTTATTAAACTTTAAAAATTTTTTAATTAATTTATTCATTCATTTAAGTCTTTATTTAATTATTTTTAATTCATTCAAATAAATCTAAATAAATTTTTTAATTGGGTGATGTATGTGTTTAGTGAAATTTTTATAGTTTTGTATGGCTTAAATATTTCAAAATACATTTTAAAACAACTGATGAAGGGGATTAGGATAGGAATAATGAGGTGAAATCACTGGATCAAAGAATTGTATGGAACCAAAAAGAAAAAGAAGAAATAGCTTCAAGGATGCACAGTCAGTCTCCTTGAACAGATCTAGAACAACCTAATCTTTTAGACTTTAAATCTTTTACTATAATCAGGATTCAGATATGACAATCTCAGTATTCAGGGCTTCACAACTGGTAGGTACTTAATAAATATGTGTCTATCAATGATAATGATAATTTTACTCAAATAGAACATTACAGAGAATGTTATATGAATGAAAAACAATATAAAGAACAAACATTAAGGTCAGGAAAAAAAAACCTTCACATATAGTTTAAGAGCTTCCAGTAGGAACTTAGAAAGGAGACTATCTGACGCTTCTAAGGAATTCCTGAAACAACTTTCATGCAGAGTTGTCTAGTGAAGCTCCACCTTTACTGACCTTCTCTGCGTTCCCCAGCTCTCTCCAAGCCTTCATATATGCTGTTCCCTCTTCCGGGAACACAACTCCTCTGCACCTGGTTAACTTTCATTCTGGAAGCCTTCATGGATCTGGTATGTGGGTCTCTCTTCCTTCCCTTCCCATAAGATTCTATATTTCAACATTCTAACTTTTCCCATACTTTTACCAAACTTGGTTGATTGTCTCTCTATCCATGCCCTACAATTACACGAGGAATAAATACTAATCTCCATAAAGCCAAGGACTGTGTCAGTCTTTTTCATCTTTGCATTCCCACTATGCATACATCTACATAGTGACTGAATGAATGAACACGAATATTCTAAAATCTTTCCACTTTCTTCTTCAGTTTAAAGAATGCACAGAACACTCCCATTATATTCATTCTCTAAGACCAGAAAGTACACAGGAATGTAAATATACGTGTGCATCTATATATGTGTGTATAAATACACATGGGTGTACGATGAAAAAGTTACACAGAACAATGACTTTCTTATACTGCTTAGTATGAGCTGAATGTTGAAAGCAGATGCTGACACTAGTTTTTCAAGAAATTATCACTAACTCTCTACATTTTATTCCTTTTAATTCAGGCTTGGAAAACTTTTAATAGAAAGATCCGGTATTCAAGAGAGATCGTTTAAAACTTGGGAGGCAGCCGGATAGCAAGTAGAATGAGTTCTATATTCAGGACCTCAATACTTCTAGACTCGGTACTGCTCCTTACAGCTATAGGGGCCTATGTGAGACCTTTAGCGCTAGAGGCTTCAGGCTCCTTATCTGTAAATGATTAGATTAGATAACAAGGGCAACCACCAATGTTTACACAGCTTTGGGTTGACAACTTTGACATGCTCTCATCCCAAAAGATCCCTTTGGGTTTTCATGTGCTATGATGTTGGTTTTATTCAAAACTACTATTTGGTTATATGCGATTTACCTAACTAAATCCAAGAAGTAAATTTGTTCAGATAACCAACTTCTTATTAAAAAAGAAAAAAAGCAGTCTTGTACTGCTGTCGACAGAACAACCCTCATCTTAATAATGTACTGTTGAATTACAATTAGGTGCTAAATCACCTTCAAAGACCCAACCACCTTTTGTTTTGCCACCCACCCAGAAGCATCTCTATAACCTGCCTGATACGAAAGGTCAAGGGACTGGCTTAATTTGTCCAAGGAGAAAGAAACAGTCACCTCAGCAGTGAGAGTTTGGTCAAAAAGAATGCCTGTCCCTATTGGTTTGCACTACTTATCCTCAAGGCTTGAACTTTAACTACTTAACTCTACAATACTCCTAGGGTTTTTAATGTAATTACTACTGAAAGCTCAATGCATTTATTTAAACACATTAAAGAGTGAATGACTAATATTATATTATTTCCTAAAAGCAGGTTTTGATAGACGGCAAGAGTTGGCTCTGAAGAAGTCTGGGCTCAAGTATAAAGAGTATACTGAATATTTTTTAAAGGCAAATTTAAACCATAACAATAATACTGCAATAATCATGATACTTTCATCTTGCCTCACATAGCAAAGCTTGTTAACAAAGACATACATATGCATTATAGACCCCAATGTTACATGGAACTGCTCACGAACAGCTAAAGGAAACTGGCACCCTTATGAATTTAAAGTTCTCCATAATGTGGGTTACAGCTACTGCTTTTGAATTCATTTTCCAAAACTGACCGACCACAAAATAAAAGCTTCTCTTTGCCCTTATGTTTATAATCTCCAGAGGAAGCACTCTTTAATTTCATCTTGAGAACTTCCTTGTCAATAATCTTTAGTGATTGAGACAGAAATTAAAATTGATTATTTGAATTCTATAAGCTGCTTATGCTTGTAATTATCATAAAACTATGTTATACCCAAAATGCCCTAGCCCACTGGGAAGGTGGGTGAGGGATTGATACGAAATCATCCATTTTCATCTCTCTAGGTTGAAGCCAATTCATGTAGAGTTGTATGGCCACTTAAAACACATCCTTCTGTGCTGGACTAACCAAGGGAGGAAGTCACCATCCTCTCTTAATAGACCAAACAGTCCTCACTTCATTGCTAGAATTAAATTCCAGAGAATTTTTTGGATTCTATTTAATGAATGAGGATATATTTTTCATGTGGTGTCATTGTTTTACTACTTCCCATGTTTATTTGGACAGATTCATAGCACTGGGTAGGAAATGTATTGGTTGGCAACTTCAGTTTTGGAAGAGAAAGTAAACACATGCTGATTAGCAAACAGTAAACTCTACTGTGTTTAATTTTGGCTTCTCCTTAAAAAAAAAAAAACAACACAAAAAAACCACTATTTGGTGTTGTGTTCCAAGTAGGAGCATTTGTCCCTAAGTTCTTTCCTAACCCCTTACTGGAGGGGTTCCAGAATTACTCTCATTTTTTTTTCCTTCTTCCCCTAACACCAGTGGCAAACGCCAACATTATTTAAGAAAATACTTGTGCATATGGTATCTTCCTAGCACAGATTTGCCATCCAGTTGAACAGTAGGCCACTAACCCACACAAACTAAGCTGCAAAATTATGAACTGCATAAACATAAACAATTGTTTCCAGCCCTGATACCGTCAAGGTAAAAATCACACTTCTCAAAACCCTAGAAAGGCTACTTGACTGAAGGTCCGAGAACTGAAGCAACTAAATATGATAACAACCTAGAATTTCAAGTGCTCTCTTTAGAGCCAGTTGCTTCCATTTATCTCATTCTCTTGCTTTACTATGACCCCCAAATTATCGTTCAAGCTTTAGTCATTCTTACCTCTCCCCTCATCCACCTTCAGAGGCTCATCACAAGCATGATCACCCAAAAAGTGCTGAGGGACAGCACACCCACACCCAACCCTGAACACCTAAGATATCCCACTGCCCAGGGAGCACATACCCTTTTCAATTTCTGTCTGAGTTCTTTTTCATAAAAGAAAACTAGTGTTTTCATAAAGGAAAACCCTTCATGAATAAAGTTCACTTACCCTTATTAATTAGACTTCCCATGATGCCTCTGAGGTGCGCAAAATTTTGTCCCCACTTATCAAATGGGCAAGCCAAGGTATCCAGAAGTTAAATAACTTGTCAAATGGCCCAACATAAGAGCTTAGCACCTGCTCTGGAAGGAAGGTCTACATTGTTTATTCAACAGACTTTTATTGTGGATCTAATAGGTTCTGCATAGTGTTAGGCACGGAAGATAGATAGATAGATAGATAGATAGAAAGAAAGACAGACAGACAGATGGATAGACAGACAGACAGACAGACTGATAGATAGACAGATAGATAGACATGTCCTATTATGTTCTAATAACAGGCAAAGAGTGCAAAGATGATCAAAATCCCAGGCAAAAGAGTGCAAGATGATCAAAATCCCAATCCACATGAGGCTTACAGTCCAACGGGGCTGAGAAGCAGCAAACACATACAAACTATGGCAGGCAGCTACAGGGCAAACAGTACAGCAGGGTCAAGGAGAAAGAGAGGTGGAGGCAGAAGCCACAGGCAGAGAGGTAGGAGAAGGCCTCTTGGAGCACGTGTCATCTGAGCAAACCTCTGAAGGAGGTCAGGAGCAAGCCCTGCCTCGATCTGGAGGAAAAGGGTTCCCAGAAGAAAGAACAGGTAGAGCAAAGCCCCTGAGACTCAGCTGTGCTGGAGGATTGGTGAGGAGGCTAGTGCTGCTGGGATTAAGAAAGCAGGCGGAATGTGACCTGAGTGGGAGAGGGAGGCAGGGGCCAGATCTTCCAGCG
Source organism: Equus asinus (assembly GCF_041296235.1). Taxonomy (NCBI): domain Eukaryota; kingdom Metazoa; phylum Chordata; class Mammalia; order Perissodactyla; family Equidae; genus Equus; species Equus asinus. Next base: position 47,000,349 of record NC_091812.1, read on the forward strand.
CCTGGAAGTCACCGTTAGATGTGGAGGCTGCAAATGTAAAATGAGACTAACCTAGAGAGATGGAACCTGTGTGATGATTTCAATTCATAAGCTCACACTTGAAATGCACTGCATTCAAAGGAGTGGATGCTTCTCTCTGCCACCAGGTAAAGACTATATGGGTCCAAATTGACGGAGGGGCCCAGGGACTGAATTTTATATACTCTAGGAAACGTTTACACGTTGGTTGATTCAGTCAGATACAAAGAAGTTGCTAAACAGCGTCCAGTACCTAAGAGAAACCAAAAGCATTTCCTTCTGTAAAGCCCTGTGGCTGAGGGCTTACATCCGCCTGGTCCAATCAGTTCATTTCCAAACAAAGGTAGGAAATGGCTGCATCCTAGTATTTCATTGTGGACTCATGAGTCAGTGCTTTGGAACTTGGTATCTTTGGGAGCGAGTGTCTATTCTTCACGTCTCTCGCCACAAGGGGAAAAAGGTACAGATAAACAGTAACACGACTTCACCCTACTCATATACAAATCTGTGGGCTTTTCCACCCTTCTCCTCAAACATAAAGGAATGAATGAACAAAATCCAGTTCCTGCTTGTTTTTTTTCTTTCCCTTTCTTTTTCGCTTGCTAATTCCCAGCTCTCCCTTGTGTCTTCTAAAGAGCATAAGGTCAACTGATGGTGAAAGTACCTCGTATGATAATTATTCAAAAGCTGTTACAAAGTGTAGTTCATAAGAGGAAATTCGTATCCTACAAAAGCATTCAACAATGTATCCCATTACACAGAAATCTAAGAAAGGAAAATTAAGAAATTTGTTCTATAGAACAAAATGATTCTTCATAACTTAACCAAAAAGGTTTGTAGCATTTTATTTTCAAACTGTTAGAACAGTAACTTAACTTTGAGAACTATTTTTACAGAATGATCATAAAGCAAATGGTATATAAATTCCATTTTGGTAAAAAGTTCCCACCATTTCTCTATGTACAATGTAGAGTGAGGAAAAGAAGGAAATGGCATGTGTGTAGGTTCTAAGAATATTTTTCTAAATAAAAAAGCTTCAGAGGTATACTTAACCTACAAGCTACCTCCTTCAGGAAAAAGTACAACAATACCTAAGTACAGCACTCTCATTTCTGATGGAAGTTCTAGAAAGAACAATGTATTGTATCTGATCTAATATGAGAAGTCATTTATTATCTAGGATGAAAAAGGGAAACAAAAAAAAGATAAGGAAGCCAGCTTTAAATGAGAATGAGAAAAGAGTCCCTGTTCTAACCTAAATATATGTAAACAGCTCAATCCAAACATTAGCCAAATTTATTTATAGTGATATCCATGTGATCAATGTGGCATAACCACAAAAAGTCTACACGATTACAACGAGAAAAGTTCAGAAGCAGGATATTTCTACCCAAGCAAAAGATAAATTATTTCCAGAATATTGGGGAAATCTAGTGTTTTCTACACAAGCAGAATGAATTATGAAAACAGTAAAAATATCCTCTAGAGGGACAGAGTGAATGAGTTTGTGTGTTAAGGAGAATATTACACTTCACTTTTCCAATGTAGAAATAAACTGAGAAAAAATGAGAGGCGAAGGTGAGAAGGGAGAGGAATAAAATCCTTAAAAAAGAATGAGTAAAAACGTAACATTGAAATAGGAATACAGTTTTAACTTAAATTAGTTTTTGTCCTTCCATTAAAAATTATACCTTAAAGTTCATTCCTCTTGACTATATTGCCAATTTCTCAAATCATACACTGGTAAAGTTCCAAAACCTCATTAGACATATATAAATTGCATGTGTAAAGGTTCTTGTATAGCCTGTGGAAACATTTTAAACTTCTTCTGTAATATTTTCTTCAGCAAAATTGGGCCTAAAGTTTGGAAAAATTCCTAGAGAGTGAAATCTCTCTCCCTCACAATCTCTTTTTCTCTCTCCCTTCCTCCCTCTTTCCCTCTCGATAAGGATAATATTACCCCACTCTATACCCAGCCATATATCTTTATGCTCCAATTTCCTACCTATTCCCCATCCATACATGTATAATGCTTCCATTTTGAGGCATATGGCTGGGGAGCCAAAAGAATTTAAATTGCCTTCAAAATGTGCATCGCATTATAAATGGTGTGAAAAAAGATCTCACTGTTCAGCTCTCAACTTGGAGCATAAAGCAAAGAGGAAGCAACACAAGACTGCTTCAAACTTTATCCAAAACTCAACAGCTTCACTTGTTTATAGAGGTACAAAAAGTATGCGACACAGTTTATAAAACAAGAACGACGTACTGTATGCAAAAGTAAAGTTAAAAGCAAAGTATAGTAACAGCCCTATCTTGTTACAAACACTTGGCAGAGTGTCTAAAGTACCATGGTCAAAAACACGATACTGTCTGAGCTGTACTCCTGCCAGAAAGCACTCCCTAAGTCCAAGTCTCTTTAGCCATCATCACCACCTCATTTGGCAATCTCTCCCACGCCTCAGTTCATCTACTCAAAATTACTCCACAGAAACACAGAAAGCAGACAAACTCTATAGCTCTGTAGGCTGCAAGTATCACAATGAAGTATGGCAAGTGACAGTGTAAGACGTAGTTCTAAGGTTAGCAAGCCAGGACCAACAACACTGCATCCTCAAAGCTAATTTGTGAATCAAGTGGAGCAGGGCTGTCCTCATTTCGGCAATCCAGGATTTCTTCTCGACTCTCACGGTAATTGCAAAGGGTCTCTCTCAATCAGCAGCAGCTGAGAAAGAAGGTGCATGGCAAGAATACACTCAGGCACCAAAAACATTTTAGGCAAATGAGGGGTAAATGTATTCAGCAATAACCTGCCATTTAACCACTTGGGCTGGGCTTTTGCATAATTCCAGAACATCAAGGACTGACTGCATCCCTAGCTACACAGGCATAGGATAACAGGCATTACCAAGGCTAGGAAAACGTCAAGACTCAGGTAATAAGCAGATAAATAGAATATATCAATATGGGTACCTATATCTACACTTGGCCTTTAAACTAAGAAACGGCAATGTGGAAGACTATAGTATAAACGTGGCAGTGAAAAGATGAGTGATGGCTCGGAGAGAACTAGCTGCATGAATTATTAATTTTCTTTCAGCATGTAAGAATTGGCTTCCAAATTTTTCTTTAATTCACTTTTCTCCTAAGTAGCATATTACATAATTCAAAAACACAGATATTCTGATGTGAAGTTTACAGCTTGCCATATTTCCTAGAAAATAAACAATAATTAACAACAAGTCTCATCGTTGTTTTCCCCCCTTTCTTCTCTTCAAGAAACCTTATACTTTGAAATGTAGATACATAAGCTACTTTTGGATCAGGGCCCACAAACATATGTTTTCAAAGGAAGAATATGTACAGGTTAGTCTGGTGTGTACCAGATGTAAGAAAAAGCAAATTCAAAAACAGAAATATCAGTATTCAACAGAGAAATACATTTTTAATGAAATCTCATTCTTCTTGTCCTTATAGATACAGAATCCAAGAAAACCAATCGCAGGTATAATTTCTAAACCTTTTACCGGAAAAGAAAAGAATCTCAATTTGACTCATGAATCTAAGTGCCTTATATCTATAAGGTCACAAAGATAATAAGATGGTCACTTATAAACTGGCCTCTCTGAGTGGGCCTCCTACCATAGGCTGGTTTTCAACAAAAAGAACGTGTATGAAAAGGCCAGGAAATTCCAAATGCAGAACCAACAAAGTAAACTAGTCAGAAAAAGGCTGCAAAGCTCCAGTCTCCCTCAGATCTTTAATATGTCAAGCCTAAATTACCAAAAACCTGAAGACTCTGGGCAATCACAACTAGTGAGTCTCCATTTATCAGATCATTCTGAATACACTATGAGCACATTATCTGCACACTGAAATAACTTATGTATTATTTTCTCAGAAATGGGAACATGCATGAAAGTATCAAAAACAAATTACAAATGCCCACTCTCTAGAAGTCTGAAGAGTCTAAAGTTTGGGGTGAATTTATCTTCTCCAGTACAAACCTACAAGGATTTCGTCAGACTTACCAAAGTTATTAAGAGAAGTCCTGTAGGAAGAAATAGATGGGGGTTCCGATTACCCATGCCTAACCTCTTCAGGACATCGTGATCTCTCCCCTTGTTCTATACATCAGAGATGTCACTGCAGTGAAAACCAAGTTTTAATTTAGAATTTAATAAAAATTGATTAAGCATCATGGAGCACAAACAAAGCTGCTCCATAAATCTTTCAGCCCTTTTTGTGCTAGGAAGAAAGCAAGCACTGTCTGTTGAAGCAGATGACAGATGCTGGCTTAAAGATAAGTATTATTTATACTTCTGTACCAGATTTCTTCTTATGCATATCTTATCATGCATGGGTATATGATCAACAAAGCAATTCTGTATCAGTCAAAGACGTTCAAATGTACCCTGGCTCCATGGGAATGCTTTAAAGAGTTCAAGCTCGGGGTTCAATTAAACCAAGACGGAGAGAGAAGAAAGTTTTGAAAGAAAAACAAACATTGGAATGGTTGTTATTTGAAATGTACTTTCACACACAGGCTAATGAATATATATGCACTGAAAATAACTTTGTTCTGAACATATGCCTATGCATTTTAAATAAATGATGCATGTTTGAAAGATAAGAGGGTTTACCAAATCTAACCACATCAAGATCTATCTATACTAAACCGCAGTTATTTGCACAGTATGTCGATCAGGAGACAGCACCTTGAAAGAAATCCAATAGTTATGTAAAGAGATCGCTGATTTAACCAAGTTTGCGAATATTTTAGTCATCAAGGCTACAGCTGAAACACTTAAATCTCATTCTTTCCCTCCTTATGGATACAGAAACTATGAAAACCAATCACTTGATGAAAATTCCAAGAGACTTTTTGACTTGTGACATCCAGAGTGGAGAAAAGATAACCAATGATTTGGAAGAGAAGTAAAAGCAATTTATATTACCTTTTCAAAAAGATTATATTCTGCTTTACAAGGTTTTTGAAAATGGACAATCTGGCATGTGATTCCAAAACAAATGTAACTCAGGAAGAGAAACCACCAGGTGGGAAGAAAGCAACAGTCGCAGCTGTCTTGGCCCTCCTTCTCAACCCCAAGTTCCTAAGCTCTTCCACAATTTAGAAGAGAACAGCGTTTTGGTTTTTTTTTGTGGGGGGGTTGTTTTTTTGAGGGAAAACAAACTGGAGACAACCGGGTCTTCAAGTCCAGCCAGAAAATCAATTTATAGTTAGAGTCACCTAATTAGGGTTCAAAAAAAACCCAACCTGAGTCATCTATGTCATCTTATGGCCTTTCATGTCCCACAGCGTTTTCTTTGTAACAGTTCTTTCTGAGAAATCTCAACCTCATTTCAGATGGCCTAAAAGGTGGAGATATTCATCCATTCAAAGGCCAGAAATCCCAAGTGGAGAGACTGGGGTGGGGATAAAATGGCTGAGAGAGCCCAGCCAGAATCCTTGCTGCTCTAAGGTTTCCTGCACAAGAACTAGACGAAGCCACAGCTACAGCTGCAAACACACACCAATGCTTTAAAATGACACTAGTAGCCAAATTAAACTGTCTGGTTTCTTAGAAATTACGGTAGAGTTATCTCTTGAGAATTAGCAATGCACTAAAATAGGGAACACAAATCAGTACTTTTATAGGGTAATACTAATCTATCACATGCAATATTTTTTTCTTTCCTGAATTATATATGAAAATACATCCATAAGAGTGCAGCAATTATGAGCAAATATTTTCAGGAATTGCTATTGTGTATGGCTCTTAAGCACGCAACTCCACATGGAGGCACTAAACAAAATAATTGCTAAAAATATTCAGGTTTCTCCTTCCAATTTAAATAATTCCCTTTATTATATAAAAAATTAGGCTGGGAGGGAATGGTAGATAAGGATGGTTTTTAAATGACCTTACAATAGAAAACAAAGTTAAAATATATACCACATACTAGTGCAATTGCATAGATTGCAGTCACTAATATATTTGAACCGCTGATTTAAATGAAAGACATTCAAAAGGAATGTAACTCATCCACATACTGTCTCATCCATGCAAGAGAGAAAGAATTATATTTCTTCTGAGTTAACAGGGATAACTTCAGTAAGTTTTGCAGGTAACTATAATCTCTACAATATCCATAGACTTCCCCCTGCCAAGAAATAAAATAAAATAACTGTTTAGTATTCTTTGCAGCATTCGAAAGTTCACAACGCATGCCCTGGTCCAACATTTATTAGCTGTTTGGCCTTGGACAAATTACTTGACCTCTGAGTTTGAATTCACAGGTCTGTTTAAGGATAACAGGCTTAAGGTTTGAATTAAATGAGGTATGTTGGAAAACCATTTAGCAAAACAACATACGTACTCAGAAAACAGTAAATACTATTATTTGTATTCTTGCTGCTGTTGTTCTCCTTTTTACTAAGGTCCTTTTATGAGAAATCTCACTGGCCGACACGTGCCTAATTTCTCCTCTCTGATTCGATGACATTGAGCTGTCCTGATTCTCCTCCTACTTAGACTTCTCACTTCCATTCTCCTTTATTAATTCCAATTGCACTATTTCCTTAAAAGTCATCATTTCCCAAAGCTACACCCTTGGCCCATTTTTCTCACCCTCTGCAATCTCAATCAAATCTTTGACTTCAAAGGTTTGGGATAACAACAAAGCTAAACTCAGACCTGTATTTTCACTTGCCTGCTAGACATCACCACTCAGAATATCCCTAAGCAACTAAAATGAAAAACCAAACTCATCCTCTTACCCCCAAACTCAGTGGTTCTTTCACTCTCCTAGTCTCTGTGAAGGGGATTAACATTTACCCAGATGACCAAATTAGAAACCTCAGAATCACCCCTGAATCCTTCTCCCTACACCCATAATATGCCATGCCTTTCTATTCCCATCAATGCAAACTTTTCCACGTTCTTCTTGCCTCTCTCCTGACTTTTACAGCAGCCTTAGTTCAGCTTGGTTACATTTAACAAACAGGAACAGAGCACCTACGATGTGCCAAGCACTGTACCCGGTGAATGCAAAATAGAACAGAACAAAACAGAAGAAAGCACACAACCCCTTCTCTCAAGGTCATTTCTATCAAGTAGTAGGGAGATACGTAGACACATAACTATATTACGATGTTATACAAGTGATATTAGGCACAAACTACAGAAATAGGACAGAGGAATGAGCAATTATTCCACCTGGACAGGTCAGGAATGACTTTACTGTGGACATTGCTCCAGAACAGTGTTTTGAGGATGAACAGGAGTTTGGCGGGTACACAAAGAGAAGGAAAGGTATTCTAGATAACAGGAACAGAATGTGCTAGACCTCCAACTCTAGGCTCTCTCTCTCCAAATCAACCTGTATATTTTAAAAACTTGTCTTTCCAAAATCAGTCCTAGTTATGACACTTCCCCTTCTCCATAAGACCTTCCAGGGTTTCCCACTGCATCCAGAATAAAGTCCACATATCTTGGATAGGCAAAGCACTTGAGGGACTCCAAATTCTGATTCAGTTAGCTGGGAGGCAGCTAATGCTCTCCATACCCCTTGTCTCAGGTATAGCAGGTCATCACACCTTCATATAAGACTGTGTCCCAGCCGCGAGAATGCCTATCTGCCCTACCACCTACGAAATCCCATTTATCCTATGACATCAACATTTAACTTCACTTCTCTGAAGTCCTCCCTGGTTGACCCTGGATTATTTCTTCCACTCTTTAGGTAAAATTACTTTACCCAAAATTAATAAATAAGTATTAGGAAATATCCTATTCAAAGCTAAGCCCCCTTGTTTGGTGCCAATGGCAGACCTAAAGGACTAGAGTGAAACAGCAAAGTAGATGTGTGGTTCTTTAAGACCGCTAATAGCACACTGCTAGGGACTGAACTGTGTCCTCCAAACTCATTCATGGAAGCTCTAAACCCCAGTGTACTGTTTTTGGAGACAGGGCCGTTATGGAGGTGATTAAGGTTAAATGAGGTCAGAAGGGTGGAGCCATGATATAATAGGACTAGTGTCCTTGTATGAAGAGACCCCAGAGAGCTAGCTCTCTCGGCTACACGAAGACACAGCAAGGCGGGAGCTGTCTGCAAGCCAGGAAGAGAGCTCTCACCAGAACCCGACCCTGCTGGCACCCTGAGTTCAGACTTCCAGCCTGCAGAACCATGAGCAATAAATGTCTGCTGTTCACTCAGTCTCTAGTACTTTGTTACGGCAGCCTGAGCTCACTAAGACACCTACCCTTGTCCAAAGAACTCAAGCAGTCCACAATTCAGTGGTGAGACTGATTTTTTAAATCTCTGATGTGATGCTCAGTGCATGAAACATTTCAAACAGACCCGTTAATCTCCCAACAGCCTAACAGTACTGTCACCAGTTTACAGACGTAAAACTAAGGGGGCAAGGCCTTCCATGAGTCATCCAATAACGCTGGAAGAGTCAGTGACCACACCTGGAACAGGATTCTACAGTCCTGGCTTTCAAAACTCTTCCCTGGAAAAGAAGCCTACTCCACTTCCCACAGGAAAACGTGCCAATCACCCAGGCCTAAGTGGCACTCTCTGCACTGCCTCGGGCCTAGAGGGCCACCTGACATGGCTTAGGCACCGCTGCAGGGCAACATGAGGATCAAGTATTGAATGCCTCCAAAGCATGCGCTTTGGAGTGGGGATGCTGGAGGCTAGAAGCTGCCACCACAACTGCCTAGCTGGGTCTCTTTGAACAAGTTGTAAAAATTCACTAGATGTCAGTTTCCTATTCTCTAAAAGGAGGATTTTAATACTTACCTTGTAGGGTGATTGTGAAGATCAAAGAGAACATACAGAAGTACATAGCCTACTGCCGGGTACACAGTCAAGACTCAGTCACTGGCAGGTGCTATGCCTGGCTGTCACCTCATCAACGATTTTATTCCCACCTAAACTAAAAGCAGGAACAGGGTGAGTTTAATTTTCTATCTAGAGTGTATTTCTGCCTATTCGTTTGTTTGGTTTGAGTGTGTCTACAAAACACTGACTACTCCCTTGTAGGAGTAACACATGAATTTTCATCTGGGGAGCCACTCATCCCCACATTCTGAGATCATGTGGTTTGGCTGTCTTGCCCTCATCCCCTGGCTCCAAGAACAAGGAGGTGACTAGGATCCTGCCAGTGAGAAGACTTCATAATTCAGTGATTGGTTCTGGGTGGCCCAGCGAGAGCCAGCCCAGGAACTTTTGCTGAAACTATTGAGAAGGGAAAACTTTCCTATCCACTGGGGTTGCTCAGCTGATGGAATGTAAACCTGGAGCTCACCACCGTGAAGGCAAGACTTGCCTGAGAAGGAAGGTAACAAAGAGGAGAGCTTAGGAAGGGAGTCAGAGACATTCCTAATTACATCACCAGGGCACCTGAATCAAGCTGTGCCTGAGGATGAACTGGACTTGTCAATTACATCAGCCAATAACTTCCCTTTCTCACTTCAGTCTGCATGACTTCAGTTTCTGACACCTGCAATTAATATACAGCCTGAAGGCCAGCAAGAATTTGACACCTTTCAATGACCAAAAAAGACCCCTGAAAGTAAACAGAAAGGAATGTTAGGGAAGAGAGACAAAGCTACAGGCAGCGTTTTTCAGGAAATATATCAATGGGTTATTACCGACCTCAAAAATGTTAGTTAAATTAGTGGATAAACTATAAGGATGTCCATGTTGGCATCGAGAATGCTTAAGACATTCTTTAACTTCTTAGAATATTTTGGTAGACCAGTTCTGGAAACAATGGGTATGCACAAAACTAGATTGTCACAGGCATTTTAATATGACAGGAAAAAAAACCCCAAAGGATATCTCTAATTTGGCTCACTGAATTATAGCATTAATAATAATAAGAGAGAACTTTGTTAAATTCTTACTGTGTCAACTAAATGTTTCAAATTTAGTATTTCCAATCTCATATAAACCCTGGGGAATAGATATTATTATCCTCATTTTACTGTTAAGGAAATTAAGGCTCAAAAAGCTTAAGTCCATTGCTCAAATTCAAATAGTAAGTTGTGAAGCCAAGATTTGACCTCATGTCTAACTTACTGATTTTCTTAAGTATTACAAGAAATGGTATTACCCAGAAATTTCACAGGCATATAATAAGACCCTCTTGTTTTATGTTCTTAGAGCATCATTTGCCTTCTCATCAAACTCATCATAATTGTTCATTCTGCATTTATTCTTGTGATCATTTGATATGAGCCGTCTTTGCCTCCTCCCAGACTATAAATTCCCTGAGGGCAGGACTAGCACTGCTTCTGCGCATCACTGTGCATTGTCTGGGGAGAGGAGATGCTCAGTAAGTACTGTTGTTGTTGTTTTTAGAATAAGAGAAGGAAAAGAGAGGGAGGGAAGGAAGAGAGTGGAGAGAGAAGGGAGGAGGCAAGAGGGAGAAGAAGGAGGGACGGTAAATCCATTACCCCTTCACCACTCCTTCAGGCCCCGCCACCAAGCCCTTTCTTGGGATAAATAAGGGCCTAGCGACAGTGGTCATACTGTCCTCACGCAAAGAGATAGACAAATTCCTGAACCATGCGGGAATATTATCAGGAATGCCAAAGTCCTGTGCATATTTTTACTGGCTCCTCCCCCAAAACCACACCCAGTAGGAACAAACATGCTAAAAAGTTTCACCTGTCTAAAAACTCTTATTCAAAACCACTGAGTTGCTTTCATCTTCTCTTGATAGTCTTAGATAAGTTTTCGAGTGACAAAGCAAGTTAAAAACTGACTAAAATTGTCCTTTAACTATGCACTGACCAGCTGTCACTGGATGTTTAGCTCTGCCGTGGACGAGCGCACTTTTGAGGGTATGGCATCTCAAACATTCAAGCATTATTGTGCTGGAGGAACAAGACAAGAGGTGTGAGGAACAGGAAGAGTCCATTAGAAACTATCTGTGCCTATGTTATTTTTCTGTTTCCTTTATATAAATTCTCTGATGGACAATAATGTCACAAACCTCTTAAATATAAGACAGAAATTGTACCATTCCTCAAACATGGCTTTTTGGAAGAGAAGATCGAGGAAGTGTGAGAATGACAGCCTGGACTCAATAGGGAGAAAGAAGTCCAGAACCTTAGCGTTCGCCTTAGAACTCCCAAATGTGGACCGAGAGACACAATCAATCATGGGAACAGCACTCTCATGCTGGCACCATCACTGCTGCAACCTGATGGTATAGAGGCACGTTGAAGCCCCATCCTAGAACTTTGGTGTCCAATCGAGACTGTCACAGCTCTACTATGGAAACACTTAGGAAAAAATCCAGTATAAAGCAAGATGTAACACACCAAATTCATCACTGGGAGCACAGCATGTAGCATTTTGTGAGCAACCTGTTTAATTCTATCAATTGTATTCATTTTATCTATGTAAGAGAAGGAATAAAAGTTACTAAGGTACTACCTTTTCCAGTAAGAGATAACAGATAAGTACATTGAGAAGTCAGGTTTATCCCAAAGAATCTGTTTTTCTGGACTGGACACACTGACCTCAAATACCTCCTTTCTTCTAGAATACTCTGAATTACCAAGTTTTAATGGAAAGAATAGGCATGGATACATCTGTCGTAATAAATAAATATGAAATGCTCATAGTTTTTCAAAGGCTTCTCTTAGGTGATATCTACTCCCAAGGGATGGTTGGAATGCAACATCTGAAATTCTGCATAATTTAAAATTATTGCATTTTTTTTTAGAAAAACAAACTAGAAACTTCAAGGAAAACCCATCCACTGGCATTCCTTTGAAACACACATAGAAAGAGCTTTATGGTGTTCTTCCTTGCTTATGGGTGTTTCTTGTGCAAGAGAGGAATTCCATGTGCAATAATTGAATGGGGAATTAGAAGCTTCCCTCCAAAGTTTTATCTAATTGCATACCAATACATAACGCAGGACATGATATACGTACAGTAGCTGAAGAGTTAATCTTTAGCAACTCTGCTAAAAAATCCTAATGGCAGACTGCCCATCATTCTTTTAGACAGAGCTTGTCAGAAAACTAGGGCAGCTTGTCCAGCTCAGCAGTCAACTGATTACTAGTGAACTCAATGGGGCTCCCAGCCAACCCCTGAGATTCTGCCAGCCCCTTGGGTATTCAAAGGCCAAGTTCCAATGTGGTTTACTTTGCCAGAATCACATGATGTCAGTGCTATTTTCTCCTGACCAGAATAACCAGTCATTCAGGTTACTGCAAATGGTATCAGTAAGCGAGGCTGGCACTTCACTGTTAGAGGTCACATACACAGTGAGGTGCTGCTCTTCTCACCCAGGCCCAGGGGCCTCCAGGGCCTCCTGGAGGAGGGCAGCTAATCCCAGTTTGTCATTTCCAGCGACCCAAATCCTGCCCAGCGCCCTGCATACCGCAGGCCGCTCCATGACCAGGAATTACCCAGGCTCACTGGACAGGGTACACTTCGAGAACAAAACAAACAGGTCCAACTTTCACAAATAACCAGCTGGGTGGGAAAACAACAGAAAATGGGCCTTGGTTTTCACATATATTACATTACGTGAGGTTTAATAGGCAGGCCGCACAGATTCTGTGGGATTTAGCCAGCTTTATCCACATGTGCCCACATTCTTTGCATGGGAGTAAGACATTAATTAATTTTTACATCTATCTGGAGGTTTTTCAGTTGCTACAGGATTTGCAAGGGTACATGCACTCAAGGGGTAGCCAGTTATTAAAACTGTGGTTACGCTTATCTCTCAGTGAGAGAAACCATTTCACTCCCCAAAACACAAGGCAGAAAATTAAAAATAAGATCCTCTTTTTAACCTTTTCCTCTAGGAGAAAATATAAGTGTCAGGAACAGCAAAAGGACTGAGTAGCCAGTGGACTCTACTTTCAAAGTCTGGAACATACTTCCCAATGTTTTAAATACATTGAAATACTTCTAATTCTCCTCTTTATTATCACTTTCTTAGGGCACTATGAAGCCTATTTACAATGCATTCATCTTAAAAACTCATTTTTAAAGAGATTAAATCTTGAAAACATTTTAAAACTTAAAACTATTATACACAGATTTTTTTCTATTATATCATTATATTTATAGTTTTTCATCTTTTCTTTTTTCTGTCAGTAATTACAATAGAAAGTTCTAACTCCTGAGAAAGAATGTGCAGCAATATAAGAATAATTTTTATGATTTTAAACATTTACATTTTTAAAAGAAAACAGAATTGCTTCAGTTTTTACAGTACGCAAAAGAGAAATAAAGAAATGTAATAATTCCACTAGCCGTACTATTAGCATAAATGATAGCACATGTTTGATGAATGAGTGAGTGAATGAATTCTCTGTTATTCAATACTGGGTACAGTCTTAATAAATATTACCTTGAGAAAGCCTCTGAGCAAAGTAACCGAGCACAAGATTATGAGAACAAGGTGTCTTAAGGTTTACTGATGTAGTTTTACATGTCCCTCTCTGCCACAGCATTGCTGAGGGGAAAAAATGGACTTTCCATCTTCTTGCAGCAAAAGATTGCACCTATGACAATCATCTGTATAAAATTCAGGTAGACTTTCACAAGCACAAGTCAATCTGTCAAGGACACTGTGCAGTAAGAAATGACTGGAGAGGGATGGAAGGATGGGTGGATGGATGGATGAGAGGGAGATAGGAAGGAAAAGGAAGGGAGATTTTTTTAGGAAGGAAGGAAAGCAGACTGAAAGAAATTATTTTTACAACAATGCTTCATAATTTTCATTTATTCCATCCATGAAAAAAGTTTAAGCAGACTGGCAACAACTTCAAAGCCAATGCTATCACCAGTTATTCAATCAAAATCAGGTGCTATAGTTAGCTTTCCCGGATGGTTAGGGCTCATCTTTGACTATTCAACTTGTCTTTTGTCCTGGTCTTTTATTTCCTTCTCACATGCATCATCATATCGTACCTCTAATATAACATCTTTAATGAACTAACAAATGTTTGAAAGAAAGAAGCTTGCTAGATACAAATTCTTTGGTGCATAGGGACTAGGCACTCACCACCACTTAGATTACAGCCGGGAGAATTTGGCAGTTCTCAAGATGATTGTTTCAAGGAAAGCTAGAAATGTACAGAGAGAGCACAGCCTGCAGGTGCATGCATGGTTTTCTCTGACCAGGACAACACAGCCCCCAAAAGTCCCAGAAGGACAATAGTAAGGGAGATTTTGATCCCTTTGACAGTGAATAAAATAATGCACAAATAAAATGTTTTAAGTCAAGATGTCTGAAATTCTCTTTTGAGAATCTGCCTCTAGCTATCTTTGAGGAATTAGTACCGTAAGTACAACATTCAAGGCTCTCCATGAGGTATCCTCAATCCATTTTTCCCATATAGCCCCCTGCTGCCCCATGCCCATTCCCATCCATGGCTTCTGTATTCCAGCCACACTGCATAGATTCTCATGCATTTTCCTGCCCTTTGACTTTTGCAAATGCTGCTCCCCTAGTCTAAATGCCTCCCATACACTTGACAAAATCCATGTCTTGAGGTCAATCAAAAACATCACTTCTCCATAAGATGCTCCCTCCTCCCTGACAACCAGCTGTAAGCCCCTCCACTGCTTCCCACTAGCTCCACATTCATGCTTCTCTTAAAGACCTACCTGATATGGCCTTGCATTACTCACTGATCCTATCCCCTCCACCAGACATGAGCACATAAGCGTGGAGACGTGCGTCTTCGGGGACTTGCACTCAATAATTGTTGGCTGATTTGAAGTGAACTGATGAGGCTAATTTATTTTACAGTACTCCAGTGCATTCGTTCTCTAAGAGCTGCTCAAAGGCCTTCCACTGATCCAAAAGCTTGTCTGCTGCAATGCCCATGTTTATAATAACACATAGGTATCAGAGACAAACAACTTAATTGTCACATGTCTATTAATGTCTCACCAAGAACAGAACCATTTAACTCTTCAGTGGAATAAGGTTTGTTTTGCTTTATGTTGTTTGGTCAGGATTCTGTGTGTGTGTGTGTGTGTGTGTCTAAGTGTGTGTGTGTAAGTGTGTGCATGTGCACAACTGTATATGTGTTTAACAGGCAGAGGCTAGAGGGCTAAGTGATGATAAGGACATTTTACTCCTCTTCAGGGAACTTCAGACAAAAACTTTTAAGCTACAAGCCTCGAGACATTAGCATATGAAAGCACCAACCTCGCTTCCAAAGTTCAAAGTAAAATAAACTTGGCTGAACCATGAGAAGTCAACTCTTGGGTACTTTTTGTTCTGCAACTGTGAGAGAATCTTGCTGAATTTGTTGAATTCTGCCTCTAACACATTAATGGCATATCTCTAGTGTAAAACCACATGGGCACTCATTTTCAATTGTAATACATATCAATGACTATGAGCAACTGACTTCGCTTTGTTTTTACTGTTCTCATTAAATGGGTGTATGATCAATGACTCGAGGAAGGACAACCGTCATATTAACAGAGCATGATATAAAAGTGTAGCGTATACTGACAGCTAGGTAGGGTGGGGAGAATCAGATCTAACATAATTAATGTGGATATGTACTTCAATTTATATAAAATACTTTGTAGATAGTACCGGATTAGCCCTCCTAACATCCTTTAAGAAGACAAAAACTATGATTCACTTTTATTGATGAAACAGCTGGAGTGTGGAGAAGTTTCACAAGATCATTAAAAATTACCCTTAAACAATCCAGCTCATTGACGGGTCCTGATACGTTTAGTAGAGCATTTAATTGACAATGAGGATGTCATATATGAGAGATGATCAAATAACAGCCTGAAGGCCTTTCCAAAACCTCTAGTTCAACTCTATCCTGTGCAAGCTAGCTCCAGATTCCAGGGGCCCTTTATCCTGTCTCCCCCAGTTATGCTAATATAGAAGCAGGGAAGCACACAGATTCTGGAACCAAAGCACCTCATCTAAATCCACCACTTGTTAGCTGTGTGACCCTTGAAAGTCCCTTCACTTCTCCCTCACGTAAAATGAAGCTAATAATGGTTACCGGCCACCATATGGCTGTTGTGAGGCTAAAACGAAACATTCTATGCAGCTTCCGTTGCACCAAACACATTCACCTGCGCCTACTTTTTCCAGAGGCCTCAAACCAACAAAAGTACCCATCAAACTCCAGAGAGTTTGGACCTAAGAGTGACGGAGGTCTTACTGAATTTTTTGCCTTAATAATCTCAATTTTCATCTTTCGCCTCATACCAAAACATAGTTATAGAGGGAAAAAATGCAGCAAAGAAAAAAATTCATTAACCATATTCTCATGATACATATTTAGTAATGGATACATTTTCCTAAAAATTTTAACAAGTTCCTCTCCTTAAAAAAAAAACTCTTCTCTTTAGTCCACACTACCAATACAATGAGAATGAAACAGAAGAAAAGTCAGGAAGGATAGAATGACTAATAGAAAGATACAGAGAAAGAGAAAGAAAGGAAGAGGAGTAAAATATAATATTCCTGCCTTTAGTCAACTAACTTTCCAAAAGAAAGAGAATATGCCACACCATTAAAATATTTTAGAAACACTGCCTGTTTGGCAGCCAGTTGCAGAACCATGAGAATCATGGTTACTTAATCACCATGAGCTCGTAAAATTGGACCTAAGGTGATAAGACCAATTGGGTGACAAGGGTGAAAGGGACCTGAGTGGGAATGAGCCACTCCACCACTGCACCAGAGGCTCTCTTCAAAACCTGAAGAGAGAGCATGACTTTCTCAGGCTGTTAACTTCCAGACCTCTGCCTTCTAAAGAGAACCAGGAACTAAGTCCCCACGGCGTGGTATGACCTGGCTTTGCCACCACCTCAAGTTCTGATGAGATTCTGCTCTGCCTCGTCAGAACTGAGCCATGGTGAGAGAGTCAAGTTGCCCTTATGTGGCCTAGAAGCAGAAGCACCTGGAGGAAGGGCCCAACAAGCAACAAAGGCTCAGCCACTGTTCTGTATTAGGCAGTATTGCCTCACAGTTTAGCACCAAGGTCTCTACAGCTGGACAGCCTGGTTCTAAGCCTGAGACTCGGTCACTGATTAGTTGTTTGGCCTTGGCCGAGTCAGTTAAACATAGAGCCTTAGGTTCCTCACCTGTAAAATGGGGATAAAAGCAAGGTCCTTGTGAATATTCAATGAGATGATACACATATATAACCAAGTACAGTCGCAACGTGGCGAACAGGAGGTGACTACTGTGCCTTATTCTAGCCCCTGCACAGCTGCAAAAGGCTGTGAGAGACTGGAAGTGGCTCTCCGACAAGCTGGATGTTAGACTGTGAATTCCCCAGGACCAGCAAAACCCAGCATCCCAGTGCCTACTCAGTACTAAATGAACAAGGAAGAAAACCTCAGAAATCTTTCAAGCAATAAAAAGATAATTCCAGGGATGAGGTATACAACGCACCTTCTATGGTGTCTTTGTCTTTGAATTTATTAATACACACAGGCAGAATCGTTTGTTGCAGTGCTAAAGAAAGATAAGATTTTTTAAAGGGACAAGGTGCTTTTTTTTAAAGCACTATATCAGTATCTCCTATAATTAGGTTTTGCTTAAATAATGCAATTTACTAAACTGTCTGAACAACGTGGGCTTTTTTCCCCCCACTTATGTTTTTAGTGGCAGTGGCTGCTGCTGTTGTCAAGCATCTTGAGTGTTCTTTTATGGACATAGTAAGCTGTAAAAGAACCTCTTTGATGAGTCATTTTCGAATATAAATTGAATGGAAGCAAAGGTACCGCTTATCATTACTGAGAACTTCCATTCAGACCTACTACTTTTATAACTGCTCTGATCTAACAGGGCAATTGATTCCAACATGCAATTTAACCAACAGGCTGTTTAACCTTGGATGCTTATTAGTAAGGGAACAATGCTTTCAGGATCATGCTGAATAATTTAGCCCTTCCAGTCAAAGGAGCTTTGCTGGTGGGCGAGAACAGGATGTTGTCTAAGTATCTAAGAACATTTCTACACATCTGGGGTATGTGGCCCTGTGCTGCCTTTCCAGGTCTGCTCTCCTAGCTTGGGCGCTCTTCTGCCGTGAGACAAGGAGGTGAGATCAAACTAACCCATACTTCTTGGAAGAAGATGGATGAGGTCTCACTCCTGTATCCCCCCCGGGGAATTCTTTTTCTCCTGCTGCTACCAGAAATATATTTTTGAGTTTGCCCCTGGATGTCTTAGGGTAGAAACCATTCCAAATGAGATTTTGCTGAACGTTCAGTATGAACTAGGAAACTACTTTGAGAAATAGTGCCACTATTTCAGCTGTTGACTTTTCTATTACACCCTCATTTCCGAAATACTTTTTTTAAAAAAGTTTACACCATGGCTTCATAAATCAGGTTAGCACGGATGTCATTCCATTTTAAAGCAGGTTGCATGGAAACACTATAAAAGTAATAGACATAAACGCACACGTATACTTGCACATTTACACAAACACACAGTCTGTTCAACTTGAAATTGAGCCCCAGGACTAACAAACATACAATCCATGGCTCTTTTCACAACACCTTCTTTCTAGGATCTGCCTTCCCAGGGGCTCATACAGCACATCAGTGTTTCCCCAAACCAGGTTCTAAGGTCCATGAAATACCATACAGGGGGAAGGAGAGTTCTATAATCAAATCTGAAGTTTTACCGAGGAAAAATCTGAATCACAGGCATGCAAGGCTGGAGAGACTCAATTAGGGATCGCATGAACCCAGCCAACCATTCAGCAGCCACATCTCAGAGTGAATCTGTTGTTTTCTCTCAATTCATTGTTACATATAAAGTTCATGAAGTGATAACATCGTTTCTTTAAAACATAAAATGTCACTGAAAGAAAAGCCTGTTGCCCGTGATGGTGACGGAAGTAAAGAGAAAGTCAAGAGGCTTACGGAAGTGGTGGTTTTTGGACAAATACAGATGCCTGGGGAGGAAATTATATTCCAAAGGGCTACCTGTAAATTTAGAAACCCCATGCTCATCCTTGGGCAAATCTCTCATAAATGTCAAGGGTTTACTATATATCAAAATGATCTAAGTTCCTAGGCATCGTGAAAATAAACTGGACGTGACTGTGAATGGTGCTTGAGCAAGATCCTGTCTTACGTACGATGGAGGACAAATTTCTCACACCAAGTGGGGGCCCATCGGCTTAGGTTCTAGAAAGAGGGGCCCAGAGGCACCGAGATATATTACGGTTGGAAGGGTCTTCTGTCTGAATGGTATTGATGAAAACCAGGTATTTTACCCACTGGGGTTGAATCTGAGAATGAGGCATCCAACAGAGCCTCCAGATAGATTCACATTGGTTCAAGTTTAGCCTCTGGAGAACACCATCTGATGGCAGTTTAAAGTGGAGGCTCTGGAGGGAGCGCTCTCATTACAGGTGCAGGATTCTGAGAGAACTTACAAGCCACTGCAGGAGGGAGGAGCCAAAGTGCAGTGAGATAAGAGAAGCCCGATGAGCTTCAGAGATATGGATCCAGTTACTTTCCAGGCAGTGAAAACTAAAGCAATGGAGCCTCTAAGGGAGAGCCCTGGTCTCCTAATGCACGGCCCCCCCAGGGCCCAGCATCCTTGGGGCTGTACCCAGGGCCCATCTGAGCACCAGCAACAGACCACCCGGACATTAAGAAACGGTTCCAGTCTTCCAAACAAAAATGCTTCCTTTTAAAATCATGTAAATATCTTCTTAATTCATGTTCTTATTAAGTTTACATGGCTTCTGTAAAACTCCTTTGTCACTTTCCAAAGATTTTTTATTGGGCTCCTGGAAGGATCATCTAACTTTTCTCCAAATCTCCCTAAATCTCATGGTGCTTCAAATACTGGAACTTTCCCCTCCTCTCTAGACTTTTGATTTCTCCTGGAAGGCAGCCATTTAGAAACGTCACTTGCATGCAGATACATGCCGTCAAACCTTTCTGGCTGCACAACTAAGGCAACACGTAGGTTGAGCACAATAGTACGTATCTGGTTTCTACATAGAGTGACCAGCAAAATGTAGAATCCTGCAGGTGAGCCCAAATCCTGCCAGTGAGCTCAAATCCTGCCATCTGGAAGACCAAACACAGACCCATCTTCCCTATCGGGTTCAGACAAGGGCAGCACACTTAATGGGTACACAGCATGGCCCCACTGGACCTGTTCTTTCCAAACATGTGGACAATCAGTTCAGAGGGCCACATAGATGGTGACAAAAGTAGCCTGTATCCCTGATTCCCGCCTCTCTATCACAGTATGATTTGGCCTTTTAATGGCGAGGAACACTTGGGCATACTAGATTGGTGGAATCAAGGAAACCAAGGAAAAAAAGCCAAGACAGCAGAATTTAAGACTGAAAAGGAAAACTTGATGAGGGGGAAAGAAAGAAGGAACTCAAAAGCAGCCACATCTCAAACTTTTGTTTGAAAGTAACTTTAAACCATTCACATGATGTCAGCCCTTAACGAGGCCGTTCAGTTGAGTCTATCACGTTTGTCATTTTTCACATATCTAACAGTTCACCGAGATGAACTGCACCTGCCTTCAAGGGGCTCCTCCCTCTTGCTGATCTCCCCAACCTGGCCTCCTAAACACTGGCCACTGATTTGATGGGCTATTGCAAGCCTGGCTCTGATGAGGAGGGTCAGTTTGGCACACAGGTGATTTCCTTGTAGATTAAGAACATTTACTTTCTTCCTGCTGGATCCCTCCCACAGATACCATCAAACCTAGACCTACGCAATTAGTTTTCACAGGTGGCTGTTTTGCCTCCAGTAAAACTACTTTCTTTCTCTTTCTGCAAGTCAAAGCAGAGCGAGTGCTCATGAAAACATTTCAGATATGAAATAAACACTTTCATAAAGGCAGCTATGATGCAATGCATCGTTTCTAACTGACCCGAGTTATAGAATGAACTCCAGACACCAGGATCAAAGTTGGGACGGACCATTTCTGGGAGAAGGAGCAGAACACGATTTGGAGGGGCGAGAGGGCCTCAGGAGGGGAAAGAAGGTTGGAGATGAGGAAAGGAAGAGAAGCCGCAATTTATGCTTGTTCATAATCTGGAGGGGCTTTCCGAGGTCTTTTCTCCCCTTAATAAACTCTTACCACTGAAAGTCTGTACTCAACCATACACAGAACTGAGAGTGCGGGGGGGAACATGTTCTGACACATGAACAGTAACGGCTGATGAGGTAGGTGGTTGTTTTGTTGCTGTTGCACCAGAACACTTTCAACATAAAACTAGAAAGTTGGAGATGTTGTTTCTCCGCTCCCTTTTCTAGCAAAAAGCTCCAACTTTAGAGGCAGCCATTTCCAAAGGGAAAAAAAATTTCAATGTCGACATAAATCCCTTGAACTAAACATCTGTTTAAACTGTTTCTAGGTCAGGGGTCTAAAACTGTGAAACACTAGGGGTGCAGACATGATTTCTTTCCCAAGGTCTCCGAGCAAGGCAGCACGCATACAGACCACAGTATTGTTTAAACATCTGGCCCACTTCCCCCAAAAGAAAAGGCCCAATAGGGTGGGTGGTTGTGGCTTTTTGTTTTAACCTATAACATGATTTTGTTATCTGTACAGCCTCTAAAATAAACTATTGTTAAACAAGGTGTTTTTTCTTTAATGTATTATTTACCATTGGATGTTCTAATAGCATTTTGATTGGCATGAGGGGATTTGGTTCGCAAAAGGTGCAAACTCAAGGATGTTCATGAAGAAAAGACTGCCGTCAGTTCTTCCCTGTAAAGAAAAACTCTTCCAGAATTACCACTTTCAGCATTCTCCTTCATTGCTCTGACAACATAAAGTACGGACCCTCACTTTTCTGTCTGTTCCTATACCTGTATTTGTCTATGGAAAAAAAGACTACGTTTGAATTATGAGAACAAAAACTCACTCCAAAAAGATGGGGAAAAAGGGGAATTTGGATGCAGCTTCCCTAACGGCCTGGTTCAAATCCCTTATACACATGGAAGTCGGCACTGGTGACCTCAGAGGAATCTGAGTGGCCAGACACAGGTGTGTCAACCAGATTCCTCACGTTTACAGCTCAAATCACCCAAAGATGTTGTGTTATGTTTTTATTATAAAGAACAAGTATGGACCTATACTATCAAGTTCATGATTGAAGAGCTCAGGGACAGCCAGAGGGAAACTGAGCCCCAGACAGATGGAGCAGCCTCTTCAGTAAAAGTGAAAGCAAATGATGCAGTCAATGAACCCAAATATCTGAGCTCGTGCAGGGCTGGGCAGTTACTCATTCCCCCTACAGAAACGATTATTGCTCCTGTGTCATGTCTATGCTCCCTAAAAAAAGGCAACCCTAAAAACTCCCAGTTCAAGCGAGAAATAGTGATTTTGCTGACATGGGGTAGAACAGTACTCC
Organism: Equus asinus; assembly: GCF_041296235.1. Taxonomy (NCBI): domain Eukaryota; kingdom Metazoa; phylum Chordata; class Mammalia; order Perissodactyla; family Equidae; genus Equus; species Equus asinus. The sequence continues at coordinate 47,022,770 of NC_091812.1, forward strand.
ATGGTTGTCAAATTATAGTAAAGGGATTAGAGTTTTGTTTTGATTTATTTTAATGTACAAAGGAAGAAAGGAGACAAACTTCAAAGGTTTTGCCTCTAGCCCAGACTTCCGGCCTTAGGGGAACAAATTCCCCAGTGAACATTAGAGAAATATAGAAGTGCTCATTTAAAACTGACCCAAAAAGAAAAGCAAATAGATATTCCTACTAAAACTAGATATATGTTCTATTTCAAAAAGTCAAATGCTTTTTCCCTCTCTGCTACTAGTAGAGGTGGTCCATTCCACACCCCCGCCTTTTCCATTTGCCCAATCAACAACCATTCCAACACCCAGGGAAGGTTATTTCTATCCATAGGTCATTTTTTTACATTCGAAAGTATATATCGAAGAAATAATGTTCTAGGAATAAAGAGAGTACAGAGGTCAAATAACCTATCAAAGTAGAGAGACCAAAGGAGCCCCTACCATCTGTGCACCTAAGAGCACTGAGGTGAGAAAAAGACCTACGACTGTGGTTTCTTCAGGAAAGTAAAAATAATCCGTGATGAGCTCTTACGTGTCTGAGGATTATCCAGTACATAATAAGACAAATATTTTCATTAATTATCCAAAGGCTCTGTTGTGCTGTGTCTTCTCCTTTAACACTATATGATATAGATGTGCTTTCTTGGATCTTATTTTCAACAGACTGTATTTCTAAGAGAGACAGAAGGAAAAATTTCAAACAGTCCTGAAAATATAAATTTTTAAATTCCAGTCAGAGAACATTACGGCCAATAAGAAACTTGAAAGGAAATCTGGGCTATCTCCCTACCTAAGGCAAAGCCACACCTATAGCAACCTAAGCAGATAATCATCTAAACGAATTTTAAAATAAATCAGCTTCCATAAATTCCCTCCTTAAGCATTCCTGTGCCTGACACCCTTCTACTCATGAAATTCCCTTTCAAGCTGCAGCTTAAGCATATTCAGTCATTATCAATAGCATTAACCGGGCAAAGGTGGGGGGGACTTAGTGGGCAACAGAGAAGCTCTGTGAGACCAGTCCTAAGAATTACTGGATCAGAACTGATTGATTTGGGCCAGGTATATCTGGGTCCCAGCAACATCCTTCAAATCAGGATCCAGAGCAAAGGCAGATGCTTCCCTGTGGATTGGACATTATATCATACTTGCAACTGGGCACATCTATCTATCTATCTACAAACCATAAATAGTAACCGGCTACGACAGAGATGTTATGAACTTAATGTTTGTGCCCACCCCTCAAATTCATAGCTGAAGACCCAACACTAAAGTGATTATATTTGGAGATAGGGCTTCTACAGAGGTAATTAAGATTAAACGAGGTCATAAGGATGGGACCCTGATCTGATAGGATTAGACACCTTGCTTGCTCGCTCTCTCTGCCACGTGAGGACACAGCAGTACCCAGTCTACAGTACTTGGATACAGCAGCCTGAGACAGGAGGCATGTGATGAACACCATTGTGCTGACTACCTGTCCTGTCTTTAGACACTCATCTGTCTTCCCCCGATGTCTCTGAGCAAGCGAGAGCCTTCCTCTTACTTTTAGGATGACTCCTTTTAGTTTACGTATTCACTTAACAAATGTATATTGGGCACCAGCTATGTAGCAGGCATTGAGCTAGATGCTCGAGACACATTTGTTAATGAGTTTACAGCGTAGTGGGGAAAAGGAGAACTAAATGAGCAATTACAATACTATGATAAATTCTTTTTTTTTTCTCCCAAGGAAGATTAGCCCTGAGCTAACTACTGCCACCAATCCTCCTCTTTCTGCTGAGGAAGCCTGGCCGTGAGCCAACATCCGTGCCCATCTTCCTCTGCTTTATATGTGGGACACCTACCTCAGCATGGCGTGCCAAGCGGTGCCATGTCCGCACCCGGGATCTGAACCGGCGAACCCCAGGCTGCCGAAGAGGAACATGCGCACTTAACCACTGCGCCAACAGGCCAGCCCCCTGATACTATGATAAATTCTATGACAGGGAAGTACGAAGTGCTAGAAGAGTCCATAAGAGAAGCAACCATCTCTGATGAGGGAGATCAACTAACTGTAATATAAAATGTTTCAGATGGGCCCAAAAGAAAGAATCAAAACCAGTCAGCTAAAGGACAAAGGACGGGAGTCTTGGAGTGACGACAGTGTACAAAGGTCCTGAGGGCTGAAAGATGTGGGCTCCTCTCGCTCAGTCACTCACTCTAGACCTCCCTCAAGGATCCATCTGCAGCCCTCAGATCTTCTCTAGAAACAATCCCTCCCTTGACGGCTCCATTTACTTCCAAGTCTTCAATTACACGCAGATCTGTATTCCTAATCATAACCTTCCTCTTGTGCTTTAAGCACTCTTTTTAATTTACTGTTACTCATTTCAGCAGGGCTTGTGACCAACAGTTTGTCTAAAATCCAAGTCTCTATCCTCTCCTCAGATCTGCTCTTCCCCTTGTATTGCCTGTTTTTGCAACCAGCCTCAGCATTCCCCCAGTGGTGAATTCTCCTCCGTCTCCCTTACCCTTCATGTCCATCCTTCACCAAATTCTCTCTCCTCAACATCTCCAGAGTCTGTCCATTCCTGCTGTTTCTGTGCTCAGTCAGACCCTAAACATCAAATTTGCACATGGATTTTTATTGATTATTACAAATAATAACTTGACCCTTAGTCAAAAGCTGCAATAATCCACTAATGAAAGCACAAAATCCAAGTGATGAAGGCAGACAGGAAGTAGAAGATGCCATCACAGAATCCAAACAGAGAGAAACAGACAAATAAACACAAATTTGAGCTCTGAGCTTCCTAGCATACAGGGAAAAGAAAACTAGATTGATTACACAATTCTCATCACAGAATAAAAGAGGCATGCCAACAAATCTGTTGCCTGGGAAGGGATTTCTCAGAGAAATAGCTTACTGGGGAGTTGAACAAGGGACACTGAAAACACTGAAAAAGTAGCTTTTGTAAAATAAGCAAAGATCTTCTCTATATGAATCTTTTACATATAAAATGTTTCTTAAATATTTCATTTACAGTGAAGCCCACCTAAGGTTAAATCATGATTCTGCAAATGCAGTCTATAAGGAATACAGCAGGAGGCTTCCTACAGACAGTTTTCTGAGAATCATGAAAGGTTAACCTGTCCCTGAGGTTACCTCAATAGGCAAAAATGCCTCAAAGGGACTTTTAACCTAACCTATAGTCACAACTGAGGTCACAAACTAGTACCAAAAGTACTAGGATACTAGGCTACTTCTCACCTTTGCCCATTCCATTTCCCAGAGGACCTCAGCTAACAAAGGCTCCCGTACACGACCTCCAGTTTAATCTATATATCTGTGTCTTTTCTATTTGTTTCCTCCTGGCAGTTACCACAATCGGAAAGTACTTGCTTATGAATTTGTTGACTTTATTGATCATTCTTCCCTATAGAAGGTAAGCTCCCTGAGGGTAGAGGTCACCGGCATGTAGCAGGTACTCAATTAAAATGTTTTAATTATTGAAACGAACAAGCAGGCAGTCCATGTTTTTTGTTCTAAATCTTTCTACACCATACCCCATATATATGGAGAAAGACAAAGATAATATTTTACATGAAAATTTAAAAGCCTGGCTTAAAATGTCCACTTCCCTTGACTCCATCTTCTCCCTTCTCCAACCCATGCTTCATTTTGCTGTCGAGTTGTCTTCTAAAAGACAGTCTAATAATAACTGCTCAAAAACTTGAAGAACTACCCACCGGAAACTCTTTATGGTGGCAATTGACGCGCTCAGCAACCCTAATCTTTCAGCCTAGTCTCTTACAAGTCTCCTTCCTCCCCTAAAATCCATTCGTCCTCCCCCTGATCATTCTTGACACCCAACCACCAACATGCCCTACCCATTCCCAATGACCTACCTTTTCTTGAGCTATTCCTAGTCTCCAGGACCCCCCACCAACATGCCCTACCCATTCCCAATGACCTACCTTTTCTTGAGCTATTCCTAGTCTCCAGGACCCCCTCCTCACATTCTTGTCTAAGGAAACTGTACTCATCTTTCAAGCTCATTTCTTGAGTCACAGGAGCCCCTTGCGTTCTGGTGAAATACTGAAATCCCTGCTCTGCACTCCAGCAGCACTTTTTATCTATCTGCACGTCAATGTCTACCATCTGTTTTATATGATTTAGGTGGTTAGTTTTATGCTTGTTTCCACTACCAGATTAGATTATAAACTCCTTTAGAACAGATATCAAAACTCTATTGGTCTTTGCGTTTCCCCAACCTTTAGCACACTGCGAGGTATACAGTAGGCACCAAACAAATGCTCACTGAAATAAACATCTGCATAATTAGAGGAACTAAAGAGGCATTGATGGCGGTTGCTCTGGATTTCAATTTGATACAGTTGAAGGCCTAGGTACAGCACAACTATTTACTAGATTAGAGGTAGTATTAATGTTTGCTTTACTAGCTAACAGTGTTATATTCGTAATTGTTGCATGTGGTTCTTCTGTTGTAGGAAAATTATTTAAGTTCCAGTATACAAATACAAAATTTTTCCTAACAATGACTCATGTTATGAAGTGCTCTACTATATTAAAAACATTTTTATAGACTCTGTCCATAGACTGACCTTTTACTTTTTAACCTGACATCACATTTCACACCACATCTCATTCTATGCAGATTTAAAATAATTCAGGAACTTTTTCACCATCACTTGCTGATAAAAAACACAAATTTTTCAAATTCTGCTTTAAACGTGAAACTAGCGCTTTTTTCCTCTCTTTTTTAACACTACAGAATACCGGAAACCTTCTATTTGAAGAAGTCTTATAACTCTAAGTACAAGGCTCAGAACTATAATTGTGCCATTTCTTCATTACTCTCAGTATGGCTCCCCCACCAAGATGCAGTTTGCCAAATTACAACATCATTTCCAAAAGTACTACCAATCAAGAGAGAGGGCAATGAATGAATTTGTCCATATGCATGTGTCAGGCTATCAAGCGATAAAGCATACAGGCTAAGAGAATGGTACTGAGACATATGTGTTCTTACCATCTGCACACGTTGCAGCATTGCACTTCACACACACGATACGTCTCAAGCCTCATTTTACACATGAAGAGGAAAAGCATTCACGCCAACCCTCAACACAATTCACATCACATCGCTTTCACAATTGGTGGCTTTATGTCACATATGCCTATGTGTCCAATTTTTTCTTCTTGTGAAAAATGATTGAGCCATAGAATCAGATAGCTTCTTTAATCAGAGGATATTGGCTTTAATCTTAGCCTAAGAAAATCTTAGTCACACCAAAACAGAGTATTGGGGAACAAATGTGTTTGCCTTCCCAGAACTCGTAATTTTGACTTTAATCATGCCACAGAAAACTAAATAAAAAAAAGGAAGTTGAACTGAATAAAAACACAAAGTGGCAAGCTATGTATATTAATTCTATTACATATTTTGGAAGGGCAAAATCATTATTTATACAGGTGTTACCTGACCTCTGTCCAGCAAGTTATTCATTTCAACCTATTAATAAGTACATTATAAACAACAATGAAAGTTACGTGACCTTCCACAGCTGTCTCAAGCCACTGTACTTCCATCATTAAGGAAACTGTCAGATGACCCTGTTGTCAGAACACACTAAATCTGCCTGAATAAGGGAAAACAAGACTTTTTCTCCAAAGAATAAAACAAAAATCCTGGGCAAAGTTGCAGTTCCCACTGTACAGTTACCATTGCTATTTATCATTTATTATTTACCTATGTTTTTTGTATAAGCATTACAGGAAGCTTTTATGCTGCTTGTGGCACATAATCAGTTGCTTATTGCCAAGGGAAAGACTTTTTCCCCAGAAAGACAATCTGTGCACACACTAATTTGAAAGACAGGATAGGAGCTGCAAGTGTTTTAATAGCCCATTATCAAAAATTATCCCTTGGCTATAAAATCCCCAGACCATTGGCTTGAGATCAGCTCAAAGAAAAATGAGATTACAGAATTTAATCTAGTGAAGGGGAGTGAGGGATGAGTTTTAAAAAGCCTTAGATCACCAAAAAAAAAAAAAAAAAAAAAGAAAGAAAGAAAAAAGGCAGAGGACAGAAACAAGATCAGCTTAGATTAAACCTTCCACATGTTTACCTTATACAAATCTGACATGTTCCAAGATGGATTTTAATTTTTAAAAGTATGCTGTTGCTTTGCAACATTTTAATAAAGAGTGAGGAATCCTCAGAAAAAAAAAATTATATAGTGAGGTGACAGGAAACAAAACAGCATTTTGTCTTAAATTTGCACAACCTAATTTATAGCAATAAAGCAGAACCTATGAGTTCTGGTAAATGTCAGGGCCGTCATGTCCATTACATATGTGGGTAGGTATGAAGCAGTCTCTGTAGGCCCTTCAAAAATTGCACACAGCCGCCCTAATGCAAACCAGAAGTCTCAGACTGCTGGATGAACACTCAGATTCGTTCCCATGTGGATATTTAGAGAGGGTTCCCTCCACCCCCACCCCTTCCTCATTTATGTACATTTCAAGGGACCAACCGGAGGCCATAACCATGGAGGTGGCTCATGAGAAGACAACTCCCACTCCAACAAAATCTGGCCCAACCCCTGCAAAGAAAGCATCAGAGTCCTGAAGAACCTCCCTCTCTCCCCTCAACCTCTTCTCTCTTACATCTCCTCCCCCTTCTACTCCCCCCTCCCCTCCCCACGAGCATCTGCCTTGCCCAATCTCGCCTGGGCCAGCTCCAATAACAACATCTGCTTGGCAGCTTTTCAAGCCCACGGATAGTTATCTAACTGAGGCTTTTGTGCTGTACTGTTTATTCTATGTGAAGAAATGCCTCCTTAGTTGAAAGAGTACTTTAGAAAAACTGTGCAGCTATTAGCAAGTGAAGCACAAGGCTAATAACCCCCACCTGCTCATCAAATTAATTATGACATCTGAGTCATTATAACTCAGAAAGACAACACGACTGCAGATTTGTCACATGTAAGAATAAACATGTATTAGGACCAGAAAAAAAAAATAAGACCAAGAGACTCAGCTGGACAAAACACATGTTTCCACCTTTCAGAGACTGGAAATATGGATCCCATCTTTCCAAGTGAACTGACGAAGAAGGATGAGTGGTTGGCCAGACAGCCACACTATTGCTAAATGGAGCAAAATGAGATAAAGTCAGGGAATATGGAACCTCAAAGAAAACACTCACAGAGTCAATAATAATTTCTTTAAACAAACCAAAACACTATACAAAGCCATCCACAGAGGAAAACATGCAGTTCATAATGCATGTGACCCCGTGTCATTTGGTCCATCTTAAACATACGCACAAGGACCCAGGATAGGAAGATTTTTTCCCTAGGTACAGAAGGATATTTTAGCAATGCTAATAACAGTCTAGAAGAATATACACTAAAGATGAGAATAAAAACCTGTCATGATGTTATTTAGCATTTCCTAGTTTTATGATACATAAAACTAGCATTGTTAAAAAAGGCAAATTTCACTCAGTAGCCATAAAAAAATCATATTTAAAAGTCAGACATTTAACATTATATCTCATAGTCCATACTGTTTTGCTAATATTTCATAGTATTGAAAGTAGCAATCATTATATGTTTTCAATAAATTTAAAATAGCTACCACTCTCTTATTCTTTCCATATATTTCTGGCATTTGTAACTATACCATATATTTTAAAATATCTTATCCTCAAACTTTGGATGCTTTTAAATCATGATTTAGAAATAAGTACAAGTGAATTTTAATAAAAGTAAAACTGTTTTAAATAGAATAGGAATTAATAGATGACAACCCCTCCCATAGAACCAGGACATTTTTCCTTGCCCTTATCTTAAAAGAAATAAATTCTGGAAAGATATTTGCATGAATCACAATAAACCATGATTATTTTTTTTTAATTCCCAGTTAAATATTGGCAACCATAAATTGAAAGCCTCTTCACCTTTCTGCAACATCTTTATTATTGAAAGAACTTTTATATTCTTTTGGAGTCCTTGTGCTGCCAATCAGGAAACATGAATCTTTCTTTAAAAGCTTATTCCTATTTTGCTAAGTGACACCAGCCTACTACGTTTTATTCTACTTCCAGGAAAGTTATCCCATTGCAGCAACAGCCATAACCAGTTCTTGCAAATAAAATGTTTTCATTCTGTTTTATAGAAGCAAAACCCACAGAAGAGTTCATTTTAACAGAGAACATGTTAAATTTATAAATCCTCCGAGGTTTAATATAAAATGAAAGCAAGTCTCAGGAAGCAATACAATTAGTTTCTTCTCTCCGTAAAACATTTTGGTATCAGAGTCTAGCACTGAGTTGATTTATGTAAATGTGTTACTTAACCTCAACTTAAGATATAATTCCAGAGCAAACAGAACAATGGCAATCCTGACACTCTACTTTGCCAAATCAGAAGATTTAGTCAGCCTAGACTAAAAATGAATTAGGATTATACTGAGAGTGTCAGTCCTAAGTCAAGAAAACATCCAGAGCCAGAGCAGGCCGGGCAGATCACTCATTAACTAGCCAACAATCCTACAGAGCTTTTGCATGTCTGGGAAAACATGTGCTCAGTTTTAAACTCCACAGCAAATCAAGGCACTCTTTTTAAATGGGTGAATTTTCTGTTTTTTTCCACATCATCAATTCTGAAAAGAAACTCCGCTTCTCTGTTTATCTGCATAACTCTGCACATGTTGAACTGGAACAGGCCTTGCATCCTTGAAGGTTACAGGGACCAGTGCCTGAAGTGGACTGATCCACCCAGGGCTACGAGGAGTTAATGCCTCCCTTATGAAAATAACTTCAAGTTGCTTTTTAACAACTGGTTCCCACAATTATTAAATTCCTTTACCATGATAGGTAACAGTTATGTATCCCAAAGAAGTACGACTGTGGACTATCCAGCCACAGATTTTTGTCTGTGTCTTCTGAGACACGTGCAGACACAAGTTATTGCTGTGCCGGTCAGGCATGCTGTACACAAGTCTGTCTACCCAAGTCTGAAAGTCAATATGTTATTTTGTACAAAATATCCTCAGCAAGTATCAGTTTTATTGACAGTCTGACTTTGAAAATTCTAGAGGCATGCCAAAGAGGGCTACAGAAAATCCAGCAGTTCCCAGATCATACACAGTACAGAGATTCTCGTATCCACTTAATCTCAGCACGCATCTCCACCCCTACTTCCTTCCCAATGGTATGTGGTCTTGAAAACACAAATGTTCACGTTTCCTGAAGCTGAGCTGCAAAGGAAAAGTCCCCTCCCAAGAGGCAGAGCTGCATGCTTTTGGTGGCCCTGAAATTGTTCACTATAGTACAACATAATGTGACACTCACCACAATGAGCCACGGGGAAACAGCCTTTTTTTCACCTCTGATGTCACATAATAGATAAGATCATGATTTGAGATCATATCAGGGAGCCATGTTATCTACAAACAAAGTATTTAAGGAAGAGTTTGTGAAGAGGACCACGATATCGCAAGGCTAACTTAAAGTGTCTAAATGGTTTGTGTCCCTCTAAACCTCATCTTGATGAATACTCTCTTGGTGGAAGTGGAAAATGACCGATGCAAATTATTTTTTTAGAAATTAGACATTTTCACTGGTAGTTCTTCATCCTAAGTAATCCTTTCTCCTCTCATTCTCTCTCTCTTCTCTCTGGCATTCTTCTTCCCTACACACACACACGCACACACACACACACACACAGGAAGACATCCATTAATATTAAGAACGGTCTTCTGTAATGTTTTGCAGAATTTCTCAGGGGCTTAAGAGGGCTGCAGCCATGCCAAAATTACAAGCTTTCCTCTAGTCAGAAGGGATGTCTTTTCAAAGCCCAGCCCTCATTTTTCAGTCTGATGTAAGTAAATTTACCTCTGTGTGCTGAGCTGAGCAGCTTTTCTTTGTCGTTTTTGTTTTTCTAATAGCTGCTGCTCTGGCAGAGCTATTCATTTCAAAGGGAAGTTACAGGCATTCTTCACTCTTCTCCTTTTAGATTATTTGCAGTTACTGACTCTTCTGAAATCTTAGATTTGACCAGAAACCTAAAGCATAGCACCATTTTAAAACAGCAAATCACCAGCCTTCCTGGGATCGTGTTTCTCTAGAACAAGTATTTAACATGAGGCACAAGAATTAAGTCTAAAGAGGCTGAAATTCACAACATAAAGAGGAAGGCATTATCTTTTAAAAAAATAGGGCCTACTCTATTCCAATTGCATGTTGAAGGATAATAATCTTTTGGAGACTGTTTAAGCAACAGACAAGAGACAGCGTTATGTTTGCTTTTTAGCTAAAGTAACTGATTTCTTGAGAAAGTCAAATCAACTGTACCAAGGTTGTTAACTTTAGGAAACATTGTTTAAACAACAACTAAGAGATAATGGAGTTTTGTTTTTTAGTTTATTTATTTCATGAGAAAGTCAAACCAACTGTGCCAGACCAGTAATCTGATAAGATCTATGATAAAACCCAGTGGATGAACCATTACTGAAAGTTCTCGGTTTGTCCACGCCTCAATCTAGCCAACTGAAAGTTCTCGGTTTGTCCACGCCTCAATCTAGCCAACGAGCCTCAGTTCGCAATGATGGGCCTTGTTGTTATTCCTCTTGATGAAAGTTTTACGTGCACTGGGCCAAGATCGCCTCTCTGTGTGCAGCAAGCTCTGCAAATTCTCCATCTGTTGTCACACATTTAAATGAGTAATCCAGAGTTCATTACCTTTCTGGTTATCTCACGTCAACTTCTTTTTCAACCAACATTCACCTCCTCTAATCACTGAACACGCTTGAATTCATAATGGTTTTGGGGTTTTGGCAACTGTCAATCTCAAAGTCATAGCAAGAGAAATAATACAGGGATCGCAGTGCAGTTGGAATAAACAATGAGGGAAACGTACATGGGGCCATGGTGAGGAAACCCTGCCAGGCCAAGGAGGCTCATGACTACCTCCTGAGTCATCCCATTCACCAGCGCTACCTTGAAGAATAACAAATGTGTATATAAGCGAAAACCCCATTAAACACTGGGGCTTAAATCCTTAGCATCTTAATTTCCTCCTTCTGCCTATTTACTTGAAGGGACATGAGTGTGATATTACATGGCATACTAAGGAACTGATGCAAAACTAAGCCTGCAGTAGGAGGGGAAAGACACTGCACTCCTGGGGCAATTTTCAAATGGCACTACAAACAGATAAATAAAGCAAGGAGGACTAGCTCCTTCTTCACCTCTTCCCCCCCCTTTTTTTTGTTTTTCACATTTGTGTGTATTCAGTAACTTTAATCTTTCTAATCCTATTATGCCCAATGAAACCAAAAGACTAAAAGTTATTGAAGTTCAAAATGTTCAAATCCCCACCAGTATAGCACAAACTTCCTTGAAACTAGGAAGAAGAAAAAAAAGAACTTCTCACTCATAAGAAAAATGAAGAATCTCTCAAATGTACAAGATAGCTCAACCAATTACCAATTTGCACCTGTAATGTGAGAAGATGCTCACAAAGAATTACATGGCTAGCCATTGCAGATCCATTTTTCTTAATTCAGCAAAAAAAGTTTGGGGCCAGCCCGGTGGCGTAGCGGTTAAGTTCGCACATCCGCTTCTGGGTGGCCCAGGGTTCACTGGTTCAGATCCCAGGTGTGGACATGGCATCACTTGGCAAAACCATGCTGTGGCAGGCGTCCCACATATAAAGTAGAGGAAGATGGGCATGGATGTTCGCTCAGGGCCAGTCTTCCTCAGCAAAAAGAGGAGGATTGGCAGTAGTTAGCTCAGGGCTAATCTTCCTCCAAAAAAAAAAAAAGTTCTAGGTTTACCATACTCATTTTTGAGTATGAGGTGAAGAGACAAGCATGGATTTTCTTTGGATTTGAGGCATTTAAAATGCAATGGAAAAAATAGTTGGAGAAGCATCCTATACATACTTAAGCCCCGGTTCTCAACTACTTGTTGGGTGAATTACTTAATGGTTCTCTTGTGTAAAAGGGGAACAATATTTATCTCATCCAATAGAGATAAATATTAAATAAGATGCTGTAAACAAAAGACAAAAGCACTAAGTAATTTACAAACATGAAATATAATTTAAACCCCCTAATAAGGAGATGTATTAACATAATCTACATGCAATTCCCTTTAGAGCAGTATGGCTTATAATTCAAGGAGCGGAGGGGAGATGAATGACGGAAAGGGGTGGATTTGTAATATTTACCTTTCCCAGAGAAGGCTGAAAGGTACAGTGTTCAGGGCATCATCTGTGGAGTCAGACAGGCTTTGAATTAATCGTGCCTTTGCCACTTCCTAGCTGTGTGACGTTGGGCAGCTTATTTAAATTCTTTGAGCTCTGATTTCCTCATCTTTAAATGAGAAATAATAACACCTCTCTTGTAAAGAAAGTTAGAATGTTGAAATAAAATACTATACACCTGATTTTTAAAAATAATATTCATGCAAGGGAAAGTGGACCACACCAAAGATTTTTATAGGCTCTTCTTCCGCCCCATCTGTCTTGTTAATATAACTTCATGTAGTTACTTTCTAAAAAACTTCAAGTTTCTAGATTGAATTCAGATTATGTGCTTTTTTTCCTAAAAGCGCATCATTTCTTATTAAGCAGAAACCTGGCAAAGGAAAACATACTTTTATAAAAAGCTTAGGAAAGAATAATTTATCAATTTAGGAAATTTCTCTATGGTGCTATGGAGAATTTTTTCCTGTAATGAGTTACTATTTGTGACCCCACCTGTAAAAAGTAAAAACCCTCAAAACACATTTTAAAAACAAACAGGATATTTTAACGTGCCTAAAGGACAAACTGTTTTATATGATGTATTTTGGGGAGTTTTTCTAAGTAAAAAGTTTGTGCTTATCTTGAAAATAAAAGAGAAAGTAACTGCCCAATAGACAGCTGTATTTTTTGCTTTCTACAATTCAGAATTTTGAAAGAAAGTCCTCAAAGGCCCAAAACAAGTGCAATACACATAGTTTGCTGGCAGAATTTATTTTAAGCATCTCCAGGCAATATGAATCTACACACGTGTGTGCAGGCGTGCACACACACACACACTAAAATTTTTGAATCAGTAAGTCATTTGGAAGAATCTCTAGAAGTGTGCCGAGGCATGTTTTTGGTGTTTTGCCAAATTATGTGCTTCTGTTTGTGGCTTTCAAATGTGGATTAGACAGACGCATAAGCATGTACTGTTTGGCAAGTAGCGACAATGGTCTAGTCTGAATTTAGTAATTTAAGCTTTTCATTAGTCCTCTTAGGTGAAAGAAAGAATTAACAACAACTTGTTTGAGCTCTATCTTTATATCCCTTTGTCATCCATTCTTGTTCACTTGCCACAGATTAGAAGCCAAAGGAATTTCTGATGTCCTCTGCAGATAGACCCAAAGCAAGGCCTTAAAACGAGGGGTTCAAAGGTCAGGTACATTTAAATTGGAACCTGAACTTTCGTTCAGTGTTATGCTAAGGCTATAACTCTGCTTTCCAAGTTCCCCATCGTACTTGAACATCTAGTGTGCCCTGTTTTTTCTGACAAGGAAACAAAGAGAGAGATTACCTAACAAGGTAAAAGGTCACTGGAGAATTTGTGCTTCTCATGTCTTGAAATTATCACCCACACAAGTAGACTTCTACATGACAAAGTGCCCACAAAGATGTGTCGGCCTCCTATGACTGTTTCTGGGAGCAGCTATGTCCTTGCTGCCCTGCTTCATACCAGAGTCACTCTACACTTCAGAGGCCAGCTTCTTAAGACCATGAACTTCAGTGCTAAATTCAGAAACAATTCCAAAGCAAAGTTAACCCTGAATTCTGTTCACAACCATCCTGATGACCAGTATGTCTTTCTAATCAGGGACCAATACAGTAATCATAACCACCAGCCCTTCTACCAATCACCTTAGAGAACACCAAGGGAAGTTCAATTGTCTTAGAGTATTTGACATTTTCTTCTGTTTGGAAGGAACAACAATCCTGATGTCCAATAGAAAAGTTCACAGGAACCAAGAGGTAAAAAAGGATTAAATGCTGACAGTGGGCCATTGTTAATTGAGTCCCCTGTGTGGAGCTACAGAAAGATTAGTTTATCCAGCTGCTGCTATTTGTCATAACATTGCTAACAAGATACATATGTTCAATCAAAATCTTCCTTTGGACCTCCAAAACTGAACAGTCCAATGGTCGGAAACATACGGAAGTCGAAATCAACAAGCAACACTATAGAGAAGGAAGACCAGTGTATCTGGTGGTTTCAATGGCCGAGGAAAGAAAAGATGTGAGCCTCCGAGTTAGTACAGCCTAGAACATTTAGATTTAGGCATTAGTGAGCAAAACATGAAAAAGAAAGGTGGGCTGGCGACTGGGGCAGGACCCTGTAAGGAGCATTTCTAAGGTGTGACATTTGAATTGTGTATCGGGGAATTTAGACCTTTAACCCCAGCGTGATTCATAAGTGGTGACTTTCTCTGGAGAAAGTAAAAAACTAGGACTGAGAGAAAATATTTCCAGTTAGGGCATGAAGCTAACTATGTCATTTGTCCCTTGCATTTTCCAGCAATAGAAGTCTGCTCTGCTTGTAAACTATAGGCACACTGAGAAAAAAAAAAAAGTGTCATCTGACTTTGGGAGATTTTCAGTAAAACATCTAAGATAAGCTAAAAATCCAAAATAGGCTCCATACAAAAACATTATCAGTACCACGTATTACGCAAGGTGTTAAGAAAAAGTCATACTTTATATTCTCAGGATTTTTCATTTGAGAGAGAGGTGGGAGTAAGCACACTTACAGGTCACAGCCCTTTCAAACACATTACCAAAATGTATCCTCTGGAGTTAGTGTTAATATCAGCACCATTTTACAGATGGTGAAACTGAAGCTTACATGTCAGTAACTGCTAACGGAACCAAAAATGGAAGCAAGTCATAGCCCCTACTTCTTCCATGATAAGAGGAGAATATTACATCTACTGATCACCATGATGAAAAAAGTATATCCTGCCTGAAAACTGTGAATCCTATTTTCAATGTTAATAAATATATTCTCAAAGTTCTATCACCTTCCCATTACCTTGCACACAAACATTTTACCTAAGACTCGATTGCTAAGATTGAGAGGTTGTTGAAAATCCAAATAAAGGAAAGTTGAGGCTAGCAGTGATCAGACTGTCTCTACAGAAAGCAGATCAAGGGGCTTCAAGGACACTTCAAGGAAAGAGTTTCGAGGCAGCAGGGACTGAAATAACTTGCTTCCGCTAAGAAAATATAAA
Organism: Equus asinus; assembly: GCF_041296235.1. Classification (NCBI taxonomy): domain Eukaryota; kingdom Metazoa; phylum Chordata; class Mammalia; order Perissodactyla; family Equidae; genus Equus; species Equus asinus. Next base: position 47,038,105 of record NC_091812.1, read on the forward strand.
TATAAATCTAGTTGCTCATCTGCAACTCAATGCACCTAAGAAATTTTCCTGGATGAATATTTATGGGCTACAACATGTACTGCTTCTAGTCTGAACTTGCTCCTTCTACACGCTCCTTTCATACTCTTCCTCTCCAGCTCATTATCCTATTATGAGCAGGCTGAAGAGGCCATCTTGAACCTCAATGGAAGGTACAATTACCATAAAGCTCCCACTGTAAACAATGGTCTTAAAAAAATAATGCAAACTCAAGAGGTGAGAACGGTGTTTAGATTCCTTTTGCATATTCCTCATCCAAAACAATCCTCCTCCCCTCACATCTTTTGTGCATTTGACTAAAGCACCAAAATACACTTTGAACATAAGTAGCAGGACTGCTTTGCTAGCAGCTGAAGTGCCCGTTCCAACCCTATTAACTTGATCCAAGATGGTACTTCAAAATGACATAGGTTGGAAATGACAGGTAGAATCCAGTATTTTATTTCCCAGGAAGAGGAATTAATCTGAGTCCTGTATACCTAGTTTAGCACAAAGTCTGCTAAAGAGGCTATTCCTATCCTGGATTAGCTTCACTAAGCCAGCTTAAGAGCTGATCTAAAATACTAGTTTAACAAAATTGCCCATGTCCAAATCCTGATTCCACCACTTACTAGTCATGTGGCCTTGGACAGATGATTTAAACTTTCTGTTCCTCGGTTTCCTCGCGTGTGAAAAGGAGCTAATAAGAGAGCTTGCCTCATAGGGTTGATATAAGGAATAGCTGAATATGTGTGTGCATGCACACATGCATAAATACACATACATTCAAGTGTTTAAAAGAATGCCGATATTGACCCCCGCCCTTCCAGTCTTTACTCAGATGTTGCCTCCTCAGTAAGACCTACCCTAACCAATTTTAATGCTTCCATCTTCCCTACTTTTGCACCCCCATTTTATTTATTTTAAAACTAGATGTGACATAGCATTTCCCACAAGATCAATGCTCCTGTTTTCAGTATTCAATTTGGAACATGCCTTAAAGGAATGAGGCAATTCATTGGCTAGTCTCTTCCTGCAGCAACCAGCTTACAAAGAATTCCATTCCTTCACCAGACAGCGTTAAGAAACGTGGGACCCAGAAGACAGCTCAGGGTGGGCGCATCGCAGGCATCTGTGGTTCCTTGGACGACACATCTCTTTTGTGAACAACGGAACACTCTCCTCAATGAACAGCAAAATGGAAAAAATATCTCCTTCGGCACAGGAGAAGGCACAAAATGGTTACAGACCCAACTGATAACGTTTCCTTGGAGAAGGAGCAGAAACTGGCCAGGACAAATTTTAGCTTTATTTATTTTAGCTTTTACAATGAGAAACTACTTAAGTGTCACTTGTGTAACTAAAGCATAATATTTAAAAGGCTAGATCTCAAGGACACAGTGTTATCCAAAGTCCTACTGTGAAATTTGTGACATAGAAAGAAGTCTGATATTTCCCAGTAAACAGTCTAACAAAAGTGAGTTACAGCATATATAAGGAAAATATAAAGATTAGTCAAATATAGTATCAAGTCCCTGTAATTCTTAATGGTATTCATGTAAACTGTTTAAGATTTGTTTGCAAACATTCATTTATTCATTCTAACTGTTCACTATGCATCTGACCTGTTTTTTTCTATCCAATATCAAAATATAAGTACACAAAAACCCAAAATTGTACATTGTTAGGCCAAATATCTTAAATAGCTACAGATGACTAAAGGAAAAGCAAACATTTTATTGTTCCACAAGCATACTGACACGCAGTTAAAGTGAAACAGACAAAAAATTTTAAGGGTGCATGAGAGTTATTTATGGTTGAACAGAATTTTCTGCTATCCTAATTCCAATGTTCATTTCATATCATATAAGATCCACATGAAGTGAACACACGTAGCTGAAAGAATGATTTTCTACATAACTCATCTCTAGCTCCCTGACTCAATACCAAACATTCTTCAAATTTTTCTATGTTACCTTTCTATTACCTCTTCTAAACGATGGGTTCAAATCAATCTATTTCAAAAGTAAAGATTCTCTTTTCCATTTTATATAATTGAGATCATTAAAAACATAAGAAAGCTTTCTTATAATTTTTCTAGAGACTTATTAAAATACAATGTTTCATAAGTAAAACAAATTATGGTGATTCGTAAACTGCATTGCTTCTTTTTGCCACAATACATGAGGTGAGCCAAACTGGGAAATTACATATATTTTTCTAGAAAAATCATTTGTACCCTCTCAAATAACCAGGAGAACAGCAACAAACACCAAACAAAAAAACAAAACAAAAATCTGTACTGTGGTTGCTAACTTGAACCATGCCAATGAACATTCAAAAGATTAATCAAAGGCTTGACAGTTGTTAACAGTTCAACATGGTTCCCATAATTATCCAATTAAACATATAATGCAAATAGTAGAAGTCTTATGGGTTCCATAGAGCATGAATATCAGGCTGCTTCAGAAAACTATTAACTGTAATGTACTGTCTGCTGAGTCAGAAGAAAGCGAAAGGAGAGCTAGTACATTTATAGAGGAAGGCAGGCAGAAGAAAAATAGAGTGGAGAGACACGTAACTCAACCACTCTTTATGTGGTCACATAAACACAACAGACAGTGGTAAAATCCAGAAAACAAAATTTAAGTAACAATTATTGTAAAACCAAAAGAATGCAAAGCAATGACTTTACCCTATAATTCCTACTGGCTGCACGATACCCACAGCATACTTCAACCACACTTTTCTAGCTCGCTGCTAAGTTAGAAACATGGATGTAATTATAGTTGTTGGCTTTTGACTCTGTCTATAAACCATGCAGAGATAAACCGCTATTAGTGAACATAGCAACTCCATATAATTGTGTTTTGACATTATAGGTAAAAACAGTGAGAAGGCAAACTAACCACAGCAATTATAAACAGCACGCTCAAGGGCACATTAGGTCACTGATGACCTTGACTGCATTGTAGTAATCCCTAAGCTGCGTTTTTACACGTTCAAACGCACATCCGCGCACGTGGGCAGACACTTCACACCTGTCTTTTCTAGGGAAATGAATTTAGTGAACATAAAAAATACGAAATTACATATTCATAAATACCCAAAGGAATGTAAAATATGTACGGTATGGGTCAAATATCTGTACTTTTAAAAAAATCTTACGGTATTTTAAAAAGGCAACATTTCGTGTTGTGTTTTTTCTAAAAATATTCTATTTTGCAGCTGTATCTACTCAGGGGAAAAGAATTGAAGAAACCTGATTCAGTATCAAAACTTCTGCTACTATATAAGTCGTGTTTAGGGTGCAGTATTTGGAGGGTAATTTTTAAATGCTTGAATCATCTACTTACACTGATAACATTTCCGCAATAATTATTCAACTATTTACCTCATTTTATTGGGTACAGACAGAACTATTACATCAATTTCTTTTTATAATAGTCTTCCGCTCTCCCATCAAAGTGGTACCAAAGGGTATCCAGAGGGCAATAAATATTCAAAACTTATTATTTAAGCATGATACTCTGGAATAAAATGCAGTAGTGTGTTCAACTTTTTCTCTAAAGTACAAAATGGTTTGCACAATCAGCAACAATATAAATGTGAAAATCACAATAATGTTCTATTATATGTGGTGGTCTACTTTGCAGAAGTCCAACTTATAAGAGAGGTGATTTTTTTAGGAGATTATCATAAAAATGGTAATGTAAAAACATGATCTTTAGACTATGTTAATGTCACTAAAATAATCTCATCTATTTACATATTTCTTAAAAGTGTACATAGATTTTCTTTTATGCACTTTTCTCGTTTGGTCTTCTTAATAAGCTGATCAGGAATGCAAGCGTATTTGCTCTTTTTACAGATCTGGAAACAGCTTCCTCAAGCTGGCTCACCTGCCCAGAATCACAGGACTAATGAGGAGCCAGGCAGCCAGGTGAGCTCCTTGTGCAGGGCTCCAGAACCTGAACACCTGGGTTCGAATCCCTGCTCCTCCTCTTACTCTGCTGTACAAACTTGGGTCCTGACGAAATCTCTCTCTGCCTGTTTTTATTTCTAACAAAAAGATGGCAATGACGACGATCGTGATGGCTTCTGCATCAAGGAGTTGGGAGGATTAAATGAAATACGCTATGGAAAGCACACAAGAGTGCCTGGCATATAGTGAGTGCTTAATAAATATTAGATGTTGTGACTGTTGTTATTATTACTTCCATCTTAATGCTGGCTGAGACATTTTGACATGGTTAAAAGATTAAATAACCACAGAAATATCAAATCCAGAGATTAAAGTCTGGCACACACTCTAAAAGAAAACTAACTGACACGCCAGACATCATTGTCATTCTTGACTAGGGGGTCTTGGGGAATGAGTTCCATTGGCTGTTCTTAAAGGTTTTCTAACAAAATGCTCATTTATTTATGTCATCTCACTGGACTCACTGGACACAAGTTTAATGAACTTAGGTTAAACTGAGAAAAAAACTATACAAATTAAATCTGTGGTAAAATGGCAACAGCGCACTAGTGTCTGTACCCACTTTATCTTGGGGATCAAAGTCCCCCTGTCTTAACTGCCACATTCCAGCCTGGACAGAATAGTTTCTGTGTAACTAACTGGCAGCTCGAGCATCTTGACTGGATGTTCACAGTTAAGGGCTTTAACATAATGTCTTCGAGGACAATGGACTCCTCATTCAGGGCAGGAGCAACCCTGATATTGTTCAGGGCTGCACAAACTCAAGTTCACTCAGCCAGAGCCTTCACCGTTCTTTTTATAAAGCATCTAATGAAAGGAAACGGAAGGAAGGGGCAAATATATAAAATCAATATGTTTAAATGTTTTGTGCCAACATCAAGGAACACCAGAGAAAGTTCCATCGCTTGTTGCTCACTGAGGGAAAAAGCAGCAGTGTCTGTGGGACAAACCAATGCACAGCGAGGCAGGTAGAAAGAAGAAATGTTTGCAGCAGACAGGAAAAAAACAAACATATAATTATTTCCTCCTCTAGGTAGGACCACACTGAGATTTCATGACAGCTCTATAACTCTACTTCACAGGAATACGTTATTATAAAATGCAACTGAAATCCCTTGAAAATGAAGAAAAGACCCTTTTTAAAAAGAAAAGAAAAGAAATTGTTTCACTTGGAAAAGACTGAAGAACAGGCTCTTACATGGAGAGGGAACAGCAGTGAGACTGGGAATACGAGATGGGAAGGAGGCAGTCATAGGTTCAAATCTTAGCTATGTCAGTTGCTAGCTGCCTGACTAGGAATTTATTCAACATATTTAACCTCAATTTCCTCACCTATTAAATGATGACAATAATGCCTACTTCTTTTGGTAACTATAATGATTACATTAAATAATTCAGGTGGCATATGGGACATTCTCAACATGCTGTATTTTTATTACTGCTACTATTTACTACCAACTATTACTACCCTGATAATAATAATAATAATAAGTAGTAATAATAAGAGGGATCCCTGTTTTTCTGAAGAGAAAGGGGAGTCATTTCTGGATCCTTCCATCACATTATCTTTGTAAGCTTCACTGTCTTATCTACAAAGGAAATCAACCCATTGAACCAAAAAGTGAATGAAAGATACAGGAATAGGGGTGGGGGTGTTTCTATCCTACAAACCATAGGATGATTTACAAATCTCCTAAATTTTGATCTAAATAATCCACAAAGCAACTACCCAAAATTCAAAAACAGTTTTGACTCTGTTTAGAAAAATTCAACAAAAATTATTATGGAAATCAAAATATACGTCCTCTGTTGATATAGCTATTTTCTTAGAAAACTCTCATCACAGGAAGAACCCAGAGTACACTTACTCAGGTGTAAGCCAATGTCAATAAACCCAAGAAAAATACACCAACTTTTCTAACAAGAAGAATAGAAGAGGAAAAAACATTCTAAGACTTGTAAGAAAAACCATGAATTTAGCATGGTGTGAGTGAAATAGGGAAGTCTTTATCAGAAACCAATCATAAAGACCATCACGCCTGAAGATTTGGATTACTATGTATAGCTCTTGACTTGCTTAATCCTCTGTTTTAGGCTGTTTTATTTTCCCTATGTATGCTTTGTGGTCTACACAATAAACATCCAATTTCAGGGTCTCACACAAAAGCACAACAGAAAAGGAGGAAACAACAAATGAGAAAGACCGCTTAGTTTTAGGAGAAAAGATTAGTTTGGAAATCACTATAACTTTACTTTCTATATCAGAATTAATAGAGCAAAATTCAAAGAAACAACTTACAAATCAAAGATAACTTTTTAAAACGTGTGAATAATTAAAATGAGTTCATCTTTTTAAGACGCAGAGATTATCCCTCACTATCTAAAATTTTCTTCTGCTCTGTCTACGTAATGTGGATAGAGTAACTTCGCCATCTAGAATGAAGGTTAAGACAGCTCCAGAGACAAACTACATGGGTTTAAATTCGGGCTCTGTCACTCAACTAGCTGGACCGCAGAGTTCTCATTCATGAAAGGACAACTCTTCAAACAATACCTAATACATAGGAAGCGCTCACTGAATGTTAGCAGGACAATTATATACCAAAAAGCATTGTGGGAAATCACCACAGCCTAGAAAATCCTACCCACCTTTACTCAAATTATCTATTGAGCATCAGGTCACCAGGCAAGGCCTTTTCCAAGTCATTAACTCATTTAGCCCTACAAAAAGCTCTTAAGGTTGGTATTATCTCCATTTTACACAGAAGAAATAGAGCCTCAGGGACATTTAAAACACTTGCTGAAAGTCATACAGCTAAAAACAGAGTCTCAGACTCAGTCCTCCTGATTTCAACTTTACAGCACTGCTTTTATGGCTCCTTCCAGCAAGCTGTAACTCCCTGTGCTCCTGGTCACTTCCTCCAGGGATAGGCTCGCATCAGACTGACATGTTAACTGCAAAACCTGCAACACATGTGCGGATGTCTGAGGCGTTGGAGAAGTTATTGGGTGTACCCCCAAGGCCACATCCTATTCTTCTGTTCCGTGATTTGCAGTCATCATCACCAAGCCCAACATGTACTCACTACTCCTGCAAGCTTCGCCACAGTTCTTGATTTTCTCACTTCTGAATGGTATGGTGCTAATGCCGCTCAGAGCCCAGGGTGACAGCTCCAGTTAGGAGCAAGGCCAGAGTTCAGAAAGGCATCCTCACCCCGTTCCAATTGCCTGCAAGAAAAGCTACACGCTACAAGATGTCACAGAGCATGCTTGTTATTATCATATATACCCTTCAAAAATATTTTCTGTCATACAGATGAAAAAATTATACTTGTTTATCAGAATAATCCATCCTCCCGGTCTCACTTTTTTCTCAGAAATTGTCACAAGTTTCCATAAGTCATTTCCTTCAGGTGATGTTTATATAACCACTACCATTGCTCTTTTCACAAAGCACTTATTATGCACCTAACGGCAATGCTTTCTTAGTTATGAAAAAAGAGCAAAAAACATCAGATAATTCTTTAAGTTGTCTTTCCCTAATGGAAAGTTAGTAAAACGTCTGTCTTCCCTGTATTGTAATCCCAGAACCTGGCACAGTGCCTGATACATAGTAGGAACTCAGTGAATATTGTTGAATGACTAAGCAACTTGTTTGCAGATGGACGAATGGCTTTAAAATGCCATCATAAAATGGCAAATGGAGACAGACTTCTTTCTAAATTTCAGTGATCATAATTTTGCTATATCCGCACATTCGACTATACAATCAACACTGTATGTCCCTTAGGAGGAATAAAGGAAAGAGAATTATAAATAAAGACAAAATCTGATCACTGCCCTCTAAGAACTTCCATTCACTCGTTACTTGGCCGAGGGGGTGGGAGAAGCACAGAGGAATTGAGAATGCCACACACTGGGTTCAATCCTATCTTCAGGAGTTAAGCCTGGGAACCTTTAATGTTTGAAAGCGACTTTAAATGGGCTATAACACAGCACTAGCCAAAGGAGTACCACAGTTTTCATTTTATATTTTTTCTCTAGTTATCCATAAGGAAACACTCTACTTTTGAATAGGTATCATTTACAGAGAGAAAAATATATTAGACTTCAATATATAAAGCTATTTTATTGTTGGGTGTGTCACTGTATCAGTTTATCACTTTTAGTGACAAAAGTATAAATTTGCATCAGATCAGATATTTCAGCATCACAATAAAAGCCCTCATCACGCTGAAACAAGTCTTTTTTCTACTGAGTTGGGGAGCCACACCTGAATTTTAAAATGATAATAATAATAATAGTGATGTAAACTGGACACAAATTGAATTCAGCCAACTTCAGAATATTTTTTAAATAAAATATTTGTTGTAGAATATTCTACTTTTCAGATGTTTTACTGCCTATAGATTTATTTTCTCGATTCTAAAAGATCTAAAGCAAATTATTACATACATGACAAATATATATTCACATGCTCCACTGAAGATTATAATTACAAACAATAAAAATATTAGAATTAATAAAAAGATACTATCTAAAATATTTTTAAACAATGGATATAGGATTACACTGAAATCTAAGAGCTAAGCTATATACAAGAATAATTTAGATACGAGAATTCAATATTACTACCCACACTAAAAAACAAAGAAAGAGAGTAACCAGTCAAAGCCATTTAGTATTGAGTATTTTAGCATCTGGGTTAAAGTTTCTTACTAGGTTTTTCTTTCATTACCAAATTTTTTAAACAAAACACCAAATTTGCCACAAAAAATAACAAAATATATAATTCCCAGGACAGTATATATCATTGTCAAATAGAGTTCATTTCTGTAAGAGGTGGATTCTTGGTTATCTGTTTCATTTTGTTTTGTTTTTGTTACGTAACCCCTGAGAAAACTCTGCTTCAGACTCACCTCCTCTCTGTGACCTTTCCATTATAGTCCCACAGGGTCTGCTCCCAGAGAACTCAGCAGATCCAACTATATATAGTAGTCGGTGAGACTATTAGTTACTTGTATACTTGCCCACTATCTTTGGCATTTTTCTTTCCCATAAACGCTGCAAGTGACCATTATCCTCCCTTTTCTACCTGTAAATTATTTGGGAGAGGCCATCTATATTTTCACTATTTTTTTCCTAATTCCTTAAAATACTGCAAGTGCTCAGTTCAGAGCTCCTACTCAATAAATGCATTTCTCAACCATTTTCTACCTTTATCCCAAGTGTTATGTATTTTTCTTGAAAGATATATTTTAGTAAATTCATATATGTCTACTTCCTTGATTATATGATGTATGTGGAATCATATTAATCAAAATAAAAAGAACTAATATACCACATATATGTATACACACACACAAACACGCACTTAGGAAAAACCTAATGACTGAAAAAAATGAATAATAAGATAAAGATTATTACCCAATGACTACTGAGGAAAAGGTGCCAACACCAAAATTGTTTAGGCACTTAAAATGTATTGTCGGGGCCCGGCTGGTGGCGTAGTGGTTGGGTTTGCGTGCTCTGCTTTGGTGGCCCAGGGTTCGTGGATTTGGATCCTGGGTGCAGACCTACATGCCACTCATCAAGCCATGCTGTGCCAGTGTCCCACATACAACATAGAGGAAGACTGGCACGGATGTTACCTCAGGGACAATCTTCTTCAAGCAAAAAGAGGAAGATTGGCAACAGATCTTAGCTCAGGACCAACCTTCCTCACCAACAAAATAATAATAATAATAATAAGGTATCTAAAAATATATATATATACATATATAGTCAATGAAATGATTTTTTAAAATTATGTAACATTTTTAATGAATAAAACAAAATAGTCAAAACTATTAAAATTATTCTTCAGAGAATAATCTTACACAAAATACTGAGATAGTTCTTCCAAACTTTTTGTAGAACTGTAACTCACTGCTATTGGAGACATAAAGGAAGAAAAACATATATCACCATTCAAGCCCATGAAAAGGTTTGGGATTTTTAGTCTTGGTTTCCTGCATAAATACCACTGTCTCAAGTATTCCCTGCTAGGCAACAGTTATGGGTATGTTCCCTTTTGTTTCTGATTATGTTTATGTCTGGGATTTCCTTATAACCCAAATGAAAAGCCTTATGAAAAATGGATAGCAGTAAAATATTCTAGATTCTAAGAAGACATGTGAACAGGAATCCAGCATGTTTTTATGCTTCCAGGAAAGGCTACTTCCTTAAGTCCCCTACAAATACTGAAATGAGCATTATGATTTGCTATGGTTCTATACTGTTCACTTCTTTGAGGATCAATCTTGAGACATTACATAGCCACTATAATATTTTAATTTTTGCTATATTAACATGTTTTCTTCCCACTTTTGGCATAGCATTGTCCCTAACTGAATGTTCTAACCCACAAAAAGGGAAATCAAGTCTTCCAGAATCCTCAGCACAGGTGGTGAGTATTCACTCATTGAACAAATAAGTACTCAGGACCTAATATGTGCAGGCACATTCTAGTTGCTGATTATACGTCACAGCAATAATTGCAAACATCTTATTGCGTACCTACAGTGTGGTAGGCATGGCGGTAAGCAGCTCACAAGCATTTTCTCATTTTACCCTCACAACTGCCAAATAAAGTAGGTACCCGCTCCACAGCTCAGAAAACCTCAAATCTTAGAAGATATAATTTGCCAAATCACAGTGAACAGCAGTAAAACAAACATTTAAACCAGCAGCTTAATTCCAGAATATGCTCTATTACTAACATGAAAACTATACTTCATACGGTTTTATTCTACTCGTTCTTGAAATTTAAAGTACATATGAGGCGGGGGTGACATTTCTTATACAGTGGCCAATCACCAGCAGAGATACAAAAGAAAATAAAGTAAGTCTCAATAAAAAGCAGATTTTCCCAGTTTGAGGAGCTTTCCTTGTATTACTTCAGTAACAGTCATCTGATTTGCCCCTAACGTTCTATATTCAGTTTAAATAATTTATATTCATTCATTCAACAAAGACATATTATCTATTTCATAGTCTGCTCCCATAACATTTCCATTGATTTTGGTGTCATGCACTTGCATTATTCCATCTTTTATTCATCTATTTTTCCATCTACAATTGTGCCTTTAAAACATGCTTTTAAGCTTTCCCCATAAACTATCAAACTAGAAATTAGCTACTCAAAGTAGCTGATATTAAACATTTCCTTTTTTGTTTGAAGCTTTAGTGCATAGTTGGGTATCTTAGGTGTTAGCTTAGTTCTCCATGTGAGCTGCCACCACAGTATGACAAGTGACAGACAGATGGCGTGGTTCCTGGGCTGCAATGGTCTTAACCACTAGACCACCAGGACTGGCTCTAAACTTTTTCTAATACTACTAATATTTCTGCTTTAATTTATTAAACTCTGCTGTATTCAGGGGTGCCTTGATATACATAAGCACATTACATGACACTCATAAAACATAATTTACAGATAAATCTTTCATGTTATAAAAGAATTCTTACCTTAGCAAAAGGATTCATTCAAAGTTTCCTTTTGAAATTGAATTCCCCTTGTGAATTTAATATGTTTTGGTTTCTAAAAATTAAACTAAGAAAAAATTCTTAGAAACATCTCTTAAATAAAAGAAAGTATATGGACATTTGTTTTAAACTTGTAAAAAAGCAATTTTTTTAAACTAAGATGAGAGATACACACCACACAAACGAAAACGGAGATGTAGTTAACTATCAAGCTATCTGAAAATTGCAGACATCCAGGAAACAGAACTTAAACCAATTCCTGACAACCAGCTCCCACCTTTTCTTCCAATATCTAACTTTCAAAGATTTTCCTTATAACCAATCTCAAACATGACCTTTAATGTTACTGGAAATGTGGCAGTACATTCTTAATGGATCCTTCCTGTTTTCCAGCCACTACAAATCTATATTTGACCATAACTTAAATAGTATTTTCCTTCCACTGAAAAAGAGAAAGGCAGTCATTTTCATGAAGACCATGGCTGCAGGCTGACTTCACTAGAATACATCCTATGAAAAGGTATAAAGGAAAAAACTGGAGTCTGGAATCAACTGATTTCAATAAATTACAAATGATTGTACAAGACTTTTAATCACGATTTTCCTCTACGTTCCTTAAAAAAAGACTGCTGCTATGTTCACAAAATAACACTTTTCATTATTTATGCTTATTTATGCCCGTGTAGCAGTGAAACTAAAACAACAAACCGAAGTGGCTTTGGGCCTCTCCTAGACTCAGTACCCACAGCTGTAAAGTGAGAAGGGCTCCAGGGATTCCCCAGCTCTAAAATTCTAGGAGTTAAAGACCTCTTTCTTTAAAAAGCAAGCTTTTTATCTAGATTGAACCAAATGATTTGACTATTGGACTTTGAATTGAGCAACATGAAAGTGTTACTCAAGAGTCAAGTTACACATTTTCTATTTCTCTTTAATAAATAAAATCCATTAAAAGCCCAAATTTAACAAGAGTACGCTAAACTTTATTAAACATTGCTTAATATCAAGGGGATCCTCCCTCTGCCAAGGTAACCAGAAGCCAAATTCCTAAGATGCCAAAGCTAAGAAGGACAGTGGAACTCCTCTAGCCAGTTCCCTCACTTGACAGGTAAAGAAACTGAGTCACTGAGAGACCTAAAATCTCCCAGGTGCTTGCAAGCAGGAGGGCTTCCAATTTTCTTCTCTTCATCTTCAGAATGCTGCTTCAAACACGGTGGCATGGGGTGAACTCTACATCAGTAGACAAAGGACTAGAAGGTAATTCCATTACCAGATCACTAAATAATGTAGAGCCTAATTTTTCTTCTTTTTTTAATGCAAAGACCTTATGTTCAGAAACTTACAGTTCAAAGTACATTAAGTAAAATCATGTCCATATGCAGATATGTCTTCTCCCATATGCATCTTAAGAAAACAACAAACAAAAAAATAATTTATCATCAGCCCCTAGAACACAAAAACTGAAATTAAAAGAAAGAATGGAGTAAATCTAAATTGTATATTTTCATTCCTTCTAAAAGGATTAAATAACAGAATTCTAAATGGTTTGTTTGTACTTTCCATGCAATATGTAGATTAACCATGAAATTCTGTTTGGGACACTTTGACATCTGTTTTCAGTGCATTACAATGAAATCTGGGGACTTGATACATACATTTGCTGTAATAAAACTGTCACTAATCAGTGTTTTCCAAAATATTGCCCATAACTATTACTATTCAGTAGTCTCATTTGCATGATCTAATATTGTTGCTACATCATGTTTTTCCCTGACAATGTGTTAGCTGGTCCCAGGCACATGGTCTAAAATGGCTGCAAACCACTCGATAATCTCAGCATTTCCATAGTACTCTGTACATACGCACGCAATCTGTCCTAGAATTAAACTAATGCTTCATCCTTCACGAAATATTTTCCCTGTAACTGGAACCCCCAAGGTTGAATTCCCAGCCCCGGGTGTAAAAAACTCAACAACAATAAAAGAGCCCACATTGAGGAGGAAATTACGCCTCATGGGGCTTCTACAACAGAAGATGTAAACATAACCCTAACTCAGAAGTCCCTTCAACAAATCTGTAATAACGCTGTTTGAACAGTGAATGCAGGGTCCGTTGTTAACTTAAACCATTTCTGTGAAACACAGAACAAGACTGGACCAGACTTTAAAGTCGAGTCTACTTCATTTTCTCTAGGATTAATAAAACAGCTGTATCAATGGCAGGTACCAAGAAAGACCAGCTCACAAGGTGTTAACACAACCTCCTGATATTTGATTGAACAAATGTTTCCATTTTATATTGCATATATCTGGTGTGTCAAGCACAAAATTTGGATCTCAGGGGGAAAGTAATTCTGAGAGCCCAAACATGGTATTCAAAAAACACAAACTTAGGAAAAACAATTTGTCTACCTATGCTGATTGGAAATGAATTCCATATTTTATCAGTACTTGGAATCACATTCATATTGCTTAACAGTCCAATATAATTTCATTTTGCCCTCCTATGAACTCATCTTAAAACTGAAATATGTTTCTCTATACACATGTTTTATATTATACAAATGTTGGATACAAAAAGTAGATTAATTGTAGGCCCTAATGCTGTGTTTGTTAGTACTAAGAAGTCATTCCAAATGTTCCAAAAGGGATTAATGTAGTATAACAAGTCTATTTAATTATTCTAAGACCAGTGATCCTCATATTACTATAAGCAGCTTTTCCCTTATTTGGAGACCGTAAATAGAACAGATATTGTTACATGATAACTATAAGTCTTATCCAAAAATATTAATGCTTTACCATCCGGAAATTTAAAGAAATATGTTAGCCTCATCTCCACAAGGCTATGAAAGGCAAGCAATATTTAAGAACCACGTATGCATTTCCATTTTAAGCCAACATCAACTTTAAATCATAAGTGCAAACAAAGCTTTTTCAAAAGTATTAGAAAGACAAAATACGGAATCCTTCTGCCAACAGCAATCCAGTTCACATACATAAAAAAAATTTTGGATACACTCTGTTTCATGTACTAAAATGCACGCGTCTCGATTTTGTGTGTCCCACAAACAGAATAGCAACTAAATACCAGGTATGTTCTCGAAAAGGCATGACACAGATTATTAAAAAATTACATGCCAGAATCTAAACAAGCTAATCAATGTTCTGATTCTGCTTTCTGCACACCCTAGTTACCCTTTAACTGATGAACAAACAGTGAGATAACTTTTCCTATTAACTCCTGGCCAGAACCCCTAGGTATTATTATAAAATGCTTCATACAAGAATATGATTCTTTTTGTCCTGCACTAACGTAACATATGATTTAAGGTGTTTCCTTAGTAGAGATTATGGAAATGGGCTAATTTATCCATTTTCCAAAGCTGCTGTGCAAAGTGAGCGAGGGAAGCAACCCACTGGTCATGGACAACAAGCACCACGACCAGATGCCCAAGATCTGGCCACAACAGAGGCATCATGACCACACAGATCCGACCAATCAGAGCCACTAAAGTCAAACACTAAGTCCAAATCTAGTTTGGGAAGAAGTAAATGTTTTAACCACTTTGCATTTGGCTTCCAGTTGTTCTTAGTAAAAGTGAAATCACTTTCAGAAATATTAACTTTTTTCCTCTAGGGATTATTTCATTAATTTTCTTAATACCATAAAAAGGACGAATGGGAAAGACTGAGTTAAAGGAGAAGAGTTCAATGGCAATAAAGTCAAAACAATTCATGTAACTAATTAAACATTTTGAGTTTTGACCCAACTAGGGGCCATTTTTAAATAAGACACTTTCAGCCCTAGAGTCTAAAAACTAGCAGCTTGCTCTTCTTCAAGAACGATCCAGTCTAGCCACATCATCAGCACTTCTGTCCAACCAAATCTAAAACATAAGTGTAGTTCTCTCAAATGCTGGCAATTTATTTTTTTTGTAAATAAAAATCGTATGCTTTTACTGGAGTCCAATGAATTACAAGCACTTGCTAGGATACCCTTTATTCAACACAAAAGCTGAGTTATTTACTCAGAGAGCCACTAATAAAATTATTTTACTCCTTCCTCTCAAATACTCCTAGATTGATCAAGCAATCAATTCTCTGGTAAATATGATATAAAGGATTACTAAAACTGTACAGTAACTCTAATTTAAATAGATTTTAAAACTATATACAACTAGCTAACTTCATGTGCCTGCATTTAGAGGTTTTACTAACAAATATCTATACACATTACTGTGATCAGGACCTTCATTTCTCTTTGGAACGTCTTATCACCTGAGATACATAAAAACTCATTGAGGACCTCTTGCTTCAACACCCAAAGACATCTTCTTTTCACTGTTGGGTAGTTTCTCTGAAAGTCTACATTATGCTCTATTTCTTCATACAGAGTAATAATGGATACTATTAACATCATGGCTTTTACTTACATGAATTATTTCATGTAATCCTAAAATAGCCCTGTGAAGTAGGCATTTTAATTCCCATTTTTACAAAGCACATGGAGCTTAAGTGACTTAGCCAAGGTCACAAAGCTAATAAAGGGCAGAACCAAGACTAGAATGCAAAACGTCAGATTCAGGCACTTACTTTCCACGCTCTACAAAAACTAAAAAGGCAAGAGGAAGGGAGACCTGCTCAACTCCGAAAGCGAGTCAAAATTCAAAGGATGGCAGAATACGTTAAATAGCATGTTATCAACTCCTCAATCTGTGAATGAACTATCCTTCTTAAATAACTCCTAGAAGATCTACCTCTCTCTTTTTTTCCTCTAACTTCACTTCTCTTCAACTCTCTGCAACACACATATACACCAGCACCCACCAATTACCCATGGTCCAGAAACTTAACGTCTTTAACACAATAGCTGAGGTATGTTTTAAATTCTTTCAATGGAGGAACTGAGGCAGACTTCTGGAAGTAGTTGTAGATATTTTTTCAATCGTCAGGGGCTGGTTGCTGCACTTGTTCCACAGTCCCACTGCACGTGACCCATTAGCCCACCAACCACATCCAAACCTGACTCTATGTTGGCTCTACCACTGAGGGCGCCAGTGAGTGACAGGAAGGGCAAGAGAGAGGTTTCCTAGTCTAGACTGATTTTCATAAAAGAGGAGAGAGAAACTGAGGCTGCTGACTAAAATCAGATTCAGTGCATTTCATTGATCCTTTTTCCTTGGACCCCTACGATGCTGGATTATCAACATAATTAATACTGAAAAGCATTTAATTCCTTGATCTTATGAACATTCCTGGGAAAAAAATAGTTTAAGACAACAACCAAAAAAAAGAACAAAAAAAAAAGGAAAACCCTCTCACCTGCCATTTCAGATACTTTCAAAATCAGAATAGAAAAATCTCGTGCTTTTTTCCAGGTTCTAGCGCCTGTACCACATTGTCTCTCATCTGTCAGTGTATCCACACACATGTATAAACAGTACGTGGCATGCAAGTAAGGAAATGCACATTCTAACTTAAACTTCCTTTTTTCCTCTAATAATTTAAAAATAAAATGTAACAGCTTGGATTTCAAATATTTAATCTGGCAAATATAGGAAAAATCATGAACTACAATGTCATAGTTGGCAAAGAAAAATTTGGTAGGATAAAAATAGCTGTGTTTTAACATTTTAGAAGGCATTTCCAATATTTTAAAAATAAAATTATTTCAGTGCTTCAGAAGAGAAGAACAGAGGTAAAATTTTCTATTTTTGCATATTAGGGCTTCATAAAGAATGGAAAAAATAATTTTTATATTCAGTAAAATAAATATTTAATTTCACATGCCGGCAAAAGTCCCCACAGAAGTAAAAACTTCAAATTTACTAATGGTTCACTACTATGTCATGAAATTTAGCTACTTAAGTCACAAAGAATAGGCTCCCCCTAAAACTGTAAGTTATAAGATGGAATATATAAAGTTACCACATTACTCTCATTTTTAAAAAATTTTGTTTTTATCCTACATGTTTACTATACAGCTTTTTCCAGTACTGGACAAGGATTTATAGAGTGAAGTTTAAAAGGCAGTCATTTTAGGACTTACACATTGGTAACCAAAAGCATAACTAAATTTACCACTTCTACCCTATATAATGACAATAAAATATTTTTTATTGTAACAGCTGAAAATGTTGAAAAGTAATTATTAAGGAAATCATAAATATAAAAAGCTGAAAAATCAACCTCAGAAGAGGAGGGAAAAGGAAATTGTGACATTCATCATCATAAAACACGGCAACCGAAAATCTAAGCAAAAGAAATGCAAAGCCCTCCAAATACCAGAATTCTATCCCCCACGTCCTGTAACCAGGAGGGCTGCAAATTTGTCCCCATCACTGTCAGCAAACAAAAGAAAGTCACTTCTACAGCCAGACCATGTCAAACAGAAGACATAGCTACTGCAGAGGGACGCCTTGAATCCACTGGGGTGTAAAGTCAGGGCTGGGGCTTTTTGTCAGCTATTACCATAAAAGAATAAGAGGAAACAGTGACATTACTACACAATAGAAAGGTCAAACAGCTTGCAGCCATTTCATGACCCAGACAAGTCAAGGTCAAAGGATTCAGGTAGCAACTTAGCCAGGGCATAAGTTACAGCACAAATGAATTGTTTTAACACATCAGCTTTGGTCAATTAAACCTAACAAGGCAAGTTGCATCACGTAGCAGGGTTCCTGACACCAAGGCCAGAAGCTGAGACCGACCTCATAAAACAAGGCTTTTAACATAGCATAGCAAATTTAAGGTAATCCATCCAGAAACTGCAGATGTCAGAATAATAAAATACAAGTTGTCCTAAGCAGGAACACTTTTCACACTTTAGAATTCACTAATAGAGGGGTATAGACTTCATATTGACATACTCCTGTTATTAATATAAACATAAATGTAATCCCTACTCACATGAATTACAGAATACATCCTATTTCAAAGAGCTTTCTTAACATCTGTGTTCATGATTCTATTTTTGTCCTAAGTTCTACCATTCCCTGTTAATAGCAAGACACATCTCCAGGTATTTTTTTTCAATGTGAGTTTTGAAAAATCAAGTTTAAAAAAGTATCTTCAGCTTCATTCAGCATCAGAATATATATTAGTGTCACAATATTAACTGATCTTGTTAAATGCTTTTGTGTAGTTTTCTGGGAGATTGTCTGTATTTTAGCATTCAACTGAATACTATTTACTAAATTTTCTATTTTGAGAAATGGAGTTGAAGCTAACCAGAATTTTAAAACTGCATATATTTAATGAAGTTTTTTTTCAAATGCAATGCTTTTCTTTTTTGCACTTGTTTAAACAAATCCCATTTTCAACTGATTTGTGCCTCATCCATCGCTTACTACATGCTCTGAACCGCCTTAAAATAAGATTCTGAAAATATACAACCTCCAGGCAACTCTCCGCTAGTAAAATTACTTCATCCGTCACCCCATATTTTCAATTATATAGTCCTTATTCAGAGTTCTTTAATTTGTCTGTGATTCATCAGTGCTGTCCCGTTTAAACTACCATCATAAACAGAGAGAACATGTGTATCTAAGTGTCTTCTTATAAACAATGTATTTATGCACAAGAATAGTTTGCATTCCCATCTCAGAACATTGCTTAATGAAATTTTGGAATTTTTTTTTTGGTATGCGTGGCCTTCAATTCAGCCTCAAGGTCTTTCCACCACACTGGTTAATTGGTAGCCATTTCTTCTAATTTTCTGAATAATATAACAACCAAAAAGCCCAACCATTCAAGTCCCATTAGCCTCACATCGTGTAACATTCAGTCTAATACAAATTAAGCCCGCAGACTCGCACCTCACTACACGCACTTAGTTTTCACAAGTTCTCTGCAGTTTGGTGATTTATTCTCGATGCCAAATCCTAACAACTGAATTCAGTTAAATTAACCACATCACATAATTAGAGTTCAAGGACCCAAGAATGCACTTTAAAAAGAGACAACATACCACGTTGCCACAGAAAAGTGAGCATGATTAAGAGGAAGCTCCCCTCTTGCTATGCTTGGCGCTGAGGCATGGTGCTGTAATAACTCCAGTTTCCGATCGCATAACCACTAGTCCTTGAGATTTCTAAAATTATTCCTCCTCCACAAGGATGGAGGAAAAAAAAGTTGGAAAACTTTGCTTTGAACATTATGTTGGCTAATCATTTGCTCTGCCATAGCACAGACACACTGAAAAACTTGCAAGTTCTCCCTTCCTCGACTTCAAACCAGAAAATGCTATTCTGTCACAAAAACTGAAGAGAAACTTCCACCCAAAAGCTAGTGTCAGAGCCAGGGATCACCCCGGCCTTTGCCCACAATTTTCAGATATTTAATAATTCCCTATTTTAATGAATGTTTCATATGCTATTTCCACTCTCTGCCAACCTTAAGCTTCAAACAAAGCAATAATTATTCCTTTGATTATAAAGTCAGTTATCATATAAGCCACTGAGATGACAGAAAGGAAGACTGACTTATTTTGACTTTTAAGAATTCCAGAGAGTTCTGATTCAGTCTCCCATTGGGTCCCTCCCTCTTCAGGTGCTGAAATTCCAACTGGTTGGCAGAAACAGCAAGAGCAAGAATGTCATAAAACAGTTTTTTTAAGCTCAGGGTCTAGGTTTTTAGTTCAATCGAGTATAATGAATGTTTATGAGAAAAACTTTGGTAAGCCAGATATCTTGGATTGTTGCTTCCAATCACAGCGCCAAATTTAAAAGGAAAAAGTTAATGGAGGATTTAAACTTGGATTTCCTTTTGGCAGTTTCCTCCTAAATTCCAAATTTATGGAAAAACAAGTAAGTAAATTAAAAATCCTACCAAATCTATATTCCATCTATGAGTGGATATACTTCCTATGTACCAACTTAGAAAACAGGGGCGCTAGGTGGCCTCCGCAGAGGCATCTGCCCAGCTCGAGGTCTCCAGGTCCACACTCTGTGTCTGTCAGAGAGCCACCCTCTGGGAGCCCCAACCATTACCTCCTGCCACTGCAACTCACACTTCCCCCAAATTACCATTATTCCTGAACAATGAACATTATTTCGGTTCTTTTACATATAGAGTTATCTGACCATACAGGAGGCATAGTGCAATAAATTTGCAAATCCAAACACATAATCTGGATGAGTATTTTTTCTTACAAAATGTGTGATGCTGTGTATATGGGGGGAGGGCATAAGGTGGAGAGAGATGCCTAATGTTCTCAGCAGGATATTTTACCAACCTTTGCTGCCTCCAGAAAGTGGGTCACGATATATTTCTCTAAATATTTGAAAATCATAATTGATGTAACAAACAAGCTTCTTTCTCTCTCTCTCTCCTTCGCCTTTGAAAAGTGAGATCATATTAACAGCGATGCAAGAGCTTGGTCTGCCATATCAGAACACAGATGCCAAGCTTTCCCAGCTGACAACTGGGGCCTCAGAGTTTAACTCTTGAATTGTCTGGCAAAGCTATCATGTAGCACGGACATCATGGCATAGAGGGCGAACTTCTGGCCCCTTAGACTGTGTTTTCCTCTTATCAGTGAGAAAATTGCAAAGTATCTTATCTTACAATATATGTTCCCACAAAGGTCTCATTAAGCCTAGGAGCAAGACATGCCAATAAGAGCCCTTCTTTATCTGGTGAATTGTGTGTGAGCCAGAATGCAAAAAAAATGTGCACTAGAGTTCATGAGTTCAGTCAAGGACAGGATGCTGGATGGGAAAACTTAACAGTGTTCCCCTAAATCAAACATGCATGCAAACTTCATGCTCTCTGAGCATTTCACAGTGCCAGTACACCAAATCATCCTACAGAGCGGCCTCATTTCAACAAATTATGAAAGCTTAGCTTTCCCCATAATGAGAAATCTCTGCAAATGAAGTGAAGTTTATTAAAATGTTAAAATACGCTGTCAACTTGCAAACAATTATCTACTTAAGCTTTTCATAAAGAAATAATTGTTACCCAAAAGGCTTCTAAAAGTCAGTAACTGAAGGAGGAAAATAATTCTTAGTATTTGCTTCCTCACTAATGATATGTGACAACCAGGAAGGATTCTATTTCAAAAACAATAATAATGATTACAACTTCCCCCATAAACAAGTCACACATTTCACAACTTCGAAATGTGCTTTAAGTATCCGAACATTTAACAATAAAACAACAAAAGTGGCCATCCAACAATGGATCATAATTTTAAGGGTTCCATAGGCTAAAGGAAGTTCTTCTTTCATGAGAGCCACGAGGCTCCTGGCCTCTTTAGCACTCCAAAACATGTTTAATAAGAGTACAAAGTACAGTCCAAAAATCGGTTAGGCTGACTTAAACTCTAATCTGTTAAATTCATGACAACAGTCACTATCTCTTGAGATCTTTAAACTTCTTAGTGTGTTGCGACCTCCTTCTCTTTAAAACCCATCCCTGCCTCCAAGAAAGCTCAGTCCCCCTAGCCCACCCCACTTCGCCTTTTTTCCCCCTCAGACAGGACACAGCGTGGCAACTCAAGGCCTCCCACAGGCCAGACCTCCTTCTGCGCAGCCCTTGGGGTAGAACTGCTAATCTTTCTTATTAATTAACAAGATAATCGTGGTTAACTGGAAATTAGTATTAATGTTACCTATCTAGGAAACTTCAACCAAAATTATTTTTGCCTTTTGCTTGGTTTTCCTGGTGTGCAGCCCTGTGCACTGAGAATCTGGCAACGCTTTGATTGCAGCATTGAGAAATTCAGGAACGACTGATTTCTCTCAGACCTTAACACATAGGTTTCCTCTTTAAGGTTTTCTCATTTTTTTAGCATTGACACTTACACATCACTAACTAGAAAGAAAAGTAAGCTCCTCTCAACATGTTACTATAAAATTTGGAAGTGTGGAAATTCAGGGATCTAAAAACTGCATCAGAAACAAGCAGTGATGTAACTGAAAGCAACAGTCAGAATGAATGCATTATAGTACATCACTATAATCGGCTGGCCCTCCACATCCTTCCCATAGCACGCCCCACATCCTAGAGTACATTTACGTCCCAGGAAGGTGTGCTGTGCAAGGCTCGCCTGGTTTCTGTTTTGTTTTGTTTTGCTTTGCTTTGCTTTCATGAACGTAATAACAAAGGCAATATGGGGAATAGGTACCACCTGCCCAAGAATCATTGGACATCTTTAATATCTTTGGGAAAATGGAGGGCACTTTAGAGCTATTTTTTCCTTTAATCTGTCACAGTCTTTAAAAAAGAAAAAAAAAACCTAAAAAAAAAAGGAAGGGTTTTATATTAGCTAAGGTTTGCTGCAGCAAACAAGCAAGCAGCTTTCATTCAGGGATTGTCAAAAACTTTCCAGTGTGCCCACTGCAATGCGGATGCCAACCAACGAATCAAAGGCATTCAGCAACTAGACAAAGAGGGTCTGATGCCAACCTCGGTGCCACTGGCAACCATTATTGGCATCAAGCACAGTGTCTGCCTTTTTTTTCCCCCTCGCCTGGCACTTCACAAACAAAATGGCGGTTCTTGTAGCAACGAAACAGCCGAAGCGCAGCCCTCCGAATCAATAACATCAAATGATTTTATGGATTTAAACGCAGTTGCTCCCAAATGATGTGTATATTTTAGGGAAAGTGGGGGGCGTTATATAATTTTATAAACGACTATATTGAACACGACCCCTTACTAATATAGAGAAATAGAAAAATGGACTAAATTGCGGTCAACCGGGCTATATGCATAGAAGAAGCTGAATAACAAAGAGATTCAGCTTTACAGAAAATACTGCCTTGCGGCCATGTGATGCAAAAGTCTAATGAACTATATATCAAAAATGATTTCAAAATGCATAAATTTTTCCCCAAACCATATCAGATGCAGATGTAGCACTATAGCTTGTGTCAAAGCTCTAGTAACTCTTTCCACATTTCAAAAAAGATGAAGCTGCTGGGTATGAAGGAAAAAAAAAAAAAAAGTGTGGGTTGAACCAAAAGAGAAAGAGGGAAAAAGAAAAGCAGAGGAAGTTGGTCAACAATGGAACTTTATTACATGTTGGTCCTTATTTCATCCTCCAGAAGAGTTGCAGTTTGTGATCTTGTATAAATAACCAAGAGGACTATTGACATTTCTAGATCTGGAAATTGTCAATATATTGTAACATCACTCTACACTGCAATGCGGATGCCAACTAACAAATCACAGGCATCCTGAGCTAAACAAAGAGGGTCTGGTGCCAATCCTGGTGCCAGTGGCAACCATCTTTGGCATTCTCTCTGTTCTTTCTCATGTTTTCCTCCCAGTCATTTAGAAGTGGGGAGAGAGAGGGAAAAAGGGTGGAAAGGTAATTTTGTTGCTCATTCTGTGGCAAACATTGCATTTTTCCTTTCTTTCTTTCATGTTTTTCTCTATACTTTTGTACCTGATTTCTAAAACTGACAAGTGGGTTTTCGTGTACTTAGAGGAGAAATAAAAAGTCATGATGGGAGATATGCAGCCCTCTGATTGACTACAGACTTATCTTTTAAAAATGCCATCTTTAATCAAATGCACTGCAAAACAACATAATTAACCCACATTTGACCAAAAAGAAAAAAAAGATAAAAATTTTGAAAAAGGGAAAACACAAAAGCATCCTGATGTGACTTTTTCAAAGAAAGAGCCAACAGACCTTAAGAAGAGATGATCACTGGCAGGTAGCAGAGGATACAAATTAGATGCACAGGGTAAAATCATGAAAGGTGTTTACTACAGAGACTCGAAACAACCACAAAAATCAACGTTTCATCTGAAAACATCGTCTACAAAGAGTTGCTTAAAACTTTATGCTTATCGTGACCAATGGTGCAATGCAGAATGCATTTATGCATTTTTCTTTCTTCAATTTATCTTCATAAATCCAAAGGATATGTTCTTTATTGTCAGTTCATCAACCAAGAGTTGGCTGCCTGCCCCAGGAGTGAGTATACACGCGTGCACACCTCAAGGACTGGCCTTCAAGCAAGTTACAATGTGAGCAGCGGTGGGGTGGTTGCAAATCTTCCCTCCCTACACTAAAAACTTACATGACCCACTTTCTAAAACTTTACCCCCAGCCTTGACTTTCACAACATAGTGACGACACATTTACAGTCAATCCGACACATATATACAGCCCACCTTAAAATGTCATCTCCTAGACAGCTGTCAATCAAATTAAGTGTCATGTGTTAATGAGCTTTTATTTTAGGACACACAGGGTGAAATATATTTTTCCCCAAACCATCATTACTTGGACGTTAATTCTTAAATGCACAGAAATAGTAAAAGTAATATTTGATTTTTTTCAAAAAGTAATATTTCCAAATATATAATGTCCAGCACCATTATTTAAAATCAAACTAAAATTTTTTATGTGAGATTTAGGCATATCTCTAAAACTATATCAAAGAAATATAAAGACAAAAAGCACATAGTTAGTACCTAGATTTCTGTGTCAAAAGAGTAATTTTGAGATTTTATTTTTTTGTATGATAATTAAGTTCATGCCCATGTATTAAATCCACATATATATAAGGAACATCAGATAACGGTGTGCCCCCTGGCTATCTGCAGGCCATTTTCCCTACCGCCAGGCCAAGTTAGGAAATGACCCACCATCTGTGGCAGATCAAACTTCAGTCCATATTTGGTACGCTGTTTTTTAAAACAATGTTTTCCTATGGACAGTTGCTAATAAAAGGACATCTATATCCTGGCACATTTACTTGAAGAAAAGAAATTCTCACCAATTTAAGGAAAATATATTGAGAAAAATAAAAATAATAAAGAAACATATTTCATGACCTCAAAAAATAATGAGCAAAAATATCACCTATTTTTGAATTATTCAGGCAACATTTATACCACTCTCTTTATCAAGTATTTTTTTTCAAATAGGTATGGTATGCGGTTTCTGCATTCTTTTTGAGATTTATTTTAAACCAGTGTAACCAGTCCACTTTCTGTTTTTGTTCTGTAAGGAGAGCAGCGACTTTTCTCCTCCGTAAGTTTTATGAATTTACATTCAAGTAAACTAACAACATTAAGTGTTCCCAAGTCACTCTGAGAAAATATTATAACAAATTATTTAAACAAGAACTATACTGCATTTAATCTACAGCGCATATTACACCATCAAAAGTAGGTATTGATAGAAATATTTAAATTAAATAAATCTAGGTCTATGTAAGATATACTTTCCGATATTGCCTATCTTCAGCATTTTGTAATATGAAATGTTAATTCTATTTTCAGTGCAACAGCATGAAATTTGTGAACAAAGTTCATCTACCTCGTTAGCAAAGAGGCTAATACAAAGATTATTAAAGAGCAGTTTGACTATTCATAAATAAAGTTACATTTTCAAATTGGGAAAAGATGACCAGATGCAAAGAATGTAGCCTAGGACAAAAAGAGAAGTGTAATAAAGTATTTTTTCAGACTATTCTGTGTCTTTGAAAAAGTATTTTATTTCAAAGACATTTGAAAACGCATTTCTTTGTAGTCATTCTTAAACATCCACACCTATCCAGGTATGAAAGCTCCATGTCTATTTCCATGGCTTGCACATGACAGTGGACATGTGAGTGGAAGAGGGCATGCCTCTCTACCCACAGTGGGCGGAGGAGATCTAGGGGCATCGAGGACCATCTAACCCAAGCCAGGTATTCCGTATATGGGGTTTGTGGGCAGTATTTGCCATGCTAGAAGAAAGAACAATCTGCTCCTACCTTGCTCCTGCACGTAGTATGCCAAAAACAAATCAAGCTCCTTAACTGATACTGTGATATGATGTGGCTGGACACAAAGTGCTGGGTTTGTGCAATGTGGGGATTTCATGAGCCGCTCTCCATCGGTACTTTCCAAGGGGATGCCTTTGAACAGGATCACCATGACTAGATCCAGACGCCAGACTTTGTCTGCCTGTCGCAGGCAGTCGATTCTCCTAATCTTACCCTTCTGGTCGGGATTGGATAAGACACAGCACGGGTGCTTCTTGCCAGTCACGGTGAGCACAAAGTCCTCTCGGTACTCCTGGCGGATATCTTTGCGCAGTTTGGCCAGGAGCCTGGATGCCCACTTCTGTTTGATTTCAGGCTTTTCGCTGAGAAGCTCATCTTTGACTGCTCTTTCTTCATCCTTTGACATTCGCTTCTCGTGCTTTTTAAAGTACTTGCGTTTCCGAGCCTGCAGGTTGAACCAAGTGTAGGCGATTGCACGGACATGCGGAAGTAGTGCCTCGATGAATGGGTGAAATTCATCCTGTGGAAGATGAGGGGGAAAAAGACGACACATATGGTTAGTATAGTTTTAAAGGCTCAAAAAAATAAGACCATAGTCCTTTCCCAATTCAGCACGAAAAGTTATGCATAAAAATAACATTCTTTTCTTATTTAAAATTATCCAAATAGCCGGACAAGAAGAAAATAAAGTATGGCAACCTGCCCCTTTTCCACCAAAATTCACAGGTTGATTCTCCCTCCTAAAAAGAAAATAAGGTTTATATTTGTATTTCCACCCTGGCCCCATCCCCCTCACTCCCACATGCATCCAGCATTCTTTAAAACGTAAGCCACCAAGGTGCTTGGCACCTAATTTAATATTTAAATATTTGATTGACCAACTAACACTAAGCAGTACCATTTTACAAAGAACACAGTGAGATTTTTTTTTTTTTTTAATCGGAGCAGAGCTGTTCAGAAGGCAGGAGCGATGCCACAGTTCATTTCTCTTCTCTGTGGCACAGAAACACAAAGCATATAGATGCTCAGTGTAATGCCACACAGTTCCCGCTTTTGGAGCATGCTCTCAGCAAGAGGCTGCTGGTGGCACAAAGAGCATGCGCCATTAAACTTGATCCATTTTCTTATCAAACGTCCAACATTCCAACACTGAAACAGCACCATTCCAAGAGTGGTAACTAGAGAAACCGGTATACAGTGAGGGAAAGTGGGCAAAGGACACAGTTTGTCGTATCAGTGTCCTGAACAGAAGGTTTCCATACTTTGAAAGTGCATTCTCTCCCTCCACCACCACCACTAGCCTCCAACACACACACACACACACACACTCATACTCGCACTCTCCTACTCTCTCACAGACACACTCTTGCATTTTTAAATAAAAGTTTCTAAAGTTGAAAACAAAAATTACACAAATATTCTTCCGGCAGCTCTCCTATAGACTCTGAAGCCCCACAGAGTCAGTTAATTTGTTAACCGATCACATGAGCATGGCAATTATTCTAAACCCCTTAAAAATCAATCTGAGGTGAACAATGAAAAATGGCAACTTGGCACCAACTTTACATTCTTTGTGTCTCTGCATGCGGTGGCAGGGTGACACCAGGAGTGCACTGCTGGTCACTTACTGCTTTTGTGGAATCAATACAATTCATTTGCTACGTATATGCATTCTCGGACAGGACTGTGGGTGCACGTATGCGTGTGCTTGTGAAGCTGCACGTGTACAGATCGTATAGTATGCCGACTTTTGAATTAAGTGATTTACCTTAGGTTCTTGCATTTTTCCTGCCTGTTTCATCCAAGTCTTTTCTAAGGGAGGGAGGCAGCTAGGAGTGGCAGACAATCTTTACCTACAGCTATTTTCAGTTTCTTCCCAAAGCAATGAGTGAGTGTTTCATTACTTCCTGCCATAGGTAAAACCTGTCTCATAAGCTCAGGCCTATGACTGTTCAGAGAAAGAGCTTAACATCCTGTGCGTGCATCCTGCATGCGTGCAACAAGCCAGGATCTGAAGTAAATGAGAACTTCCACCGCGGCCACTTTCCTGGTCACACTGACTCTACTGTCACCCCAACGACAAAATAACTTTCTCTCACTGATCATATCCCAAGTCACAGCCTCGTGCTAGTCACCCTGAACTATGTGGAACAAATTCTATTTAACCAGCAGACTGATGAATCCCATTAGGTAGACATGATGAAAGTGCAACTAATGACACTCCAACAAAGGTGTCCAAAAAATGCCATGTAGTTATGAATCCATTTTCAAGATGAAATACAAAGTTTGGAAGCGAAAGACTGCAGCACATGAGCAGTTTGCAGTTCAGATCCGGAAGAGGTGTACATCCCATCCAATCAATAATGCAGTGATCAAGTGTTTTAACACATTGCCATAAAACGGTCCTACAGCAGAGTAAGTATAAATCAAAATTTTGTAACAATACAGAATGTAGATGATTACATCACAGCATGAGGCATAACCAAATGCCATAGAGGAAATCATTAAACCGATCAGTAGTTTCCAGCAGAGATTTGAACAATTCGGTTACTATGCGAGCACATTAAACTAGGCCATGGAAAGAGTTAAACCACAATCTGTTCTTTGTGTGGGAAGGCAGCCCTGCTCACAGCAACCACAGCCCATGATAAGACCTCCCTATCTCCATACACTTTCTGATGCCATGCTTTCAGCTTTCACTGTAACTACAAAAACTTTGTTTATCCTCCTTAGAAATATATGCAAAAGGAAACTCCGTTCAAGGAAATGTGGACTTAGGCTCTGGGAACTCACTTCCTATAATCTGACTTTTACTATGATTTATTGATATGATTAAAAACATACATATGTACACTCATCAACTAAAAACTTGAGAATGTAAAGAGTATATGGGGGGAGGGGCTTTGTCTCACTCATTTTGCCCTTGTCATGCTTTTTAAAATGCCATTTTAACAGATCTTAAGCAATACAGTAACTCCCAAGCACTTGCATCTATAAGTACTATGTTCAGTGACATTTCATTTTCTTATAAAGACATCAAACATACTTTTGATTAAATTGGTTTGAGTTTCAAATCACTTATCATGTAATTAATCTCAAAATTTTAATAAATTATTTTAAACAATCAAAATGCAAATTTGAGGACTGAATTTGGAATTTCTTAGCAAATGCACACAAAATAATGTTTTTAAAGGTTGCCTTGAGTTTGTTGTCAATGCTGCCAAGTAGTGTTTTAAAACATACTTTTTTTCTTATTGATAAGTAGAAGTAGCAAACTTTCTCAGTCCACAAAGTTGCCTTACAAATATCTTTCAGGATTTCATTATTATGTGGATTCGTTTCAAGTGAAACACTTACTTGACAAGGAGACATATCCTCAAAAAAAAGACGATAAACAGAGTTTTGCTATAAGTCACATACGTTTCTGTATTGACATGCCTAAAATGTCATCTCCGAAGTATGATGGCTTTTTAATGCTGACTTGCAATATATTTTTAATGATTTTGCGTGACATGAATATGGAGCATAGTAACTGTCTTCATCCAAAAAAGTGATCAAGGTATTTAAATGTCCTAATTAACAGATTATCATAATAACAGTTTAAACAATTATGAAAATTATTATTTTTTTTAAAAAGCCAAGAATATGTGACCTAAGATCTAATGGCTCCATCCTAAGGTAATAAGCCACCTTGCTCTTTCAGAATTTTTATTAAAATACACTGATGTTCAGTAATTCTTTCTGTTTTAAAACTTCCTTTAGTTGCACTAAATTGATAAAATAAATAACCAGCTTACAAATTTCAAATGTAAAACTAACAGTCCTAATACCACTAGAAATAT
This sequence comes from Equus asinus, assembly GCF_041296235.1. Classification (NCBI taxonomy): domain Eukaryota; kingdom Metazoa; phylum Chordata; class Mammalia; order Perissodactyla; family Equidae; genus Equus; species Equus asinus. The sequence goes on from NC_091812.1 coordinate 47,068,214, forward strand.
TTTTCTTCACAGAAACAATGGTTTCCATGAGAGGGATGGAAAATTAGACCCATACAATACTAGGTGTTCTTGAAGCATTACTATATAACAATAAACCATTACAAAATATACGTAAAGAACTTGAAAGACAATCAAAGAAAAAAATCCAATGCAATCATACCAAGTGAAAGTTATGTTACTAAGGATTCACATTATTTTTTGAAAAAGCAAATATTAAATCATATAAAATGGTTCTTAATTTTCCTTTTACATCTGACTTATACTGATGTATAAATACGATTTATATTGAAGTGCTGATACTTTCACATAACATTTTGCTAAATAACAGCTTTAACTGTAGCTTCTTTTGAATTAAAATTCTTTCTAAAACCTAGATAACATATCGCCACAATTGAGACACTTTGTAAAGTTTTCAACCAATTAAGAACGGTTCTCTATTTTGTATTTACATATCCTAAAAAATGTTTTGCTACAGCTCTTGTAATACAAAACTAAACTCCTGGTCTGATATAAAAGTAACACCATTAATATGCCCTTACTTTTGCAACACCTTACATTACCTATAAAGTCACATACATATTAGTTAAGTGAGAAGTCTAAAGCTAAAATTCCTTCTCTAGCATAGGCCTTAAATCCCCAAAACAGTTTTAATACATCAAACTCGATTTACATTATTAAAATAGTAGAGAATATTAGTCATCATGAATTAGTGTTGGTAAGTATGTATCCTTGAATACTAATGTGATAGCTGAATGATTATGCTGTATATGCGCCTAACACTCCATATGTCACGATGCTGTAATATTATTTTTAACTTACACAAATTAAGATAAAGCCAGTGACTTTTCAATACATATTTAGAGGAAACCAAAAATGCAATGTAATCAGGAGTACTATTTCCAAAAAGCCGATTCTGGAAATATAAATTAATATAGAAAAGTAATCCTTTACAGGTAAGAATAAGTGATGCAGTACTTTGTAAGTGAAAAGCTTACCTCAATTTGTTTTATTTGAACTATGCTTCAAGAACGTAAAATTGATATCAAATGGATGTGGTTTACCAGAAAGAGAAAAAAAATCCTGTTGATGGGTCATATGAAAGGTAACTTTTACAACTAAAGGCAATTTGTTAGACCTGAAACAGTTTCATCTTCATATTTATTGGCCATTATTCATAGCTTTTAAAATACAAATAGCTCAACAACTCATTTTTCCAGTTTTGTTAAATTAAAGTGCACGTTTACTTGCTGAAAATAGCCATATCTAAGTTAATCATACTCAGATGCCAAACAAAATATAAACAATAAAAAATGTGTCAGCCAAAAAGCTACAGGACTGTATCCAATCACTGAATAAGCCTTATCATTGTTTTCATCTTCATTCACAATTTATGAATGCCTCAGTCCTTTTGAATCACAATGGCTTCTAATTGTCATACAATTGAAATCTTAATCATTTGTCTATTATAAAAATGCATCATCATGATATTGGATTTTTAAAAAACTGTAACACAGCTACGACTAGGCGACACTTGTTTAACTATTTAGTTTTTATGTCAATGTCAAAGAAAATGGTTATCAATTACCAGTGGGGACACATCCTCCTGAAAGCTGAAGACAATTGTCCCACACCTTTAAAGGTTTGAAATACTGCTTCAAATAACAACTCTGGGCTAAGATATTTAGTTAGTTCGTCAGTTGGTTAGTTAGCGGGGCAGCGAGGAAAACTGCCCCCAGGTAAGTCTGCTCGATCTCGTCACTTACCCACTTGACCGACTGGTTTAAAATTTACATAAATTGTGTTCTCAAAAAAGTATAAAGCCAGTACATTATTTCATAACGTTGTTCCTAAAGTCTTAGGACAATTTTCAAAGTAAAATTTTTTAAAATGACCTTACTTTTCCAGCATTACTTTCTGCCTTACGAGCTAGACGCCCAAATACCCTCAAACGAACAGGTCTCTACAAAATGAACATGTTCTAAAAGTCTTGAACATTCCCCACGACCGACTAACTCGTGTCAACGTAAAGACCGCCTTTGTGGTGTGGTCACTGGAAACCTGAAAGTGCGGATCACTGTGGTCCAGAGTCTCAGATCCCCAAATTAAGCAAAGGAATGGGTCCCCGGACCACAACCTCCGACTCGCTTCGTCGCCCGCCCACCGCCTATAGTGGAGTCCAGAGGCGCCCACGAGGACTCCTGCTGGAGTCCCCTCGCCCAAGTTCACCAGTTGTTTATAAGGACTCAGTCCCCGGGAAAGCTCCTCTAAAGCCGGACTCTGCCTCGGCGCGCGAGCGACTGAGAGGGGTGGTGGGCACCCTGGGCAGGGGCGCGACACCGCAGCAGGCACTCGGGGGCCGCAAGGGGGCTAGCGCTCATGGGCCCGGGCCCTGCCCACCCCCAGGCAGCCTTGCCCGGCCCAGCCGCCCTGGCAGCGCGCGGGCGCCCGCTCTCCGTGCCCAGGGCGCGGGGCTGGACGCACGAGGTGGCCGTGTGCTAGGGGCCGCGCGCTGGCTCCCCTGCCGCCCCGCAATCCAGCCGCAACTCCGGGCCACTTGCTCGGCGATGGACTGGGGTGTGCGGAGGTTAACGAAAGCCGTTAATTGTCCGCAGACCAGAGCAACAAAACAAAACAAAGGCATTTCGGGCTAGAGAGAAAGCTGGAGAGAGCGACCGAGACATGTACCTGAGTGAGACAGATGGGAGAATACATCATGACTTCGCCTTAAAACGCACTTTCCCGGAGATGCCCAAGAAAATCTTCGAGAAGCAAGAATTTCATCTATTCATTTTACAGTCATCTGAGCCCCGCGATGCGATCAATCAGGACGGGGCTCTGCGCTGGATCACCGCAACTTCACAACAAACCCAGTCCTCCTTAAATAGCCAAAGATTCAAGTTCACTCGGCGTGCTAGATTTCCCGGGGTGAAATCCAATCTACACTTTTAACCCTCTTGCAGTCCGAGCGCGCTGGCCGTGCTCGCCGAGGCCGCCGCCGCCGCCGCCGGTGTTGGCTGCTTTTCGCCTGGGTTTGGGAATTTGTTTTCTGTTTTGCAGTTGTTGTTGTTGTTGTTGGGGGCTAGGGGGTGCGCGAAGGTTCGGTGTGGGTTGGATTGGGGTGGTGGTTGGTGGCGAAATGCTTTTTTAAAAAAGGCGGGGAGGGGGGCGCAGGAGAGAGGGCGGGAGGGAGAGCGAGGAGAATGTGTCACCGCGCTGGGAAAGTTCAAGGTTACAGCCCCGAGCACTGCGGCAGGATCCCCGAGTGGCGATCGCAGGCGAAACTTTGCCGCGAGCCGACCATGTGTGTGCGCGAGGGGGAGCGTGAGCTGAGCGAGTGCGCGCGGGTGGCGGGGCGCGCGCGGGAGAGGGCCAGGGTGGGGGCGGGGGGTGGGGGAGAAGGGAGAGGCCGGGGTGAGGGAGGGGGCGCGAGCGCAGGTCTCCCGGGCGGAAGAGGCTCGCGGCGCGCGGTCCCCAGCTGCAGCCGCCGCCCGCGCCGGCTCCTCCACCGGGCCGCCCGCCCTCCGCCTCGCCCCGCGTCTGACCCGGCTGGCCGAGCAAGGAGGCTGCTGCTGCCGCCGCCGCCGCCGCTGCCCAGAGCCCAGGGGGATCGGAACGAGCTCCTGAAAAATCCCAAACGATAAATCCCGCTCTCCCGCTCGGCTCCAAACTCCTCTCTTTTCTGCTCTGGGCTCTTTTTTCCCCTCCCTCTCGCGCTTTCTTTCGTTGCAAAACTTGGAAGTTGAAAAATTCACCGGTTCCACCCTCTGGACCCCGCTCGAGCTCTCTCCAAATCAGACTTAAGGATTGTTTTATTATTTAATTACACAATCATCGCTTTACTCCTCCTCCTGCAAACGCGCATTCCTTTTGCACCAGCCTCTCTACACCCCCCGCCCCCCACCTTCCTCCTCCTCCTCCTCCTCTTGCTTCTCTCTCTCTCTTCTCATTTGTTAAAGGTCTCATACCGGTGCAACAGAACCATGACTTTTTTTTTCCGAAACAGATCTTCTTTCTGCCCTTTGGGCAAGTCCCGCACCCTCCCCAGCTCACCCCACCCCACACACATACACACCCCCGAAAACCCCCGCCCTGGAAGAGGTATTTCTGTGCTCGCTGCGGACTCTTTAAGCCGCGGGAACATCCGAGTGGGAGAAGCACTGAGCCCGTCTGGGCCGAGAAAGGAACGAATGGAAAATTCCCTCACACCCAGGCCGCCCCGGGGCCCAGGCTGGGGCGCCGACTCTCGCACCCGGGGCGGGCGCGGTCCGCCAAGCCCGCCGGCTGCAGGGAGGAGGGGGAGGCCGAAGAGGCGGGGGCCTGAGCGAACTTGGGCTCAAGTAGTTGGGGCGCGCCAGCGCAGGGAGGGGGCCGGGGGCTCCCCAGCGCGAGCCCGCGACCCCAGGCAGCTCCACCGGAGCGGCGCGCAGGGCTTCGCCGCGGTTTGCCGCCCTCCCTGGGGGTGCCCCGTGCACGTGGCCTCGCTCGGAGCGGGAGGACCGGGCCCAGCAGCCGCTGCCGCCTCCTGCTCCCTCCTCCTCCGTCTCCTCCTCCTCCTCCCAGGCCTGCTCCACTCTCCTCCTCCCGCAGCCCCGCTGGCCGGCTCCCAATCCCCACCCCCCGGGGCCCGGGGCGCCGGCGGAAGGCGGCTCCCTCCCGCCGGGGTGCAGCAGGGCTGGGCCGAGGCGCGCCAGGGCTGCGGGGCGGTCGGGCGCGCGCTCGATCGGGGTGCGTGTGTCGCTACCGCCCTGCAGAGGCGGCCGCGCCCGCCTCGCTCCCGCGCGAGAGCCCCGCCCCCACCCCACCGAGCCGAGCGGCAGGCCCGAGTGAATGAACTTGATTTCGGGTATTTGGAGCGAGGCGGTTTGCCTTGCACCCTTTCTACGCGCGCACACAGGCACACACACACACCGCCCCCAAAATCCGGTTTTCCGCAAGGGATGGGTGGAGAAGAGGTGGTAGCAAAGGCTGTCCAGACAATGGAGAGAGGAAAAGTGAGTGCCAGGGGCTCCGCGTCTGCCCAGCTGGGGGCAGCTGGGGCCCAGAAGGGGACTCGACTGCCCCAGCCCCAGGGCAAGGCCGCCCCCGCTTCCAGCTGTGCTGTTGGGGTACTTCGAGGCTCTCCTCTGCTTCCCCTCTCCTCTTTCCCTCTCTTCCTCTCTCTCAATTTCTTCCCCCAACTTTCTCCTCTCTCTCTGTCTCTCCCGCTTCTGCCGACCGTCCCCCCATCACCTCCCCCCTGAGGACCTGAAGGATCCAGTGACTTTTTCCTTCACCAAGTGGGAGTTATCCACATCAAGCATTTCACAACGACACATCAAGAAAAGTAGGCAGGGTCAAGTCAACCATGAAATGGTCACTTTTTAACCCCGTCCTGTCCTCATTAGGGAAATGCTCAAACACAGTCCGTTTTCAAAGAGCGCTCTTAATGAGGCGAGCTTGCCAAGTCTACCAGCTGCAGCCCCCGTAAACCAGGAGCTCAGAGAAGAAAGGCGCTGGGGGCTGGGGGGTTGAGGAGGCCAGGGAGAGGGGGGCGGTGGATGTGGGAAGACAGGTAAAGTCGCGGAAATTTCGAGAACTCCCCGAGTTAACCCTTTAGGGCACACACCCCTGGGAGCAGCCTTCCTGCTCCCCCGGAGGCAAATCCTCTAGTCGCGTTCTGACAACGTTAATTTCCTTTGTGTGGGTCATTCCTTCTTTGTGAAAAGCCAGGATAAAGTTGACAGTCTTTAGAGATGAAAGAAATGAGGTGACAGTAGGGGTTAATCCAGATAAACACTCATTTCTCTCAGAAATTTTTAGGCCATCTCATCTGAGATTAAAGAAAAAAAAAATACCAAAGCATCGCTTGGTACTGCAGGTTACACTGCATCCCTTTTCTCACCCTCAGACCAGAGTCTGAGGGGAGAGGGGCGGGGAAGCGCTACTGATAATACCAGCTTTAACTACTGGAGTTTCCCTTTGAACAAATTTTCAATTTAACCAGAGTTAATTTAGCATAAAAGACATTCCCCTTGGCACGAATGCACTCTTGTCCTTGAAACACACCTCGCTGAATGCCCCGACTCTTAGAGCAGCCATTATTTCGGGGTCTCTTTAAAAATCGAGCGCCCATCTCTCTCTTTCTCTCCCTCCCTCCCTCCCGTCTTCCCTCCCTCCTCACCACACCACCCCCAGTGAAATCCTGGCACCCAGAGAGCGCTCCTTTCAGCCAGAGATCCCAGAACCAGCCGCTGTCCCCTGGCAAAAGAGGCCCAGTGCTGAGCCCTGGGCAAGTGTCTGCAGACATCGCTACCCCTCCTCCTCCCTTGTTAGTTTCCCTTACCAACAGAAACCATTTCCTTTTGCCACCCAAACTAGGTTGCATCCAAAAGTTTTCTCACAAGCTTAAAAAAGAAAAAACGAAAAGTTGACAACTATGACACAGAGGAGGCCGAAAAAGCTGCAGCAGCACCAGGGGGGAAGAAGCAGCCGCAGACCCAGGTAAGACCCCAGAGAAGTGATGACGTCTGGGGCCTCCCAGGCCTATCACTTAGGGGTTCAAATCTCTTTCAGGTGCTCTGTGTCTGTAGGGCGCTTGTGGGGGGTATGGTTTGATGAGTGTGGAGGATGCTTGGTAGTTTGGGGTTGGATGCTTGGGGTTTTGATTTGTTTCCAAGAAAAAGGAAAATGAGAAAGGAATAATGGTGAGGTGGGGAAAACCAAAAGGGAGGAAAGAAGGAGCAACAGAGACATCCTGGAAGGGCTTATCTGACTGTCCTCTCAGCCCTTGGAGGCATGGGCAGGATGGCTAACATCCCCCAAAACACTGCGTCTTGTCCAGCCAATGGCAAGGTCACTGCAGGCCTTCCCAGGGTGAACTCTAAGAGAGCCTTCTGGAAAGAGGAACTGTTGGATTTTGGTGTGTGGGACACCTGGCTTCTCTCAGCACAACACTTGTCCACTATCTTTGGTTTGAGAAATACCAATCTTTTAAATGCCAGGTAGAAGAGTCCAGAGGAGGAAGTGAGAAAGTATCTACATTTTATTCACTTTCCCTTTTTTCCAGGATGTCTGTGCCATGGTATTGAGTGGTTTCAAAGTATCTCTGAAAAGCTTCTGATACTATCAAAACGGACAAACACTTGTTAGACTGTGGTACTTACCTCTCCTAAACCCTCTTGCTTCTCTCTCTCCCACACTGGTATGACTGGCCAATTTCATTCACCCAAAAATCTGGCTCGAGCAGCTAGAAAGAAGTGAAAGGCTCCTGCAGCAACAGGAAAATCTGATAGTTCAGATTTCCTCAAGAGCTCCTCCCGAGATCACTTATTCCTTGCCATCTTATAGGAAAAAAGTTTCTTCTCTGACAGATAGTTTGAGTTCAAGAAAGAATGCCAGGGCTTCAGGTGACTGGATTTTTCACAACTCTATTGTGTATTTGAAAAATTAAGCAATGGTACCCAATTGGAGCTTTTCACTGACCTCCAGAGAGGAGCCTGACATCTCAAGTATCTTCTGATATTGATTTTCTTTTAACCTTCTCCCTTCTAAAGAAACTCAGTGACAGGTTGCAAATCCTGGGCAGTTTAGGGAAAGGCTTCTTGGAGCTTAACAAAGCTGTCATTTTCAATGCACTCGATGACTTTTTTTTTTTTAGCTCTTGCATGTGATTTGAGGGGAGGCTCAACAATTCCACACACCCTGGCTGCATCGCCAATATCAATATTTTAAAACTAAATACAAAAGAGACAGATGACCTCCTGACCCCAGGAAACAGGCCTGCAAAACTGCAAGTATCCACACTACCATGCCCAGGGACCTTTCCTCCTTCCAAATGAACCACAAAAATCATACATGTGTAGCCTGGAAAACACAATTTTATATCCACAAGGAGGAACACCAAAAAATCCACTCAAAAACGCATATATAAACAACCAACACGGTCTGAAATTGCCTGCACTTGATGGGAATTGCAAAATCATGCCCAGCTCTCCCAGCCTTTAAACTACTACTGTCAAAGTAGGGTAGCAATTTTTCCCTACTAGAAAATTCACCACCGGGTAGCTTCCCCACCCCCATTGCCAGCACTCTGCCTTTCACTGAAACAAATAACCATGGACATTTTTTCCCTCCTCTGGGAGCTGTTTGGTGTCCCCTGAGGACAAAACTAAATGAGAAAAATGACGCTGTTAATAACATCACTGCTGAAATGCCTGTACTCGACTTAAAAAAAAAAAAATACCATCCCACTAAGTATGCCTACATTTCGGGCACGTTTACAAGCTCCGTCTGAATCTGAACACTGACTGGGCCAGAGTCCTCCATTAAGGTTAGCCGGTTTCCACTTTTCTACAGAAATGAGGCCAGTTCATCAACAGAGATTCCCAACTTCTGAAGACATTTACTCCCCGGATTACAAAGTCAGCAGTTGCCCTGTAACTTTTGCGTGATTTATTTTAAACTTTGAAAACCTTGGTAATAATTGTCTTATTTCACTCCCAATACTTCGAAAGTTACATTCACACTCACACACACAGTCTCGTCCCTGCTGGTACTGAGAGAGTTGTAGTTATTGTTCTTTTTGAAAATAGCTGACCTTTAAAGTAAAACTATACCATCATTTTATTTCTATGTGTAAATTGGCTTTTGTTGCTGTCTACATACACCTTTGTGATATGAAAACAGATCGGTTTTAGAGAGATGTTTAGAAAGCTTTATCCCAAATGGCCAAGTAGCCTTTATGTTTTGTATTAAGAAGCGTAGAAAGTACATTGCAAACCCACGCAAACTTTCTGCACCCCTTTCTCTAACTCTTCCCTTGAAAACTGCCATTCTATTTCAAAATCAAAACAATGCTTAAGGACAGAATTGTGCATTTTAACTTTCAAATTAAAATTTAGCAAACAATTGCATAATTACAAAGAGAAAAAACAAACACTTGAGCCTATACCAAATATATGTTCAGCAAACTTTATCTCTGAAATGTACCTGAAATGTTTTAACACAGTAAGTTAATAAATTTCAAAAAGCAGTAATATTGTCCACTCGTGTGATGTCACAAACTCCAAAAGCAAAGTTACAGATGTTCGTGACATTACATTCACTCATAATTATGCTGCTGCTCAGTCTGACCATATTAAAATTAAATGGATGCCTGTGTCTGCTAAAGAATAAAAGGAATTTATTTTGGACATCAAACAATGAAACTGTCACCATTTATTGTATGAAACACTCAGCTAATCAATTTCCTATTAAAACAGCTTTCAACAATACTCAGCTTTAAAATTCATCCGGGCCAGTAAAAACCTTTTCCCAGTGCACAAGAATGCAGTCGCAACCACGGACGATAATTACCCTTCTAATACTTTTATTGCCAAGCACTTTTTCCTGTGCTCCCCATCAGTTAGGCAGGAATCTGCAGTATATTGTATCAGTGAGTTGGAGTGCTTGACCTTTGGCCACATATGATTTAATAGGGACTTTTCAGCACTGGAGCTTGCTCCATCTCTCATACCATTAAATGAAAACATCAAACCTCAAATGTAAAACTGGAAACCACAACGTTTTGTGTTTCACAACTCTTTGCAGTTTTTACTTAGGCTGCTTAAAGGTCAGCTTCTTCGCCACACAATGCTTTCCCCCCCATACAGTAAATGTACTCAGAAGTCACACTAATTCTGATTTTGATTAAATCTTGAACTCCCCAGTCAGATACACACATGCACCCTGCTTATTTACACGTGCATTCTTTTCTAACCACATAAGCAGGCGTGTATGACTTTCTGGATTTATTCCATTTTAGGGCTGATTTAAATGTCTGTTCAAGTATGGGTTCAAAAGTTAACTTTTTCCCGCCTGTTGGAAAGTTAAAATTACAAAAGATGGTGCTATAAGATCCGTTCAAAGAAAGTTAGAGTTAATCTTGTGTATTTTGGCGCCTTTTCCCTGCCAGCTACTGTACTTGGGGGGAGGGCGTGGAACTTGGAGATGTTGTATGTCCCGTCTCAAGTTCAATGGCAGTTCTTCTAACTCGAGGAGAAGATGGCCATGTTCACAGCCCTAATAATAATTCCACTCACGCCACTTCGGCATCTTGTGTCAAAGTCGAAACTGGCTTCCCCGCCCCCCTTCAACGTGAAAGCTGCCAAGTCGTCACACACCCCGCATTCAACCACAACTTAATGGATGGGATATTGTGCATTAAAATGTGTCCCAGATGTAGTGGAGAAGAGAGCACAAGGGAAAAGGGAGACACACCCACACACCCACCCCGACTTAGGCAGAAGGGAAAAAAATCCTAGAGCAAAAACAGCAGGGTGGGGGGGGGAAAAAAGTATTAACAGGAGCGGGAAGAAATCCATCATAATCTTTTTTTTAAAAAAAGGGCGGGGGAGCAGGAGGAGGGCTAATAATTTGATCCTGCAACTTCAGGGACAAGGGGGTGAGGGGAACTAAACTTTGGAATGAAGATTGATTTTAAAAACTCCAACACACCAATCAGAGCTAAATAGTACTTCCCTCACTTAAAAAATTGAACCTTCAAATGAGAAGATGTAACAAAGCTGTGCATAATCACCTTAAAGTGAAGAATGCTGCCAAAAGAGAATGGCTACAGGGTACAACTAAAGTTTCAGTTATTTTTTTTCCAGCATTGGCGGGAGGGGGAGAAGTAGGGAGTTGAAGCAGGAAAAATGCTACATTTCACACTGTTTGGACTCAACAATATTATCCATTGATTCCCGCCATAAAAGTGTGACACATGTACTAAAGTTAGGAAGCTTAAGAGACATATTTGCCTTAGGTCTGGAAATCCAGCACTATAGCTCAACCTGTAAAGCAGAAATGACATTTAGGTAAAACACTTAATAATGCGCAAACAGAAAAAAATCTGTCCCTGGGCTGGAAAGGGGTGCAAGGGACGAACAAGACAAGCAAGTAAAACCCATCATTTCAAAGCCACATACCATCGCACTGTATTGCATTAAATAAAGAGATCTTGAGTCTGTAACAGAACCCTGGGCCGCTGACTTCACGTGTCTCAGGTACAGGTTTGTGGATTTTCTGAAGGGTTGTTTTGGTGTCCCTTTTTGTGTTTCGTTTAAAAAAAAAAAAAACCATCCGGGAGTAGTCTTTTATTTATGTAACTATTGTTTCTGCAATGCCACAATTCCTGGCCGGAGAAGAAGAGGTGGTAAAAGTCAAGTCTAAAAGCAGGCAGCCCCTCTGTCTGGGCATCCAGTTCTCCTTCCTGTCACTTGGAGAAGACTGATTCTTGTGGTTGACTTGAACGCCGTCCAGAGTGCTGTGTGAGTGTGTGTGTGCGCGTATGTGTTTGCTGGGGTTTATTGTTGTTTTAGCAGGGCTGCTCTGCGGGGGGGAGGGGGGGCTGCCTCCGTGCCGGGACTCGGGGCGCGCCGGACAGAGGCAGTCGCTGCGGCCGCGGGGTCGCGCGCACCCCTTCCCCGCCCTCGGATTGGCCTGGCCGGCGGCGGGGCTGCCCCGGCACCGCCACTCACCCGCGCCCCTTCTCCGCGCCCGGCCCGCCGCCGCCGCCGCCCCGGCTTTCTCTTTCTCCCGCTCGCCGCCCGCCCCGCCCCAGCCGGCCCGGCGCGCGGGAAGCGCGGCTCTTCGCTTCCGCCTGGTGGCGGGAAGGAAACCGAAAGGAGGAGCGGAGGGCGGGCGCGCGGCGATGCATATTCATCAGGGCGCCCGCGGCGGCGGAGGCGGGAGCGGCCCGAGTGGGTGTGGCGGCCGGCGCGGCGCGGGCCCCTCGCGAGTGGCGGGGCTGCTCTTTGTGCCGCCCGGGGGGGCCGGAGCGCGGCGAGGGCGGGCCGGCGGGGAGGGAGGCGTCGCTGTCTGCGGGGCCGCCCCGCGCCGCGCGCCTTTGTGCTCCCGCGGGCCAGGGCCTCCCCGCGGCGTGCGGGCGAGGGGGCGCGGGCCGAGCCGCGGCGCCAGACTCCGCCGCGCAGGATCCTGATGGTTACGGAATTGGTGCGGCTGCCCCGTTTCCCGCCACGTTGCTCGGTCAACTGCGCGGGGCCACGTTTGTTTCTGAGTACAAGGACTTCGGAAACGTTCCTCAGTGCATAGCGTTATCATTAAAGCGAAGCAACCAGAAAGGGAGCACTTTTGACTTCTGTTTCCATGCGTCCGTGTGAATGTCAGTAATTTAGGGGTAGGTGGAAGAAATCTTCAGCGCCAAAGAAATAGACGAGCCTTGGGTTCCAATAAGTAAACACTCTCACTCTAGGCGAGGTTTGGTAGTGAGACAATAATCATAAATAAAGCAGTTTTGATTAGTGTTTTTTAAAGTTAAAGGTGTGTAGGGTTTTTTTGCTTAGGTTTTAAGTAATAGTTATTTTCATTTTAAGCGTCTGTAGTTTGGTAAAACAGTGCTTAAATGTTAAACTAAATTGTTATATGATCCTGGTAAAATTGAAGAATTAAAAGTAAAAATATCACACTAGCCTTAAATTTACTGAGTACTAGCCCACATGTGTTTAGAAAAGATTTTATTACAGAGATCCTAACTAATTATGTAATTGCACAACAGACAACAATAGCTTCAAATATCCTCTAAAAACCCCGTTCAATTATGTGATTACCAGTGGGACCAGAATAGCTCCCGATGAATTGTTCTCATCTCTCCACTAAATGTGAGCATGTCAGTATTTTAATACCAATTACATTTATCCTCAAAGTCCAAGAGAACTTAACGTTGTTCGGGTCCTCAGTTTCTACAATACACATTATAGAACAAAGAAGACGTTTTGGCCTCATTACCAAAAAAATGTTTTTTTCTCCCGCATATGTATGTGTATATATATATATATATACACACACACATATTATATAGATGTTTGGCTGTATATCAATAATATACATACCTATTTTCAATGATAATAAGTGGAAAATTAAAAATTGGATTGACCTAGTGGACTTTAGAAAAGCTAAACTTGAACATGGGTTATTAAACTGAAGGCTTAATGGCTCCCAATTTCCCCGCTGAAAAAAACTAAGGCAGTTGTATCTATATCACTTTGGGAAGGGAAATGAAGGATGAGGATGTACACACACATGTGTATGCATGTATCTCTACACTCAGCTATAACTTCCCAAGGAAAGTTCATTTTAACATCTATCTTGTTCCAAGTTAGGTAATTTTAACCCACTCACCCAGTGTAGCGATAATTCAATCTACCCAGGAAGTCCATTCAAGTGGGTAACAAACAGATCTGTTTCCGTTCTAGGCTTTCCTAATAGTAGTTTCATGGTTAAGTAAATCACATTTAGCACTAAGGCATCAAGAATAAAATATGAAAATTCAATGCGAGTAAATTAAAAAATATTATTTCAAGTGGGGGAGGGAGTGTTTAATTGGGCAATGTTATCAAATTCTAAAACTTTCTTAAGTGTGCCCCAGAAAGTCTTCTCTCTTGTAATTATTTGAAGTCCATGGCAGTCACCAATCCTTCCGAACATCTATTTCATGCAAAGGAGAAATGACATTACAGAGAGGATCCAGTTTTTTTAGGAACTGTCCTAAGACATGAAATGGGAAAAAGAAGAGGACAGGGGAAAAGAAAGGATTTCCTGTGCTCTGGTGACGACTCGGATGAATCTAGATTTAGTGTCACCTGTCAGAGGATTTCTTCCTAAGCTTATTATTTAGTAATAGAATGTACCATTGTATGTCATGTTCAGCGTTTCGTAGATTATCTTTTTTTATTTGCATGTCATTTGTTTCTTTTGACATGTGAAGTTTACAAGAATGCTTATTCCTATACCCATCACTCTTCTGTCTGTCAAATATGTACACATAATTAAATGATATCCAAGGTTTATAAAACAGGAGTCTAATTTTCCATCATGTCATAGAGAAATCGGTTTCAGTAATTTGTAGGCACCACAATGGGTTGTTACTCCTAAATCTTTTAATTGACTAATGATCATGGTCTTTTAATCTACAACACCGGTCAGTTTTCTGGTTTTCATATTTTGCAATGTAAATAAATATATAGAAATTAGGCAGTGTTTTAAAATAGATGCTTCTTTTTAAATTAAAATTATCTTGGTTAAAAGCCTTTCCTAGAGTGTAACTAAAGTCCAGTAGCTTTTTAGAAATTATAACTAATTATTCATTTTTAAAAACTAAGGACTATCCAATGTTCCTTAGGCATTTTGGCCCGCAGACACTTCTAAGTGAATTGATTCCTGCAGTAAAGTTAGTTCTTTTCTGCCTTCAGTTGCAGGCACTAATTCATTCCTAAAACTAACTAGAAGATTCGAGAGTATATACTGATACTTTAGATTTTTTGGTTCTTCCTAAAGCCTATTAACTGGTAATGCAGTTTCTCTCTGTTTTCTTCAAATTAAGAATTTTTTTAATGTTCTAGCAACATCTGCGTGTGTTTATCTTTGAAAATAATCACTATATAATTATTTCTAAAAGGCATGCATTATTACAATGCTTTATGTCATAATTGAAGTAATTCCTCTACCCCATCTAAACCAGTAATTTTCAGTCATTATTCCAAAGGTGTTTATTTTATCTTACTTCTCTACTTCTCAAAAATATAGGAAGTGTGTTTTTATTTCTATTATTTTTTTATTATTAAAGGGTACACTCTAATTTATTAGATTATTATATTTAGCCCATTATTATGCCAGCTTTTGAGCAAATTTAACGTATATAAAAAAGATAGTGGAACATTTAAGACTCAGTACTAAATAAAACACACACCATCTTTTAAAACAATTGGATAGTTATTTTTCAGAATTTGAAAAATACATAATGTATAAACCAGTGTAATCATTCATATTTCACATTGCCTCCAAGAAATAGTTTCAATTATTTCTTAATTATTTAAAAATATTTAGAGAGGCTTAAATTAGGACACTTATAAAGTGCCAACTTTTGGCATTCTGTTGGAGTCCTACAGCTAAGAGCTGTGTCCGTACAACTTTTATTGAGGAGAGGAGAATGTGTATCTAGTACTTTGTGTAAGAGGAACGTCCAACTATAACAAGCTCTGGTAACTGTTTTTATTTTTCATTGGTTGTAGCAGTCTTCAGCTATAATCTGTTATGCCTTTTCTTTAGACATTGATTGTAAAAATAAACATAGTGTCTTTCCCACAAGACGTAGTTGCTCATGGTACGGAATTATATCTGTGGAAAAGACTTGAGGAGATTACCAGATAAGCCGTTGCAAGGGAGTCAAAACTCCACATTGCCCAGGACAGACACACCAGGTCATTTTCTAACCATTGAGAGTATGAGTACAAAAATAAATATACACACGCAGTGTTCCTTCTTTCACTAACTGCACGCTGCACCTGTGCACACATATATCTGATGACATCTGCTAACATAATAAATCTCAAGTGGTTTGTGGTGTCATCAAAAACCTGAGATGGTGGTATGGCTCACAGCCTCACCAACCCGAGGCTATGGTCTTGATAAATTTCACAAGCTAAATAGAGACAGACTCAGACTCATTCTGTACACGAACCAGAGGTTTTCAAGAGCAGGTTAAGGTGGTTTACCAAAAGCAAAAAAAAAAAAAAAGGCCTCTAGTTATGACTCAATGTGTGAAAAATCTGCTCTCTGATTCAATGGCGATAAATCAAGACTATCTCCCAGCTTCAAAAAAATCATTTTTATCTCCTTTGTTATGAATTCTCAATTTGAAGTGTCAACCTTTCTTAGCCTACTCATGTTTTTAAGACTTAATTAAAAAAAAAAACTATGAGCAATTAAATTTTCATATCTTGCTTACTCATACTTTTATATAACTTTAGAATTTCAATCATCAAAATGCCCATAAAAAGAAAACAATAAACTTGATTGAATTTAGGCTGTAATGATGATTAAATTGAGCAAAGAAAAAGCAAGTGTTTTCTCAAAAAATTTTCAGGATATTTTGTGCCATATGTAAGGTTTCTGAAACAACAGAATCAGTAAGGTATTTTTTTTTAAACCATTTTCAAAAAACAGAAGCATCTGGCAATCCAGAAATCAGTGAGGCAACAGGATGCAAGAAAGCGCTAGACAGTCTACTGATCCTTCGATATAGTCCTGGCAAAGGACCATCCTGCCTTGCTCAGTGGGCCATTTTCAACAAGAAAGTGAATGTCAAGCCCCCTGCATCCACATCCTGTGGCTAATTGTCCTCAATGTCAGAGATTCTTTTTGGCATATCTAGAACATGGCAATATCATTTCAAGTTGCCCACTACTAAAAAAGGTCAATAACCACATTTTGTGTCTCTATTCCATGACTAGGAAAGCCTAGATGCAGCCCAGGGAGTAAAGGAAGGATGCAATCCTTCCACAATCATGCATCTTATGCTTAGTATGAGTCCTAACCTGGGACTAGGCACTACCATGCACGGATGGATAGGTTTTTGAGGATTTCTGAGTTTATCATACAAAGGCCTTCCATTCCTTTGTGCTGATATTCTCTTCTAAATTTGTTAAGAAAAGAGTAACCTTCCCATGGGATATCTTGAAAGCCTTCAGATAAACACACTAAATAACAACCATTGGTTTTCTGCTTACTTTACGGGTAGTTGATGTGGGTTTGTAGAATGAAAACAGTTTTTATAGAAACCAAAGAAAAATGTAATGAGGGACAATAAGTAAGGTGCCCACCCCACCCACTAAAAACAAAATAAAACAAAACCCTCGTATAATATATTCAGAAGCCAAACTAACAAAGTTGGGAAACTTTGATACCACTATTCTTCATGATATGGGAAGTATTTTTATAAACAACAGAGAGAAAAAAAAAAAGGAGGAGCAGTTAGTGAGAAATTTCAGGCACATAAGGTTTACCTAGCCTGCAACTAGTACTGCCTTCTTTTAACAACTTATTGTTTAAAGATGATTGACAAGCAAATGTAGAGGTCAAGGTAGAAATATAAGTTTCAAGAACATACCTAATATCACTACTTCTTTTTTTCTTCATGTCTGGCACCATTCTGAGCTGCTCTCAATAGTTCTTTTACCATTATCTTTTAAAATTTTTTTGTTATACAAACAAAAATTAGAGTAGAGACAGTTCAAATGAACAATTAATAAAATACAAGTGATGTCCACCTACAGTCCCGTCGCCTAAAATTTGTTTCCTTTGCACATATTCCAATCCAGCATTTGCTTCTATGCACATATACTATTTGCATAGTTATAATCGTAAGGTAGATAGAATTTTGCTTTGTAACTTTACCACTTAACCTTCTATTTACATCATTGATATTGGTGAAAGAGCGCAAAATTGTAAAATATTAAAACTAAATGAGACTTTTGGGACTTCTGGACAAGGGATGAAGAAACAAAACTGGCAACATCTTGGATTTTGCCCTCTCATATTTTTAATGTTGGAATTCACTGTGAACATTTAAAACTTGGGATATTTTTCTTAAAAATCTGGATATCCTGCTTCTCTGGAAAAAGTGGCAGATGAGCCATTTTTTGGACAAGGGTTGCCCACAGCTTAGAGCAGCATAGCTTCTTTCCCCTTTAGATGGGGCTTAGTCTCCACAGTCACCATCTCTCCCTGTTGCATTACAATGGCCCACTTTCCTCCTTTACCAACTCGCCTTTTATCCCCACAAGTTTGCATCCCTTGATCTAGACCAAATGCTCTTCTTATAGATAAAAAATAAAAACAAGGTCCAGAGAGGTAAAGTGACCTGCTTAAGGCTAACAAGCTAATTAGTAGCAGTGCCAGCTCTGTAAAAGCGGCCTGCTGACTCTAAACAAGTGCTCTATGTATTAACGTCTCTTTCAGAGAAACGTGGGGAAGGAGGGTTCTGTGTGCCAGTAGGAGCGCCTCACCAAAACTACCAGGATCACAAGCTCCTTTACAGACTGAAAGGTCTCAGGTTAGCCACTTGCCACCTTTTATGCTCCTGGTCATAATTAACACTTGATGTCCACAAGTGAGACACCTGAACCCCCATAAATCCTGGCGCTACTCTCAGTGACTCCTGTTCTTTCATTAAAAACAAAATATCAGAATGCAAGTGAGGGAAGCTGATCACTTTAGGGAGGTAATGTCAAATCTGCCCTAGTTGATAAAGGAACTAGTTAATTAAAAAGTAAAATACTTTAGGGGCTGGCCAGGTGGCACACCAGTTAAGTTCACATGTTCTACTTCGGGGGCCCAGGGTTTGCCAGTTCGGATCCCGGGTGCTGACATGGCACTGCTCATTAGGCCATGCTGTGGTAGGTGTCCCACATATAAAGTAGAGGAAGATGGGCACAGATGTTAGCTCAAGGCCAGTCTTCCTCAGCAAAAAATAAAAAAATAAAAAAAGAGGAGGATTGGCAGCAGATGTTAGCTCAGGGCTAATCTTACTCAAAAAAAAAAGTAAAATACTTTATAATATTCCTATCAGACCTACTGCATAGAGGTGTGATGATGTGCCAATACCCTAGATAACCACTATTCTAGAAAATATAAAACTCCCATATCTGCACAGAGACTATATTTTCTGAACGTTAAATCAAAACATGTGGTGCAACCAAGAACTTTCTTTTCTTAATGAATTTAAGATTTTGAAAAGTTCTACAAAAGTTTTTAAAAAATGAATCAGTGTTAGCTATGGGTTAATAAATGGGCTTTATGCAAAATAATAAAATTGTATACCATCTAAGACTGCCTGATCTTATATTCACGTGAGAAGCTCTTAGAAATTTGCCTAGAAAGTGGGATTTGATGACAGTACCTGCCATGTTGTCATTGTCATTAACTGTCCTTGTGGTTTGAGCTCGCTTGTAGTGCTTTGTTCTTCAGACAGGACACTCCCTCTCTAGGTTCTGCTCCCAAATGGAGAAGGACCTGAGAACACATATACGACGTCACGGAGTCAACACAGTAAATAATTGAGAAGCTCATACATTATGTACACGTTGAGTCTACAGTTACTGTCTTGGCGGGCGCAGAAGACGTCCATATTCAATCAGGCTCTAGGCTCATTCACAGAAGCCGTCTTAATGGCCTTTCTTCTGGCTGAAGCACCATCTTAGTTGAGCAGTGGGGGCACTCTACTCCGCATTTAGGAGGCCAGACCCTCTGTGCCAGGTTTCCGTGCAATCCAGATATGCAGGCTTCTTTAGGAGCATTTTAAATGACTAACCCCGAGCTGGATCTTCTCCTTTGCTGTAACCAATGGCAGCACCTTAATTAAGCGAGGCTTCCCCTGGGGCATTGGTTTTCCCAAGTCTTAGGTTAAAATGAGTGTCTTGACAAGTGATAATAATTACTGCGTACTGAGGTCTAACTATGGCTCTGCTGTGTGCTCAGTATGTCACATATATAATCTCAGTTTTTTTAAAGATGAGGAGCCTGAGGCTTGGAGAGATGAAGTAACCCATGGAAGGCCACGGTGCTCCTAATCCAGGTCTTTCTAATCCCGAAGCCCATGCCATAGCAGAGTACCATGTAGCAAGGACAGGGCACAAGGCTGCAACCATCCACGTGAGTGTGGCCCCTTCACAGGAGTCGCCTTGGCAGGCTCGATGGTAGTCCTTAATGCACGTTTACCACTCGTCTTTTGAAATTGCCTTTAGAACCTCAGGCACATTCTTTGAAACATTATCAATGGGATAGATCTTTCTCCTTTGAATGTGGATTTGAGTTTTGGATATAGCCATGATTCATTCAATACCCTGTGGTGATTAAAGAACTTAGCGAGCTGGGTAAACCAGTTTTGGGTTGAAAACAAGGCATGACAGAGTGTACCAAGATTACTGTCATTCTCCAGCGTGTTCTGAAAATAATGGAATAGAGGCTTTGGATTTAGAGGCACCCGGGATTTGGGGTTCAAATCCTGATTTCACCACCTGAAAGCAAGGTGATTCTTACCAAGGCATGTAATAATTCTTAGCCAAAGTTTTCTTCCCTCCAAAAAGAGCATAAGAAAATAGTGCCTATTACAGTGTTGTGGTTTGGGGATCAAAAAATATCATATGTCAAATTACGTAGGAATGTCTCTGAAATGTGGTCCTTTCTCAGTAAGTATTTCCTGAATCTATCAGATTATTTGTCTCTGTCTTTGTCCTTCTAATGTGGTGAGAAATGATAAACAAGGGTTAATGTGGCCTGTGACAATGACCAGACCCCCAGGGCCCTTCTAAATACCACTGGGACTGGCATATAGCATTTATTTGCACTTATAATTAAAAAACCAAGAGGGATGTTCCTAGCTCCCTGATGCTAAGGAAAGTGGATTTAAAGGAGACTGCGGTGCAGTTTGAAGTTTTGGGAAGGCAGTTTCTATCTCAAGTTAACTTCTATGCTCTCTCTTGAAAGGTAGGAAATATAATAGCACTTCCAGAGGAAGTGCCCCTTCCTTAACATTTATGGAGCATCTGCCCTCTGCCAGGTCCTGTGTTCAAGGCAGGACATGGGACATACTGTTCCTGAGTGTCCAAAGGGCTGATTTGGTGACAGGCATAGAATAATGCTATCCAAATGATAAGAATTGAGAACCCCTCAGAGCCCATTGACACAAACAGTATCATTCATCTATTGAATAAGATGTTGTAACTCTTCAGGCCCCAATGAGCATCAGCCATGTCCAGGAGCTACAGTGAACAAAACAAACAAAATTCTAGCATAGAGGAAAGAGACCTGGAACGGGGAAGGGGAGAGGAGAATAAATGGAGAGCTAACAGTCTGTGTTGTGTTCTGAATTTATTGGCCTGCTGGGCTTCTCTGTGAGGTCGAAGGGTGGTCTGAGAATTCTAGAAACCTTGCAGGAAGATGTTTATCAAAAGAAGGAGAAGAAGAGTGTGCAAACTTTTTGCAGCATACAGAAAATCAGGGATATCCATCAAGGCTAGGGGATGGGAGCAGCCCGTTGGGGAGTTGTAGAACCTTTGCAACTGATCTAGAACCACTGCGGTCTCTCCTTCCGGGCTCCCTGCAAGCGTGAATACTTGGAGTCATCTTTTCCTTTTCAAGCTGACTTAGGTTCATTATCATATTGTGAAACTTATTATGAAACTCCCCTGCATGCCCCATCCCCAAAACATTGGCTTTGCCCACCCTTGAAATCTCTCCTCCTTCAAGTAGGGCTCATTCTAGGCCCCACCACACCTTAAAAGGGAGACATAAATGTGGGCAACCTTAGCACAACTATAGAGTAACATTAAAGGCCCATCAAGACTTAATCACTAAGGAGAAAAGAGGCACCTCAGCAGCCTTGGGCTAATTCTTTGGATCCCTAAAGGGCGAGACCTAAGTGATGGCTCCCATCTCTCTCTTCCCGTGCTTTAAAAAAATAAATTTTTGGTGCTGGCCTAGTGGGTGCAGTGGTTAAGTGCGTGTGCTCCGCTTCAGTGGCTGGGGTTTGCAGGTTCCGATCCGAGGCACAGACCTACACACTGCTCATCAAGCCGTGCTGTGGCAGTGACCCACATACAAAGTAGAGGAAGATGGGCACAGACGTTAGCTCAGGGCCAGTCTTCCTCACTAAATAATTAAATAAATAAAAATAAATTGTTGTCCAGTCATACAATGGAATATTATGTAGCAACAAAAAGGACAAACTTCTGTATAACATGCATGTAGAATAGCACACACCATACACGATAACAAATTTATCCATATCACCACAATCCATATGAAGAAAAGGAAAATTACTGGGAATCCAGAAACCACGTCCCACTCTCTGCCACTTACTACCCCCACCATCCTTCCCAAAGATGACCACTATCCTGATTTCTAACAATACAAATTTATATTGTCTATTTTTGTCTAAATTAGTGCCTAGTTTATATAAAGGGAAGCATATGGTATTTACTCTTTTATGTCTGAACTATTTTGTTCAACATTTCATGTGAGAGTCCTTCCTTGCTGTTGCAGGTAACAAATTTGGGGTTTTTCTCACACTCCAGTATGAAATTTTTTTGTACGCATACAACACAATTTATCTATTCAATACTTGACAACTACTGGGTTGTTTCCAGTTTGTAGCCAATACATATAATGGAGATATGAGCATTCTTCTACATGTTTTCCATTGTACATATGTATAAATTCTCTTGGGCATGAACCTAGGAAGAGAATTTCTGGATTATGAAGTAGCCTATGATAAATTTTAGTAGATAATGCCAAATAGATTTTCAAAGTGATTGTACTAATTAACACTCCCACTAGCAGTGTATGAGAGTTCTAGTTGTTTCACATGTTCACAACGCTTTGTATAATTGGTGTTTTTTATTTTCGGAGTAGAGTAATATCTCAATGTGGTTTTAATTTGCATTTTCCAGATGAAGAAAGAGATTGAGATGCTTTTCATCTGTTTATTGGCCATTTGGATACCGTCTTTTGTGAAATGTCTGTTCAAATATTTTGACCATTTTTAGTTGGGCTCTCTGGTTTTTTTCTTATTGATTTGTTGGAGTTCTTTATACTTTCTGGATGTGAGACTTTTGTCAGTTCTCTTGTAGACTTCTCTTTGCACTTTGTGGCTTTCAATTTCACTCATTTAATGTTGTAATATTTTTGTAAGTTTTTACAAAACACATGTACTAAGAAATATTGCCATACAATAAACTGGAAATATCTAAAATGTACTTTTGTTTTTTTTTTTGAGGAAGATTAGCCCTGAGCTAACATCTGCTGCCAATCCTCCTCTTTTTGCTGAGGAAGACTGGCCCTGAGCTAACATCCATGCCCATCTTCCTCTACTTTATATGGGGACACCTGCGACAGCATGACTTGATAAGCGGTGCCGTGTCCACACCCGGGATCCAAACTGGCGAACCCCGGGCCATCAAACTGGAACGTGCACACTTAACTGCTGCACCACCGGGCCGGCCCCTAAAGTATACATTTTAATAGATGTGTACACTCATGAAACCATCACCGCAATCAAGATAGGAAACGTTTCAATCACCCTCAAAAGGTTTTCATTGTCCCTTGTAGTCCCTCTCTCTTGCTCCGCCTCCCCTGCAACTAGTGATCTGCTTTCTGTCATTATAATTTGGATGGCATATTCTAGAATTTTGTGTAAATGGAATCACACAGCGTGTACTCCTTTTTGGTCTGCCTTCTTTCATTCAGAATATTTTGACATTTACTCATGTTGCTGTGTATATCAATAGTTCATTTCTTTTTATTACTGAGTTGTATTCCGTTATATGGTATATCACAATTTATCCATCATTCGTCGATGGGTAACTAGATTATTTCCAGTTTTTGACTATTACAAATAAAGTTGCTATGAACATTCTGTACAAGTCTTTGTATGGACATAGCTTTCAATTCATAAGCTAGGAATGGAATTTCTAGGCATATGGTAGGTAGCTCTTTAAAGGTTTAACTTTTGGGGAACTGTTAAACTGTTATCCAAAGTGTCTATACCATCTTACAAATCCATCAGCAATTACAAATCCATCAGCAATGTAGGAGAGTTCCAGTTCTACATCCTCACCAACTTAGTGCAATCTTTTCTTTTCAGCCATTCTAATAGGTATGTAGTGTGTTCCATCATCATTTTAATGTTTGTTTCCCTGATGACTAATGGTGTTGAGCATCTTTTTTTTAAAGATTTTATTTTTTCTTTTTTCTCCCCAAAGCCCCCTGGTACATAGTTGTATATTCTTCATTGTGGGTCCTTCTAGTTGTGGCATGTGGGAGGCTGCCTCAGTGTGGTTTGACGAGCAGTGCCATGTCCATGCCCAGGATTCGAACCAACAAAACACTGGGCCGCCCACAGCGGAGCACGCGAACTTAACCACTCGGCCACGGGGCCAGCCCTGAACATCTTTTTATGTGCATATTTGCCATTCCTTTTTTTTTTTTTTTTTTTTGGTGAGGAAGATTTACTCTGAGCCAACATCCATTGCCAATCTTCCTCTTTTTTCACTTGAGAAAGATTAGTCCTCAGCTAACATCTGTGCCAATCTCCCTCTATTTTTTTCTATATGGGTCACCACCACAACATGGCTTGATGGGTGGTGTAGGTCCATGCCTGGGATCTGAACCTGCGAACCTGGACCACCAAAGCAAAGCATGCCAGACTCAACCACTATACCACAGGGGCCGGCTCTGGTATTTGCCATTCTTATATCTTCTTTGGTAAAGTGTCTGTTCAAATCTTTTGCCCATTTTTAAAATTGTCCTGTTTGTCTTCTATTAAGTTATTAGAGGTATTGGGTCTTTTGCTTTTTTTTGGTATATTGTAGATACAAGTCCTTTATCAGATATTTGATTTGCAATATCTTCTCCTAGACTGTGGCTTTTCTTTTCAGTCTCTTAACCATGTCTATTAAAGAGTAGAATTTTAAAATTTTGATGAAGTCAAAATTATGGATCATGTTTTTGGTTTCATATCTAAGACCTTTTGCCTAATCCAACATCAAATTTTTTTCCATTTCTTTTGGAATTTTTATAGTTTTTATGTTTACATGAGGTCCATAATCCATTTTGAGGTAAATTTTGTATGTACAGCAAGGTATGGATTGAAATTCATTTTTTTCATATAGATATCCCATTGTTCCAGTACCGTTTACTAAAAGACTATCTTTTCTCCACTGAATTGTCTTTATACCTTTGTCTAAAGTCAGTTATCCATATATGTATGGGTCTATTTCTGGACTCTTTATTCTATTTCATTGGTCAATTTGTCTGTCTTAATGCCAAAAACACACTGTCCTAGTTACTATAGCCTTATAATAAGGATTGAAATCAAGTAGTGTTAGTTCTCTAAATTTGTCCTTTTTAATATTGTCTTTTGGTGAACTCTTCTATTGTATTGTTCTTTTGATGAACTCTTCTGGTGTTTATTTATTTTTTGTGTGGAAGATTGTCCCTGAGCTAACCTCTGTGCCAATCTTCCTCTGTTTTGTATGTGGGATGCCGCCACTGCATGGCTTAATGAGCAGTATATAGGTTTGCACCCAGAATCCGAACCTGCAAACTCCAAATTACTGAAGCAGAGCCCACAAACCCAACCACTACGCCACCAGGCCAGCCCGTTTTGTTTGCTTTTTAACCCGTTTTCTCTAAGAAACCTTGAATCTCCTCAGACAGACTCTCTTCCAACTTGGAGCTAGAAATAACACCTGCGGATTTTAATTCCTTCATTCCTTTGGGCTTGAAAGTCAATTTTATTCAAAGTTCTTTTATTAAAATGCATGAACCCCGAAGGGAGTGAGGTTGTGGGGGTATTAAGCCAAGCAGTCGTCAGCTATTATGGTAACTGACAGCCAGCTGAGAATCTGACCTTTTTGCAAAGAGACTCTACAGAGCGACCTCTTGGGGATGGGAAAGCCCAGGTGGAAGGGTGGAGGGAAGGGAGCCTCTGATTTATAGTAATATTTAAAAGTTACCAGGACTTGTGCTGGCTGTTTTGCATATAGCATCTTATTTTATCTAGGATTCTTGGAATTCCCCTTCTAGGAATATGCTCTTGAGCAGGCTCAGCAAACGTTTTCCGTAAAGGACCAGATGTTTTAGGTGGGGCCAACTTCATGGGCTTAGATCACTGCAGTCATACAACACCTTATGCTTAGAAAGATTTTGTCCTTGGTTTAATACTCTGCTGTCCCCGTGATGAAACTCTTGATAGCTTTTTTTTTTTTAATGAGGCCCTTAATTTTCATGTTAAACTGGATATTCTGTAGCCAATCCAGATTTTAAGGTTTCCGGCCCCATGGTCTCTGACGCACCTATTCAACTCTGTCAGCCCATGTTACATGAATGCAGCCATAGATGATATGCAAACAATGAGCCTGGCTGTGCTTCAATAAAACTTTAGTTATGGACTTGAGATTTGAATTTAATATTACTTTTACACATCTTGAGATATTTTTCCTCTTTTTTTTTTTCTCCCTCAATCATTAAAAAGGACGTAAAAACCATTCTTAGCTGGCAAGCCATACAAAAAGAAGCAGTGCGTTCTATTTGGCCTGTGGGTGGTGGATTTCTGGCTCCTCCCTGGGGAAACTCCTGCACACGTGCAACAGGTGACGTGCACAGGAAGTTCATATCAGAATTGTTCGTGAATGCTCCAAATTAGAAGCAACCAAAAGTCCCCACAAAGGTAGAATGGTTAAATACTTTGTAGTTTACTGAAACACAACATATGGTTGAAAGAAAGAAGCAATTCATAAGACTGTGCAGTATGGTTTTATTTATATAAAGCTCAAAAACGGGCCTATATAAATGCTAAAGCCAAAATTAAAAAAAAAATGCAAGGAAGTGATCATAAGAAAAATCAGGATAATGATGACCTCTTGGGAGAGGTGGTGATGGGGAGGGGACTTCTGAGGTCCAGGCACTATTGTATTTCTTCACCTGGGTCATGTTTTCATTGGTGTTTGTTTTATATTTATTCTTTGAACTATACCTTTTATGCATCTATTCTGAAATGTGTATCTCATAATTTTTAAAATTTCGGTTCTTAATTCTAACCCTCAGTTGGCATTTGGAGCCCCATTTCATCGTGAGGTTAGGGGCAAGGGTGCTACATGCCAGGGCCACATGTTTCCAACTTCCTGAAGCTTCTCTGATGTAATTTTGAAGACCTTTGGCATCCATCTGGCCCTGGGCTTCACATTTGCCAAGAAGAGTCTTGGCTTTTATAGCATTCAAATGTTTCTCTTTTCAGTTTACTTTCGTCTCAGACACTAATGCTCTCAGCCAAATTCCCTCAAGGTCAAAGCCACATTATTATGGGTTCCATTGTCTTGAAACCTTTCTTGTTTGCAAATTCCATTTTTCCTAATTTCAAAATATAATTATAAATAATTCAATCACATTGAATTGGGCAGTGGATGTGTGTACTGGCTACTTTCCCTTTATTCCTCTGCTCCTCGGTGTTTATTCTCTTCTTAATATTTCTACCTTCTGGCTATGTGTGGCTGGATGTTGTCATTAACTCGGCAGAGCTAGATTGAAAGAAAAGAAAATTGGAAAGGACGTGAGTTTAGGAGTTAACCAACTGGAGTTTGAACTTCCACTCAACCGATCAGCTGTGTGTTCATAGCCAGTGACCTAACCTCTCTGAATCCTATCTTTCATTAAAAGAAGTGAGGGCTAATAGCTATGAGACAGACTCAGTGTGAGGATTAGATATGTAAAGGTTAGACAGGAAAGCCTGTGAAATGTGCCTCGTTCAACACCTTGTGCCATTGTATGACTTGCTGCAGGCATGCAACAAATTTTAGTTTACTTTCTCCCTCCCTGCCTCCTTCCTTTCTTAGCTTTTGCAAGATTTTTCTGTCTGCCTTTATCAACCATGTTAATCCAGCAATTGCCTAACAAGAGAAAAGGATGGTAGACAGGTTGGGGACAGGAAAAATTAAAGGTTGAAAGAAAGATTCTTCTCACGAGCCTGGGGAAAGAGCACGTGTCACACTTCACTTACCCATTCCTCTTTATAATCCTCATTTTTCCCTTGAACTCACACCTAGAAACCCAAGAACTCATGCCTCTTCACACCTAGAAACCCAAGAACCATAGCAAGGATGCTGTTCGATTCTTTAGGGAGCCTAAGAGAACTGCATCATGACCTTAGGGATGAAAATTGCCCCCATGTAAGTCACTTAGAAACCTATCTGGCATATTGTCAGCACTCAATAAATGTTGGATATTATTACTGTTATTGTTGTTATGACGATGGTTATTGTTGTTCAGGACAACATCTCAGTACGTGCAACAGAAGTTGTAAGGCCGTTAGCTGCCTCGTTTGCCAAATGCATACCCAAGTTACAAATGACAGCAATGGTTGTTTCGTTTAGCATTTCCCAGTCTCCCCTGTCATTTCCCCCCCAAATGTTTCATTTGCCTTTTCCAGAACAAACATCATTATAATCACTTCTTGTTCACATCTCTGATATCCCCATGGCTCTTGCTACTCTCACTGGTAGAAGCAACACCTCTGAATGTACTACCATCTGCAAATATCATTAGCTATTGTTTATTCCCTCTCCCACACTATTAATGAAGATGTTAATTAAGACCAGAACTAACACTGACCCCAGCAGCAATCCACTAGACAT
This sequence comes from Equus asinus, assembly GCF_041296235.1. Classification (NCBI taxonomy): domain Eukaryota; kingdom Metazoa; phylum Chordata; class Mammalia; order Perissodactyla; family Equidae; genus Equus; species Equus asinus. Next base: position 47,096,215 of record NC_091812.1, read on the forward strand.
TTATCCAACTGGATAAACTTCTGTTAGTCATTACCCACAGCTCATAGACATTACCACTCCTCCATTCCCTTCATCTGCTAATTTGTACGAGACCGGGGGAGAGAATTAAGGGAGCCCAGTATTATTTAAAAATTAACACTGATACTTTAGGGTTTTGGGAAAGGGATTTCGTGGAACATCAGAAGGGCAGTTGTCAATAGTATGCATGAATGAAGTGAGCCAGCCTCCAACAGAATTTGGCAATTGCCTGGGTAAGCTTAAGGGTTTCTGAGAATTTAGCCATACATCGTAAGGCTGGAGTACACCAACGCAAATTATAGAGTTCTCTTTTCAGGCACTTGCATTTACATATGATCAGACCGAGGCCCAAAGAGGTAAAGAAACCCGTCCAAGGTCACTTCCCTAGTTAGGGACAGAACCTGAATTGGAACTTGGGGCTCTGACTTCTAGTCGCATGCTCTTTGCAGAAGCCAAGTTGATCACGATTCACAGAGGTTCTGTGCAGACACCTGTGCGTTAGCCCATTAAATCCTAAACTCATGGAGCACAGTGTCCATCAACTTCATCTTTTTGTCTCCAGCCAACCATCTCCTATAGTAGGAGCTCTTTATCCTCTTATTAAAGGAAGGAGCATTATTCACCAGGATGCACTGTTCTCTCAACCTATAAATTAGTGGTTCTCAACCCTGGCTAACCATTAGAATCACCCAGGGGAGCTTTTAAAAAATTCCGATGCCCACACCACACCCCTAGAGATTTGGGTTTAATTGGATTGAGGAGAGGCCCAGGCACTGGTAATTTTTTAAAGCTCCCCAGGTGATTCTAATGTGCAGCCAGAGTTGAGAGCCACGTCAGAGGAAAAGGTGTTTTTCCAAAGACTCCTAAATTGGGAGGTTTCTTGTTCTATAGAATGGGGTCAGTACAGAACCGCTGTAACTTAGCAATTAGGACCAACCCGTTCTCTGAAACAGGAAATGGACTGCTCTTCAACCCTTTTCCTGGGGAAGAATGCAAAATTATATTGCCAAATCACAACGATGCAGTTTAGCATCTATTAATCTGGTGGTGGTATTTACAGCTGGGAATTTTTCCAAGGTTAACTTTAACTGTGTAGGCAGTGGTGCCAACTTAAAGCTCTCAGGTGGTCCCAAAGTGAGTTACTGGTTTAGTATAATAGCTGACCCAGTGGAAGCAAAGTCAAGAAATGACAGAGGACTTACCAGTGTTGGAGGGGTTTGCTTGTTTAGACATTAATATCCACTGTACCCATTGCAGTAACAAATGCCTTCCTGTTGCTGGTATGGCAATGAAGCCTTAGTCGACGAAGAATGTAGGTCAAAGGCAAAATAAGGAAACACAATCTCAGGCTTCTTCCTGGACAAGAGCCCAAGAAGAATAAAAGACAAGGCTTTGGAAGGCTTCAGAGGCTGCTAGTCTTCTGGCATCATATTTTGTGGTCTTTTCCATTTTAGGGGAACATCCCTAAATGACTAAGTGCCCAGTAACACTCACACCTGTCAGAATTGGGGAATTCAGAGTACTCATGTTTGGTTGTACAGGTTGTTCACTGCCCAAGGGTGCCTGGCTCTTGGGGACTGAAATAGGCAGTGAGAAGATGTGCTTCCAGGAAGGGCAGACAGCTCTATTTGTAGTTCACAGAAAGGTGCCACATGGAAATTGGGATGCCTGAAGAGGGAAAAAGACACAACTTTCCACATCCTTGTCATAATATGAAAACTATGTCATGTGATGAAAACAGGGAAGAAGAGAGAAGAGCAAAGAGATGACCAAAAGTGTTGAAGAGGGAATGTGAGGGATTGCCCACCCTCCCAGAATATGCTCCAATCAGAGTGCCTCTCAATGGTTGTTAAGGCCAGGATAAAACAGGAAAGTGTACAGGAAGCCAGTGAAATGTGGAAATAGAGTATCTGTCGAACAGACAATAAGACCCATGGGAAAAGGAAGTCTAAGGTGGGAACAGTTTTTACATGTTCACTCTCACACCAACTGAAGTCAGGGCCCCAGCCACGGCTCACAGACTTGCCCGCTGCTGTTACAACCTGGTTCGGCTTCTGGGAATGGGAAAGAAAGAGAAGGAATCCCAGCAACAGTCACTGGTGGAGGGCCAGGACAGGCGCCTCCACCAGTGAATGCTTCCAGATGCACTGAAGTGTCATCCCAAAGCACTGCTCGAGGAACAGCTCAGCTAGCAAGTGACTCCTCTGGAGGAAAAAAGATCAGTCATTCTGACAAGGTCAGAATACCAAGAAAACAGCATTCCCAATTGAGAAGTTATGGGTCAGGACCACAGTTCATTAGAACATATTCTTTTCTTGCTTCTCCTTTCTCCTGTCTTAGACTTTTTGGCCATGGCATGATTTTTAATAAGTCCCCAAAACAGAGGCTCTCTGGATACACAGTCTCAAATAAAGACATGTAAATGGTTGGGTTTTGGATAAGGGTTCTCTCGCCTTTAACTATTGAAAAGAAAGACTCTAGGGGAAGGAGTGGAATAATGGAGCCAAATAATCCCATCCAAGAACAAATTATCCCAGGTGGTAGTTGAGCAGAGAATTAGCGGTGTGGTCTGTACTGCTCCAACATTGGGCTCACAGAGCGGTAAAATTTCCATTAGGATCTGAAAAGTGGGGCAACTTGTCTGATTTCCCCTTTGCTTGCACCTTGGAAAGCTCAGGAGGAAGCCAGTGGAGTGGGAAGGAAGGAAGGAAAGAAGGGAGAAAGGGAGGGAGGGAAGAAGGGGGAAAGAAAGGAAAGAAAGCAGTTAGGGAGACTCATTCATTGAGCACAAACCGCTTGCCAGGCATTGCCCTTGGCTTTTTCATACATGCAATTCCACTTAATCTGTAGAACACCACTGTGAGGGAGGGATAGTTGCCTAGCTAATTAGTGGCCAGGTTATATTCAAGTTAGGTTTCTCCGATTTCAAAACTCCTTCCTTTTCCTCTTAACAAGTTGTCTCCATTCACTAAATACGCACACAAGTACACCTGCATCTACGCATGTGCATATGTGTTTTATAACATCACCGTTTCTTAATACTGTCCTTATCACCAAGCAACCAAACAATGAGGGTAAATTTCCGATTTCTGTTTTTCATACGCTTCTCAAGCTAAAGAGGCTTTCCTCTCTTCAGAGTTGCACCTAATGTTGTTTTCATCTGTCTTTGCCTGCACGTTATTGAAGAAAAGAGGAAGGAGTCAGGCTGAAGGAGATCATTTGTCCTGGTTCTGTTGCCTCCTGGGCATGGTTTGTTTTTTTAGGGGGAGGGGAGATGCCAGCATTCTGCCAACCCAATACCATCCGACTGTGGGAATTCTCAGATGTGCTTTAGATAAACAGTTCAGCCCCGTTTTACCCACAACCTTCTCATAGTTGAAATCTCCCCTTTACTGCAAGACAACCATCCTTGGTGAATCTTCTTTTCAAGCAGCCATTCTATATTTCCCTTAAAGAGGAATTGAAGACCTCGCCCCCATTACCAGAGGCCACTACCTTTTTGTTCTTTCCTAAGAGGAAGTGGACCAGGGCTGGGGGTGGGAATGCATGTGATGAGGCTGCAGCCTCCCTCCCCATTGGCCACCTGCTGCCCAGAGGAGGAGAGCTGCGGCCAGGTTTTCCCTGTCTCTCCCTGGAGCAGACACAGATGCTTCAGGAGGAGATGCTATCATAAAAGGGCTTATTAGAAAAAAAAAATGTGTGAAAGGGATGGGGCTGCTGGCAGGGACGCTTGTTCCCTGCTTCAGCCTCTGCTGTCTGCAGTCCCCATTTATTCTTTTCTGTCTCTATTCCCGCTTTCAATGAGTTTATATCCACTTTATAAAGAAAAGCAATCCCCAGGCAAAGATGTTTACAGGATTTTACTAAAGTTTGGTGGAGAGGAGGGAAGAGGAAGGAAGAGGCTGTATTGGGGGGCACGGGGTGGGGGGATGATAGTGGCTGCTGGAGAGAGAGGGAGTGAGAGAAAGTGAAGGCAGGCATGCATGAGAGTTCCCGGCAGCGGCCAAGAAGCAGAGAAAGGGCGGCTGGGGACAAGGGGGGAAAGTGTGCCAAAAGCCTTATAGAAAAAGAGCAAAGACCTGAACAGGAGGAATGGTTAAAAACTGAAGTGCAAATGGACTTTGGGAGCCTGCTGGCAAAGACGGCTGCAAACAAAATACAAAACAGGCCACCGTGACAACTCAGAGCAACAAAGTTCTGAGTAGGCCGTTAGGGGATGGCACAGAAATGGCCTCGCAAATAAATAAATAAATAAATAAATAAAGGCCAGAGTATGCTAATATGCCAAGGGCCTTTAGAGAGAGGGAGAGAAAGAGAGAGAGAAAACGAAGGTCTGAGACACAGAGCGACATCAAGTGAAAGCAAAACAGAACAGACAGGGACAAAACACACACACACATAGCCAGACCCCAAGAGAGGGACCTAGAGAGAGAGGCATACAGAGAGAAAGACAGAAAGGACTGGGAGAGGGGGTGACTAGGGTGGGAGTGGGGCGAGAGAGAAAGTCTCCAGCCAAATGCGGGAGACTTGGCAGGTCGACAGCGGCCGCGGGCCAGGCAGTAACTGCACTTGCTGTGTCTAGCCTATTGTTGTCTCCGAGGGGGGGCAGGGGAGTTGTTTGTTTGTTTTGTTGTTTGGCCTCTTTGTCTCTTTTGTTCCAAGCAGTTAGTTTGCTTCTTTCCCAGACACTGGGCTGATGGAGGAGCTTTATGGATTTTTCTTAAAGGGACAGGATTAGCCAGTTTATCAGTATTAGACTGATTTCTTAGTCTCCACCAGTTCCTACCTAAGTGACTCTTTTATTTTTTTAAAAGGATCATATTAAGAAGGGGGAGTCAGTGTTGGTGAAGTTTTTGTGCCTGATTAACAAGAATAAACTGGTCAATTTCACCCTCCCCATTAAACCCCCTCCTACAGGGTGGCCAGCCCTGCAGGGAGCACAAGGAAAGACAGAAAGAACACCCTACAAACAAAAGTAAATGGAGAACATGCATGAATCCCTCCAAACACATTGGCGAATTTTTTTTTTTTTTTTTTTTTTTTACCTAGGTATCAAGATTAGAAATATAAACTCGAGGCTTTAAATAACCAGCAGAAGAGGGACTTTGAAGGAGGAGGGGTGGTGGAGGCACTGGGTGCCCTGCCTTACACCCAGGCCCTTCCCAGAGGAGAAACAGCACAGCCACCAGGCTTGGGGAGCTGTCCTCAGTCCCTCCCCAGGGCTTGGCCTTCCTGAAGGAACTGACCATTAAGACAGTCAGGCAGCCCACGGCTGGCCAGCGTTGGAGGGTCCTGGGTCTCGAAACTGAAGGGATAGCTGCTTTTTATGTATTTGTAGGGGGGGAAGGGGTCTCCTGCAAGCCTTGGACTTTTTTGTTTCCACAGAAACTCCCAGCTTCCTGTGCTAGGAGACATTGAATAGGTTTTGGTCTAAAGCGGAGAGATTCCGAAGGAAATGAAATTTTGAAACTCCCCAATTCATCTACCTGCGATTTTCAATTCCTCCCTAGACTTCCCGCCAAAAGCACGTCCAGCCCTTTTTCTTAATCCTATCTTTCCCCTCTCTTCTCCTGCCTTAAAATCTCCCATTGAAAGCTAGGGTGCCAGAGATTAAAAATACATCAATACAGTTCCAGGGGCTGGGGCTCAATGCAGGGTCCGGAGGGCTGGAGATGGCAAAGGGAAGTGGGGCTCCTCTGTGAATGCATCCTTTCTATTCAAAGTAAGCACAGAGCAGAGTGCACGCTTCTGACCCCCGAAGTGCGGCTGAGAGTACCGGCTGGCTCTGGGGGATGTGGGTGCTCGTCCACCACCCGACTCTCCAGGAGTTTGAGACTTAAAACAAAAGATACACAATTCTGTCTACGGCTCAGGCTTGGAGGCGGCGGGGTGAGGAGTTTAGAAGCAGGGCCGCTTTCAGTGTATCCACCGCTGCCCTCTACCTTAATTTCTCCCCCTCTCGCCTCCTCCCACCCCACGCCTTTGTCGAAACCACCATAGGGGTCCGCCGACGTCGCTGCGCAGTTTTGTTCCTGCTGGGGTGCCATGGGCCAGAAACCTCCCGCCTTTCCACGCGACCCTCTGCTGGGCTCTCTCCGACACAGCCTTAGTGGCAACGTGGGCCCAGGCGTGCCGGGACCACCCCGGGGGTGGGAGAGGTGCGACTTTGGCTCCGTGGGCCCAGGTCGAACAGGGCCTATGCGAGGTGCGGTCCAAGGGAGCGGAGCAGGGGCACCCCGGCGCGCGGGGCACGTGTTTGTCCACAGCACGGGAAATACAGAATGTGGTAGGGCGCAGCTCTCCCACTGCTCTTGGGGGCAGGCAGTTGTAGCCACCTTTGCCTAGGTAGACGTTTCACGTCCACGGTCACCCGAGGTAACTGACATCCTCCTAACCTTGAGCTTAAGCCAAACTTGATTCTGATTCCGGGGATGCTGGCGCAGCGGGTGAACCCGTTAGCCCTACGGACGTCATTCAGGGGCAGGCGTCGCTGGCGACCCACTGACGATAGGAACACACCCGGCACGTGGAAGGATCAAGGCGAAGTGCTGGCCACGACCCTGGCAGGGTCAAGTCCGATTCCAAGCCCAATCCAGTGGGGTTCAGAAACGCCCCTGCAACCCCAGGCCCAGGAGTCCGTGCCGCGCCATCCGCAGCAGATTTCGTTTCTATTCCCTGCATGCGTCCCGGCAGCGCACCCGGAGATCCAGTTTCTCTGGAACGTTCCCGTTGACTGGTTGGTTTGAAAGTTGAAAAGTTGAAGCCCCGGGGTAGTAGTGAGGCTGGCCACAAAAATCTCAAACCCCGCTCACCCTAGACAAAGTAAAAACGTAACAGGCCACAAACTGACCAACTTGGGGCACTTTCTGTGGTGCTCTCCTGGCCGGGCACATGGAGCTGCGGGGCCCGGAGGGAGTGAACCTTTCTACTTCCAATTTCCTGTGTGTGCGAAGACCTCGAGAAGGTGTTAGAGCCGGGGCTCCTCTCTAGTGCCCACTCCTGCCTCCTAAACAAGTATAAAACTTCCCCAAACCGGCCGCATCTACAGTTCTGGGGAGGGGGGCAAGAAGCACAGGATGCTTGCCTGGACGCCGCGCTCTGGCACGAATTTGGCTCACGCCGGGACGTAGGGTCTCCCAGGGAGACGAACCCTAGCCGAGAATCGCGCACTGGGAGCCCCCCGGCCCTTACTCGGGAGACAACCCGCCCGGCGCGAAGGCTGCGTCTGCCGAGCCCCGCGACCGGGAAATGGAAGGCAGGGGGACGCTCTGGGCTCTAGCAGGGTGGAATCTTAAAGAAAAAAAAATCTAAAAAAGAAAAAAGTAAATTTGAACAAAACTAAACTACAAGCCCGCAGGTCCCCGCCGAAAGCGAGGTGGGGGAGGAGGGGGCGGGAACGGCCGAGGCGTAGAGAGTGGGGGATGCGAAAGGAACTCGTCCCCTGCAGAGTCGGTGCCTTCGGGGGCTCCACCGCGGTGCGCTCCCACCTGCAAGGTTTGGACTCACAGGGGTGGGCGAGGGTGGGAGGGAGAGGAGAGAAGAAGGATAGTTGGAGGCAGAAGGAGGTTCTTGTTCGCCTCCTGCCAGCGCCAGCCGAGGCGAACTGGAAGTGGCAAAGCGCGAGCAAACTTTGGAAAGTTTAGGCAGCGCGGTTAGTGGTGGAGGAGCAGGGCACGCAAGCCCTGCAAGGGTGGGCTTGGGGGAGCGCGCCTGGGGCTCTGGGGAGGCCAAGTCCTGAGGCGGTTAAAGATCCAAGTATCCCGGATCAGGTCCAACCACGGCCTCAGAGTCTTCGAGGGGCCATTGACTGTGGGGAGTCTGAGGACGTTTCTTTAGGAGACAGACAAGGCAGAGCCGGGAGTTTAGCGATTTGTGTCGGTGCGGAAAGCCCACCCGGCAACAGCTCAGAGCAGCAGTGGGAAAGGCTCGTCTGCCAAGGCGGGAATAGATCCGCCGGCCCAGGGGCCCACTCCTCCACCTTCCCCCGCCCAGTGAGGGCCGCGCGCAACAGAGATCTTTGGGGCGACGCGCACCGTTTCGCATTGCGCGCCGGGTCTCGGCGCACCACGTGCGCCCGCGGCCTCAGGCGGGGAAGGTTGGGTGAGCACCCCCGAAGGAGAGGTGGTCACGCAGCCAAAATCAGGCTTCTGCGATGTCCCAGCTGGCGCATCTTTGCTGGGGGCAGGAAGAAGCGGCCCAACCTAACTTCTCCCCGCGCCCTGGGAAGGGAGCGTGGTGCGCCTGCTGGAGCGCGAGGCCGCCGCCGCCGGTTCCACGCACGGCCTGGCATTCTGCTTTTCCTCACTGCGCACCAGGGAAAGGCATAATTCAATTATATCATCCAAGTGCAACGCAGCCTTTTCCTCTTTTGCTCTGGAGCCTAGGGCATTTCGAAGGGGAATCTCCCAATTCTCAAATAAATACCTATCGTGCTAAAGCCGAGCGGGGCTCTGTAGTAACTGCTGGGGGGTGGGGGTGGAAGAACCCAAATTGGATGAGAGCTTACAGCCTGAAGCGGCTTATTTAGGCTCATTGAGCGCCATTCCAAACTGCGCAGCTCAAGCTATTTCGGGAGAAGTTGGAAAGTGAAGAGAAAACAAGGTTATTTAAATTGACTGCCGGAACGCGACTTTCCTTCCACGGCATCCTAGGTGTCTGCGTCCGGGCTCTCGCTTAGCGCGGCCCGGGCGGCCCAGCCTTTGATATTTAAGCTGGGCCAGCTCCCCGGCGAAACTACCTGTTGGGAGATTCCACAGCCTAGACATTCGGCCCTTCTTCCCCTGCGCAGTCCTGGCAGCGATGGGATGGTTCTGGGGTTGGCACGAGAAGGGAGAGGACAGAAGAGCCGGGAGCCGCGGACAAAGTCAGCTGCGCCTGGCAGTGCCCAGCGAGCTGCGCCCGCGCTTCTGCCGGCTCTTCGGGAACTGGAAATAGCCCCCAGAACGCCGTGCCGGGCCCCTGGCTGCGGGGATGGGCCCAAACTCCGCACGATTCTCTAAATTCTAAATTGGGAAACCACGAAGCGGTGCCGTTTTTTGTTTTTTTGTTTTTTGTTTTTTGTTTTTTTTTGCTGCCGCTTCGTTGCAAGTCCAACTTTAAAAAACAAAAAAACCTCCTAGCGGCTCCCTCGGCACTTCCCCTCACCTTGCACTCCAGCACCCAGCACTTTCCCCTGCGCTGAAATTCACTTTGCTACTTCTTCAAATTCGGAAAACTCCGCCGACGCTTGGACGCGCGGCAACCCAGAGGCTGCTGAAAGCTCTTGCACGAGTTGCTTAGAGAAATCACATTGCTCTTGCGAGCAAACAGAATCTCTGTATTTTTAAACAACCTAACAAGATGAGGGAGAGGAGCTAGCAAGGACAATTTGAGCAGTCTTTGTAGCCTGTTGGGGGGAATTTTCGGAGGCTGGGGGACAGGGGGCTTGTCTCCCACGAACCTGTGGGAAGTACAGTTTGGGCCGGGCCCTGGGCTGGAAGACTCATTTGGGAAATGCGCAGCCTGGGTCTGGCGCGCGCGCGCGCGTATAAAAACATTCTTTCGGGAAGACTCTCCGGCAGAGTCCGCGCCGACGTTAAATTGGGGAGATGTGGACGCAGAGCCCGGGGTAAACCCGGGAATTTTTCCCCAGCCGCGGAAGGCACTCCGCGTTGTGTCTCCGATGCGGGTTTCTGCTTTTTGGTAGCGAACCCCCACTCCGTTTCGGGAGCACTGGAATTTGGGAGAAGCCCTACGGAGGGGCCTGTTTGGGGTCCGAGGGGACTGAAAGAGTTTCTCTGTAGCTAGGGGTACAGCGGCGCTTCATTTCGCAAGGCACGCGCACTCACATCCCCCACGGTCACAAAGCACTCGGCTGAAAACGAAATGGGGACAAATATTAGGCAATTGCAGGCAAAGAGGGGGGTAAACCTTGTCTTGTCTAGGATGCTCGTTTTGACAGTGAAGACGGCAGGGATATGCTGAAGAACGAAAATTTATTAATGAGAATTTATTGCACCGCGATGAGAGTGGAGACTTCAAGCTACAAGCTCAGAATGCTTCCCGCGCCGCAGTCCCTTTTTATGATCCTGGCAGTGTTAGCCTGTTCGGCCCTTAAGTCACAGACCTATTCCCAGTCCTTAGTGGCATTTAGCCTTCCCCGTGTGCCTCCTTCCTGTGCTCACTCATCTCGGTTTGGTATTGCCCAGGACTCTGAGCGTCTGGAACAACTCTTGCAAACTTGCCCTTGGCCAGGCGCACACGCACCAGTGGGCTCTCCCCGCGTGGCCGCTCAGCTGCCCCGCGGACCCTCGGGGGCCTGGGAAACCCGGCATATTTTCCAGGACTCAGCCTCAGCACTCCTGTTTTATTTCACTTCAATCCCAGGGGCAGGGACCCCCGGATAATAAACAATGCTGCTTATTAGAGATACAAACGTGCGCAGAAAAGAACCACGCGGAAGAGCAAGCACAGAGGCGTTTTAACAAGTGGTCATACATTCAGAGCTGCCTTTGAAAGTGACTTGTAACGCACCAAGGAGGGCATATCTCTAAAAATACAGAAGTTCGCGGAATATAGGTTTGTCAAAAGTATAATGGTTGGAGCTATTTGTATTTGGTCTTGCCTCTGGAAATCAGGAGGAATTGTTGCTACCTGCCAAGTCTCTCAGCAAGCCACCTCCCCCATTTTCTTCCCTCTCCCTTAAATCTCCAGGCCTCAAAAAAAAAGGGAGGGGTCTTCCAGGTGTGGTGCTTTGATACCGTTATCCCAGATCCCTCAAGAGTGGAGAACACCACGACCTTCCCTTTCAGCAGGGACAATGTGGGCTCTGGGGGCAGATGTCATTGTAACAGGCGTGGCTAGATAGTTCAGATATACAAAAAAAAAATCTTTCCTCTTCTTCTTCTTTTTTTAAATATAAACGCACATGCCTTAGTGGTGACCAAGAAAGTGGGGGCTGGGGATTCCTCCTGGGGTGTGGGTAAAACCGATTTCTGCCCTGCCGGATGGCCTTGGGAAAGGGCTTCCCATCTGCTCTGAACGCTCCCCCTTACGATGTCAGAAAATCTCCCTGCCTGCAAATATTGGCACTGACGCTGCTACGACAGGCGGTGCTGCTTTAAATAGGAAGAAGACCGTGGGGCGAAAAGAAAGTCTCAAGGTTCCTCCCCACCAGACTACCTGCCTCCTGTCCCCCAGAGGCCAGGCGCTGGCAAAGGAGAGATAGGGAAAACCTCCGATTCTGAGAAGGGCGGGAAATGAATCAGCTGTGTGTTCCAGGAACAAATCTCTATTTGATTTTCAGGAGGTGAGGTCTCCCTAATTGAACTGCTAAAGTTTTAGTGCCTGAGGATCCGCACCTTCCAGGGCTCAGTCTCTCCACTTTGTTGTTGTTGTTCAGATAAAGTTAATGCAGGAGGAAAGTTCAAAGGTGATTTAGTCCCCTTCTCCTGGGCAGCAGGGTCCTTTTGACTTTATCCAAAATGTAGCTTGGCTTCTGGCAATGCCAGAGGGTCTGGTCTCACCAAGGCTACCCCTGTGCGCCACAGAGAACTCTCAGCTGAGGGGCCTGGGCTGGGGCTGGCCTTGGCTGGGTCTTGAATTATATCCCCTCTGCCAACCAAGGGGATCTGTCCCGTCCGGAAATGATCATGGTGCCAACTGTGCCCAAGGAACTGTTAAACCTTCTTTCCCACCTCCCACCTTAAGCTGATAGCCTTATACAGTGTTCACACATTTTTGTTATCCAATTTAATTTCTGTATTATCTTCAGAACTTGTCCAGCTGTCTCCGGCCCTTTCCGCCTACCCTGGATGATGACTTCTCCTAGGAAAGGGTTTCTGCCTGATAAACTCAAGCCTGAGAGGCTGCCTCAACTCTGCAAAGACTGGGGCTGAATTTTAGAGGGCGCCTCTGTCACTTTGGGTGTTGAGCTTTGCTCTGCCATTCCCTCCATTTTCCAAATCAGTCAGACCCTGTCTTGTAATGGTACAGATGAGGAAACTGAGGCCCACACAAGGGCCTTGACTTAGTCAAGGGCATACAGCGAGCTGAGGGCAGAGTCTGCACCTGAGCCCAGGTTTCTTGATTTGAAGTCCGTCTGCTCAGGTTTGAGGGTGGTGTGGTAGCTAATAATACACTACTGTTCAGGAAGCATCAGCCGCGTGCCAGACCCTGGGCTGTGCCAGACACTTTACATAAGTCATCATCGCAGCAACATGCAAGGCCATCATTAGCCCCAATAAAAATTTTAAAATGAAAGTATAAAAGTAATATATGCCTAAATCAAAATACTTCAAATAATACCAAAGGGCATAAAATGAAAGTAAAAGTCTCCTACTCTGCCCCCTCTCCCAGAATTACGTTATTTTCTGTACTTTTAGTGGCTCTGTCCCTATCTGATAGATGTTATCATTACTTTATGAATGAGGAGAGAGGCTCACCATCAAGATAACCCTGGCTACCTGTCTCCAGGCTCAGTGCCTTCATTACTTTACTAAGTAAGGTGAATGGGGAGAAAAAAGGAGTGAGTGAGGCCAGATAAAAAGAAGGGTGAGGTCAGAGTTAACATCAGCTCTTCCTCCCCTCTCCTCCGGCCCCTTCCAGGCTCCCACTAATGCTACAGGTTTTCAGGAGCATAGACCGTAGGCTCTCTTGGTGCAGATAGCCTCATGATCATGTGATGGCTGCACTCCTTCCAGGCCTCAGGGCAAATGATCAGCAGCTCTCTTCGGGACCCTCTCACCTGAGTTCTGTCCCCCCAGTGCTGCCTTCCCCCTGTACTAGCTCTGGGATTGGGGCGAGCCTCTTAAGCTTTAGATTTCCCTGCCTGTCTCTCAGGGCTGTTGGGAGGCTCAAATGAGAGACAGGAAAAGAGCTGTGTCAACCCGAAATCTCTCTGTGCAAAGAGAACAGCTGCTTTTCAAAGGCCTGTTTAGGACCTCGTGGTCCTTCAGTTTGGAAGAGTGGATTTTTAGGGTTTTTCGCAAAAGGTTGTGTGGGGATTTGAGGGTTTGCATTGTGTGTGTGTTGTGTCTATGGGGCAGGGCTAGAAATGTGTCTTAAAGTGGAAGGGGATGTTCATTTATCTGTGAAAGACAGGCACACTGAGTCTTTGGAATCAGAGACATTGGGAATATGAAGTGGATTGCTTTCTGCTAGAGAACACACAGAGCCAAGCTGGAGAGGGCAGAAGGAGGCAGTTACCCTTGCTTGGGGTGGGAGGGGGGTTGGTAAGAGGTGTGGGTGAAAGGATGCTTACACCTGTCCCTTTGGGTAGCTGGCCACCATCAAAGGCACATAGAGGGGGCACATAGAGAGGATGAGGGTGAACGCCAGGCAGCATAAGCTTCCGAGAACCAGCCATTTCATTTGTTTATTTGAGTGAAAAGGAGGGGTATTAGAGGATGGATGTGATAATTATTCTAGAAAGCTAGTCCTGTCCTTGAGGCTCCTTCCTGGAAGAATCTTTAGAAACATCCCGAAGTGGGGGGCCTCCAAGTGGGAGCAAATGATTTGCCGTGGCCACCGTCTCCTAGGCTTTCAGAGGAGGAGCAGCTTCGGAGGGGCCGGTGTCTCTGTAAAGACCCTCTTAGAACCAGGCGCAACACCCTGGAACGCTCACAAATCTGAGATGGTGCGGAGGGAGAATCTGAACGTCAGGGAGGAAGAAGAAAATGGTTTTAAGATGAATGAAGGGGGCTGGGGAGTGGGCTGGTTCCAGAGAGAAACCGTCAAAGAAGGGAAAAGCAGATTTTCTTGGAGGCCCAGCCAGGTTTCAGAGCCTGCCTTCAATGCCTGTGTCAGGACAAAGGCTGCTGCGCCCCCTGGTGGCAGACTGGCTGTCGGCGCCAGCTAGCTGCTGCGGAGACCCGCAGGCGGCGAGACCCAGGACCAGCTGGAAAAGTCCACGGGTCAGATGCCTTTTCTTCTGTTTGCTAAGGGAGTTGAAGTTGAAATAGCCTTTGCTTTCTCAATTCTGGAGTCTAAATAGAGACTCTGGTGTAGAGAGAGCGGGGTTTTGTTTTTCTTGCATGCAATTTAGGCCAACAGGACAATGCCTGTTTAGAAGCAGCCTGGTGTGGTGGCAAGTACGCTGGCCTGGAAAAAAAGACCTGCATTTTAGGTGCAGTGCTGGTCTGCAGCAGTCACTAAAAATTTTAGAACCTCTCTTTCCATGTCTTAAAACCAAAGAGGTTAGAGTCAGATGTTTTTAAGGTCTTTTCCACGCTCTAATATTGGGATTTATTAGATTATCGTTACACTTTTTTCCCAGAGCCTTGTAGATTTGACATGATTTTTTTTCTATTTACATGCAGGTGCAAATGTTACATGTTTCTGCATCACAAATTCCCTGATTGTGAGCAAAGATTTTTGTGTCACCTTGCCATTCAAAAATGCAAAATATACCTCATTTCGGTGCAGAAGCCATCCCCTCCACCCTTTGTGGAGCCTCCTGCAAAAAGCAGCAGTGTGAGCAGGTCTTCAGTCTCTGCTCTGTTCCTTTTAAAAATAAAGTACTAAAGTGTTGTGCTGGAAATTATGCTACTAAGTGTTACATGTGGTAGGTGTGAATATATGTTTCAATAGTTCCAGGCACAAGACCAAAACCTTCCCCAGAATTAGCTGAGTTTTCAGCTATAAGCTAACAATTCTACGAATAGGTAAAAAGACCAGTTTGGGAGCATGCTGTCTCTAAGGAGCTGGATGGTTGTGTTCCCATTGAAATTTAGGGCCGTCCCTTCAATGGTCAACTGATTTTAAGTAGGATCAGGCCCAGGGAGAATTATCTGGCCACTGAGAGTTCCCTTTCCTAAAACCTACAAGTCTAGGCTCTAACAGGAGCAGTTAGACCTCATGGCAATTTCTTCTGTCTGAGCTGACTTGCATTTCATCTCTATGTAATGGGTACATTTGGGTTTCGTTTTGATGAAAATGATTATAGTCCTGCGAAGGATCGCTTAGTAGCAACGTCAGTTTTGCAGAAGTGGAGGGTGCAGTCACTGTCACATAATAGATGCCATCACTATTCCATATGCTACACAGAGGAGCAGGTCCATCTATATGACAGAGGTCAGCTCGGAGGAAGGAGAGCAGCACAAACAAGATGACCAGTGGCAACTGTTGGGGACGTGGCTGGTATAGTGACTTGGAGCGCTGTGCCCCTTCTAAAGGGAACAGCTGTGTTATGGGCTGAATTGCGTTCCTCCAAAATTCATATGTAGAAGCCTTAAACCCCAGTACCTCAGAAGGTGATTATATTTGAAGATAGGGCCTTTAAAGAGGTGATTGAGTTAAAAGGAGGTCATGAGGGTGAGCTCTAATCCAAAGTGACTTGGGAAATCCTTATAAGAAGAGGAGATTGGGACCCAGACAGGTACAGAGGGAAGACCAGATGTGAAGATACAATGAGAAGGCGCCCATCACTGAGAAGGCAAGCCAGGGAGTGAGGCCTTAGAAAAAAGCAGTCCTGCTGACACCTTGAACTCAGATTTCTAGCCTCGAGAATTGTGAGAAAATATGTTTTCTGTCCTTTAAGCCACTCAATCTGTGGGACTTTGTTATGAAAACCCTAGCAAACTGACAAGTCTCAACTCAGCACTGCCAATTTTGTGCTCCAGTTGGGGATGCAGACCTAGAATCACCAAGTATTTTAGGTTTTAAGAGAGTTTAAGAATCTTTTGTTTGGGGGGGCTGGCCCCATGGCCTAGCGGTTAAGTTCAGCATGGTCTGCTCCAGCAGCCTGGGATCGGTTCCTGGGAGCAGACCTGCACCACTTGTTCCAAGCCATGCAGTGGCGGCAGCCCACATACAAAATAGAGGAAGATTGGCACAGATTTTAGCTCAGGGAGAATCTCCCTCAGCAAAAAAAACCCCAAAAAACAAATAATACCTTTTTGCTTTTTAAGTGTTGGTAGCAGGGCTGGCTTCATGGACACATGACCTGTGCAGTCACACAGGACCCCATACTAAGAAAGGCCTCCACTTTTAGTTGAATGTTCTACTGTTACCATCTTCAGATTCTTAAATTTTGAACAAGAGGCCTGCATTTTCATGTTGTGCTGGGCCCCACAAACTACGTGGCCAGTCCTTGTTGACAACTCATACAAATTTTAAATGACATGCAGATTAGGAGTATGGGGACTGAAACAAAGGCTGTCTGAGGCTGGATGCAGCCTAGGACACTGGTATGAATTTTTTGTCGCTAACTAGATTAAGACTTCCCATTCTCTGAGAATCCCTAAGAAGGAATTTATGGAGCCCAGAAGTTTTCTGAGGGTGGGAGGAAAGGCACAGATGTGTGTGTGATTCCCCAAGATTCTGCATGAGCCAGTGTGGCCCTGACCAAGGCTTTTTTTCTCCCTGGGATGGACAATGAGAAGCCCACAATAGGAATATGTGGAGGAAAGGCCCAACACAAGAAACACAGCGTTTGGTTTGGGGTGGAGCGCTGGGTTGGACCCTGCATATGGCCGATGCTGGAAGCTCTCCCAGACTTAGCCAGGAGCCACCAAGTTGGGCTTTGGGCAACTGGATCTGAGGGTTCTCCAGTATGACCAGCAGGATCTGAGGGGCAGTGCAGCCCTGAGTAAAAACAACAGAGAGACACAGCAAGTAACAACAGGGAGAGGGGACTGACCAGACTCCAATTTTCTGCCTGCAGTTTGTGAGCCCACTTCCTACTCCTTTGGGCCCAGCCAGTCCCAGGATTCTTGAGGGGTCTTCAGCTGGGCTGTGTTAGGAGGGCTGAGCAGCGAGAGTGAAATCTGGGCTGCCTGTTTCAAGGTGGACCTGAGCACTTAATTGCAAATAAATGAGAGACGCCAGCTCACGGTGCATGCCATACCAATCGATTCAAATCTCGAAGGAAAGTTCTGCTGCTGGTGAAAGGAACATCAGTCATCAGTGAGCAGAGTCACAGGGATGTTATGAAGAGATCCTGTTTGGAAGGATATGCATTGATTTATGGCCGCTCACTGAAAATATTATAGCAGGACGTTTGGTCAGAAGGGCTGCTTTTCTAGTTCTATTTCTGCCCAGGACTGGCTAACTGGAGAGTGTAAATTTTAAAAGAAGTAATTTCTTATGCACATTTATGCAGACTCCCTCAGAGGAATGAGTGAAAGACTGCTTGAGACACTGCATTTCTTGGAAGAAAGTTGCTATATAAATTAATATAGAGCTTTGTTTTTTCCTCGCAGGTCTGCAGGACACACTGAAGAACTCCCCCAGGTCATGCAAGGGAGAAAATGAGCCTCTCTACTGGCCTCTAGCAGGGAAGCTAAAATTTTCCCCCTTTTTCCTGCCAAGTTTCCTGAACCCCATGACTCTGATTTCAGGTCAGAGAGGAAGGCTTTATTGTTATTATGCTGTATACTTTGCATATGGAGAGTCCCTGAGGGAGCGTTGTGATGGAGTAATTATTGTGAGCCTCTTGTGGGCAGGCCAGGACTTCAGTGTAGCAGAGGGAATTCAGTCCCACCTGCACAGTGGTCTGTGGGCCCCCCCGCCAGCTCCTACTTTCTCCTGACAAACAGCGCCCTCCTCCTTTGCCCAGGAGTTGGTGAGCAGAACTCCTCCTTTGGGCTGAGCCACTTCCAGGATTCTTAAGGGGTTGGGGAAGTGACCCAACATTTAAGAGGATTGAAATTCTACACGTGGCATTTCTGACTTAATTCCTAAATGGCACTTCCCTTAAGCATGTGGAAGATAAGAAACTTTGCTAAAAATTTTAACTTGAAAGACTATTGGTTTAAGAGAAATGAAAACTATGTTCACATAAAAACTTGTCCATGAATGTTCACAGCAGCATTATTCATAATAGCCAAAAAGGGGAAACAATCCATATACCTATCAACTGCCGAATGGACAAACAACCTGTGGTATATCCACACAATGGAATACTATTTGGCAATAGAAAAGGAATGAAAGATTGATACCTGCTGCAAGATTGATGAACCTTAAAACATTTTGCTAAGTGAAAAAAGCCGGTCACAAAGGAACACACATAGTATAATTCCACTTATTTGAAATTTCTAAAATAGGCAAATCTATAGAGACAGAAAATAAACTAGTGGTTGCTGGGGTCTGGGGGTCAGAGTGGGGGCATTGGAAGATGACACTATAGTGGTGCAGAAGTTTTTTGGGGGGTGGCTGATGAAAATGTTCTAAAATGAATTGTGGTGAAGGTTGAACAACTCGGTGAATGTACCAAAAACCATTGAATTTTGCACTTTAAATGTGTGAATTTCATGGTGTGCAAACTATATCGCAATAAAGCTGTTAATTTTTTTAAATGATACTTTTTAAAAGACCATTGGTTTTTATCTCTCTTGCTGAAGCCGATCACCTTGGGATAAATGTGTCTAGGCTTAAAAACAAATGTTACGAGCTAAGTAAAATGAGAATGTGAAAAATATTGATTTTCCCTTAGGTGGAGAGAGTGATTTGCAGATCCATGGATAGCCATAATACTTGTACTTGTAACTGCTCTGAACTTTGCTGAAAATTTTTTCCTTAGCCTGAAATCATTAAAATATGGGATACTGAAGTGGCTTTGTTGCTTTTCTCTTCCCAGTATTCCATTTCCCTTCCTTGGGTAATAGCACCCTGATTTTCTCTTAAGGAACGTAGTTCCTGAGGTTTGAATATTGTTGACCCTGCCTCTTAGGCTCTGTGATTCAGGCCTGATCAATCAGCCAATTCTATCCAGTGGTGTGTTGGAGCTGGCTCAGACCAGCTCATCCAAACCAACTGGTAAATTTTCAGGAATGTTGTGAGCCAATTGTTAAACATAGTCACTATTAAAATTTAAAGTATATGAATTTATAATTAAATAAATTACATTTAAAGCAAAGTTAATAAGCACACAAAACTCATCACTTCCTAATTATTTAAGTACATTTTACTGTTATCTTTGCTTTTGAGGTTACTTACATCTAGGGGATCTGTATGGTGGAAGTAATGTACAATGATGTGCTGCTATGCATCCCTTCCCAATTCCAGGTTTGGTGACTTTCCATTGGTAGCTTGAAGTTGGCCATGGTGGCAGTATTTATACCACAGATATAGAGTATCTAGAATACTGTATATCAGGGCTTCCCCTTTTCTGTCAAGACGAGTGTTCAACATTTACTAGGTGTAGTGAGTTGAATGGTGCCCAAAGATGTGTTTGCATCCCAACCCCTGGAATTTGTGAATATGACTTATGTGGCAAAAGGGTCTTTGTAGCTGTAATTAAGTTAAGGATCTTGAGATGAGATCACCACGGATCATCCCTGTGGGCCCTAAACACTATCATATGTGTCCTTATTAGGTGAGGCGGGGGAGATTTGATACGCACAGAGGAGACACACAGATAAGAGGAGGCGGCAGTGTGACCTTTCAGATAGAGAGTAGATTGGATTGCTGCATCCACAAACCAAGGAATGCTTGGAGTTACCAAAAGTTGGAACAGAATCTCGCATAGAGCCGCTGGAGGGAGCACAGCCCCAGTGACACCTTGATTTTGGATAACTGGCCTCCAGAAATGTGAAAGAATAAATTTCTCTTGTTTTAAGCCACCAAGTTTGTGATAATTTGTTATAGCAGCTGCAGGAAACTAGTATACCAGCATACCACTGCAGCACTACTATTTGGCTCAGGGACGGTCATGTGACCCAAGCCAGGACAGGGGAGGTCAGTTTCTATTGTAAAACAAACACTCTCCTTCTCCTGGGGGTTGTGAGGGGTTCCATCTTTGCCACCATATTTGCCTAAGAATGAAAACAGCAGAGAAAGTGGTAAAGTTGGGATCAAGAAAGAAAAAGAGGCAGCCATTCCAGACAACATTGTTTGAGAGGCTAGATCTATTCTCCCACTGGAATTTTTTATTACATGAACAAATTAATTTCTTTTTAAATCAAGTTCCTAAACAATATAGACATGTTAATTTTCAGAGAGTATTTAAAAGTGCTCATTTGCACAGGCAGGATTGTAAATAACATACAATTGTTATCATTTTATCAGTTACTATTTAAATCAGGCATGACTAACAGTCAGGAAAATATACACCAAACAGTGAACGATCTGAGATCTGTCTGAGTTCAATCATGGCCATTTGTTCCACAAACACTTGTTAAGTCCAACCATGTCAAAAGGATTCTATTCAGGACGGATATCCATCCGTTTAAGAACTTACAATTTATTTGCCAGTCAGGAGTTTAATATAGCTCATAGTTATTGAGATCACCGACAGTATTAACTTCTCATTATGTAGTCTATATTTTTCTAGACACTACTAAATTCATGTAATTTCGTTATTTTTCCGAAAGAGAATTTGTTTAATGCACAATTAAAATATTTTAACTTCTTTATGAGATTAGATTTAAGTGCTTTCTCAAATCATAAAAAAATCTTTTGGCAAATTGAATGTTTTGGGTTGGTAAAATATAGTGATATTCAGTGACATCGTACCTTTGGTCATTTTGTACCTTTCAGAAATGTTTATTTTCCATTATCGTTAGTAATTTTTTAGTGTGGACAAGCACATTTCTGAAAGGAGCAGAAAATCCTAGTGACAGACATCCTGAATTGAACTATTTTTAAAGTAAAAAAATCTTATTACCTTCAGCATTTCTATCTTTAACAATTTTTCCAATTCAAGAGATTTAAAATTAATTTTATTCTCTATTATCCTATTTCTTACCACTACTTTCAAATACTTTTGTTTTTTGATTAGCACATTTTGGATGAATTCCCAGTCAACTTTTTAAATCTAATTAAACTCAGCTAAGTCTAACTCAGATAGCATTTATGGTCAGTTTCTTGATAGCTGATTAACTGGCAGTTCATCTTTGTGAATCCTAAAAAAAGAAAAAAGTTTCCTGAGGGTTGCTCGATGCTAAAAGAACCATTACTAATACTGATGTCACTAGCATCAGTAAACTAATGCCCATTTGTCTTGACTTGAAATGGAAATGAACTTTCAAATGCAAATATCCAAATACTATTCTTTAGCACTTTATATTTGCTAGTAGCATTACTTATCAAAAAGAGAATTGTTTTGAGTGTTTTCAAGGCAAAAAAAAAAAAAAAACCACACACACCTAACAAACCATCAAACACATAAAGCAACAGCAAGCAAACCACACACACACACACACACACACACACACACACACACACACACGGCATAGGGAATAAAAGATTTCAATAAGGACATATAGCATACGCTAATCAAGCAATAATAATTCAAGTCCACTCTCCTTCCAATCTAGAACAATCCTCCTCTCTTTGCTTCAAAAACTAGCCACCAAAATCTTTTGGGAGACTAGGATCATTATCAATATGGATTTAAAGGAAAACATGAGAAAATAAACACATCTTTCAGATTCTCCATTTTTATAGCACCATAGAAGCATAAACTGAAAATTGGGAACTCATCAAGTTCACCAAAGACAGAGGTAAACAGACTCAAAATAAGTGTTTAGGAAACTACTTTCCGTTAACAGGAGCAGCATTTAATTGTTATTCATTCTTGATAATGCTGGCTAAAGAAAACCCGGGCAAGTTCTCTTTTTTCCTAAAGCTAAAAAGAAACTCACCACAAAAGTTGAAATACAAGGAACCAGGAAAAAAAAATCAGTGATTTGTTTCCTCATGGCAACAAGAATTTCTTTACACTAAATTCTTTTCATCATGGAAAACACTGATAGAAATCTAGGTGAATGAATGTAATTAAGTAGTTGTGTGGCTCCAAGTCTAAAATGCTTTTTTTCCCCATCAAACACCTCAACATTTGCCCAGGAACTGGAGGAGAGAGACGGCCTTCTAAGAGTCAGGCCGTCGACATTTCAAAGCTGCCTGGACAAAGGCTTGGAATGACTACAGTAGTGAACTCTCCTGCCTTGGACCCGAATCTAGATTGATGACCTAATACATCTTTTCCAACTCTGCCTGCCATAGTTTTATGAGCATCAAGAACTGGGCGGCTGCCACTGTCAACAAAGAGAGCTTCTCCAGAACTTGTACATCCACAAAAACTCAAGTATCCCCAAAAGAGCATAGATCACTCAGTCTCCCAGGCTCAGGGTGCTGCCTCTAGCTTTTGCCACATGGGAAATGGAAACTCCTCCTTGGCACAATAATTCTTAAAGAAAAGGAAGTGTTGCCCGTTACTCTCCGTGTTATCTTGGTTTAAGAACTCTGAGTCAGAGCCGAGCGGATTGCTGAGAAGCTAATGAAGCTTAGTTTAAGGACTTCTTCTCAGGGGCCCCTTCCAAAATCCTGTACCTAATTTAGTATTTGGAATTTTTCATTCTTTTTATTAAAAGAGTCCCCTTAATTGTATAAGCCATAGACTCTACCTCCCCCGAAAAAAACGAGGATCTGCTCCTGAGCTAGATAAATTGCACCAAATCTCAGCTTGATAAAAGTGTAAAAATTAAACACAAACTTCTCTTTGTTCTTTTATGCACATCTCCCACCCCCAGGAAGTCACCATCAAGGATGAGACCTCTTCCTGTGAGTCTCTGCTCTTCAGATGTCCTCTCAGTTACAGCAGTGGTTCAGAACCTGTCTGCAACTTACGTTTATACTCCTTAGACTCTCTTTAAGAACACTCCGTTGTGGGCTTATTATTATAATGGCTTATAGACTCCAAAGGACAGAAAAATTTCCATGCCTGGTCCTCCTTTTCGTTGAGCAGCATCACTGTTCCAATGTCAGCTAAGTTTTGTTTTCCAGTAAAGTTGACGGATTTGAACCAGGCTTCCACACTTTCCTAACAGGACTCTCAAGGGACCAAGCCACAGGAACATTTATTTTTTCTGATTACAAAAGTAATGGCATATATATATGTAGACATATATATATATATATAGACGTATAGACATATATATATACATACACACACATAAATAACTTGAAACATTGTATAATATATAGCATAGAAAGTGAAAATCCTCCATAATCCCACACAGCTGAGAAAACCAGTTAACGTTTTTCGAGGCATGTATTAAAATTTTGTTTATTTTACGAAAATGGGATTATACTCTTGACTCTGAAGCGTGCTATTTTCCACTTAGCAATATGTCTTAGCCATCTTCCCATGCCAGTCTGTAAAAAGGGATCTTCGTTTTAATCTTCTTTTTAGTGGCTCCATGGTATTGTACTGTGTGGCTGAACCATACTTTCCTTAACCAATTGCCTGTTAACGCACATTTTGGGTTCTTTCCAGTTTTCCCTGTAACAAATATACTTGCAAACATCATTTTACACTTACATCTTTGAGCAGTTGTAGGAGTATTTCCCTATGGTGAATTCCCAGAAGGTGAATTATTACTGGGTCAAAGGGTTTGAGCATTTCATTTTTAATAGCTATTGCCAAATTGCCCTCCAATAATTTTATATTTATTTACACCCCCAACCACAGTGTAAGAAGGAGCCTTTTCCCCACTCCACTTAGCAACACTAAAATCATGCAATTTCGGGATGTCTGATGTGAGTTAGAAGTTAAGAGGTTCGGCCTGTGGAAGTTTTTGCTTTGTGAAGCTGAGAGAGACATGGAAAGTCTCCTCATTTCCTTGATAAACCCCCGCTCTGAGTGAGCCAATACCTAGACAGACATCTAGCTAATCCGAGAGGTGAAAATTCTAACACCTGATCTTGTGTCTGGCTGGATTTCTTAGAGACAATTTTTCAGTGATGCATAAGCAAATGGGTTAGTTATAGAATACTCAATAACTTAATTATTAAAGAAATATAAATTGGTCCTGACTTCCACAGTGCTGTTTTCACGTAAACAACACATTTAATCTTGCAGCATCAGAATGTTTACCTCGGCACAATCCCCCGAGAATTCAGGGAATTCACCCCTCTGTTTATTGGAGCAAAGTGATTTGAAAAACCTATTCTTTGAAGGGATGTGAAAAGTGACTTTGAGTTAGCCCTTTAAAGAAGAGCAAGATTTGCCAACATCCAGTCTTAAGGAGCTTATTTTGAGGATTACTATGGTTTACATCTCCAGAATGAGGATCATTGGGCATTAGTCTGGGAAGAAACTATAGAGGTTGTCCAGTCAAAAGATTTTGAAACTCTGCTCCACAAAGCCTTTGGAGTGGCTTCAGGGAGACAGAAGAGGTTGATGAAGAAGTAAGGCAGCCATGGGGTAAAGGTTCTTGGTATTCCTATCCTAATTCCACCACAAGAGCCCCGCTTTGATCTGTTTCATATGGTAGGTTATATATTGTGTTATCTGGAACAGGTTGATCTCTTATTTTCCTCATCTGTAAAATAGACAAGATAACAGTGCCTATTTAAGAGTAGAGAAGATTAAATCAAATAATGCTATGCATGTAAAGGGCTTAGCCCAGTTCCTGCACATGCCAAGGACGCAATAAATGTTTGCTACTTTATTATTTAAGATTTTCCTTTGAAAAAGAATTCTGCTGCTAAAAAAAAATGTTTCAAAACCACCCATTTATTTTTGTCGTCTGTAAAAGGCGGCGATGATTTCAGCTGGTGTGGTTTTAGATTTTATTTATTTCCTGATTCCCAATCCAAAGGCCTCACTTTGAGACCCCAGTCCAGTTTTGTGGAGACTGCTGAGGGTGCTGAGGATCACGGGGCCTCCCACGTACCAGGCGGCTCAACTCGCCACCAAGCTGGCCAAGACCACAGCTGCTCTATCTGCGTTCCCGTTGATTCGTAGGAGAAATACGACCCTTGGAAAAGAAGTTTCCCTTGCCTTCCCTGTGGGGGGAGGACCCTGCAGCTTCACCACGAGAACTGAACATGAAATTTATAAAATGTTAGAAATATTACCTAGTTGCCATATTTTCCATGATTTTGAGGACAATTAAATGAGTTCAGAAATGGACACAAACACTGAGACTGGCTGAATTTTCTATTCTTGGCCAGACGTTTTTAAAAGGAAGAACTTATCCAACAAACATACTCTTATCAATCCTTTTCTTAGGAAAGCCTGTCTTTGTGTAAGGGAAGTTTTCAAGTTTTCCTAATGAATCACAGACATGAGGCAGGAGGGGGAGAGCTTCCAGCATTTTCCTCTTTGAATGGTCTAACATGAGACCAAAAACCAGAGAGGAAGGAGCAACACCTTTCTGCCCAAGAACTCTTCCGTGCCAGTCCCCGTTGCTGCCTGAGAGCCAGACGTGGGTTTGGGGAGGGGCTTCTCTGTGTCAGGGCCATTTGGGGTCTGTGGTAGACTTAGGAACAAGTAGACGTAAAAGCTGTAGAATTAAGGGTTGAAAACAGCATTTAATGAAACCCCTCCCTCCAGACGCTCTTGATCAAAGTCTATCCTTTGCACTAAGACAATCGATCTACAGTTGCATACATAAAATTTTGGCAACACTTTGTCCTCATTGCTTTCAACAGAGGCTTTAGACCTCTGAAACTGGGCATCGTCCCAGAATTGAGATCCAGTTGCATTACGCATACCAGAAGACACACCACCCCAGCCGAGGCCCGTGCAACCACTTTCTTTTAACCTCGCGTCTGTGAAAAATTACTTTCCAAAAAAATAAGTGAAACCCGATGTCTTCTCCGGGTGGTTATTTTTGCGCCTATGAAGTCAATAAAACTCTCCAGATTTATTAGACATCCCTGCTGTGGAAGACAAGACCACTTCCTATTCCCTAGTAGAAATGTGTGCCTTTCCTTTCTGTAACCTTCCGACCACAGATTTTAATTTTATTCATTTCTTTTATTTTTTCCCAGAAAATTTGTCAGAACCTCTAAGATAAGTGGCTTGGCCTGCACTAAAATCTCAATCTCTGGCATCCAAGAGAGACAAAATGAACACATTTCAGGCTTCTCTAGTTTTTTTCTTTACTTCCTATTTTAGAGGGGCCCGCTTTTCTTCACATCGGAATCAGCAAGGAGGTTGGTTGTCTCTCCTTCCACCACTTGAAGCACTAAACATAACACCTACCAACAAGTTATACTCCTGTGAAAGCCCACTAACCGTGGGCTGATGACCATGATAATGACTACCAGATTCAATTCTATTTGCAACGGTATTTATTGAGCCCCTACTACGTATTCCGGGGCTCTCCTGGGTATGGAAATGCAAAGATGTAGAGGATAATGTGCATTCTCATAAGGAGCTTAGAATCTAACAGGGGAAATAAACATGTTAACAAGTAAAAGTCATTTAGTGTGACAGATTCCATAATAAGCAGAATCCTATGGGAAACAAAGACTAGAACATGGAAGGGCAATGAAAGGATTCCCAGAGGAGATGGTCTTGGGCTATGTTTAAAGATGAGCAGAAGTTCAGCAGAGAACTTGGAGAAGGGCATACCGAGCAGAGGGACTAGCAAGTGCAGAGGATCAGAGGTATGAAATAGCATGGCATCTTCAGGAACTAAGTTCCGTGCTTTGGGAATGAAAGTCAAAAGGTTGTAAGCAACCTGTGTTCATACATGAATGTGGGTATATTTTTTAGGTGATGGGGAACCCCTGACTGGTTAAAGGCTTGGAGCAATTGTAACATGATCAGGAGAGGGAGGCCAAGTGGCTGAGTCCCACCCAGGGGAGAAATGAAGAGAGCCTGAACAAGACCAGTGTGGAGGAACAAGACCAGGAATGGAGAGGAAGATTTAGAGCAATAGCAAAGAGGAACACGGAAAAAGGGAGTAGAGTGGTAAAGATTCCCACTCCAGAATGACTTTTAAGCAGTTGTGTTCCATTATTTAAGAGTCAAAATTATCTCCCAAATGCTTTTAATTCTAAGTTATTAACTCATTAAATTTTTTTCTCCACCTACTTCCGAAACTGATTTGAGGTAGGAAAGAAATTCTGTAGGTGGAGGCAGGGCTACCCTGTGTGACTGTGTAGCCTTGGCCATCTACGAACTGATGGAGAGCATTTGTAGAACATTCTTCCTTGTTTAGACATTCTGTCATTCAGTCATTTAAGGAAATTCATACCAGTGCAGTCTTGACTAGCTGGAGTTTTGATTATCCTCATGTTAATATGCCATATATCTCAACTGTCTACCTTGGATAACAACTTCTAGTTCATTTACTTATATTTTAGGGCATAAGGGGAGATGATGCTCTTGTCTACATCACTCCTGTGGTTTTGGCAAAAGAAAGGAGACAAAGTGCAGCAATTTGGGAGTCAGGCAACTCTTGGTTTGTGCCCTTTGAACTTGGGCAAGGAACCTAAGCTCAGTTTCCTCAACTGTGTAATGGGGCGACATTACTATCTACTTCATAGATTTGGTGTAAAAATTAAATAAGTCAATGAATTGGCACATAGTAAGTGACAGGTTGTTAGCGCTCTCTGTGGTGTCATGGGCTGCGCTGGGTGCTTGATATATAGTATCTCATTGCAATCTTCTAGTTTGACAGAAAAGGAAATTTCAGCTCTTTGAGGGCAGGGTTTATTCACCATTAGATTCTCAGTCCCCAGAATAGTGGCAGGCTCAAAGCACATAAGTGTCTTGCTAGGAGGGATTAAATAATAACCTCTCCAAAGTCAAACAGCTAGCTAGTAGCATGACCAGGATTAAGACCCATGTCTGCCTGATTCCAAGCCCAGTGCTTTTCAATGATTTCCAGTTTTATTGCATAAAAGAAAATGACATGGAAGCTGGTTGAATTGCTGCTTTGTGCCTTCTTTTAATACCAGTTTTCAAATTATTTAATTATCATCAAGTTAGGGTTCTCAGGATAAGCAGTTTCCATCTACATCATGTAAAAGTCATTTTCAGAGCATTTCTACATGAGTCAAGCTCCTGGCTGATCATCCATCCTTCTTGAGCCCCAGTGTCAGTTTTTTTTTTTTTATTTATTTTTTTATTTTTTAAAGATTTTATTTTTTCCTTTTTCTCCCCAAAGCCCCCCGGTACATAGTTGTGTGTTCTTCGTTGTGGGTTCTTCTAGTTGTGGCATGTGGGACGCTGCCTCAGCGTGGTCTGATGAGCAGTGCCATGTCCGCGCCCAGGATTCGAACTAACGAAACACTGGGCCGCCTGCAGCGGAGCGCGCGAACTTAACCACTCGGCCACGGGGCCAGCCCCCCCCCCCCCCAGTGTCAGTTTTTAATGCTTCCTTGGCAAGGCTCACCTTCCAGAGTCTTCTGAAGGCACTATAACATCTCCAAGCCAGAACTCATCAACCAGCCCCCGCCTCTCCCTTCCCCCTTATCCACCCTCCCAAAGCCCTGCTTGCCCTTATGTCTTGATAGGTGGTATTTTTATCCAACCAGGCACTCAAGTTAGAGATTTTGGATTCAATCTTTACTCCTCCCATTTCCCATACCCAATTGGTCACCAAGTTTTATTGTTTCTGCCTCAAAATGGGTTTTCAAATCTGGCTTTTCCTTTCCATCTCAGCTGCCACTCTGTTATTCAGTACTTCACCATCCTTTACCTGAAGAATTTGGACAGCTTCCTAATTGACCTTCGGTTCCGTCCCTCAGCAGCCTTTTGAAGGCAAAATTATCTTCCTGTAACATATGGCAGATCAGACACTCTCCAGCTCTAAAACCTTTGGCGATGCTCCTTCACCTGCAGGGTTATGCTCCCTACTATGTAATATTGTATTTAAAACCAAGCCCAATCAGATTTTCCTGCCGCTCTCTTCGTGTGTCCTTGGCTTTAGCGACACCGAACCGCTCACTAGTCCCCAAACACCCAACACACTTTAGGACTTTGTGCTTCTCTTCAAGTTGCTTTCTCTGCCTAGAATGCCTCCTTTTTGGCCTTGAAAACTGCTTATTCCTTAAGGCTCAACCCAGCATCACATATGTGGTGGGGCCCTTTCCACCCTCCCCCATCTGACTTAAGGAAAACAAATGGCTCCCCCTTTGCATTCATCATAGCACTTGTAACACTTTTGTTAAAGTTAATTCTTTATGTATTAATGGTTCATGGAGCCTTATGGTCAAGGACTACTTAATTCATTGATGTAGCCCCGATCCCAACATAAGGATACTTAAGTTTTTCCTAATTAAGGAAAAAGAGCACATTGGTTTTTTAAAAATTAAGTGAGTAACTGTACTTGATAAAAGGGAGAGAGATCAGGCAGAAGATGGGATAACATCAAATGTTTGGGAATTTTGGTCTAGCCCATAGTAGGTACTCAATAAATGCAAGTTAATCTATGAACAAATCTACTTTATAAACGTTTGACTTCCCTATGGGCAGAAACTTGCTTCGTAACAAAGGTAAAGAATAGCTACGAAAAGGACAGATTGGTCTCAGGACCAAATGGAACTGGAAATCCATTAAAATCAGATCATTCCTCATAGTGAAGTTTCTTCAGACTTGGATGCTTTCTTACCCTCCTGTGTGTCTCTCTCACCATAGGGTGTTTTAAAACCTTTCTTGGAATTCTATTCATTTCTTTGTTTAAAAAGTAATTTCCAACCAACTGGAGGACCAACCTTTTCTTACAGTTGTGCAAGGCCTCAGTTATCTCTGGAACTTTTGTCATCTTTTCCATCCTTATATGTTAACTTTGGAAATGAGTTTTAACTTTTTTCTTGCAGGAGATAACACTAGTGTAAAGAACTGTAATACTAAAAATGTCGCAGTTTCTCAGTTTTTTGGGGTGTATAGTCTACAAATCCCTCATGAGGGGTGTTCCTTCTTAGACAAGACCTGTTCTGAAGAAAGTCACATCTCACTGGATGGGGAGCCAGGGGCTCTAAGTTCTAGTTCTGACTCTGCCACTGGTCACTTGAATGATCTTTGGGCAGGTCACTTGAACATTAGTCCTCTCCTCTGTCTCAGGAATGGAAAAGCTTGTGAATTTGGAGCACCTAGGCCAGATTTGGACCACAGAAGCCCATTGTTTACCCCTTATAGTGTTTGAATGAGGTGACAATTTAATTGGGAGTTTTATATAAGAACACAGGTTTTTATTTTCCCTTGAGAAATCAGGAGATCTGGCCACACGGGTCCTACATTCCTACTCAGTTTGTAGTGCCTACCCCATTTAACAGGTCACGGGCTCTCCAGAGCCCCAAGTAACCTCATCATTTTCTATTGTCCTTCTGGCTGCCCCACACAGAGGTAAAATACCAGTTGCTATTTGTCACTGTACTTGTACTCGAGGGTGATATTAAAAATATTTAACTACTAAGGCATGGGGACTGACCCATCAGCACTGTGCCTTTGTATTAGAACAACATCCTGGAGATGCCCTGCTCTCCCCAGCTGCCGGACCCAAGAGCTCTGGGAGAAAAGGCAGGGGTGGCCATCACTAGTGGTCTGACAACAGCATCTATATGCCAATTGGCTATTGATTATGCTAACCTCAGGTGCATACCACCTGAATGTCAGCCCTGCTTGAACTGTTGTTTTCTCAGAGTGGAGAGATATTTTCAATAAGAAACATGGGTACAGGGATATAAGAAAAGAAAACTAGATAGAAAGGGCAGAATGATTTTTTTTTTTTACCCTTGGTTGCTTTGTTCATTTACCAACTGGCCGCTACAGCCTCTGAGCTTGATTTCCTGGTACCAACCAATCTATAAACTCTTTTCCAGCCTAAGCATAAGGAGCCTCTAATTTTATCCATTTTATAAATGGAGTGAAAATTTTGCAAATCATCTTGAAGAGAGGGCATTGTACAGAATTTATATAAGGTCTAAAACACTGTTAGAAATAATAAATCACCAATAAATTATCTCCATCTTCTTATTGGGCTTTTCAATTTTAAAAGCACTCTGATGTTTTTTTTTTTCCTATTTTAATTTAGCCGTGGCTATTTTTCAAATGGAATTAATGACCAAAAGCTAGCCTCATTCTCTAATTACAGTAAGAGACACTAGACAGGAGTTGTTCCAGACACTGACCCATCTTGGCTCAGGGAGAGGCTCTGGGCAGTTTTACTATGTGCTGGCTTAGTACCTGAGGCCAGGAAACATCTGTTATAACATGCGGTCCAGCGGGTGCTCTGCTTAATTATGAAATGGCATTGCAGTGTCCCTTTGAGTTGGCTGGCCTTAGCTGCTAATGCTATGCACTACCAAGCAAAATGCAATTCTTGATGTTCTCTTAACTGAATATCCAACTCAAGTTTTGAATTGCTTTGGGAAGAGTGAAAAAGTTAAACCTTTGCCCTCGGGGGAAAAAGGTATGGAAAAAACAAAGAAATGCTTTCTAAAAGCAATTGAGAAGCTTAGATATGAGTGGGCATCGCTTCTATAGGGACTGGGGGAGCTGATTCCCAAATGACTCCCACTTCTAGAATGAACTGTTTATGTTGTGCTTCCTCCTCTCCATTTCAAACAGGAATCCTGTTTGGAAGGTCAGGGACAATGACAATTGAGAAGCAAAGAGAACACTGGAGAAGAGTGGAGGAATGCTTGGAACACCAAAAGGCTCATTCACCTTGAATAAGAGGACACATTTCTGTAATGAGTTCATGCACTCAGTTATGGCCTAGGACTCAGAATTTATTCTCGGAACATGAACACTTGGGAATTCTTCATAATGGCGTGAATCTCTTATTAGCCGTACAAGAACTCATCTTCCCGAATCCTCTTATACACGGATGGGAGAATAGACCCCTTGTTGGCAGTGTCTGCTTAGAATATCTTTTGTCTCATAGCTTGTTGTAATCACTTCCAGACCAGTGATATATTTATGATTTACATCATGTTACAGAGGAAGAAGTCTTAAGGATTTTTTTTCTCTAAATCTTTCTGAATTACTATTTTAGACTCATTGCCAGGTTTTTTTTTTAAAGGGGAAGTTGATGAACTTTTAAACATGTCATTACATGCTCCGAAATAGCAACTCTTTGTTCTTTCAAAGTTTCTTGTGGAAATTTAAAGGGCTGTGTGTGTGTGTTGAGAAACAGGTAGAGAAGGAAATGGGTAAAAGGGGACACTTGAGGTTCACTGACAAAGTTAAACACATATTTTGTGTTTCGGTTAGAACAAAAGTTGGCAGATTTGGGGAATCTTACCTAACATTTGGGGTGGGTTTAGGAAGGGCAGCTCTCCATTCATTTTTAATCATGTTTCAATAATTAGAGCTAGCGACAGAAGGGTTAAGCCCTAAAGCAAGGAAATATCTCCAAGTCAGAAAACAAAGGGAAACTTGCATATTTCTGAAGATGACATTGGATCAGCCTGTGGATTTCAAGCAATTATGCTATATTATGATTCCCACTGAGTATGCACTAGTTGGAATACTGTTCTTTTTCTTTCTCCATGTCCCAGGGTTGTACACTGAAAGAGCCCTGTTCAACTTCGCATGTCAGATTTTTGAAGGAAAAATTATAGTAAAATATGTTTAAAACAGTGGGGCCTTATGTGAGTGAACACAACATTTTCCAAGGCTTTCAAAAATCCTTTTGTTAAAAATATGGTTTTTATTTTGTTTCTTTTTTTCTTTCTTTTTAAATTTTTTTTGTTGTTGTTCAAGCGTTTACCTCCTTCTTCCTGGAGAAAAGAAGAGAAAAGTTGCAAAGGCTATCCATAACACAGCCTACTCTTAGGGCCTGGGGACTCAACGATGGATTTGTTTTAAATGAGACACCCCACACGGAAAATAAACAAGTGAGAAAAGTTCATCCGTGTATATAACTTCATTTCAACAACTATGGTGACAGTCACAGTGTCTGAGTAAATGTCCCCTAGCATCATCTTGTGAGCAAAATGATTATTAATTGAGGTTTGCATGAGTTGAAAGATGGGTTGTTCCTTAAGGGTAGGAACTTTTCTAGAGTGCAAGAAACTGAAGACACAGCCCAAGGGTAGTTCTAAAAGATGACATGTCTTTTTAATTTTGAATTAATTAAAAACAAAACAAAAAGCAGGCACAGTGAAGTGCACAGAGTAGTGATGATGATGAGTGAATGTCGTATTCATTTTTTTCCATGATATTCTGTCTCCCAAAGGAAAGAGTAACTTGTTTGATCAGTTAGCAATTGCATTTAGCTCTCAATGACAGACTTGACTTTAATGGCTTAAACACACACAGGTTATTTCTAACGTAAAAGAAACCCTACCCCTAGCTCTCTGGGGCTCATGTGGTGGCTTCTCAAAGTTATCAGAGACCCAGCCCCTTTCTAGCTCTCTGCTCTCCCATCCTTAAGCAATGATATTGCTCTAATCATCATATGTTCTCTCCAACCATGAAAGAGGACAGGGGAAGGCAAAAAGAACACCCCTCCCAGCTTGGTTAACTCACTTTAAGAAGCTTTCCCCAAAGCGTCTTGGAACATTTGTGCTTACAATTCAAAACCTTTGTCACATGGCCACACTTAGCTGCAAGGGAGTCTGGGAAATGTAGTCTTTTAGAAGGAAAAATCATTACCCCAGATGAAATCAAGCTTCTATTACTAGTCATAAGGGAAGAGCAGCTATTGGATAGGAAACTAGGAGTCTCTGTCAAACTCATATAAAACATCCTTAATGCCAATATATTGTCCAAGCTTACTGATAGCTTCTGTTTGAATTATGCAGTCTTTAAGGCACTAGCTTGAGAACTCAGTTTTGCATTGCTTTGGCTCAAAGTACATGGCCAAAGTGAACACTTTAGCACCTCCCTGATCCTTTCCTCCATTATTTGTGTAGTTTACCCTCGGAAGTGTTTGTATGAATAACTAAAGAGCAGAAAATTCCACATACTCTTGAGCCTCCAAATTGGGCAAATATAGTTTCCTGTCTAGAAATTATATTTAGAAATGGTTGATCTTCTGCAATCTTTTTCTTCCCCACATTGTTTTTGGAGCTCCAACTTCCTCCATCATAAAAAAGAGTGGACCTTTTAGAAAATTTGTGGGTTCATAATTAGAGAAAAGGAAGAAACCATAAAGAGTAGCACTAACTTCGGAGACACTATTTCCTGCAGGGGTGAGCATCCTGCTCTGCCTTGAATATCCTCATGTCCCTCTTTTTTTGTGTGAGGAAGATTGGCCTGAGCTACCATCTACTGCCGATCTTCCTATTTTGCTTGAGGAAGATTGTCACTGAGCTAACATCTGTGCCAATCTTCCTCTATTTTATGTGGGATGCCACCACAGCATGGCTTGACAAGTGGTGCTAGGTCCACGCCCAGGATCCGGGCCTGCAAACCCTGGGCCACCATAGTGGAGCACGTGAACTTAACCAGTACAATACCAGGCTTGTTCCCAACTCACTTCCCTCTTCTGTGCTGCTTAAAATTCCAGCAATTGAAGATTCAGTTTGGTTCCCAGGCATCCCCTTCTAAATATGTTGTTTTTAAAAAGAGGTAAAGTTGTTAGTAATTCAAAAATCAGTGTCAATTATTTTAACCAGATTGCTTTCCTACTAGCTATGATACACCTTCACTGAATGGGAGGTACTTATTCATCTTGTTTTTCTTCTCACTTGAGAAAGAAGACATACTCATGTCAAAAAATTTAATCTGAACAAAAAGATAGACTGTGTGAATGAGTCTCCCTTTCATCCCTGATTCCAATATTTTTTTCCTCCTTGATGCAACAATTAGGAAACATTTCTTCTGTATATTATCCAGAGATGTATTCTGCATGTGGGAGCATACATAGGTGTTAAAACACATATACACACAATGCAAATATAAAAAATCCTTTTGTTTTTACCCAAATGATCATATACTGTGTAGCTTATTTTGCGCCATTTTTAAAAAATCTAAAATATCACTGAAGAATTTTTTTTTATCAGCACATATATCACTACATTAAAAAAAAAAAGATTCCTTGTTAAAATAGGAGTTGTTAGTGGGGGAAAGAATTCTATATTTTTGGAGCATGGTGGTTTTTGCTTCAATATTTTACTGTGAAGGCAACAGTGTCTTGGGGCCTACGAAGGAAAATCTTAGGAGAAAGGAGAAGGATGGATTGGCCTGGGACTCTAACTCCCATGTATGACATCATTCCTACAGAAAGCAATGCTCCAAGTTCCTAATAACTAAACTGACTACACATCTAGATTCCCCGAGAACAGCCGCATTTATGCCTGTTGTCCTGGTATAATTTTCAGTGGCTCCCACTTTCATTCTCAAGGTGGTCCCAGTTTGGATGACAAGTTATGTGATCACCCTCATCATAACTAATTGACAAATTAACTAGTTAGGGTCAGCTGCAGAGATTAAAAAAGACAGTCTAAACCTAGTGAGAGTGGGGGTTTGTCTGGGTGGGACCCAGGTTCAGCTACTTATAAGCAGTATGACCTGGTTAAGTTCTTTAACTACTGTTTGCCTCAGTTTCACCAGTTTTCTAAGGGGAATAATAATGGCCTCAGAGTGGTATTATAAACATTTGGTTAAATAATACCTGTGAGGGGCTTTTATCACAATGTCTGGTTCATATTCAGGGCTCAATAAATGTAGTTATTCATATTACTTATTATTTTCACCATTTTCCGCACTTCTCCTGCCAAACCACTTCATTCTTACACTGTGTAAAATTCCATTGATTGAGATTCATTTAGGTGAATAGTCATCATCTTCTAAAAATGGATTGCGAGCCAGCCCTGATGGCCTAGTGGCTAATTCGGCAATTACCGCTTCGGTGGCCCAGGTTCGCTTCCCCGTTGCTGAACCACACCACCTGTCTGTCAGCTGCCCTGCTGTCACAGCAGCTCACACAGAAGGACTAGAACAACTTACAACTAGAATATACAATCATGCACTGGGGCTTTGAGAAGGAAAAATAAATAAGTAAATAAATAAAAATAGATCGTGGTAAAGCCATTTAAGAGGAAAAAGTAGGTGACTTTAAGGCAGTAATTGTTAACTAGAGGGATCCATCTTCCCCACCCACCCCCAGCCCTACAGAAGAGAGAAATCAGAGTGTAGTTTGAAAACAGAGCAGCACTTGGTACTTCTCATTTGATTCTACTTTGGCTTTGATATTAACATTTAAAAAATTTCAATAACATTAGAGAAGGATGCGTGCATCTCATGTTTAGCAAGGGGAGATGCGTTTGAAACGACGGACAGACACCGTTGTAGCTGTTTGGACTTCATAAACAGAGCTGTATTACTCTGTTGATAATGGAATTACTTCAAAGAGAGGGCTCAGGAGAACTTACATCCAACCACGTCTCAGTACCTCTTACCATCGTGTGTAACTTTCCATACATTATTATTTCCCCCCAAAGCATTCCTGAACGCATCTCCCTCTGGCAGAAGCTACGTGTCAAACAGTGAAAGACAATTGTTTGTTCAGACAACCTGGAACCTCCTGAGGCCTTTTCAGGAAGGATAAAGAAGATTTGACTCTGAGTAGGTGTGGGAGTGGAAGGATAGAGCTATTGAAAGAGCAGAGACAGGTATTTCCCTCCGTATTCATTTTCTTAAAATTGAATTAGGTTTCTGCAAAAAGCTGTTTTGCAGAATAACAACCTCTTTATGGTTTCACCAGCTGAGACATAAAAGGCTGTTTGAGGTGGGCTGTAAGTTCTGAATGCAGGTGAAAATCCCCTACTTACTGGTTACTTTAATGGAAATAAGAATGTTTTGTAAATACCCTGACCCATTTAACCAGGCATCTTAAGGTCCTTGTGTCACTGTGGTATGGCATCACTTTGACTCTGGGTGACAGAGTGGCCTGAGAGCTTGATTTATTTTCACATTGCAAAATTCTCTTCTCCTCCTATTTAAGTAAATTTTTTTTTTTTAATTAAGACAAAAAAGCATCATTTGACCCTTTGAGGACAAGATATAAGAATACTTCTGGCTTCTGCCATTACTTCTTATCCAAATAATGTCCAATTTTCTTAATATATTAGAAATAATGGACTCAATCCAAGAATTAAACTCACCTCTGAGCAGTAGCCTAATGGAAAATTTTAAATGGCACATAGCACTACAAAAAACTCCCTTTCACCCACATGTAGACTACCGCTGGGCCTTTAACCATGGGAAGCCCGCGAGAAGCAAGGGAAAGCCAATTTAACCACACTCCTTCGGGTGGCACAAGGGGTTACAAAAGGTGAATTAAGAGCTTGAAGGCTAAAGTCAAGGGGCAAAAAAC
The DNA here is from genome assembly GCF_041296235.1 of Equus asinus. Classification (NCBI taxonomy): domain Eukaryota; kingdom Metazoa; phylum Chordata; class Mammalia; order Perissodactyla; family Equidae; genus Equus; species Equus asinus. Next base: position 47,133,168 of record NC_091812.1, read on the forward strand.
AAACTGAGGACTAGTTGTTGCCTAATATGTGTGCCAGATTTTGACCCAATAAGCTGGTGATGTAAACAGACAAATGTATTGGGGCAGGTCAGAACTAAGGGGAAGTGTCTTCGTTCACTCTGAGTCAGTTATGAATTTAAGTGTATGTTAAAAACAAGAAAGCAGAGTAACCCTCCTAGAGTGGAGACTCCTGTGGCATACGTGGGAGATGGTTAGACTAAGCTTGGCTTAAGAAGCACTGTCACACCTGGACTGCCCCTGCCTGAAGGCTCGTGCCAGACCGCTGAGACATTATGGGGAGGAGAAACGTAAGTGGTACCATCTCTGGGGGGCACACTCTGTACAGAGCTTGGTGCCTTTCATATGTGACCTCTAATGCCACAGAGGAGGTATTTCTCTGCTTGCTGCTTAGAGGCGTTATTTGAGCAACTTGCACACAGCCACACAGCTAGGAAGGGGGCAGAGCAGAGATTCGAACCACAGTCGGGGAAAGTTGGGCACTGTCACTAGCCCACCTCATCTTTTTCCATATGACCCAGATCCCATATGATTGTGACCCTGGTTTCTGTGCTCCACATTACCAAAGCACCTGCAGAATAAATGTCTTCTACACAGCTTTGGGTACCAACCGCCATGGTGGTTTAATGCCCCCTAACACGTCAAGGATCCCTGCCTTTGTGGCCACCTCTGACTAACCCACAAAATCCGGTTTATAACAATTTATGTTCCTGATCCTTTTTTTCAGCATCACATCTTTGTTCTCTGCCCTCTTCTCTCTCTCATCTTTCTCTTTTTTTTAAAAAAACCATAAACCTCAGCCCTCATCCCCCAATTCTAACATGTGTTTATGGCTAAAATCCACTTGAGAGCAGGTTCTTGTCCCACCAGTGCTAATGGGTGTGTAGAGATTGCTGTAACTAGCACTGTCCAATAGAAAATTCTATAAGGATGCAAATATTCTATAGTCTGCACTGTTTTGTACAGTAGCCATTCGAAATGTGGCTAGTGTGACTGGGGAACTGAATTTTAAATTTGATTAAATTTTAATTTTAATTTAACCAGCCGCATGTAACTAGCAGCTACTGTCGTGAACAGCACAGGATGAGCATCCAAAGAAGTATGAAAGATGGCTACCTTTCTGGATGTCTTAGGATCTTAGGGCATGCCTAGGGCTCACATTTTACTGCTAGGAAGCCCAAGGACGAGCTACTTCATTGGTTGAAGGTCCCCAACAATGCAGAGTCACATTTAAGAATAAAGCTCTATGGGCATGGGAATGCAAACAGCAGCAGGTCTAGTTGGCCAGCACAGTCCGAGGGGTGGGAGATGGGATCAAACTATAGAGGGAAATATGCAGAACAAAACCTTGACCTTAACACTTACTAGCTGTGTGAGCAAGTTACCTACCCTCTCTGAGCCTTGGGTTTCTTATCTATGAAATAGAGAATAACATAATAACGATAATGGTAATACTGCCCGTTTGTGTACTTTCTAGATTTGATTTATATAACCATCATGGATGTGAAAAGTATAATGTCAGTTGTTACATCTCTTTAAAAAATAATCATTATTATTTTGGACCAATGTCTAGGAGATCTAGGGAAGTCATAGACATACATGGTGTGAATACATCTAGGAAATTGGTGTGACTTTGTGACTAATAGCAAGTGAGCACCACTGGAAAAGTGAGTGTTATCTTAGGGCAGTGGAGAAAAATTTGTATCCAGGGCTTAGGGCAGGTCAGTAATATACTTGGGATTCTAGTCGGTTAAGGTGACATCAGGTAAGTATCGTATTTAAAGAGGCAACAAGAGAGCCCAGTAGAAATGTGAGTCCACTGGAATCTAAGCTCCAAAAGGCTCAGAGACCAAAACAGTGCCTTGTGCATAGTAGCCACTCAATAAATATTTTTTGAATGAATAAATAAGTGCAAAGCATCTTGAGCCCTCCCAATTCAATCTACTTACAGAGGGCGATGAAATAGCGGTGCCAAGACGCTTTGCGCAAAGCACCAGTCTTTCATGTCTGCTTTAGCTGGAGAAAATGTTAAAAACCTGAGCATTTGCTTTGTTTTATCAAGGGAGTTAAAAGGGCCCTTGCAGTCGTTTCTGATGAGTTTCTCTCCTCTGTTAAAATCTATGGTCTCTGAGGGCAGGGACAAAGGCAGCTGGCCCTTAATAGGTACCCAGTAACTACCTGGTGGATGATTGAATTATCTTCCTAAAAGTGTTATAATCTTGGAGATACTTCCCTGGAAGGCAATCCTTTCCAATGCAAAGAGGTTTCCTGAGGAGTAGATGAATAACCACACCAATTTGAGAACACAACGTGGATAGTGTAGCTTTTGTTCAATTGTTGACCACAGTAGGGAGACAGAGAGTGATCCCAGAGAGAGAGGAGATAGAAGTCTCTCCATTTGTGGTTCCTATTTATTTGGCGGACGACTTCATCAATCCATTCTTCCCAATAGTATATAAGTAAGCACTATGAGGGGAGGGGAGGGGCCCCTTTTGCTGGCCACAGGGCCATCACAGAATGTGGCACACAGGAGCCCTGCAATCAGGAGTGGTTTGGGACAACCATTTTGGAAAACAGTTCAGTATGATCTAGTAAGACAGACACACCCCATTGCAATGCAATTCTCCTCCTAGGTGTAAATCTTCAAGAAACTCTTGCATAAGCATTATCAGGTTATATGTGCAAGAAATTTCATAGCAGCACTCTTTGTAAGAGCTTCCAAATGGAACCAACCTCAGGGTCTCTCAATAGGATAAAAAATGAAATACTCATCCAATAGAATATTGCACAGCAACAAGAATGATTGGAACAAATGAACTGCAACTGCAATACTGGAGAAATACATCAAAAAGAGAATGAAAGTCCAGAAAAGAAAAAAAACAAGAAAAATAAGAGGTAACAGAAGGTTTTGCAGACAGGGCAGCCCTGGTGATACTAGATGTCTTGAATCCTGTTTCTTGGGCTGGATATCTGGAAGCTGTCCAACAGTGTATGACATGACTTGGAAAGGAGTAACTGAGAGATATCAGCTTAGCCTTAGGCTCAATAAAACAATGTGGAACTCTTAAGAAGCGGATTATTAGGCAAGAGGAAGATGACAAAAATTGAAAACAAAAGGTAACAGGCTTACTCCGTCCTTGTAACTCTTACTAAGAGCTTCATAAAGTAAGCGTGGTAGCAAATTCACTTAGAAATATCTGTGATTTATCATATATGTGAGGTTTCACTGCTTAGTAAATCTGTTTATAGTTTTGTTCATCGCATGGATATCGAGTTACTCTCAAATAAGTCTCCTTTTATGGAAGGCCCAATACTGAAATACAAGTGGATCCTAACATACCATGGATTATTCTTTTGGTGCCTAGAAAGAGTGGATCTGTTTGTCTTCTAGGTTGAGAGGAAAGAGGTGTTCCAGAATTACTAATTCAAATAAGGCTATTACACCAGGAGGGCAGAAGAGACTGTGAAGGCGGTGTTAAGAATCTGGGAAGGCTGCCAGCATAGTTTGCATGATAAGGGTGGATAAAAACATAAAAAGAAGTATGGTCCAGTGGTTGATCTGCTTCCTTTTCATTTTTAAGGGTGGTTTACTTTTGAACAAAATGGTGCGATTTTCAAGTTACTCTAAGAACATAGCTGATAACAGATTTCTTTTAAAACCAGAGTTTCTGCAAGCTGCATGCCGACACTAAGAGAATTTGATCTTTATGCTTTTTTTAAGCACCTTTCATGATGGCAGAGAGCGTACCCTGAAGATTTACACGGGACCATCTCATCTCTGGCCACCTTGCGGAATGCTACCTATATTGCCATATCTAAAGGGGAGCCCATTAAAATTTACAAATTAAAAGCCAGTGGGAAAGAACATAATCTTGGCAAGTGCCTCTTGGGAAATCTTACAACTGCAAGAGCTCCGTGGAAGAGTGCTTTAAATACCATTATGGTTCATCCAATCTCCTCACAATTGTATGGGAGGGCGTGTGGCCAAGGCCTTGCAGAGAAGAGGCCGGGGTGCCCAAGCTCATGATTGGCTGGGGGGGCGTGATGCTAAGCGAGCCACTTAGCCCACTCTTGCTTCATGAGGAGCACACCACATGCTTCTTTGCACATTCTTTTAAATCCTCGTGTGGTTGGCATTTGGAAAAATATCGACTGCAACCAGACGTCGCAATCCTGATGACAGCTCTTGAAATCCCATCTTTCTCACAGCAACATCTACTGTCAGCTCCCCACCCCTGTCACCAGAGAGCCTTCCCCACCCAAGTTGCACTCCAAATAGAAAGAATTTCAGATGTACATGTTTGGCTGCCTCCTCTAAAGGCCTTGACAAATATTCAGGTAGTAAATAACCCAAGAGAAATGCTGCTGATAAAATTAGTTCAAGTATTTCGCAGAAAACAAACCTGACACCACCATGATACTTGATCGCTCAGCCTCAGCACTTCGAACCTTTCTAAACCCCCTTGCCTTCAAAGCCCAAATGTCTTGTTTTAGATTGCCTTTATTTTTTCCCTCTCCAAAGCCAGTCCTTGCCACCACTTTCTCTCAAAAAAAAAAAAAAAAATCCCACGTGGTTATAGGATAGATTGTCCAACCAGGAATTTACATTACAAAATGACTGTGTTGAAGGTTAATATCCAAGGTCAGGTGTTATTAATATCTATTTGAATTTTGTTCTTCTGGTCTATGATATCATCTGAGTCACCTCATTGATTTATATCACGGTAATCCCAGGCCATCATTCATTTTCCGGAAATTCTATTCACGGCTTGGTATCAACCTCTCTCTTTAATACCCTTTTTGGTGTTGTCTGATCAGTAGCTTTACAGCCCTTGCTTTTATCTCCTTCCCACAGGTAACCCCATACCTGGTGTCCAAGATTGTTTGATTTTTCACCCTGTCACCTTCTCCTTTTCCTATATCTTATTGTAGAAAAAAAAAATTAACCCTTCTCTTGAGAGGTATTTCATGATATTTCTCTCCCCAAAGCCAGTTCTCTATCTTGACTGTCAGGTAAATTGCCTCTGCAAGCATAGGCCTGTTAATTTGTCTGTATCACAAATGAGGCATTCTTTCCAGCTTCCCCTAAAGTCTTGGGCTCAAACCCCCAGTGGGAACTAGCAATCCTTAGGACTTGCTATATGCTTGCCACACTAAGGCTCAGGGCACTGATGGATTCTCACCTAATCCTTACAACAATCCTGTGGGGTAGGTGCCATTATTTTAACCATTTAGCAGATGAGGAAACAGGTTCTGAGAGCCTTAAGGAAATTATCCAAGGTTGCACAGTAATAAGTGGTGAACTTGGGACCTAAGCCCTCTGTCTTTCTGTTTCCAAAGCTCATGCTTATTATTACTTTCTAACTGCCTTCCTCTAATCATGATGATAATTGGTGGCCGATCATTATACATGATACAGTTATTATACAACAAAAGTGGGCTGGGAGGCCTTTGAAAAATACACATTAACGCTAAAATTACATCAGCATCTGGTATACTTATATAAAGATATTTTTTCTTGTACATCTAAAAATAAATTTTTTTAACCCTTTGAAAAGTAGCATATGCTAATATAGGAAGTTCTTAATTAGGAGGAAGGAAAAAACCCCACCGATATTCCTAGCAACTTAAAGACCATCACAGTTAACATTTTGATATATATACTTCTTGCCATTTTTCTATACATAGTTTATATATTTCTAATCTTCTGTATATCTAAATTTGAATTCTGCTTTTCCCCCTTGGGATTATAATCATCACTTCCCCACAGGTATTTTCTACGTTTTGGTTGCCATAGGCCCTAATATGGAGTCAGAGACACAGTGTGATTTTGATAAATACATACTGAATCAGAAGATGAAACCTAGTCATTCATTATTAATTTCATTGATCAAATTATTGAACAGATAATATATACAATTCTTCAAAATTTCAAACGTTCAGAAAGATATATAGTGAAAATCTGCCTTTTACTTGTGACTCGTAAAGATACCTTGCTGTCCAGAGTTTGAAGGCCCAAGCTTCTAACTGTCCTAGGACCCACTTCTTAGGAGCACAGGTCTGGATAAGCACATGCCAGTTTCTTGAATTGTGGACACAAGAGAATAAAATTCAGAGAAAAATTTTTTCCCCTAGCAAAGGTACAATTCCTAAGTTTCTGTCTTCTGTCCTGGAACTCTAAGTCTTTGGGTAAGTGACAGACCCTTCCGAAGAGCCATACCTTACCCCACGAGACTCAACAAGCCATCATAATCCTACTCACCACAATAATCCCCACGTTATTAAAGAGATGTGCACATCAAGAAGGGGAAATAGTTTTATTATGCATCCTCATAGGAGAAAAGACAAGAGTGCATTAGGGAACAAAAGGAGCCTTATTATTTCTCTTTACTAGAAACCAGTGCTTGAAGTTCAACATAATGGATGTGGGTGCTTCTGTTTTTATACATATACTGGATTATTTAGACAAAGTACAGCACAGGAGAAGGCAGTCTCAGAGACCTGAGATGAACGAATATTTTCAAGTGTAGAGATTCTCAAAGTCTGTTCCATAGGACATTAGTTCCTTGGGATGTTATTAGGTGTTCCACAGAAAAGGGAAATTCCACAGACTACTAAGTTTAGAAATTTTTAAGAGGAGAACAAAATGAAACTGAAATTAACCATAGAATACTTTTTAAGGAGTAGGGTTCCACAGAGCGCACTTTGGAAAATGGTGTGGACTCTGGCAGCTTTGGCACTAAGTAGGTATATGATTTGGGATTAGGCAACTAATTGTTCATCTCTGTGTGTTTCAGGTTAACTGAGTGATTATTTAGTTAATATGAGAAATTACGTTTTAGACTGGTTTTTGCTAGTAACTAGTAGAAGCAGATGGAGAAGACCCCTGTAACCTTGGGTTCAGACCTGTGTTCTTCTCAACCTTGTGACACTGCTTTAGAGTGACAAGCATGGTGACAGCATTCACCATGAAATATTATTTCTACCAACCATGAGCCTCAAGTTTCTTCATTTGAAATGTAAACTAGAAAACAAAAACATTTTAAGAAAAATGATCCTAAAAATAAAAGATAAGCCATAGATAGGAGCAAAATTTGCACATACATATAACCAAGAAAATATTAGTATCCAGCATACAGACTATCGTTGCAAATGAGTAAGCAGAAGAAACAAACAACTCAATAGAAAAATGAGCAAAGGATAGAAACAGCCAATTCACAAACTGTAAACATGTGCCAATACACATATGAAAAGACTCCCTGACTTATTAAGAAAATGCAAATTAAACAAGATATCATTTCACATCTATGAGACTGGCAAAAATCATTCAAGTCTGGCAAGGTGGGCATGTAGATTGATAGATTATTTTGGAGAATAATTTAGCAATATGTAATTAGAGAGCTAAATATCTGCTTATTCTACAACAGGATGTCCACTTCTAGGTGCATTTCTTTTTGTGTGTGTGAGGAAGTTTGGCACTGAGCTAACATCTGTTGCCAATCTTCCTCTTTTTGCTTGAGGAAGATTGTTGCTGAGCTAACATCTGTGCCAATCTTCCTCTATTTTATGTGGGATGCCGCCACAGCATGGCTTGACAAGTGGTGCTAGGTCTGCACCCAGGATCTGAACCCACGAACCCTAAGCTGCCGAAGTGGAGTGCGCGAACATAATCACTATGCCACTGGGCTGGCCCCTAGGTGCAAGCAGTGTTTCCCAACCTCTTTTCCAATATGACACACATAGAGAATGATAATATTCATACAACACATCTGGGTAACCTGCGGAGGCTGCTTACAGCAGGAGGTGACCCATCCAGAGGGCTGTGTTCACCTCAGGCCCTACGTGGCTGCCCTGAGGGCTGCGGTGCTCTGGCTCTGCTACCCAACTATACAGCCCTGGTTGGAAGCTCTGCCCTAGAGAAGCTTGCTCTGTGTGCTCAAGAACACAAGATACTGAAATGTCCACCCATGGAGTTTTTGTTATACCAAAACCAAAACAAAACAGAATGGGCACAACAACTTAAATGCCCATCAGTAGCGGAATGAATAAATAAATGCTGGTATACTTATACAATGGAACTCCAGAGAGTAGTTAAAATTAATGAACCGTATACAGAGATGAGTTACAAAACCATAATGTTGAGTGAAAAAAGCAAAACGCAAAGGGATACTTGCCCTTTGATACTGTGCATGGAAAATTTTAAAACAAAGCTACACACACCTACATACCTATTTAGTAAAGATATGGAAATACAGAGGGACAGAGGTCACCAACATCAGGGTAGCAATTGCTTCTGGAAAAGGAGGGAAGACAATGGGATTTGATGGTGGGCAAGGGACTCAAAGGATATGTATGACATCCTAGTTCTTAAAAAACAAGTGAAGCAAATGTGGCAATAATTTACGTGTTAAATTTAGGTATAAATACACAGATTTCTAATATATTTTCACTGTACTTTTTGCATATTTGAAATATTTCATAATTTAAAACAAATAGTTAGATCATTGGTTTCAAGCCTGAATGCACATTAGAATGACTGAGCAGTTCCAAAAATTTTCCATGCCAGGGCTGCACCACAGACCAATTAAATCAGAAACGTAAGAGGTGGGGCCTGTGCGTCAATCTTGTTTAAAAGCTTCCCCACTGATTCTAATGTGCAGCCCAGAGTTGAGAATTGCTGAAGTAGATGATCTGAAAAGTTTCTTTCAAATAATATTCTGTTTCTAAATATTCCTCATACAGTTTCCTGTGAACACAAGTGTGTGAAAAGCCAGGATCTGTTAATATTCATGGAGAATTTCCTTCTACCAAAACCAGTTCTCTTTTCCTGGTGCTCATGCCTCCTTTGTTTTCTAGAACCACATGTTACTCCTCTCCCAGTTAAGTTGTTAGTCTCTCCCCCTTCCTCCTCCCACCTTTCTGAGTCCATCCCAACAGGCAATTCATCCAAGCGCTGCAAACTTCGGCTCTGAGTCATTCATATGCATTGCTTTTGAACATATTAAATAGATCCATATGCTTATCTACACTAAGATATAGGTTTATCCTTCAGAAAATAGAATACAAAAAAAAAAATCATTCCAATGTGTACGCTTTAAAATTTTTAAGCAGGCATCTAAAAGGAAGCAGAAATTAAAAGTAACTTGGACCAGAATTTTGAACATTAAAACATTACAGCAAATTGGTAAAACATAAACCAAATATATAGATGTCTACTTTCAATCCAAAAAAGTTACTCTTTCCCTGCCACATGCACATAGACAGCTCTCGTAATGGCTCCACTTCAATCAGAGTTGGATCACAAATAGAACAGTAATGAATGTGGCCTTTTCCAACATTTCTACCCCTAAAGAGTCTTTATTATCCTCTCCAACTTCAGAAATTCCTATGAAGTCATCATCAACCAATCAGAGCTTCAAACGGTTTGAACTAACTGATGTAGTCAGCCACATTGAGTTGATATAGAATCAAAGAAATGTGACATTCACCTCAGCCTGGGCAGTTGTATCATGGATAAATGTATGATTTCCATTAGATTTCCCAAAATATGGAAAAATCGCTTTCAGACCCTCAGCACTACCTCTGGGGATACTTATTTTAGATTAGAACTGCTAACTAAAGTTCCATTGTCTTGAATAAACCTTACCAAAATCTGTTCTCAGAGACAGTAAGAAAGGGAATGTTGAAATACAGTAATATGTCTACAGAGCAGGAAAACTTCCAACACTACTTAAGGTTCGTTGGAAGGCAGATTGATATCCCAAGAGGGGAAGAAAAGGCAAGAAATCATGCCGTAGTTTCAAAATCAGACCGACTGGAGTTTTAATCTGGATTCTACAATTTTCTAAGACATGACCTTGGGCAGGTTACTTAATCTTTCTAAACTTCAGTTTCCTCATGTATAAAACGCAGAAAATAAAAATAGTTACTTCCATACTGAATACCCAGATCTTGGTTTCTAACACCATTCTCCAATAGGAGAACCGAGGACTCCCCGGAGAAATAGCTAATTCCAAGGCTGGGACAAGGAATATATAAGATGAGCCTGGAGCATCTTGCAGTGCCAGAAAGTAAGGAAATGCTCCAAAAAACAAAACAAAGGCATATGTCAAAGGGACATCAGAGCCAACTGAAAGAGCTCCCGATAGCAAAGCTGAGACAATTTAATCAACAAAATAAATAATGTGGTATTGGATTATAACCAAAAGTATAAAATAAATATCCTTGAGCCCATAGTGATATAAATAAATGATCGAGTAAATAAATGGGAGAGAATAGACAAAGCACCCATACAGAAAAATTCCAAATAGTTTATGTACATCCTGCTGCCTCAAAGAGGTGGGGCATAACTCCTCACCTCTTAAGCATGGGCTGTGCATAGTGATTTTCTTCCAGAGTACAGTGTGGAAAGGAGAGGTGGGGAGAGCAACTTTTCAGGGGAGAAACTTCATAAACTCTACTTCAGCCGTCTGTTCCAGCAGCCTAACATTATCAGTGATAAATCACGTGATAGCAGGCACCCTAGACATGATGTGATGACAATGGCCTTCACCTCCGTGGTCCTCTTCCTGAGGACCCATTACCCAGTATAATCACCAGAAAAATCCAAACTGATGAACATTCTACAAATACCTGGCCCGTACTCCTCAAAACTGTCAAGGTCATCCAAAACAAGAAAAGTCTGAGAAACTGCTGCAGCCAAGAGAAACCTAAGGAGACATGATGACAATGTAACAGTGGCATCCTGGGACAGAAAAAAAAGACACTAGGTAAAAACTAAGGAAATCTGAACAAAGTATGGACTGTAGTTAATAGTAATGTATCAATATTAGTTCATTGACTGTGAAAAATGTACCATACTAATGTAAGATGTTAATAATAGGGGAAACTGGATTGAGGGTATACAGGAAACCTCTATAATATCTTTGCAACTTTTCTGTAAGTCTAAAACTCTTCTAAAATAAAAAGGTTGTTAAGAGAAAGAGTTACCCCACAGGGTGGTGAGGGTTAAATAAAATAACAAATTTAAAGCATTAGCCTAAGCACACTGCCTGGAACACAGTAGAAGCTAATATCTGGTAACTATTATTGGTTAGCATTATTAAGCAGAGTTAATTCATGAACTGCTTACCAATCCATTCCAGAAGTAGAATACTCCTATTACTTGGGGAGCATTAAGAAAGATCTGATAACTCCCTCCACCTTAGGTATTTATTCATGTTCTTAAAGATCAATGATCTTAAGAATCCTATTACTGTTATCTCTGTCTATTCTATCACTTTTAATTTTCCAGCATTGTTCTGCATGCCAGGATAGAACTCCCAGTAAAAAACTGGACAACGCTTCTGGATTGTTCAACTTTCTCTGCACAGAGCTGGGCAATGCTCCTTCTAATAACTTTCCTCCAACCCTGTCTCCCTCTCCAATGAATTTAACTGGAGTCATTTTCTGAGAAACGTGCTGCATATACCTCCAGCGCACTGGAGCATTTCTGTAGCGCTACAGCACCGGACACGGCCTAAAGAGGGCATTTTACTGTCTGGGGGTTACTCTCCCCAATGTCTCTGGCTTCTGCTTATATGACCATCCCTTCCACTTTGTCCTTTAAGCCTCTTTGACCCTGGTCCCAACTCAGATTGGAAGTCACAGCAACCTCCTCTGAGGGCTGGATTTCGATTTGCTTTGCAGCTCTGGAGCACAGTCCTGTACTGAAGGTGTCTGCAGGCATTCTGCATAACCTCTCCAAGTTTGTCAGCTCCTTCCAGGCTGAGACCAACTCCAGCTCCACCTGGTCACCTCCCCGACATTTAGCACCAAGTTGGGCACATCCAGTGCTCCAGTACACATCACATCATTATTGAAGTGATGCTAGTTTGGATGCCGTTCCGAAAAGTAACTGAAGCACTCAAACGTGAGGATTCATCTCCCTTAGCAGAGCACTCCAGCGAGGGCTTTCCTGAGGTGACAATTCCCAAGAACCTCTAACAAAATGAAATGGAAATAACAGCCTGCAGTGACTGCCTTCTTTTTCCTATCAGCATTTTTTGCATAATATAATTATAATTCTTCCTCTTCATTTACTGGAGTCAGTCATCTTTTCTTTTTCTTATTAATGCCAGTTACAGTATTTTTGGTAAATTAGCAAATACTGAATTTTTTTTTTTAAGATTAGCACCTGAGCTAACAACTGTTGCCATTCTTTCTTTTTCCTGCTTTTTCTCCCCAAATCCCCGTGGTACCTAGTTGTATATTTTAGTTGTGGGTCTTTCTAGTTGTGGCATGTGAGACGCCACCTCAGCGAGGCCTGGTGAGTGGTGCCATGTCCGCGCCCAGGATCGGAACCGGTGAAACCCTGGGCCACTGAAGTGGGGCACGCGATCTTAACCGCTTGGCCACGGGGCTGGCCCCCAAATATTGAAACTGTTAAACCCGACATGTTCCATTTATTCAAGGCCATAGAAAGGAGTTTTGAAGTTGAACTGCTGATTGCCAAATTGTACAAATAGCTAAAATAAGACTTTTATCATCCATCCATCCACCCATCCATCCTCTTTCAACAATGTTTACTGATTGATATGATTTGCCAGGTGTTATGCTGGGTACTGGAGATTCAGGGATGAATAAGAAAGTCCTGCCCTCAAGGATCTCCCAGTGTAGTGGGGGGAAAACAGACAAATAAATAAGTACAAACGCAACATGACAGGTGTTATCATAAGAGTAACGTGGACACTCCAGTTGGAAGAACATATTCATAGAGAAATGATGCTTGAGCCAAAAAAAAAAAAAATCACTGATTGTTTTATGGATTTCTTCAAATGGCTTCCATGTCTTGCAGAGAATACAGAAGGCTGAAAATGAAACCTTGCCTCTGATATTTCCTAACTCTGACCATTGGCAACTCATTGAACCTCCCTGAGTCTCAGCTTCCTCCATTGTACAATAGTATCATTGCAATGATTGCCTAAAAGTCTCATGGATTTACTCAAAAGATCACATGGGAGATCTCTGTAAACTCAAAGGGCTATAAGAATATAAATAAACTATTATTATCATATTTATTACAAGGCAAAGGAGAATATTTTTCCCACACAACCTCTTCTGCCCTGCTCAAGCTCTGCAAGAATTAAAAATTTTAGGGGCCAGCCCTCTGGAGGAATGGTTAAGTTCACGCACTCTGCTTCGGGGGCCCAGGGTTTCGCTGGTTCAGATCCTGGGCGGGGACATGGCACCGCTCATCGGGCCATGCTGAGGCGGTGTGCCACATGCCACAACTAGAAGGACCCACAACGAAAAAAAAAGTACAACTATGTGCTGGGGGGTTTTGGAGGGAAGAATTAAAAAAAAAGATTGGCAACACTTAGCTCAGGTGCCAATCTTTAAAAAAAAAAAAAATTTAGGTGGATCTATTCTTTCTCTTGTATGATCTGTTTAATCAAACTTCACTTTTCGGCTTTTCTAGACTGGTATTGAGTGGCTTCCTCAGACCCCTGTGTGCCCAGCTATCAATGCACGCTGGCAGCTGCATTTTAGGAATCATTATACACGCTGCCCCAACGGCTTCTCAGAACAGGGTTCCTGGACAGCGGTTTTGGGCGGCCTGATTTTAGAACCCAGTTTTTCAGTCTAGTCAGAGATTGATTCATGTTTGGGGGCAGCAAAGAAATAAAAACTAATTAAAAAAGCAAGAGATAGCACATCTTAAGGAAGAAAGCTTGGATCCTGTTTGAAAAAGACAGTAGTGATCGAGAAGGGGAGTAAAGGCGACAGCGAGTGCCCTAATACCATCTCTGACAGGCTGGCACAGGCTTTGCGTCCTGGTGAATCCAAAGCAAACAGGCCTACAGGACATGGAGCCACATGCTTTTCTTGTGAGCCCAACAAATGTAAAGCTCCCTTAATCCACACAAAAATAAAACTGAAATGTAAGCCGGCCCAGATCTGGACCCAGCATGACCCCTTCCACCACCCTACAGCCCGTTCTCCGACAATGAGGGGTGGCCTTGCCATGCTAACTTCACCTAAAAAACTCTCCCTCCTCCCTCCCCATCCCCCTCTCATATTCTGTTGACATTTTTTGCCACCCAAACAGCATCCCAAAATGCCTCATTTGGTGACATCACAGATAGCCATGGGTTGCTTCTGGTAGCCCATCTGTTCCTGCAGGCCTTGCCTCGGTGAGGGTGAGATATGAAGGCAGTGTTCAGTCGAGGCTGGGCTGGGGGTGGGGTGGGGATCGGGCCTTTGAAGCTGTTTTCTATCGGGGCCCTGCAGCTGTCAGTGTTGGCTGCGGAAGCCAGCGATTGTCCTTGCAGCTCCCCGTTGCTGCAGTGCACTGTGCTTGTGGATATTAATTGGGCTTTCATTATGTGAATGCACCCAGAAGCTTTTACAGTCGATTCCGACATCTATATTGATTCATAAAAATGCCAATAAATAACAGGTCTCTCAAAGCAGCTCTTAATGTTTTCGATAATTAGTTGGTTTATGTTTTTTCTCCCATTTTTCTTTCTTTTTTTTCCTTTTTTCTTTTTACACATTACTGCATAATAGATCACAGAATCTTTGGGACAATGGACAGACACGTTGGCTAAATCACCTTATTACAGTTCCATATAGTTGAAAAGAGGCTTAATGCTAAATTATCAGATGCCAGCTATTGTGGAAACCAAGAAAGAATAATGCTCCAAAATAACACTGTGGTGCCCCTGTGTACTCATTGTCCCGGGAGCGATTGGCACGCCTTCTGCGGAGTCCTCCATTGAGTCAGCGATCCCCTGGAATGAACAGTGGGGCCCAAATTCAGGCTGGGAGTGAGTTTCTTTACTTTTGGCGTATTATAGGTTATAAGATATTTTAGGGCCTTGGCTTTCAAAAAAAAATCTTGTTTTACATTTGTGTGTAACTTTGGGCAAAATTACATTATTAGCTTCGAAATGCCCTAAATTAGACATGTCACGGACTACTTCAGCACGCAGAATTGTTGTGTATCATCCCACACAAAGTGGAGCTGAAAGCAGAAATTGCACATCCGTTTCGTTTCACTGAAACTTTTCAAAGGAAGGAAGGATGTTCATTAAAAGTTAACAGTGACACAGCTGTGCAGAACTCGCAGAGAAAATGTCATTGTCACGGGAGCCTGACTGTGACCAAGTATGATTCTCCGCAGCAGAATGTGAGGTTCCTGTGGTCTGTTGAGCTGTTAATGGCATTGAAAAAGAAGAGCAGTGCCCCCAAGAGTGTGTGGGGGTGCCGATGGATTTTGGGAGGCCATGGTTCTAGTTTGCAGGCCGTGACTTTAACAAGAAGGACGCATAATTCTGTTTCCAAAAACTAGGTAGAATCAGAGAGCCTAACGAAGCTCTTCCCCTTGTTTCTGGGAAGATGGGTGGACATCATTTCTTGAGAACACACTATGTATGTCCAATTCCCTCTCTGTTTCTCTCTTTCTTTCTTTCAATGGAAGGTCCACAAATAGTAGATGGGCAACAGTGGAAATGCAAAATAAACAAAGAAAAAACTCAACTGCCTACTAAAACTGAACTTTAATTACTGTTGTTGCTATGACCAACTGTATGTTATTTCCGCAGTATTATGTAGTTATTTCCCATACAATCGCTAAGAAAAACAAAAAACAGTGCAAATAACGGTGCCTAAGGTAAATATGCAAAGATAACTGTGTATTTCTGCTATTAGATAAATTCCTCTTAAACTGCTTTATGTAAATGTTCAGTGATGGCAACGAAAATGTGGGTAGTAAAAATCATAAGTAAGTGCTAATTTTGGAGACAACAATCCATATTTCTCACTTCCAAGAGATTTAAAAATATCCAATGTGATACTTCTCTATATAAATTGAAAAATGGGTAGAGAATAAAAATCTATTTTATTTCAAGATTTGAGAAATTCTTCACAAGTCTTTATCTGACCCAAGACTAAGAAGGGACTTAGAGACAATTTAAGAAAACCATTAAATTCCTATTCAAGATCATATAGATTATGGTCTTGGTGTCAATGATTATACCATGATTGTACCTTGGTATCAATATTCTCTTTCAACTTAATAGGGAAATAAGACAGTCAGCAATATCATGCACAATCTTTATTCTACTGAGGTGTTCTGCTGTAGCAGTTATACAAATACACCTCTATTAAAAAGGTACGTTAATAAGGAACAAAATAAGATTCCATTCAGAAGGGTAAAACGAAGATATAATGGGCATGCACTACCTTCCAAAGCACACAAGATATAGCGGAAAAATGACAGATATTAGAGAGTTGGTGTCATTCTGTCATTCTTCTGGTTTTCTCATGTTGCCTGGATGGTTTATCACCAATATACTATTTCTAGTAATGGCCTCCATTTATTTAGTGCCCACCATGTTCCAGGTACCATGCTGTATGCTGACATAATATGAATATTTCCCACACCATTAGGGGTTATATAACTGGAAATGGCAAAGACCAATGGCTCCTTATTTATTTATTTATTTATTTATTTATTTATTTATTTAAAGATTTTATTTTTTCCTTTTCCTTCCCAAAGCCCCCTGGTACATAGTTGTATATTCTTTGTTGTGGGTCCTTCTAGTTGTGGCATGTGGGACGCTGCCTCAGCGTGGTTTGATGAGCAGTGCCATGTCCACGCCCAGGATTCGAACCAACGAAACACTGGGCCGCCTGCAGCGGAGCACGCGAACTCAACCACTCGGCCACGGGGCCAGCCCCGCTCCTTATTCATTTTTGATAAGAACTTTGGAGTGGGGTATAATAGTAGAGGGACAAAAAAGACAAAGAAAAGTATTTATCTGCATTTTGTACATTCTGTTTCATTTTTCAGCTTCATTTCTTCTTGCATAAGCTCACAGCAGTTTAAGGCCTGTGGGAAGAGGATAAACCTCAGAATATTTGTGCTATTTCTTCTCCCTGAAATATCTACAATTTATCCCCTGGCCTCTTCTATTCTTTCCCTTAACATTTCCAAACAATCGTATGCCAGCTTTTAATGCCTGGAAAACCAGCCCTGCAACTGGAGGAATCTTCGCCAGAGTGACCACATTTTCTGCACCTCAAATGGAGACACATGGCCTAAGAAATAACGGTATTTGAAAGAAAAACTGGCTAACCTATGTGAAATTTAGACTCTGCCCAAAATCCAAGGCATGGTGTTGACATTCTTTTAGGAATCCCAGGGTTACATTTCAGGACTGCGCACTAGACAACCCCAAAGTCAGCAGACACTGGGATTCTTTCTACATCCTGAATGGATGTCTGACAAGATTCCTCTAGGCTCTGCTTCTCCCAGTTGGGCCGTATTATAACGTTTGCCCCAGGTCTCTTTCTTCAGAGCGACTCTCTCTGCAACTCAACTTCATGGGCATGAACAAGCAGAGGGTCCCACAATTTGAGGGTGACATGTATCTTTATGGAGCAAAACAAGTTGTTAAAAACAAAATAGAACAAGAACAAAGGGTTCCTGTACGTGCGAGGACCCTGCACCACTAACAATCTAGCTCTGACGTACAAATCTTTTAGATTGGTGTCAGCTCAACAGCAATATTCCATAAAGCCATTCAGCCAATGTATTTGAGCGCAGGGATTTGATCATCTAGACCTGCACTGTCCAATACAATAGCCACTCACCACGTGTGGCTACTGAGCGCTTGAAACGTGGCGAGTGCAAACTGAGATGTGCTGTAAGCAAACATGCAGGATTTCGAAGATTAAGGACACAGACAAAAAACGAAAAATATCTCATGTACAATTTTTTATCTTGATTACATATTGAAATAATATTTTGGAAATACATTATTGGAATTAATTTCACCTGTTTCTTTTTTTTTTAATGTGGCTATTAGAAAATTTAAAATTACATGTGTGGCTCGTGTTTAAGGCTCGAATTATACCTTTCCACTGAACAGAACTGGTCTAGATGGTTGAACAGAGAAATAGCACATGATTTTACAGGCCAAGGCAACAAATCTTTAGAATTGACCTTTGCTTTGGTCTTAAATTTTTAGCTGACGATAATACAAAACTCCTACATATAGGATGAGAAAACATTTTACGTGCATAGTTTTGCTTATATGTATTTATTATTAGCATTGAGTCTCTTAATTAAAAAATAGACAAAGAATTTTTAAACAATTAAAATATCAGCTTGAAATACAAAATTGCAGATACTCAGTTTTTGGTTTTTAACTTTTAACATTCTAAGAATTATACGTATTGATTTTTTTGAACTTCCCGCCCCAGAAGACTATTAAAATAAGTTTACTTAGTTAGATTTTAAAATTCTTTCAACTCAAAAGTTATGTTCAAGTGAAAAAGTCAATGTTATGCATCTGGTTATTATAGTCGTTACTTTGAAAAGAAATAAAATACTACAGTATTCTGTGGGAGTTGTTTAAAAGTTGAATTTATAGTCTAGGTTTTATTGTTATTCTTAATAAATCAAGAAAGTTCTTGGTTTTTTTTGAATTGAGCAACTTGGTAAATAAATATCTTACATTTAATTTAAGCAACAGAGTATTGCCCAAATGTACCCTGTGCCCGGCCAACTCCGTGTTCAGATTCTTTCATAGCATGTTGAAATCATCTTATATGACCATTTTACCTTGGTGCATGTAACAGTTAATCAGCTGGAGCAAACGAGTACTAGATCAAAGGCAAAAACACACATTTTTCTTCACTAGCAAGTCCTGGAGTTTAAAACTTCAATAGCAACTTTAAAGCATGCTTTCATAATAAATAGTATAATACAAATAGCAGAATGCATTTTAAACAGTAGCTTTATATTCCGTCCACTTAAAATCATTCCATTTTGTAGTTATGATAAGTATTTAGTCTTTAATCATAAAATTTTTTCACTAAAGAGTAAGATTCTTGCTTGATGAACGTGCAGGGATTCTATTGTTTCTTAATCAGAAATCTTAAAAATATGTGCATTCAGAAACATTTGCTGTAGTCCTTGCGAACCTAAGCTTCTTCATTCTAAAAGATACCAGTCCAAGGCTGACACCAAGGGGACGGTTTTGCAGAATAAAAGCTACGTGTTTTTTCCCCTTGGAACTTTTGGTTTGTTTTATTTTATCTTCTTTGTTTGGCCCAACTTTGGATTGTCAAGGCATCAGGTAGGAATCTGTAAAAACATACATTCTACCCACGCTGTGTAATATACAGACCTCAGCTGTAACCCATGTTAAGCCACCAGCAAAGAAGAAAAGCACCAGAAAACAAACCAACCAAAACCTAAAGCAAACGACATGCTTATCACATAATAACTATTGAATAATGCAAATATTAACAAAGCAAACCAAGCAGGGGGCCTCCATCTCAGGAAGAAGAAAAGCCAGCAATAGAAGGCAGTGATTGGGAAATCAGATCGGCTCTTCCTCCTCGGTTCGTTACTGAGAAAAAGTGGATCAGGACTGACATCTGCTGGCCTTGTTAATGGGATGTACCCATTGAAACAAGGGTCTTGGAGAACAAAACATTCTGGTGGGGTGATATTGCATCACTGGGATGGGGAGGAGGCAATGGCTTGGCAAAGGCCTTGCTGGTGAGCCACCTGCCAAGTGGCCAATCACGGCCGCCCCTCCAGCCAAAGTAGTCTTAGTTTTTTCCCTCTCTTTGATGCTTCACCTTCATAACCAGGAATGTTTTTCTAATCACCCCAAGAGGGGACAGAATATCATATAAGTCAGTTTCTAGTTAGAATTACACGAGTTCCAAGAAGTGGTGGTCAACTAGATGCTCAACATATATGACAGACAATTCCAAGTCTTTATCAAAAGGCTCACTGTTGAATCATTTACTTAAAAAGCTAAATGTGTGTCCACACCCTGAAGACCTCAGTAGCTTTCAGCAGCACCATGCTAGGGTATCAGCTTCCTGAACATTCATCAAGTCAACATCCCAAGTCTGACTTTTGTCATTCCCTCTTCCGCACCCACCATTTCTCAGCTGGAATCTATCTCCCTGTACAGTATCAGGTGTGTGAGACTTTTGTCCTCATGATGCCTTGTTTCTCATCTCTAAAGTCTTAGTCTTCTAAGCAGTGTTATCCGTCCTTAGGAAAGGCAAGTTCCCCATTGGCTTGGAAGCTACAAGAAGCCTGAGACAGGGTCTATCTTACTCCAGCTATCTTCTCAGCACCCACCACAGTTCCTACTACATTATAGTCGTTCAACAAATATTTACTGACTTACTTTGAAAGCTGAATATTCTGTATTACCCCGTGTTGCTTTTAGGAATGCAATTTCTTTACGGTGGATCTGAACAGAGCATAATAGTCTAGTGTTTAATTAGAAACACGAGTTTCAATTGGAAAAAAAGCAATGATGTTGAGTACTCTGTCTTCTACCAGTGTCCACTGCCCTGTCATTTTAATTTTACACATATGGGAGGCTCATATTCTTATGTAATAGTAAAGTTAGGTCATGGGTTATTGAAATTCTTCTCCAGAATAATCCTTAACAGACTTCATCCCAACAATAAAAGTGAGACTGGTGGGCTAGAAATCCTTCTCCCTTACCCTTTGCTTATATGAATTCCAAAGTATGTCAGAGTATATATGACTGCTGTCCCATATGCGTGTGTGCCTTCTGGGGCATGTGTCTCTGGCCATAAACAACTTACTTAAAAAAATTTTTTTATGAAGCATATGGAAGAAATGAAGCTGAGAAAACTTTCTCCAGACACAGAGGAGGAGAAAGCCTAAACTTTGACTGCAGAGAAGCGAAGCGGCACACTGATCGTGTGCTATCTTTAAAAGCACGAGCAAAAACTCTCTGGCCTAAGACTAAGCTGAATCAAAGCTGCCACCTCCAAATGGATTTGGGGAGGTGGAGGCAAAATAGTGTACAGAAATATGAGCTTTAAGGTGGGAATTATTAGCTTATGTCAAAAAGTTTACAAACCCCATTTTCTCTTTTTACCTTCTTTCAGCTTTTGTACTTTGTTCCCAGGTTACACAAAAGAAGAACAAAATAGTTTCACTTTTCTTAAATATAGTTGAAGTAAAAGTCTTCTTTTTAGAAAAAATTCTGAGGACGTAATTCTGAGTATTCCAGTGGTTAACACTGTTATGGATTTCATAATTTATATTTATTTTAAAAATCCTCTCAACTTCATTTATTCTCAAATTTAAAAGAATTAGGATCTTAAAAGGAAATTAAGGGCTTAAATGACTGGGTGGTATCATTTCAATATTTATAACTCTAATTTCAACAGTTTTGTTGAAAACATGTTAATTTACGTTTTTAAAAATTTGAAGGGGGAAAAATTATCTTGCTCAAAAACTTTGCAAAGCATTTTGCTTTTTATATACCATGGTAACCTAGTAAAGACATCGTCACTCGGCAGATGGCGTGGCATATTAGCCTCGTAATGAAACGCTAGATGCCAAAACTATTAACTCCAACGTGCTCAGAAATAAAAACATTAATTTTCGATTCTTTCTTTTTTTAATATTTTTTCCTTCCCTCATTTCATATTGCAACAAAAAGTAGTCAACTTATAAAAAATCTTCAGTATCTATGCAAAGTCCATTTGCAAATACCAGGAAGTATTTGAAATATGGAACCTGGAAAAGAACAGCTTGGCTAATATTGTCAGTCCTATTTAAGACCATTTTGGCCAATCCATAGACTCTCTACTTCTGCATTTTTTGAACAGAACGTTTCTTTTGTCTTGCTCTTGCATCTTTATCCCTGCCCCTCTCCAAACATACAGTTGATGGAATAAAGACTTCACTCAGCTCCGTAGTCCTAAAATCTAAGCATCCATGGCTAGGAAACGATGCGGAAGGGATATGGCTCTCCAAGCCATGGTGAGCCCTGTTCAAAATACTGTCTTGTCTCTTTAAGAGATGATAGATTTTTGCAGGCAGCCTCAGCAGGCAATGCAAGTCACTCACGCCAGGTGGCAATGCTCCCATATCCCTCTTTTAGGGTGTAATAGAAGATGTGGGGTACCCCTTTCCATGAAATTTCTCCTGTTTTTATGGAGGCTGACATTCTTATTTTGTAAGTTTTAGAATCTTAATTCTAAATGTAAGTGACATTGGATCTTTCTCCTCCCTTCCTTTCCCTCCTCATCTTTCTTTCTAAAGATCTCATTCAGCACATAACTTTTAACCTCGTCTCCAACAGGACAAAAAAGTGAGATGGAGTCATGCAATTCATGGCTTTTCTTACTAAAATAATGCAGAATAAAGGAGACTGTCTTGCTAGAGAGGAAACGATTAAATGTCTTTGTCCCATATTTGCTGGCTGTCTTTTAAAATATTGTCATGTCATTTCAGTGCCACCTAAAATGTCTATAAAAGCAAATCTTTCTCTGCCAAAGAGATGTCATAATTCACGCTCCCAGAAAGGAATTCTATGCTCAAAGGAGACACACACCAGATTCCCATGAGACACACTCAAGGCCACTAGCCTACTCAGGAAAAAGAAATACTTCAAGAAGAACATTTCAAATATATGGACCAAGAACATGAATCTCTCTGAATAAAAAAAATGAACAAATTCCAGATTTAAATTTCAGTATGTCCTTTATGAAAGGTGAAATTTAGAAAATCTTAAAAATAATCTAGCAGGGGCCGGCCCCGTAGCCGAGTGGTTAAATTTGTGCACTCTGCTTCGGCAGCCAGGGTTTCGCCAGTTCAAATCCTGGCCACAGACATGGCACGGCTCATCAAGCCATGCTGAGGCGGCATCCCGCATCCCGCATGCCACAGCTAGAAGGACCCACAACTAAAAATACACATCTATGTACTGGGGGTCTTTGGGAGAAAAAGGAAAAAAAAATAATCTAGTAATGTTTACTGGTCTTTCCTCCCACCTCTGGTTTTCGCTGTCCTTTTTATTGTGTAGCCAGAAATCGGGAGACACTTCTGTGCTGAGGCCTAGCTATCTAGTATTGAAGCTTTACTACTTTTAGTGTTGTCTTTAGGTTTCATCAGTCCCTACGGCCATTGGAAGAGCTGGAACAGGAGCATCAATAAGCATGCTCACTGGGCCAAGGATTCTTTCATTCAATAAATATTTAGTGAGTGACTACCAAATACCAGGCACTATTCTAGGCACTGGGGATCTAGAGGAAGACAAGACCTCAAAATTCTTGATGGATAAAAACCAAGACCACCTGTATATAATATGCATATATAAATACGTATATATATATATATATATATATATATATATATATACACACACACACACAGAATAGAGTAGGTCACTTCCCACTTGTTCAAAATACTCTTTCCTATCAGCTTGTCATTTTTGCTGAAATTTTCATCATGAAATCGATTCCTTTGATTTAGTTTGATTCCTTGTCTTTATTTGGGGAATTTCTCATCTTAGGAGTTATAGTGGGGGTGGAGTCCATTGCTTACTATATGAGCTAAAAATGCAGACTTGTTTTCCCAGGGTTCTTTGCAATAAGAGTGTAGCAGCAGCAATGTTGTCCTTTTAGGGGCAGAAATGTAATCACAGGATCCTGTTTTGATGCTGAAGGCATCCGTGGTGCAAGCTTCAGTGTCCAGCCTCTAGCAGCAACAGCAATGCTACTCATTCCCCTATTGTTTGCCACAATTTTGGCTGTGGTTCTAGTTTCTAGGAGAGACTAGTTTTTCACCCATTTTCCATTCCTCCCGGGCACATTGCTGGACTACATCTTTCAGTCTCCCTTCTGAGTTAGGTGTGACCTTATTAACAAATCCTGGCTAATAGGTTGCGGTCAAAAGAAATATATGCCACTTCCAAGTTGAATCCATAAAGACCTCCCACCAGATCCTCCATAATCTCTCTGCCTCCAACTATAGACTGGCTGGTGAGACCCAGAATAACATGGAAGTCACACGATGAGTATGGCACAGGCTTCATCAGCCTAGGTCCCTGAATGGCTGCAGGGAGGAGAGCCTCCTCACCAATTAGATTTTAGGGAATGAGAAATAAACTTCTATTGTTTTATGCCACTGAGATTTCAGAGTTTATCTTTATAGC
The DNA here is from genome assembly GCF_041296235.1 of Equus asinus. Lineage (NCBI taxonomy): Eukaryota > Metazoa > Chordata > Mammalia > Perissodactyla > Equidae > Equus > Equus asinus. The sequence goes on from NC_091812.1 coordinate 47,157,191, forward strand.
TGCTAAATTTCCCAACGTACACATTTGCATCAGAAGTGGAACGTTGCCATAATAAAAACCTGAAATGCATGATTTGGAGTAAGCAACGAGGATGTAAATGGCAAGGAAATTGGCTTTGGAGGCTGGGAGGATGAAGTTCTAGGTTACACAGTGGCAAAATCTTTGATAAAACCGCCTCTTGATATAACTCAGAAGACAGGTCAAGTGTATGCTGATTCTTTAGCTCTAGGGGAAAGGGTTGGAAAACAGAATGTTAGCAGCAATTTGCAAAAAAGTGGATGAACTCAGGAAGGAATTGGCTTGTTTTCAAACAAAAATGAAACCGAATGTCAGAAACTAGAGGTGTTGAAAAGTTGAAAAATTGACTGCTTCCAAAACTCAAACTGGAAGAAAGCAGATTGAATAAGACTTAGCCCCACAGCTAAGATCAAATCAAGGGTGAGGTCTTCCTAGCCAGGCTCCGTGGCCTCAGGCAGCAGAGAGAGTCGTGGGACTAGGAAGCAGAAATATAAATCAGGCTTGAGAATTATGACTAGAAAGGACTGTGGGCATGGTTACTAGCACATGATGTTGACTGAAAGCAAATAGAATAGAGAAGTCTACTAGGTTTTCAAGGGAATTTTAGTGCCAAAGAAACCATAAGTTTTGACTAAAACAAGCCTTTGAGTATCAAAATAAGTTTTGGGCCCCTAAATTTATCAGCAGTGTATGGGCTTTGGAAGTTCTGTAGCTCCCAAGGAAGGCATACTTTCCTCTACCCACATCAGAAGTGGTCAAGTAGGAAAAGGACAAAAGAAGAAACTTCCAGATGGTGGAGCCAGGAACCATGAAGAACAATGGACAAGATAGCAGATGTAGGGTCTATTCTAGAAACTTTCCTCACCCCAGGGCAGGGTTTTCATGAAGCCTAACCATTAGAATTTAACATCTTTATATATACTAGTGACTGCTGTATATCTTCTCTTTTCCACAGGGATCGGTTTACTGCAATTATTTTGCCCTGGTTCCACCATCGTATATCAGATGTATTGGGGAGGAGGAGGTAGGTAATTTGTCCTTCTAGTTAGAGGTCACTGCACCCAGCTGAGTCATGGACCTGGACCCCATAGGGAATACTGAACATCCTTAGAGAATCCAGGCTTAGAGCCAACCTCAGTGCCTAGACAGTATTTTGGTTTATCTTTCTTAGGGAGGGAGTGATTGTGTTCTATGTGTGGGAGGAAGCACGGCATAGATATTGACAAAGAGGTGACAAGAGGATAGGCTGGAACAGAGACTGGACTATATTCCCTAACCTCTCTTGCAGTTAAGCATGGTCAGGTGACTGAGTTCTGACCAAGAGAATGAGAACAGAAGCAATGTATGTTGCTTCCAGGCTTGGCCTATAAAAATTTCACATGTGGATCTCCCTTCCTCTTTTCTCCCATCTGCTAACAGGATGTTGAGGCTCAAGGTGATCTTGGGAGTCATGTGTTGAAAATGTTAAAGCTTGAGTCAGCCTGACTTCCTTAGTAATTGCATGGAGCAGTCTCACCTCCTTTTCTTCAAACACCAATTGAACTTTGGGTGAGAAATATATATTGTTTGAAGCCATTGAGATTTCATTGTTCACCTATTAACACAGATAGTGTATCAGTTTTACAACTAATATACTGGTGCTGTCTTATCTTTATTCCTGCCCATTTTCCAAGCCTGGTTCTGTGGACTTCTTGGCAGTCCTTTGAGCTTCTGAATATCCTTTCAGTTTATTACTTTTCTGTTTGTCACCCAGAATTGGTTTTTCTTGTTTGCAACTCAAAACCTTGGTTGATACATTAGTTGTTAAAGGTAAATTAAATAGTGTCCTTAGCAAAATGCCCAACACCTAACTATTCTACAAATATTAAATTTCCCTTTGATTAAACTGGAAGGACCAGTTTAAAACTTCCATATGAGTCAATAATAGAATTCATAATAGAGTCAGATAATATCACAATGCAAATAAAATTGTTGTTTCTGATTAACTGACCAGCTGTTTAGCAATGCCTTGAGGAAAATATTGTATGTCATTGGTCAACTGTGGTGAGACGGGGGGAAAGTCTGCCATGTACTGAGTTGGAGAAGGTCTGGGGAGCAATTAATTAGGTGACGCCCCTGCTCATCTCAGGGGCTGAGCTCAGGTAGGAATGAGCAATAAAAATAGTTAGAAGACAAGCAAACTTTGTCTACTTAATTTTTCCCAAGGGCAACATTGATTATGAGGGATATATAACAATCCAGAGAGTGTGAAATAAAAGTTCAGAGCCTTCTCAAGATGGGAAAATGACAGGTGAAACTTTAGAATGCAACTTGATACCCAGGGACCACACTAGAATGGAGAACATTTCCAAAGGAGAAATCCTCCATTCCTATGCTATAAGTTTGCACAGAAAAATGTCAATGCATAAAATATACCTGTAGGTAGGTAGAATTATACCTTTATGGTTCTATTGTAAACCATAAGGTTTAATTACTTTCACTCTTGGTTACCAGGAAGAGAGAGTCAGTTACATTAGCTCAAGTAATGAAGGTTAATTATAAAGATGCACATGGCAATAAGGGAGATGGAATTTTCCAGAAGTTCAAGAACATGAGCCATGTTAGCTGGGTTTTGTGGATCTGGAACTGGGAGATCATTCACAGGCTAAGTTTAGCTCTAAAGACCTCTGAATTCTCAATCTGTATATCTTCATTTTCATTCTAAACCATAAACATATTTCAGCCACTTCTTATATCTTTCTTGCCATCCTCTATGACTGATTTATTTAATATTTCTTTGTTCAAATTTCTGTCATCCCTAGGGTGTGGCTTTCTTCCTCATGGTCCATATGGTGGCTTGAGCTCTAGCCGTCATATCTGAGTTTCAGAGATCAGAATGGAGGAAAGAATAAAAAAGAGGCAAAAGGAATGTGCCAACTGTCATTGAAGATAAATTCCTGAAAGCTACCACATAATACTCTTGTTTGTATTGTCTTGCTCAGAATTTATTCTTGGGAGACTGAGACACCTAATCTTTATTGTGGATGGTCATGTGTCCAACAAAAATCAGACATTTTACTAATGTGCAAGAAGAACAGAATAGATTTTGAGAGATGAGAAACAAATGAGATAGAATCAAAGAGGGGAATAGCAGCCCTTAGAATAGTATTTATTTTATTTTACTTAATAAATACATAGCACTTAGTAGGTCTGAGGCACTGTTCCAAAATACTTTACAAATATCAACTCTTTTTAATCCTCATAGCAACCCTATGAAGCAGGGTTATTTTACACATATGCTATGTTATGTCTGTTTTACAGATGGTGAAACTAAGGCACAGAAAATTTAAGAAGCATGCTCGTCACATAGCCATTAAATGGCAAAATCTGGGCTTAAACCCAGGCAGTCTGGCTCAAGTACTACCAAAAAACTTGGAGCCATAGAAGGATACTCCTAGTAATATGCTGGTAAATGTTTAACAACTGGTTCTCTGGGGGAAAAAAGCCCTGATTTGTAGTGTTTGCTGATTTCTATGGTGTAAATACTCTCACCATGGATAAATAACCTCAAGAACATGGAGGATAGTAAAATGTAGCCAAGTAAATAGGAAGTGATGAGTTTTGAGGATTTATAATGTTTTATTTTTAATTACTTAATTGTAAGCTTATACAATTTAATTTTTAATACTGGCTATGTTTAACAATCGGCTTGCAAGTTTCCTGAAAATTTAACAATTGGCTCTTACAAGCAGATGCAAGTCACATTCAGCACTGTCTTGCACGGGATATTGCAGTGGCAGAAAGTCAAGAGTCAGAGAAAACAAAGAGGTTGAAGGTTATGATCAGAGAGAGGATGGGAATTCCTGAGTCCTCAGGTAAATGGGGCTCTTACTCCCCTAGAAGCCTCCACCCTCCCTACACAGCCAATTTGACCCAGAACAGCTTCCACTTTCTTAAACGTGACATCTCTCCTGTGCTCTGGGGCCTAGAATGCTTGGCTTATACTGATTCAGACCCAGACCAAGGATGCTCATAGAAAAGGATCAATTGAAAATCCAGACTCATTAGTTTTCTTCTCATTTCTGTTGATACAGGGAATATCAATTTTAAAGATAGCCAGTTTCTGGGATTAATCTTTTGTTAGAGTTCTGTTGTCTTTGACACCTTGCAAATGTCAGCAATTTTTAGCAGACTTATACTTGATGCTTAAAAGATGTTGATTAGCAATAAGTAAAAAGTAATGAACTATGATTCTTGTAGATGTTTGTTTCCAGTTTGATAGTGTTGTAGCAATGAGCAAAAACATTAAGATGTTATTCATTTAGAAGTCTTTTAAACATCCCTGACCTTCAATTACTTCCCACAAAGTCACCATTGAATGAAAACAAAAATAAGTCTTAGTGAACACGCATTACCAGATATTAGCAATTTCGGTTGATAGTTCTGGATATTGACTGAGATCATCTTGGTATCAACATTGCATCAGTAATAATGATACATATCCATATTTATGACCCATACAGTTGATCAATTGATCTATTACAGAGGTCTTAGCCGAGTTTAGATAAAGCTCCTGATGCTGGGTGTGGGTGGCCTAGGGCTCAGAGTGGCCAAAGAATTTAGCATATTCTACATCCCACTTTTCTCTTTGCTCAGAAAGTGATGACTTAGATTAGATGAGCCCAATATGGGGGCACTTGACTATCTTAAGCATCCAGAGAAGGAAAGAGATGGTGGCAGGAGAGAAACTACCCCTTATTAGTGAATCGGAGTTACTATGAATCTTCATGAACTATGGAAGGATACTGGGGCTCAAAATCTATTCCTCCTTGTCATCTCGGTTTCTGCTGGGTGCCTCCCCTAATGCTCCTAGACGGGGCATGGTAGTTAGATGCCATGATGGCCCCCAATAAACCCTCTCCCAGTATGTATGCCATTGTATAGTTCCCTCCTACATTGTGTCAGGGTTGGTCTATGACCAACAGAATACAGCAGAAGTGACGGTAAGTCACTGAGGCTAAATTATAAAAACGTTGTGGCTTCTGTTTCTCTCTCAGATCACTGACTCTGGGGAAGGATGGCTGCCACATTGTGAGCAGCCCAAAGGAGAGGCCCACGTGATGCGGAACTGAGGCCAACAGCCATGTGAGTGAGCTTTCTTGGGAGAGGATTCTTCAGCGCTAGTCAAGCCTTCAGATGACTGCAGCGCTGGCTGACATCTTCACAGCAATCTCAGGATTGACTCTGAGCCAGAACCACCCAGCTAAGGTACTCCTTGACTCTTGACTCTCAGAATCTATATGAGATGATGAATATTTATTGTTTTAAGCTGCCATGTTTGGGGTAACTTGTTATGCAGCAATAAATAAGTAATACATGGGCTTAGGTTGCCCTTTGCTATGGTCCCATATAATTTATTATTCTAGGTTGCAATCACTTGTTCATGTGTGTGACTCCTCCACTGAACCACTTTTGCTTTGAGGAAAGGAATTCACTTGGCTATCGAATCCCCATACCTAGAACACTACTTAGCATACAGTAGGGACTCAGTACCTGTCATGGAACAAATGACTAAAGTGAGATGAGATAATGGGCATGGTTTCAGACGGCACTATGAGAACTGCCAGCTAAGGAATGAGTCAGCATAGGTCAAGTCGGGTTATTCTCTCCAAGTGTGAGAAATTCATAATGAACATTCATTTCCTCTCTTCTGTTGTTACTGGCCTCCCTACTATCCTCTCAAATACCTCACAAGTCAACTTCTACTCTCTTCTCACCAGCCATGGGGCTCTTGAAGAGGTAATCTGGGATGTAGGGAAGGCAGGACTCGGAAGAGAGGATTACAGCTGTGGCGGGTTACTCCCAACTCTCTCTACGTGAGAAGGACAGCTTTCTTCAATTCCCCAGAGACGGGAGACTCAATTTGTGGAGACATTTCCCAGAGGGGACTGCTCGGGGCGTGGGATATATAATTAAACTAGACCAAGGGACAAAGCAGAAGTAGGGGTGGGGATTAGGGGCTTTTAATTCTTTTTATTTAGGAGCTTTTAAAAATGTTTGTTAAGAGGAGGCTAAAAGTTCAGTTACGGCTCTAATGGTGTGGTGTCTGGTTACAAATGTTCTGGGACAGGCACTTTCGCTTCAGGGCCCAGCCCTGCCGCCTCAAGAAGAGCCACATTACAAACCACCCCTCCGCTGCAGTTCCTCAAATCACCCCTCTCTAACTGGCAGCTTCCAGCTTTAACTGGAAGAATATAGTGGGAGGTTTTCAAAGAACCCCTGGATAGGTCTGAACTGCCACCTCCCATCAAGCTCTAGCTTCCACAATCTGTTGATCAAGTCTTAATGAAACTTATAAAGACCAAAAAGCCTTTCGATCCAAAGGAATCAGTCTCCAGTGGAGTGCCTGATAATGGAGACCGCATCTGGGGGCTGGTGGAGCCTTCCCAGTGCATTGAAAAACCACACCACTTTGGGGCACACAATCAGGCAAGTTTAAATAGCTTTTACTTTATTTTTCTGTATGCTCAAGAATGTGGGGGGAAATGCATGGTCCATCACATCATTTCCCAGTAAGAACTTTTTGGGGGAAAATACATAGCGCTCAGCTTGGGATCGTGAACAGAGTCCTGAACATGGAGGAGGCGCGTTCGCTTTCAGATCCCTCATCTGTTGCTTCTAAGTGTTGAGCCACAGGCAGTTCACCTTTTTGAGCCTCAGTGTTTTTCATCTGTAAAGTGAAGACACTAGTAATGACCCTGCAGCACTCACTAAAAACCTGTCAGCTGAATCTGAATAGGCTTCTGAAGGCCAAAAGAAATAAAAAAGCTGCAAGGAGAACTTGGGAAGGCTTGATTAAATTTAAGGCCTGCAGAAAAAAGTAAATCACAGGATGCCTACCAGCTTGGGATGTTGTGCTGCTATTTCCAAATGTAATTTAATATTATTCCAGGATCCAAAATACAGCATGACCCAGGAAAGCCACGAAATTGTACTTCCACGGACCATGTCAAACTCAGTCTTTTGTTTTCATATTTTTGAAAGAATATTAATAAAACTGAGAAATGCTGGGAAAAGCCACTAAAAGAGAGACAGCATTGCAAACGACTTGTCAAAGTTAGTAGGTCAGCAAAAATCCTATTTGGTTGAAGAGTGTGAGCTTGCATCATTTCCACCTTTATAGAATTACTCAAGCGTTCACTTATGTCTGCTTGGTCCTTTTGGTATCATTAGGTAGAATATCTCTATGATGCATTCACATGGGCCCTCTCAGAGTCTAGTGAGGCTTGTGCCATGGTCAGTTGTCATAATAGCTGGTCAGAATTCTAAAAGGGAAGATACATGGAAACCTGATTGGACACCAAAAGGCCAAATGCGTTGTTTTCTGCTCCCCACCTTTTTCTTGTCTTTTTGCAAATTCACTTAATAGTCAAGCTAACGGTTTTACTTCTTGGTACCTCAGCTTCCTGATCTGTAAAATGGGGTTAATAATATTGCCTACGTGGTAGGACAGTTAAGAAGATTAAATGAATTAGTAGATACAAAGCACTTTGAAGTAGTACACGCTAAATAAATGACAGTTGTTATCATGATGATTACTAAGTTTAAAGGGAAAATAGCTTTTACACAAACATTATAGAAGATTTCAGGTATGGTTCTGATCCACCAAAATCCAAAATACTTACAGTGAGGGCCCCTTTGAGCCTGGTACCCAGGCTAAATCTTTCTCTGGAGGCCTTCTCTAAGAAGCCTTATATACTTTCCTCTACACACTGCCAGGTGAGTCAAATCAAACAGTCATTCTATTAGTTTTCTATTGCTGAGTACTAAATTACCACAAATTTATCAGCTTAAAACAACACACACTTATTATCTCACAGTTTCTGTGGGTCAGGAGTTCTGAACACAGCTTAACTGGGTCCCTCCAGGCAGCAATCAAGACGTCAGCCAGGCTGCATTCTCATGGGGAGGCTTGACTGGGGAGGAATCTGCTTCTAAGCTCATGGTTGACAGAATTCACTTCTGTGCAGTTGTAGGACTGAGGGCCCTAGTTTCTTACTAGCTGTTGGCTGGAGACTGCCCTCAGCATCTAGAGGCCACCCATGGTTTCTTGCCACATGGGTTTTCCCAAAATGGCCACTTTATAAAGCCAGCAAGGAGAGTCTCTGGGACATGTTTGCTAGCCAGAGAGAGTCTTACATAACAGGACATAGTCACGTGAATGATATCCCATCACCTTTATTATATTCTCTTGATCAGAAGCAAGTCACAGGCCCTGCCGACACGCAAAGGGAGGCGATTACACAAAGCATGCAGGCCTGGAGGCCACCTCAGAGGCCGTCTACCACTGCCGCAGAGAGGAAAAGACATCGCCCAATTTCCATTTAAATTCTCCAATTCATTTTCTGTTCTAACCACAGAGGTCAAACAAGGTTTTAGAGTCTGTTAATTAGAGGGATGAAACTTAGGGAAGGCTAGGGAGAGTAGAAAGAACTGGGTTTAAGAGGAGGTCAAAGAAGAGACAGTTACTCTCTCCATGTTAACTGTGAAAGTGGTGATGTCAGTGTCCAAAAACAGCTCCTTAAATCCCCAAGTCCCTCCAAGATGGCTTTGAGGAAGCAATCTGAGTAGGCACCTGAGGGGTTTGAGGTCTGAGCCTAATTCAGCCTTCCTTGGACCTACCGGTTGGAGCCTTAAGGATGGAAACTGGCCCCTGATGATGAGCAAGTCTGTCTGCCTTGTGGATTAATGGGAGATAACTCCAACCTCCTTTAAACACATAAAGGATAATTATCAAACACCATCCAAACCTTCTCTCTCCCTTCTGAGGAGGGAACGGGGCTAATGGACTTGAATTTCAGCAAGAAGGAATTTGTATAGACCTAAGAAAAAAAAAGTCTTAGTAATGGTGATTCAGCACTGAAACAGGCTATAAAAAGCAGCTTTGAAATATCTGTCCCCTAAGTCTTTAAAAAACAGTCTAGACACCTATCTAGATGGTGGTGCAAATGCAATGAAAGAGTTGGTCTAGACCTTTCCCTATGCTCAGCACATGGTAACACCTCAAAAATAAACACTTAGTCATGTCTTAGTTCGGGATGCTATAAACTAGACTGGGTGGCTTATAAAGAACAAAAATTTGTTTCTCACAGTTTTGGAGGTTGTGAAGTCCAAGATCAAGGTGCTGGCAGATTCAGTGTCTGGTTAGAGACTGATTCTTGGTTCATAGACGGCCACCTTCTCCTTGTGTCCTCACATGGCAGAAGGGGCAAGGGGATTTATGGGGCCTCCTTTATAAGGGCACTAACACCATTCATGAGGGCTCCACCCTAACCAGCCAATCACCTCGCAAAGGCCTCCCTCCTAATACCATCACATTAGGGGTTAGGTTTCAACATATGCATTTGGGGGAGGGGACACCAACATTCAGTCTCTAGCAATTAAATATATTGAAGTTTGTTTGTTGTTGGTGATGACCAACTTGATAGCAGTATTTTTTAAACAGATTTTTGGACTACTGTGTCAATTTCATCTGCGGTATCATTTAAAATGCAGATTCCTAGGTCCATCTATGGATGCAATGAATTAAAATCTCTTGAGGTGGGGCCTAGGTATTTGCTTGTTTAACAAGTCCCCCAGGAAGTGTTTAGCTACACCTTCAAGTTTGTGAACTACTGTACATGAAATATAATCCACATCAGATCTTGAATACCTTCATTCAACTCTCCTTATCCCTGGAACAGCACCCACAACCCTAAATCTCAAATGCACAAATATTGCCTCCTCCTTTGAGCATCCTATAGGCCCCAGGCTTCCATTCCTAAATATGGTCAAGCAACCAAATTGTATGGACACATGCAATGGCTGCTGCCATGCTTGTTCCCCAGGGAAATTACATAATAGGTCTCTGGCACAAATCACGGTTACTAGAATTACAAATGAACCCACCCCCATCGCTCCAGGAGACTCATGATCTGCGTAAAACCACAACAATATATCTGCTGCTTAGACCCTTGGTTGAAGGGAGTAGGGTCATGCCTGGAAAAGTGTGTGTGGTTTGCTGCACTGAAATGCGGGGTGCACCATGCTACCCACTGCCGAGCTGTCGTCTCAACTCTGTGTCTCTACATACTGTACTTGAATTTTTGCAGGACCCTATTAGGGTCCCCAGGAGAGCTCTCATATGAAGTCCAAGAAATCTGAGGAAAATGTGGAGCTTACATGATGGACTAATTTCATTTCAATAAAATTCCCATATTACATTCAATGCGCCTGGCTTTATTAAGTTTTGTCATAAACGCTGGGAACACTTCCAAATTTTGGCTTGCACAATTATTTTTATTGGTGCGTTAACTAAAAATGGTATATGCATAAGTCAGAGTGTACATTTGACTTCATCTGGGGAGCCAAAATGAGGTTTCGTTTGATTTATAGTCATTTTAGCGCTGTAAATGAGATACAGGAAATAGAGGTTAGAGTTTCTGATCATAGCATTCCTCAACCCTCCGCCGGTTCCATCCACAGCTCTGCCATGTATCTAATGAATTTAAATTCCAAATGTCTATCGGCAACCCACAAAGTCACCAAACAAAGACGCTGGCTTATTTTCAGATCCGTAGACATCCAAACTGGGCAAAAAAATAGAGGTTTGTTACACTAAAGTGAGACTGGGGAGCTCTCGGTGCTTTGAAAGGTTTTAATTGCTATGGAAAAAATCCTTTCAAAGATTTTTTCCTTAACATGGGCCCCTTGGAAACTTTTCATAGGGGACTGTAAAATATTTATACAGCTAGCAGCACTGTTAAAAAAAAAAAAAGCAAGCAAGAAAGAAACACAGCACTGAATGAAAAGCAGACTTGACTTGAAGTGAGCCCTGCAGATTCGGGGGACCCGAGGAAGGGGGGTGACTGTGATTTCAAGCCCTGGAAAACAGGATTAATCCTCTCTAGCCAGGCCCACGGACGGGACCTACACGAAGAAGGCCCTGCGTTTGGTTAAAAGTTCTGCTGTTGCTATTTTGAAATTCTTAATTTTTGAAAAAGGAGCCCCACGTTTTCCTTTTGCCCCAAGCCCATCACACAACTTGACTGGCCCTGCTCACAGAACCTCCTCATGATGGCTATTTTCAGACATTTCGGTATGGGCCTCCCATCCCTTCTTCTCTGTTGGCTTCTCTTTTTCTGGAGGAATCTACAACTCTGACCCTCACCCTTGACACTCCTAAGTGGCGTAAGTTACATTTCCCATCCGTTTGTTCGGCTGGCATGCATTCTGTCCATGCAGCTTTATTACCCCAAGACATAGGAGACTAACAATCCATATTCTAAATCCTAGAAAACATGACACTGTCTTTGTGAAAAGACCAAAAACTAGAGAATTCTGGAGTTAAAAGGAACCATGGTGATCTCATTTTATAGAGTAAATTCAGTCCTGGAGAGAGGAAGAAAATTTCCCGAGGCTACTTTGTTTATTAATATCAGGTTAAGGACATGGCCAGCTTCTTCCACAGCATCTATAAAAAGGAGTTAACATGGACAATTATAGTCTGCAAACAACCCCCAAACTCGTGCGAACTCTTGCTTCAGGGTTTTCTCAGTGCCTTCATCAACAATGACACTATTAAAGAAAGGGCTGAAAAGATAATCGCTTTCTCCATACCAATCCCCCAAATACTTTCATTTCCTCCCACGCACACCTTATCTTTTACTGGTGAAGACATTTGGTAATAAAAATAACAGACGTAAAGCGCATGGCCTCTTCATGGCTCCAGCCTACCATCAATGCTGACGACCTGGTACCCCGTAGAAAGGAGGAAAAGAATCCAAGGGCTCAGAAAACACACAAAGTAGATAATTAACGCCAGAGAAATCAAGATTTGGCTACACTATGGTAGCTAAAGTACTAAAGGGCAGGATGAGACACAGTCCTGAAATTTTCTAACAGGGGAGAACGGGCTACAGAATTACTGCAATCTCGTCCATCAGAAGGGACCCTCTTGTCTCAAGGCTGACTTAATTGCCATAATTCAATTAACATGCTTCCACTAATTATATAAGCTTTTAGATGACAGTTCAACAGTAGCACCACTGAGAGTAAGCCAATTTTTTTTTTCATTTTTAAGTTAATCTTAAATTAATTATAAGTAAATTGCATTGATTTCTTTTTCACATCCTGCTTTCAACTGTTTTGCTGCAGAATACTATCACATAATTTTAAAACTCTGGGTCTTATGCAAAAAAGGCATTTAGTACCATGTGAAATAATTGTAGTATTCATAAATATAGACAAGCAGGGCTGCCAACCCCTCCCTCCCTCCCTTCCTTTTTCCCTTCCTCCCTCCTTCCCTTCTTCCCTTCCTTCCTTTTTCTTTCTAGATGACAATTTTTATCAAATGTTAAATGAGATAAATAACAATCACATCAATTGGAAGAACATTTATTTTCCAAATTCTCAGACCTAGAACAGCATCTGATACATGTTAAGAGCTCAATAAATATTTGTTAATTATCAATATTAGTTATTGGGTGAGATGCATTGGGTATGATAGAGAAAGGCTGAAGAGGCATAGAAACCCTTGTCCCTGGTTTCAAAGAGTAAACACATGAACATAACAAGTCATTCAAAACCTACCTGGAATTTAAGATAATAAAGAGGAATACATAGCATACATTACAAAAATGGTAAATCAGATTAGCTCTTCCACTGAAGGAGGTAGGAAGACGGGCTTTCAATATGAGTTATCATGTCTGTATACAAATGAGAGTTGACAAATGTAAATTACCTGCCAAGAAACAATGGATAGTGGATCTATCACAACTGCAGACATTTCAACAAAGCAAAGGATGCTACACTAGGATTGGCCACATAGTAATTTGCATAGCAACTAAGATTCATTTTGATAGCCCTTTAGAGTTCACTTGCAACAAAAGTACGTATTCTTTGCCCCAAGCCATACCCAATTTTTCTATATTTTTATGATTTTTTTTAAGATTTAAAAAAAAATTTTTCCTTTTTCTCCCAAAGGCCCCCGGTACATAGTTGTGTATTTTTAGTTGTGGGTCCTTCTGGTTGTGGCATGTGGGATGCTGCCTCAGCATGGCTTGATGAGTGGTGCCATGCCTGCACCCAGGATCAAATTGGCAAAACCCCGGGCTGCTGAAACACAGCGTGCGAACTTAACCACTCGGCCATGGGGCCGGCCCCTGTATTTTCATGATTTTTAACTGAATAAAAATCTATAGATACGCAAGAATTTTTATAGATATTCAAGACTCCAAAAATAATTCATCACAGAAGAATTAGAATCGCTATTTTTTCCCTTGAAGGCTAATTGTCCCACTTTTCTACCTAGCATGTCATTTTACTCAGATCAAAGATTCCTTTATGATTTTCCACTTATGTTATAGAAAATTGTTATGTTATGTTACAGAAAAACTCATATTCCCACTAATATTATCAGATAAAGAGGCTGATGTCAGTTCCATTAGTTGGAAAAACAGAAAAGACATTTTTTTTTCCCCTGCTGAGGAATATTAGCTCTGAGCTAATATCTGTGCCAATCTTTCCTCTATTTTGTATGTGGGTTGTTGCCACAGCATGTCTGACAAGTGGTATAGGTCTGTGCCCAGGATCCAAACCTGTAAACCTGGGCTGCTGAAGTGGAGAGTGCTGAACTTAACCACTAGGCCATGGGGCTGCCCCCAAAAAAGATATATATATATATATTTTGAGATGGGCCCTGAGCTAAGATCTGTTGCCAATCTTCCTCTCTTTTTTTTTTCTCTCCAAAGCCCCAGTACAAAGCTGTTTATCCTAGTTGCAGGTCATTCTAGTTCCTCCATGTGGGATGCCACCACAGCATGGCTTGAGGAATGGTGCGTAGGTCTGTGCCTAGGATCTGAACCGGCAAACCCTGGACCCCTGAAGTGGAGTGCATGAACTTAACCACTCAGCCATGGGGCTGGCTCCCAAAAAAGACATTTTTAAATGTAGGTAGCCACCATGCTACACAGGGTTAAAATGGCAAAGGAGACCTTGGCCCATGAAGATGAGACTAACGTCTAACCAACTTCAGGTCAGCCTAACCATCACTTCCAAGTGGAAACTTTGCTGCCTCTTCCCCAGACACGAGGCCTCTAGTTATTGGTTACTTTTCCTTATAGAACACTGAACACTTGACATTCATTAATTATTAGCAATCATTGAATGCTTGCTCTTCCCAATAGGCCATAATCTGCCTGACTGGCGATAGAGCCTGTGTTTGCTCACCACCATATTTCCAGTCTGACACTCAGGATGCCTTCTATAAACATTCTTATGTAGTAAGAAAAAGAAAGTAAGGCTCCTTTCTCTTTCAGTCAAGGTCCCTGTATTACATGAAGGTCATTCAACTGCACATGATAAGCATCCAACTTGAACTGCTTTAAATTTAAAAAGATAATAAGGCTTATAGGCCAATAGGTTCATAAAACCAATCCTTGGAAAGGCAGTCCTAGACACAATACCCCTTACCTTCCTTTCAAGACATTCCAAGGAAGGATTCCAATTGACTCAGCATAGTCATGTATCAGCACCTTGGACTAAACACTTTAGCTAGAAGGATGTGGTCTTAATTGGGCCAACCTGAGTCCAGTGACCACCTCTGTGGCCGAGGTCGGTGTAGGGCACTGTTTCCTAGCCCCACCAGCCATAACCCTGTGTTGTGGGCAAGCAGAAAGTAGTAAGAAGGGTGGGGAAGATGCTGAACACACACAATGATGCTCACAAAGTCTCCCAGCCTGGTCTGGAGGAAGATGGGGCATTTCCACAGTTCCGGATTATCACTAGCAGCAGCCTTGGTATGGGCAGCTGTTATTTCATTTTATTTAAGAGCTGTATGGATTCATGACAGCTCAAATTACCATTTCTATCTCTATTGACTCTTTCCTGAGGAACAAGTATGCCCATAGGCCAATAGCAATATTACAATTTAATTCCAAGAGTACCTCCAATATAGTTAGTTTTGATTGACTGACTTTGAAAATAATGCATACATCAGGCTTTGTTTTGAGGAAATCTGAGGGAGCAGGAGTGGCCATAGGGTTAGGGGCAAAAAGTGTTCTCCTACTTCATTCGTAAGAATGCTTTATCGCTCCTCTATGTGAAAGCACAGAGTGGCCAGTAATATCTGATTCTTTGGGGACTCTGGAACTCCCTGCTGTTTTCCTGTGTGCTAAGGATGTTTTCTCATGCTAAAGCTACACAAGTAAATCAAGCCCTCTCACACAGGGCTGTGGACCACGGGACTGATGTTTTTCTTTGTAAGTTATACTTTGAGCCCACATATGGATGCACGTGAAGCATCAATTTTTCCCCTTTCTTACTTCGCATGTTGAGTCAGGCCTCTTTTCTGTTTACACAAGGACAGAAGAAAAGTTGGAAGAAGGTAAAGGGTCACTGGGCCCATTATCCTGGCTGTCTACGTTTTTCTCTCGCCATTTCCTCTCATCCATCATTGTCCTCCCTAGAAACTCATCTATATCCCTTGAGCTTCGATTATTTTTCCTCGGTAATGCCCCTTTTAGGGGACCTATTTTAAGATCATTATGTTCTCTGCAAAGCAGTTTTGCCAGAACTTTCCTGTTGATCCCAATTTTCTGTCTACTCGGATTCTGTTTTCGTAGTTCAGGCCGTGTAGGGAATATTTGCATTCTTTCTGATTGTGGGGAACTGCGCAGTAATCTTACACCATATGTATTTTTATATTGAAAGCCATAAGATCTTTATTTTGCATTCCTTAGCCATGAGCCATCATCCACTTCCCATCCTCCACAAGGGCAAGCCAGGCAGGCATGCAGATCCTGGGGAATTCCCAGAGAAGCCTGGGAAGGGGTCTTTTTCTCTCTCATTTTGGCATGGGGGGGGGGGTTATGCCTGTTTGTTTACTTTGGGATAAACATTTTTAAGTTCTAGTGTCTCCAGCTGTCTAACTCTCAGGTACTTCATGCTCAGGACACTGATGTCATGGGTGTTTTAGTTAAAACATAAGCACAGGGCCCGAGGGAGTTAGAAAGGGCCCAGTTAGGAAACAAATCAGATATAGAAAGACTTTTGCCTTACCACTTTGCTTTTCTCACTAAATGAATATGGGATGGAGGGGTGGAGGGGTTCACTGCTTGTGGGGACAAGGGATTTTCAGCACCTTTCATTCTTGTGTTCTGCAGAACACCGTTCCCAGGAGCTGTGAAAAAAGTGTTCCATGGTCAAATAAGTTTGGGAAACAGCATCTCAGAATTCACAGAACACAGTAGCATACTAAAGGCTCTGATGGTTTCACATTAAATGACCTTTTTAACTTTAACCCAGCATTCCCTAAACTTATTGAGCTTGAAACACTTGCCACAGTTTACTCAGAGGTGACCTGCAGAACGACATTCCTTGGACTACCCAATTAGAAGACAAAGAAATATAGTTCTGTTATCTTAAAACTGATATGCTCTTTGTAGATATTAAAGACATGAATTTCGTTTCCTTGTTAAATCATTGCTTCGTTGCATCTCTCAGCGATTGACTCAGAGGCAGAGTTCTGAGCATGGGTTCTTGACATGTTGAGCAAAATAATAGGCAAGAGAGACAGGCCTTACAGAGAGGGAAAGGGTTTTTAAAAACTCCTTTATGTCCAGTTGACATAACTGGGGGTTCAATCTGGTGGACTGGGTCGAATCTTGCATAAGGGACATCTAGGTAGGAAGAGGAAGTGGAGTGGAGAAGGGAAACCCACTCCCTGCAGTGCCAGCAGCATTAGGGGGACATTTAGGGAGAGAAAGGACAGAGGGTGTAATGATCACATCTGTTCCAACTTCCCCTTGTGAGCCCTTAGTCTGGAGTAGAGGGAGGAGAATTGGATAAATATGGAGTGCTCAAGTCCCCCGACTCCTGCCTAGAAGACCTGGGCTTTAGTCTGTGGTGTGAAAAGGCAGACTATTTGGAGTGAGTTTTACTGCTCTGCGATTGGTTTCTGTATGGCATGGATGACACCCACAAGTTCCCATGGCACTCAGATGAATTGAGAGTCTGTGAGTCTTCCATGGGGCCAGATAAGTCATGTGGCAGAGTATCCTTAGCACCTGAGAGAGCCAGGAGGAAGCCAAAACAGCCAGGAAGGGACTCTAGACCTTGACCAATGAGAGAGAAGTCAGAGCACAAGGTTTGCCACCAGCGCCTGCGGTATTTGCACCAGCAGGAATAGAGGGCAAAACAGGGACACTCTGGTCTGTGACGTGCTCATTCTGTTCCAACAAGATCACGTGAGCCCCACTGCCTGCCCCAACTGTGCACCTGAGGCCATCTGGTAGAGAATTTGGGGGAAAGGAGTAGAAATAAGATTGAACCATTAGTTAAAAAGACTAAGGGGATATTTACACTTGGGAATTGGACTAAAATTTCAACTGAATTGGACATTTAGATATTTCCTGCCTGTCTACCCATGGAATGGGGCTTACAGAAAGGTCAGATTGATAATAAACAGTATAAAGAGACTGCATTACTGCACTGGAGCCGTGGTAAGACCCAGCAGAAATGGGAATAAGGCTCCCTCCTTTCTGCTTATGCTCTTCCCCCAAAAGCCAGAAGAGGGAAGTGTATTGGTAGCAATCTCTTTAAAGACTACTCCTTGATCCCTTTTGGGTCTCCATGCCAAAGAGAAGCTCTCTCTAGACTCTCGAATAGGGGCTAAAGATTTGTGTGCCCTCTTATCATCCCCATGACTCTCCTTTTCTTAATCTTATCATGCTGGCTTGCAAGTGCCATGTGACTTACCTGTTTCTTCCATTAGCCTGAAAGCTCCATGAAGACAAAGATGTTGTCTGTTTTATATACTTTTGTCTTCTCTTTATCTATCACTAAACCTGGCATACGATAATAGTAATAATTACAGCCGTTATGATAATAATAGTCACGGTGAATACTTATACAGTACTTTCTCTGAACCAGACATTCTTCTAACTACTTTAGCTATACTAGCTCATTCAGTCCTCATAACCACCTTTTAAAATAGATACTATTATCACCCACATTTTATATATGGATAAACTGAGGCACAAAGAGGGTCAGTAACTTGCCCAAGGTCACCTAGCAAGTGAGTGGTAGAGCTGGAATTTAAACACAGCAGTCTGGCTCCGGAGCTCACATGTCTTACCACTAGACTAGAGTCCACTACTGCCAGACTGCACTGCACTAGACAACAGGGTACCATCCTCTACATTGTTACTCTGGGTGATGGGCTCATGGCTAATGGGCTTATTCTTGGAAGCAAATGTAGTCAGACTGACCTGAGAAGACCCTTCCAGGGGGCTGAGGGGACTCCCAGGATGACAGGAAGTAGAGAGCCCAACTTTATGGATAGGACAGGGAGTGTGAACAGGATGTAGGAGGAGAAAAAGGTGATGGATGAGTGGATGGTTGGAGAACCTGGGGGAGAGTAGAGGACACAGTTAGAAGCTGGTTTAAGTGGGAATATTTTTTTTTTTTTGCTGGGAAAGATTTGCCCTGAGCTAACATCTGTTGCCAATATTCTTCTTTTTTTTTCCCTCCCCAAAGCCTCAGTACATAGTTGTATATTCTGGCTGTAGGTCCTTCTAGTTCTTCTATATGACCCGCCACAACCACAGCACAGCTACTGACAGACGAATGATGTGGTTCCATGTCCGGGAACTGAACCTGGGCCACTGAAGAAGAGCGTGTTGAACTTTAACCACCAGGCCATGAGGGCTGGCTCCAAGTGGGAAATTTGAAAGAGACAGAGATATGACTAAAGGAGATTTTTGGATAAATTTCTAGTTGCGGCAGTCTCTAGAATTCTCACACCACCCCTTCTAGAAAACCTTTTTATTATTTTTAATTTGGCTCTTTTTCAGTAAGACATCTTCCTGAGCCTGGGCTACATGGCGTTCCAGAACTGATTCAGGGTTTGCAGGCCGTTTGTGCGGTGCGTGAGTTCACTGCTGCAGCCTCAACCCTGTCTGTGGATCTCTTGGGGGAAGAATGAGGAGAAACGGCTACGGTGGGAGCTTGAAAACAGCTGTATTTAGGATTTCTGATCAAGTTCCCTCCTGTTTTGGAGTTTGGGATAAATGTATTCAAGAAACTGTGAAAGAGAAAGAGGGAAAGAAAGGATGAGATGGTGCGGAAATAAGAATAAGAGAAAGTGAGAGAGGATGTAGAAAAACCTGCGTCTTTGATTTGTATGGTGTGATTTCTGAAATTGTTCCAGCCTCTACATAAATCTACAGGATTTATGTGGCTTCATTAATCACACTTTCTTTTGAAATGGAATTTTCTGTCTCCAAGCCTTTGAACGTTGATATCCAAATACAACATATTCTTTTAAAATCACCTCTGGATAAAGACAAGACTGTTGAGGTAATTCCCCCAGATTGTAGGTGGAGTTTGTTTGGTCCTCAGATCTTGATGATAATATACTGAAAAGAGAAGCCCCCTTCAGAGAACAGAAGAGTCCTGGTACAATTGGGATCCCAGTTGCAGACAGCCTGAGCCAGGAATCGGGGGAGAAAAAAATGAAAGAAAAAGAGTCCCTTGTCTTTGATGAACAACAAACAGTGCCATCTAGTGGCAATTTATGTTTATCTTGGAGTCAGCTTGACCATGACCCTGCCTAGCTCTTTGCTCATTATTCAACCACCTGGAAAACAAGTTCACCTTTCTGGCGGCAACGTGACCTGAAATCAAATGGCAGAGTCAGGTGAAGACACGAGTGCCTTAAAGCTGCTTCAACCAGGGCTGAACCCAGGTGTGGTTTTTTGGGTTGACTTTTGAATGCTGGGAAGTCTACACAAACAGCAAAACAAAGAGAGTGTTCCTAGGAAGGGATGGGAGGGAAGGGGACACTGTCACTGTCATTGGGATCCACACTAGATATACATCACCCTCATACTATGTATCTCATATTATCTAACCCTCATATTCTCCCTGTTTTGCTAATGAACCAAAGCACAAAGAGGTCAAGTCCAAAGTCAAATTGTCAGGAGCCGCAGGGGTGGGACCTGAATCCAAGTCTGCTTAGAAAACTTTCGTCTCTGACTCAGCTTTTGTGGGAATTTTCCTCACCAGTGACCTCCCTGGAAGGCCCACGTTTCCAGGCCTTGTCACACGTCTTCAGCCTTTCAGGGCAACGTGGCTGAGATAAGTAACAACACCCTAGAACAGGTTGGGACATTGGAAGGATCTTCAGTGTCTCAGGCTTCCTACTGGCTGAGCTCCAGAGAGAAGACACCGCCCACACATCACCTCCCAATGCTCAGATCCTGTGGATGAAGCTGCAGCAGCTGATGGTGGATAGTGCTCTCTTTTTGCAAAGTCACCACCAACTGCACCTCCTGGGGACACCTCTGCTCCAGTGAGCTGGGCCTTAAGAACCTCCCACCCCCACAATGGGGCCTGTAGCAACAACCCAACCATCCTTTCTGCCCAGCACTGCTCCCTTAAAGTGAATTCCATCCATTCAGATTTGGTTCCAAGAAGTCATTTTCTATGCATTAGTGTATTTTTATTACACAAAAACAAACTTAAACTATATTCTTTATAATTTACAGAATACATAGATGTTGATTTTTAAATAATACTCATTTTATTTATTACTAATTTACTTTAAGCTACTTAATTTATGACTTGATTAGAAAAATAAATGTTAATTTCTTTTATGAAAGTTCACTTACATATGGGCTAGAAAATATTGGAATACAAACTCTCATCAAAACAACAGGTTAATGGTGGAGATTAAGAAGATAGCTCTGGGGCAGGTCCAGTGGTGTGGTGGGTAAGTTTGCAGGTTCCACTTCGGCAGCCCAGGGTTCACAGGTTCAGAACCCTGGGTGTGGACCTAGCATGGCTTGTCAAACCATGCTGTGGAAGCATCCTACATAAAATAGAGGAAGATTGCCACAGACGTTAGCTCAGCGACAATCTTCCTCAAGCAAAAAGAGGAAGATTGGCAACAGATGTTAGCTCAGGGCCACTCCTCCTCATAAAAAAAAAAAAAAGAAGAAGATGGCTCTGCCCTATTATTTTGAAGAGAGCAAGAAAGAGGCATTCAGCTAAAGCCATAAACTTATGGTAATACAGCAAGCATATGCAGGTCTGAATTTTTAATTTAGTTACTCAATTACAATTACATAGGTAAAATTTTTTGCTTGAGCAAACTCTAATAGACTACCTCAGTTACACCAACACGAGAGACATAAAGTAATAGCTTATAAAGAGAATTAAAACTTCCTCTTTTGAAGATGGGCATGGATGGTAGCTCAGGGCCAATCTTCCTCAGCAAAAAGAGGAGGATTGGCAGTGGATGTTAGCTCAGGGATAATCTTCCTGAAAAAGAAAAAAAAAACGCCAGTTCCTCTTCTATTTTAGTTGACTCCCAAAAAAAGAAGATCTTCTGACTTTTCAATACACAAATGACTTCACAGTTTGAATGAACAAATCTGGGGGGGATAACAATGTCATTGATTGGTGAAAACTATAGCTGTTAAAGCCACGTGATCGAAAAAAGAATTCTGTCAGTACGTTAATGTTTCATCATTAATGTTAAAAATTTTTCAGGGAATCTAGTCTAACCTTTGCCCTGAAATGCTTTAAAGTTGACATTTTGGAGAGACGATTTTTGAAAGATTATATCAGAGTCACTCTGGTTTTTCATCAGCAAATATTGGCTTTGGTGTAAAATGTAGACAATGTGAGCACGGAAATGATAATGGGGTCTGTTGAATATTTGTAAAATTCTTTTTACAAAGTTAAAAGCAGGTATTATTTCAAAGTTAATGTAATTAAAAATTAGAATTAATTCCCTCTAATAACTCAGGTTTTGACATTTCTAAAAACCAACTCGATGTGGAGTTGGTTTTAGAACAAAAACCCCATGTATTTTAACATCATTATGAAGACCAATAGGAAACCCAGTGTCAACAAACTCTTTGTAGATGACAACAACCATTGATTTTTATGACCTTCGGTCGTGGTAGCCATATGGAGAGGGAGTAAGCCAGGATGGCAACTTGGGTAAGATCTGGTCGTTCAGTCTATTCTGATTTGTGCTACCCCTGTGTAGAGTCTATCACTTTTTTAACTTTTGGAACCCACGGTGAGGAGCCCTTTTCCTAACGGAAATCTCACTCTCTAGTTTCTACCAGTGGAGGCTGGATGGAGGATGAGGGTACTATGCAGCCTAGAACAAATATTATCTGCTGTGTCCCTACCGGGTGCCCATGTTTCATTTCTATGATGAGCCTCTGTACTAGTGATTTTTGCTTATTTGTTTGCATGTTATTCTTTTAATTCTTGCATTAACCCCCCACCTCCTTTCCTCCCCCCCCCCCCGTGATTGCTTAGATAACTTGCCCAAGTTCAAGAGGATTTTTGTTGGCAGAGTCGGATGATTTTGCACTCTTTCCTGGCCAAGCTGGGAGAGCGTCATCCAGGACAAGAAGGCCCCCCCTGGCGGAGACAGAGGAGAAAGAACATGAGGTGCTCCCTTCGTTCAAGCAGTTGCTCTGTGTCCCTAAGCTCCAGGTGGAGTCCAGACTAATTGTCATGTTCTGACCCTTCTCACCCCACGATTGGTTTTTATTTTTCACAAGGTAGGAAAGATGTTAATAGTTTGGGAACTGAACTCATGAGTTTGTGAAAGCAGACAGCCACCAAATGGTGTACTCTTGTAATGCAATGGGAAAAACTTCCTAGGGAGACAACTGAGGTGGCTCCAGGGCTGGCAACTCATCAGTCTGTGACTGGCCTCAAGCCAAGAGAAGGGCTGTCTTTGTGCTGTCTGACTCTATCCTCATGGACATAGCTGATTGCTCCAGTGATGGACACCTGACCAAGACCAAGCCAATCACATCCTTCCTGGGATTTTTTTGTTTTTGAGGAAGATTAGCCCTGAGCTAACATCTGCTGCCAATCCTCCTCTTTTTGCTGGGGAAGGCTGGCTCTGAGCTAACATCTGTGCCCATCTTCCTCTACTTTATACATGGGCTGCCTATCACAGTATGGCTTGCCACACGGTGCCATGTCCGCACCCGGGATCCGAACCAATCAACCCCGGGCCGCGGAAGCAGAACGTGCGCACTTAACTGCTGCGCCACCTGACTGGCCCCCTTCCTGGGGTTTTTTTGAACAGTAACTTTTGAACTCCCATGGTAGGCAAAGCCATAAAGTATAACAAGCAGGGATTGCTGCTGGCTGCTGTGTTTCCTGTCACGTAGAAGTGAGTTTCAGAGGAT
This sequence comes from Equus asinus, assembly GCF_041296235.1. Classification (NCBI taxonomy): domain Eukaryota; kingdom Metazoa; phylum Chordata; class Mammalia; order Perissodactyla; family Equidae; genus Equus; species Equus asinus. The sequence continues at coordinate 47,180,458 of NC_091812.1, forward strand.
AAAAGTAACATTCAGAAAAAATGTGGGATGAGATGGAGAGCGTGTCCAGATCATCTTTAATAACCTGGTTCTAATTGTTTCTGACTCCCCCTTGTACTCGTGCCTGGGTACAAACCTCTCTTTAAATCAGGACACGTTATGTTTCTGTCACCTGCAACCACTGAGTTCTGCCTGACACAATCTCCCTCCTCAAATGATTAATTCACTGCATTTTCAGTCTCCTACTAAAACACAAATAGCCTTGGATGGGCTTATTCTGTTGGCTGTTTTTAACTAAAGAGAAATTGCAATTCAGCTGCCTCCTTAGAAGCATTATTAGTACCAGCCAGCTGAGAAATCCTCGCAGACTTGACGCAGAGGCCAGGCTAGACCCTTTGGAGAAGGGGAGGCAGAATTTGTGGGGAATATGGGGAGAGGGTGGGGGTATTAGGAAACAAGCCAAAGGAAGAAGAGACCTCAGAGTGGAAAATGGTCTTGAAAGTGAGTCTTAGAGGAAACAATAAACACATTTTTTTTTTACTTCATGGTATTCTGAAGCCAATCTTTTGGGGCCCATAATCAAACAGAAACTGCTTCTTTTTTGGAAGAGAGGAGTGATATTCATGGCCGTTTTTCTAGACTATTATTTCTAAGAATTCACTGACTCTGAAAGAACTTAACAGATTCTGTGCCTACCCTCGGAACATTTTTTTGGGAAAATTTTTAGTATTGTGTATATAACAAACATGCGTTTTTGCTAGACCATCCGTGAAACAGGGGCTAGAGGCATTAAAAAGTGCATTCTAGTGAGCCCTTATTAAGAACATGGTGGGCTATAATTTTAGAGCCGTAAACCTCATTATAATATACTTATATTTGACATTTTCAGGCTGTATTTTTCATGTTTTTAAGTCCTGGAGAAAGGCCCATTAAAGCTGTGTTACATTAATCCAACATTTACCATTTATAATCCAAACATCAGTCTTTTGGAAAATGTCATTAAAAAAGTTTCGCCATATATGGACATTATTTATTGCTTAAGCCTCATTGTCTACTTATAATATGCCCTTTATCAGACCCAAATGCCCACTTCAGAGAATTTTGTTTTGAGCAACAACTGGCTTCTTACATTATCCAATGATGCAGGAAAGTTAAATTACAGCCAGTTCATATCATAGAAACAAAATGTTTCCTGCAATTACTGATAAGGGACAGTTCATTTTCTCTCTGTCATCCTGAAAAAAAACCTCCTAACAACAATTCATGCCTGGTTAAACAGGATTTCCACATCTACTGCTGACATCTTTCCAAATAATTCAGGGTTGTTATTACTGTACAGCCCTGGCAAGGCTCAAAAGCAAGCAGACTCGACGAGTCTGCTCCAAGCAGAGCTTAAGTAGTTGTAATTAATAATAATTACATGCCCACTACACTCCAGTTTTATCATATTATCCGTCAATGCAAATAAAAAAACCCACACACAACACACTCGCAACAGGATGAGTGTATTACTAAAGCCACTCTAAAGTTTAAAATATTTGTAGCAGTTTCTGTTTTATTGATTTTCATTATTGTATGTCTGGTTGCAAAACGTTGTTTGGAGGGAGTACAGCTTGGGACCACCGTTGGTCTTTTCCAAAAGCCTTCTCCCCTCCTGCCGTGACTCGGATTCGAACCGAGGTTGCTGCGGCCACAACGCAGAGTACTAACCACTATACGATCACGGCGAGCCACAGGAGAGCTGCATGCTCAGCTTCCTTTAGCAGCTATTGCAATATGAAAATTTGTGGAAACACTGCCATCTATTGCCTAAATATGTACATTTTTTCTTAACATTGGGAAAGAGGAGCAGTGTTTCCATAATCTAATTATTTAGAGGAACAATGACAAAGTGCCTGAGCTTGAAACCAATGTTGTCTTCTTGGCTGATTGGGGAAATTGTATTAGGTGAGAATCACGGGATTCATTGTCCAGGAAATGGTAATCAAACAACTCAGAGAAACGATTCTGGTGACTCATGCTTCCTATTTTTAACCAATAATGAATATAGACTTCCCACCCCCAACAATTATATTGCAGTGAGTGACATATGACTCTGAGCCTCTTTTGTGGTGTCTCCACTACTAGTCTTATTTCCATGTGCTTAGGCAGCACAGCCATAAAAAATATGACAAGAACAAAATGGCCTGAGGATGGGGAGAATCAGAAAGACTTGTTTCTCCTATTAGAGGAAGCCAGACGGAATATGCCTGACTGAGGAAGGCCCCCTTTCAAACCCATTAGCCCCTAAAGCTATTTTTTTCCCCAAGAATATATGGGTCCTAAAGCCACAATAATCTCAAAAAAAAAAAAAAAAAATCTTCTCAACAACATTAGCAACCCACCACACCAAGAAACTGGATTGTTCCATGCTGAATAAGTTTCATGGGATAATTTTTAATGAATTTCTGTGTTATAAAAATTAAAGCAGTCTGCATAAGATATTTCAAGGGCTGAAAAGCTCAAAAGAAAACACACAGAAAAACCTATTTCTAAGCAATGGATGGTTATCGGGTGTCTCCTTTAAGCCTCTGACAGAGAGGACCTGGGAGCAGCTGGGGCTACCTGGTCTCGCGTATGGGGTAGCAAGAACCAATCCATCTTTGAGTGGGTACCAATAGCTCCAGGGCTTCTAGAAGGAGCATATTTCTGAAGAGGAAAGCTTGAAACACAAATGGTCACTTTCTCCCTCCACTTTGATCATCTACAGCCCCTTCTATTTTCCTTCAAACTCTCATAAATCCATTTTCCTTCCAGGATCACATACTCCGAGTTCCTGAACCTTATACATTCCATGCTGGAACCAAGGTAGAGTGCTCTCTGGCCTGAACAGGAAGACAGTCATGTGAATCTGCTAAGAGACCACTGTGGCAAGGGGGCAAAGCAAAGCTCCTGATTGGCCAAGAGCAGTTTCCCAAAGTACCATCATTTGTGTACTCATTCATAATTTTTGCTATGGGCATGTGCCAAGTGAACAATAAGGGAAACATGTTTAAGAAGTCAACTCACAGAGTACAAATCGTGGAAACAGACCACCTAGATTCTAATTTTGGCTCTGTCACTTATGAACTGGGGGAGCGTGGGCTGTTCATTTAACCTCTGTACCTCAGTTTTCTCATCTGTAAAGTGGAGATAATAACAGTACCTACTTCATAGGATTGTTGTGAGGATTAAATAGGTTATTACACGCCAAAAACTGAAAATAGTCCCGTCACATAGTAAGCGCTGTAGAAATATTAGTTATATTATTGTTTAAATAAGTTTTTTGAAGGAAGTTTTATAACATTCTATATATTTAAAAAAACACAGCATGACATTCCATAGAGGTCACTATGAAATAAAATGTGAAAACAAAACAATATAATTAAACTCTAGCCACATACTCTGAGCCCTGAGCCCACGTTCTGCTCTCTGTTAAAAAGGGAAATTGACGAACAGTAGGAGAGTGTTAGAGACATATAGGCCTCTGATTGAGGCACCTCCTTGACTCATCTGAATATCCGGAAGAGATTTGAAGACAGAATAGCTTCTCTTCATAGTACTAAATCCTGTGACTCAATATGATGAAATGCCACAGTCACTACGCCTCCTTAACTTACTCCACACACTGTGTCTGTCAGGCTAGGTTATGCTAGGTGACAATGGCCAGATTTTAGTGGCTTAGAATAGGAAAGATTTTTCTCTCGTTTGTACTCCATGTTTGTTGCAGGGCCTTGCTCTGTGTCTGCACACTCAGGGACCCAGGCAAGAGAACAATTACTACCATGAACATTGCTCATTGCTTTGCAAATGGAAAGAGAGCTCTGGAGTGTCTAGAACCAGCAACTAAAAGGTCTTCTCACAACTCATTGGCTAGAGCATGTCACATGGCTCCACACTGCTACAAAAGCACCAGGAAGTGCACTTGGCCACGTGCCTGGAAGACAAGTTGGAAATCTTAGGTGAACAGCACTAATGACTTCCAGCTGTATCACTAGTGTGAAGCCCTGGCTTAGATAAATCTGGAACGCTGTATGACTAAACGCAGACATGACTAGGGAGCAAAACTCTGAACACTGCGGAGAGGTCCAGCTTCTGAGTGGGGTTCACCAGGTAAGGTAAGGCTCGGCTCTTCTTTGGCGTCTATCTGGGCTTCTCTCCTTTAGCCGATGACATCAGTCATCTTGTGGTTAGACTCTGACATATTCCTGCCTATTACAGCGGAATGGGCTTTTGAACAACTACCAGGCTTTTCTCCTGCCTATTCACTGTCTTCTTGGGGATATATGTTTGGATTTCTCCCACAAGCACCAATACCTACAACCCACTTCAAAGGGGAAAATTGATGGAATCAAAACATGGTTTCTGATGGCAATTCCAACTTCTCTGCAATCTGCCACCTCATTTTTATTTTTTCCGACTTTACTGTGTCAACTCCGATGTTATCACTCACCCACCAATTTATTACTCACAAATATTTGTTGAGGACCTTCTCTACTCTGGTCGTTTTTCTGGATCTTGAGGATTCAGTGGAGAAGAGAGATGTATCATGATTTCATGCAATTTACAGTCTAGTGAGATGAATAACAGATGAATGAACAGATACAATACTTGAGTTGGTGTCATGGAAAGGAATACATATAGACATATATTGCTTAAAGTTTTCAAATTAGGTGGAAGTAGAGAAATGCAGGAAGGCGTGGCACTGGGTGATGGGAGCCGGAGGGAGAGAGGAAGAGAGGGAGGGCAGAAGCGGGGAAAGGGAGACAGAGAGAGAGAGAGAAAGAGAGCGAGAGCTAGCAGCACCTTGATTCATCTGGATTCAAGTCCTTTCTCCAGCCCTTCTTCCTGTGTGACCTTGGACTAGTCATTAGACCTCTCTGTGTCTTTATTTCCTCATCAGGAAAGCAAAGGGAATTGAACTATATGAGCTCTCAGATTCTTTACATCTCCGATGTGCCATAAATTTAGTTTAGAAAAATACATTCACAAACAATAGCCAAATGTAAAAGTTTTGAAGGAAAAAACCTCAATCAAAACAGGTGAGTCATGTGGCTACCATAACCATCTTTAAGTTCACAGAAGCTGTCCTTTTGTCAGCATCTAAATGTCGTCATCCTTATTTGCCTGCCTATGACAACATATTTTAAATACATACGGGTTGGTCTCTAGATTTAAATTGGGTGTAAAGAGGAATTTCTTGCTTCTGGGGGGCATTTAGCTATGGAATTCACTCCTGAAGAAGACTGTGCACTTCCCTTTTTAGGAAATCTTTAAAAATAAGATTGCTGTTCAGCAGCATCTCCTCGTTAGAAGCAATGGAGCAACAGCCCGCCTGCCTCTCCCCTGGCTGCCTGTCTACAAGATTGCCCTTCTGATGGAGTCGTTACTTTCTATGGTTTTTCATAATGGATTCTAACAGGGGAGCAGGGGCTGACAAGAGGGCCCCAGGACGGTTGAGGCCCCCACCTCCCCAGCTGAGTCCTACCCCCAGTGTCCCCAGTCCTACCTCTTTTCCCAGACCAAGCTCTGTTTTCTCCTCCTCATCCCTCTTCTCAGTTTGCCTCCTGCCTCACTGGGGGTAGGGAAATGACAGTCAGATCCATCCCTGGGCTGGAGGCCAAGAGCGGCAATCCTCTAGGCTGGGACTGGCCTGGTGCCCAGTTTTCAGACAAAGACAGGTTGGGAACCCCCCTGAAAAGAAGGCTCCTCAGTCCCCTCCTCCCAGAGTCCCGTTTCCAGTCAGGCCCTGGCCAGCTATGACCTTAGAGGGACCTGAAAATCACTTCTGTTTGGGTTCTTTCTAGAACCTCATTGCCAACACAGTGAGCAAAGTGTGTGCATGCGTATGCGTGTGTGTGTGTGTGTGTGTGTGTGTGTGTGTGTGTGTGTGTGTGAGAGAGAGAGAGAGAGAGAGAGAGAGAGAGAGACACGGAGAGGGGGAGAGAGAGAGAGGGAGAGAGGGAGGGAGGGAGGGAGGGAAGGGGAGAGTAGAGGAAAGAGGGAGGGAGGGAAAAGTTGGGCAAATTTGGTACATCTAAGAGAATTTGGTACATGTAAGGGAACCAAGGATTGCTCATACACACCCCTGGGCATATTTTTAGGGGGGAAAATAAGGTAGCTGAGAGCAGAGGGAGTCCAAGTAAATGGTAGCTCCCAACTGCAAACTTTCAAGCACGTCCCTTCACCATAAAGAAGAAAGCTAAATGGTCTTGGATTTGACCATCTCCATAATGTTTCCTGCACGTCTCAAAAAAATCTTTGGTTCTGAGAAATCACAAAACACTAGAGAAAATGCATTATGTTCAGAACGCTTGTAAGCACAAAATGTTTTAACAGTTTACATTTTCAAGAGTAAACTGCCTGGAGTGCTTTTTCCCCTTGCTTATTAATGAATTCTATTTAACCAAGTCAGAAATCTTGCTGTAGGGAAAGATGGAATGGGGGGGGGGAGGGGTGGTTGGTTTAATTTTAATTTTTTTTGCCTGAAGGCACCATTAGAAAACTCCAGATGCAAAGCTTTCTAATAGAATTCCTCATCTGACACAGCCCTCTGGAATACGTGGGCCTAACCTTTACGATCTGGCGGGCCAGGCCTCTATTTGGAAACCTTATGAGGGGAACTGATCCATTAATGATAGTGTGCAATAACTTGGAGCCCTGAGAACAGCTGAAGGCCTGGGGCGGCAGAGAATTAGGGCTCTGCACATGGGAAAAGCGGAGGCTACGGGACCCCCTGAGGAAGGCGGGTAGAGAGCAGGACAGCCTATCAGTGGAGAGCAGGGAATGCTCCGGGACCACATTTTCTCTCCCCATCACATTAGGAAACTGAGGTTTAAAAAAGCAAAGAGCTGGCAGGATGGGGACCGGTTAGCATTCTGGATTCATGGCCACATGGGTTATAAACAATCACCATGGAGCTACTTTTCTTAGAGAAGCTTCAGTATAGGCTATGGGAATCCAGAGCTGATAGCCTGGGACTAATGATTGAATTCTCTGTGCTAAAGTTTCCTTCACAAAAAGTGGATAATAATAATATCCACTTTTTAGGGTAATTGTGAGGATTAAATAAACATACAATGCGCATTTAAAAAGTACCCGGTACACAGTAAGTACTTCATAAGTATTAGCTATATTTTGGTCAAACCAGACATGAGAGGGGGCTGCTCTGAGCTTCAGGCCAGGATGAGGAGGTGCCAGAAGAGCAGGCATAGGCCAGGACCCGGAGGTGGCCTGAGGTGTACTGATGGGGCTCTGTTTACGATGAGAAGTGGCATCAGGGCCAATGGCTACTTGGATGCCAGAGTGAAGAATGCCTCAGGTCTGGACAGGTGGTTCCAATCCCACAGCTAGGGATGGGACTGGGACACATGGTAAGAATGAGTATAGTAGAGAGGCAGAAACAGCATAAGAGTCAAGAAGGCTGGGGAAGTAGAGACTTTTTTGGCCCAGTTTCAGAATGGTATGTTGTCCCTTCTGCCCTAAAGGAGCCAATACTGGAGCCAATTTAGTCAGGAGGTAGGTATGGGCATGGGAGGAGGCAAGGTTTGGGGTGGGAGCTGGAGGATGAAGGGGTGGTTGAGACATGGGGGAGCCAGGAGTCATTCCTCAAAGCCCTTCTGTACAGAATGATGGAGGTACTTGGCTCACCAGTTGGGCCTCCTCTTTGTCTAGATCTTCTTATTCACAGTGGTGAAGGCAAGTTTCCTCTTAACGTGACTGAGCTCTCACACGGATGGGGTACCTGGCCAGAGTAGGGGTGGCGCTGGGGGACAGTTATGCCCATAGATCTCTGCAAAGGTGTGACCTGTATCTTATTCATCATTCTATCTCCCAACACTTCACCTTAGGGCCTAGTACCGAGCACAGGCTGACTATATTGAAAAATTACATTGGCCTGGGTGTGGATCAGAACTCCAAAGCTTGCTCTCACTTTAGAGCTGCAGAATGAGCTGCTAAATATTTAAGAGCTCTTCAATTGGCCTCTTTTTCTCATCTTTAGGTGTTTTGTTATTGACGAGCTTGGTTTCGCCTTTCCTGAAATACATTTCACAAGTACACTTATGTTGAATTGCATCGGGTCTCTGTCCAATTCTAACCTTCTCTGTGAATGTCAATAATCGCCAGGGCCATAATCTCTCCTGATCGAAGTGAGGCTGTGAAGTAAACAAGCACATCTTGGCTCAGGAGAGGACTGCTATCCAAATGATCGGACCTCAATAATATGGAAATTAGAAATACATGAAAATACTATTCACATTGCCTGATCTCAATTCTTCAGTCTCTCTCGAGAGAAACCAGGGAACTAGGTGGCTCCTTGGAATGAATACCACATTAACTGCTCATGTTTTGTTCTGCTTTATTCATCATGAAGTTTGTAATCTGGGAACATTTGCTGAACCTCCTTTGCCTCATTGACTTTAAAAAGAGTAATAAATATGCTCCTTGTCTACTACACAAAGACATTAAGAGAAAAAATGTGAAATATGCAGAATGGTTTGAAAGGTGTTACATAGAACATACAACGGCAATTATTCTTGCTATTATCATCATCATGGTAGCCGCTACTGATGGGGAAGATAGATATAAAGTTTACAAGATGAAGCCAGATTTCTACCCTCTGTAACTCTAGAACCATAAAGCTATCATAGATGAAAAACCTGGCCTCCTGACAGCTTTCCCTTAATTATCACCAATTCTTTGAGTGGGCCGAAGAAACAAAAAGAAAGGGGGGGACAAAAAAAGGAGGGAAAACCAGCCTAATTGAATGTAGGATAAACTATTCATTAGCAAGCTAAATAGTTAGGACATTTAATAACCTATAGTGCCTCATGGAAAACCAAGACATTGCCAAAAGTAATTGAAGTTTGTGGTCTCCAAACTGTTATTTAAAGCAGGGTTTGGCAGGGCTCAGTGGGTCTGCACCAAATTTAATTACATTTTTAAAATTCAGGATGCTGATTGCGTTCCTTTACTCGTTATTTGTGTAGTGAAATCCCTTTATAGTGAACTTGCTTATAGAGAAACTTCATGCCGTGATTTTAAAGTTCAAAGCATGTGCGACCCATCTATAGCAAGACCCACACTTTACTTTCTGACCTTTTAACTGATTAATTCCCAGTTGCATTTAACGCCCAATTCTTTCCCTTTTTTTCTGGCTGACATCTAATGAGATGGACGGAATCCTTATTACTACCACAAAGAGCTTCTTGCGGGGTTAAGATGGACTTGACCTAGGGAGAGGACCTCCCCCAGTGATGACGGAATGGGCCCTGGAGCAGAATCACCACGTAGTCACGTTTCCCTGGGAATAAGCAGCGGTGGCTATGCACTCCCACCCCTAGACACCCAGCGACCATTAAATATACACAACGCATTTAGCATAGGCCTTTTGCACAGCACATTTACAGCACAACTATGATCGTATGACCCTCACAATTATTGGAGGGCTTCTCCACTCCCTGTAATTTCCCATGAATAATTGTTTCAAAATAGCTACTACTTGTGAAGCATATGTTAATGCAGTAGGCTCTGTGTTAAACATTTCACAGGAATTAGCTCATTTCATCCTCACAAGAGCCTTAGGTATTACCTTAGGTATTATTGTCTTCTCCATCATACCAAGGGGCAGAATCAGTTAAGGAACTTGCTCAGGACCACACAGCCTGAGCCTGTAGAGCTGGGATTCCAACCTATGAGAGTGATTCTGGATCCACTTGCTTAACCGACATACACTACTACAATACCATTCCCACAGTGGTGCCCCATGGGTGAAATTTCCTGACTTTCTCCCCATTAAAATTCCCATGTCCTGTGTCCTGTCACACATTATCACTGATAATGCCTTTCACAGGAAGTCGTGAGGATTAAATGAGAATGAGCAAAAAGTGCGTTTGGTAAAATGTCAAGTAATGCACAACCGTGTATTAGTTTCCTAGGGCTTCTGTAACAAAATACTACTAACTGGGTGGCTTAAACAACAGAAATTTCTCGTCTCACAGTCCTGGAGGCTGAAAGGTGTCCATAGGGCTGGTTCCTTCTGAGGGCTGAGGGAGAATTTGTTCCAGGCCTTTCCTCCAGCTCCTGGTGGTTTGCTGGCCGTCGCTGGCATTCCTTGGCTGTAGGTGCATCCCCCCAGCTCTGCCTTCATCTTCACGTGGTATTCTTCCTGTGGGTGTGTCTGTCTCTATGTTCAAATTTCCCGCCTTTAAAGGACGTGAGTCATACTGGATTTGGGCCTACCCTAATGACCTCATATCAACTTGATTATTTCTATAAAGACCCTATCTTCAAATAAGGTCACCTTCTGAGGTACTGAGGGTTATGATTATGACTCCAAAATATCTTTTTGGGGAGGGGGACACAACTTAACCCATAAAAACCATGAGCTGCTATTTTTGGTAGTAATAATGATATTAATAATGCTTACAACTACAAACATGTTTTATTTATTTATTTATTTATTGAGGAAGATTAGCCCTGAGCTAACATCCGTGCCCATCTTCCTCTACTTTATACATGGGACGCCTACCACAGAATGGCTTGCCAGGCGGTGCCATGTCCACACCTGGGATCTGAACCGGTGAACCCCGGGCCACCGAAGCGGAACATGTGAACTTAACTACTGCACCACCGGGTTGGCCCCCACATGTGTTACTTTTTTGTGAGATATGATGTCAATCTGCCAGGGACTGCTGCACACAATGCTGTAACCCAGGGCCATGATTGTGACTTGGCCAATCTCAGGTGTGGTGGCAGGCAAACTTTTCAGAAATCTTTACGTCTCACCATCCCATGACTCTTCTGGTTACACATGGTGTTGGCTTTCTCCTTTCCAGAACAAGTAATGGGACAGCAGGAGGCAGACTCATAGAAATATAGGAAAAGGAAGTCAAGGCTACATAGCTAGTATGGCAACCCTGGGACTAATTGGCTTGCCTATGCCATTGTTTGTTCTTGCCTATAATATGAATGATCACTTTCTTGCTCTTCATTGGCAGTCTCATGCCACCCGCCTCCACCCACCATGCTCAGCTGTTACTGCCTATGGATGGAGTGCCTCAATCTTCAGCTTCTCTCCTAAAACACAATCCCATGTTTCTAATTAGCTACTCAGCCTGCTCACTGAAAGTCCCATAGGCATGGCAGGTTCACTGTCCAAGCTGAAATCAGGTGCCTCCCACACATCCACCGTTCCCCTCCTTCTATATCACCTGCCTCAGGTATAGGCATTCCATCCCCCCAATCGCTAGAGCCAGAAGAAAACTTTTATGTCATCCTCAGTCCCTTTGTCTAGCCATGCTTCTCCATCCCGTTTGTTCTAACCTGACACCAACTCCAATGCATTCTACCTCCTAACACTCTCAGGAAACCCTCTTTGCATGATTCTGGCTTGTACATGGATGTACTCCCAGGGCTGAGCACAGTGCCCAGTACATGGTAGGTCATCACTTAATAGTTATGAATGAACAGAAAATAAAAATTCCTCTGTGACTCTCCATTGTCCAGAAAGTCCAAACTCTTAAGCAAAACATCAAAGATTCTTCAGTACATGTCCCCAAACTATTTTTCTAGTTACATTTTCTACACCTCTATCCAGTCCCCCACACTAAGACCAGCAAAACAAAACTATTTGTCATTTTCCAAGCATGCTTATATTCATGCCTATAATCATGCAAAGTTGCAAATTCAATGTACTAGTCTGAGATGCCAATGAAATAGCCAAATTGAGTAAGTTTTTGTAGATACCTTTTATCAGGTTAAGGAAGTTACCTTCTATTGCCAAATTTCATAAGAAACTTTTATCTTCTGTAGAATTTAGATCATGCAATGAATATTCAATTTTAGCAAATACTTTTTTGGTATCTATTGACGGGATCATACAATTTTTCTCTTTTATTTTGTCAGTACATACACTAATTTTCAAATGTTAAACCAACCTTGCATTCCTGAAATAAATCCAATGTGATCATGATATATTTTCCTTTTAGGGCACCATTGGTTTGTTTTCTAACATTTTCCATAGGATTTATGCTATGTTCTTGACTGAGATTGGCTTGACATTATTTATTGTCTTACATAGCCAAGACTTATTTCTATTTGCTTACATAGTTACCACTTTCTGTGCTCTTCCTTCCTTCTTGAATCTCAGATGTTTTCTGTGAGAGCATTTTCTTGGTGCCCAAAGAGTATCCTTTAGTATTCCCAATGGACAGTCTGCTGGTAACAATCTGCCTCAGATTTTGTGAGTCTGAAAATATCTTGATTTAATCTTCATTTCTGAAGTACACGTTTACTAGGCATAGAATTCCAGGTTGTCCCTTCTTTTCTCTCACCTTGTTCAAGAGATCGTTGCATTCTCTTCTGGCTTCCGTTGCTGAGAAAGGAGCTCTCAGACCTGTTCCTCTGAAGAGCATGCCTTTGCTATCTGGCTCCTTTTAAGGTCATTTCTTCATTTTGACTTTGGCTTTGTTTGTTTGTTATGTTTTCTTTCTATTTTTGGTTTCACTATAATGTGTCCAAGCATGGATTTCTTTTTCATTATCCTTCTCTTGGGATTAGTTGGGCTTCTTGAATCTGTGGGTTGGTACATTTCATCAGTTCTGGGAAATCCTTAGCCATTCTCTCTTCAATTACTGTTTCTGCTTAATTCTCATTCTCTTATCCTTCTAGGACTCCAATCATATCTATATTACACCTTCTCATTACATCCCCCATGTCTCTTCGTCTCCATTTGTATTTTCTATTGTTTTGTTATTCTGAGCTTCTTTCTGGATAATTTCTACAGATTGTTAATTTCTACAGTTCATTAACTTTCTTTTCAGCTTTCACTAATCTCTTGTCAAACCCACCCATTTCACTTTTTTCCCCATATAATACCTATTTATATAATATCTATAACATCCATATATAATATAGCATCTCTTTATAACCAGCCCGGTGGTCTAGTGGTTAAGATTTGGTGCTCTCACCAGCATGGCCTGAGCTGTTTCTGGTCAGGGAACCACACCACCTTTCTCTTGGTTGTCACACTATGTGGCTGCCTGTTGCTGTGATGCTGAACACTCTGACACCAGTACTTCAAATACCAGTGGGTCACCCATGGTGGACAGGTTTCAGCGGTGCTTCCAGACTAAGACAGACTAGGAAGAAGGACCTGGCCACTTATTTGCAAAAAATTGGCCATGAAAACCTGTGAATGGCAGCAGAGCACTGTCTGATACAGCTGGAAGATGAAAGGATCGTGTAGAAAGACCAGGCAGGGTTCTGCTCTGCTGTACACAGGATTGCTAGGAGTCAGAATTGATTGGATGGCACTAACAACAACAGCATCTGTTTATAGTTTGTATCAGCCTATGGAAATGTATACATATATCATACCTAGAGTTAACATGACTTGAAATTGCTTAAGATAATCATACATTTTAAAAATTATACTTTAAAAGAGTAAGTTAGTGGATACAGTAAAAATATCTGGGCCCACAACAGCTAAGTAAATATACTCCATGTCTTTTAAATAAAAAAACCTATTATTATGTAATTTTTCAGACATATACAAGAGTAGAGGGAATGTTATTAAAAATAACTCCAGAGCCAGCACTGGTGGTCTAGTGGTTAAGTTTCAGTGCTCTCACAGCTGTAGCCTGGGTTCATTCCCTGTTCGTGGAACCACACCACCTGTCTGTCAGTTGTCATACTGTGGCAATGGTTCACATAAAGAATTAGAAGGAACAACTAGGATACACAACCATGCGCTGAAGATTTATTTTTCTTTCTTTCTTTTTTTTTTAGGAAGATTGGCCCTGAAATAACATCTATTGCCAATCTCCCTCTTTTTTTTTTCTTCCCACAGCCCCAGTACATAGATGTATATCCTAGTTGTAGGTCATTCTAGTTCTCCTATGTGGGATGCCTCCACAGCATGGCTTGATGAGTGGTGTGTAGGTCCACACCCAGGATCTGAACTGGCAAACCCCAGACCACTGAAGCAGAGCACACAAACCCAACCATTCAGCCATGGGGCTGGTCCCCTGCACTGAAGCTTTAAAACAAACAAACAAAAAAACCCCTCCGTATACCCATTATACAGCTTCAGTAACTATCAACATTTTAATAATCTTACTTAATATTTCTCCACAAACAAGCTTTAAACAAATTTTTCTAGATCATTTTAAAGCAAATCCAAGACATCACATAATTTCACCTGAAATGACATTTGAACTGAAAATACCTTGGTACTCATCTCTAATTGATAAGAATATTTCTTTTTTGGTGCAGAATCACCATGCTATTATCACACCTAAGAAAACAACAGTAGTTCCTCATTTCGAGTCTTTTAAGAATTTTATATTTTATTTCTAGAAATTCAATTTAGTTCTTTTAAAATCTGCGTCATCATATTTTATAGTTTCTTTCTTGCACATATTTCCACGTTTGTCATTTATTTCTTTAAAGTTATTAAACATAGTTATTTATAGTCTGTATCTGAAACTTCTATGATTTGAAGTCCATACAAAAGTCTGTGTATTTGGGTTTTTTTGTTTTAATTCTTGCCTATAGTGCATTATTCCTTTTGCATTTAGTTAATTTCTATTGTGGTCTGCTCGTTATTCTTGGAACTGTATTTATGAGAATTCTTTGGGGCTTGGAAAGAAGATGTGTTCTTCAGAGAGAATCTACATTTGTTTCCACCAAGCACTTTGTGGCATGACTAGTCTGGGGTCACTCTCAATTAAATTATTGGCTTAAGATTTTTCAGACCACTCGGGGAATGTGAATTCAGGCAGTAAACCTGAGATAAGCTATAGTTCCAAGTTCTCAATAGTAATTTCTTTTTCTTTTCTCACCTTTGCTCAGCATCGAGGTTAAAAACAGTAGATTTTCTTAGCAATCCTCTGATTGAGGGTTGGGTAGAAAAAAGTGGTAGAGTTGTGTCTAGTTCATTTTTACTCAGTGGGTCTAGCTCTTTGGGATTTAGGTCTGTGGACTCTCCATCTTGGTGGGCCTTGGGATTTGTTCCCCAGGCCCTGTACCTTGGAAGTTGTGAAGATATTAGTTCAGGTTCATCTGGTTCAACAAATGGCCTCAGTTCCTGGGCTGAATGTTCCTTCCTTTCTTAGAGTTCACTGATGGATTGAAGATGATGCTTTTCATACATTTTAGACAAGAATTTTAATTGTCTATCGAAGGAAGGTTGATGCAGGTACCTACTCTGGACATGGAAGTTCTCTATTCATTCTTTAAGTCATACTGATCTGGCCTCCTGACCAGCGCAGTCAGAGAAAACTTGACCAACAGTGAAAAAAATATACAACTTGTGGTTTGACTACATACGTTACTACAAATGGAATTGAGAAAAATCCTGGTCCTTTGCAAACATGTAATATTTGAGAATATAGATCTCAAAAAGGTGAATGTCAATGAACTGAAATAAATTCTTGGAAGCTGAGTTCATTGGACATACAGTTAGTCTCTTATGTTATACCTTATCTATGTTATAAGTCTATCTTATGTCCTCAACTAAACTGATTCTTCCTGGAAGATTGGTCATCCATTTAGTTTACATATCTCTTAGCACCTACCGTGGTAGGCATAACTATTAGCTGAATTAAGGAACTAAATAATTGCAGCAGAAAAAATGCTTTTATTTAAAAGCTAAACTGATTTAATTGTTTGTATATTCTAAGAGGTTGGGAAAAAATTGTCATAATTCCCACGAGAGTGGTTGTAACACTTCTCTAGTGCTTTCTTTTCCTTAAAGGATCTAGTGGGGAAGAGAAAGTGCTACCTGGAATAGATGCTTCACTGTTTATCAGAGGACATTAATGAATCTTTGGATGTGCAAAGAGAATTCCAAAGCTGACTATGGGGATGAGGCTAGAAACAACTAGAATGCTCTGGAGAAGATAATGGTAGGAATTTTGTTCTTTTCTCTTGAGAGAGGAGCAAAGAAGAGAGTGGGAAAAGAAAGGTGGGTGGGGGTGGTAACTGTACAGCATGCAAAATGGCCAAAGGACTTTACAGACCGTAGATATCTATCTAATATTCTACATTAAGGTTTTCATGTTTCTGCAATGTAAAACTTATTCTATCTTCCCAACCTCCAGCAAAGTCAGCTACACCTGCAGAAGTCTTAAGTGAGCGCACACATATGCGTGTGTGTGTGTGTGTGGTGTGTGTCTGGTGGGGGGAGGTGCTGGGATGGTGGAGTGTGTGTGCAAATCAATGAATGAAGTGGTTTCCAATCTGGTCAACGCAAGAGTGGAATAAAGGAATAACATTATGATAAGACAGTAAAGAAAAGGAAGTTTGTGGAATGGGTAATCAAAGATGAAGGTTGCCATGAAGTTTTTAAGTCCCTGAGAAATCTGATGCATTTTGAATCCAGATCTTAATGGCAGGATATTTACACATAACACCTGTGTTATTACAGTCATGCGTCACTTAACGATGGGGATACGGTCTGAAAAATGCATCCGTTAGGTGATTTCGTCGTTGTGTGAACCTCAGAGTGCACTTACACAAACCTAGATGGAATAGCCTACTCTACACCGAGGCAATAGGGTACTAGTCTAATGGGACCACCATCGTATATGTGGTTTGTCGTTGACTGAAACATCGTTACGTGGTGCATGACTGTATCAACATTTGTACTAAAGTTTAACGGCATTAGAAAGCTGCTCCGACTTTCCGCAGTTGGTAGTTAGTGTCAGGGTCTAACCAGAGTCGTACAACTCCCCAGTCAAAGTTTTATTTCTCCAGCTCAGTGTCAAGCAGTTGTTATCAACCTTAGATGCACGTTGGAATCAATGGGAAACTTGAAACTTACTGACGCCCGGGCCCCTCTCCAGATATTCTGATTTACTTGGCCTGAGGAAGGATGTGGGCTTTGGGACTTTCAAAACCTCCCTGAGTGATTCTAATGTGTTGGCAAGGTTGAGGACCTCTGGCATAAAGCTACAGTAATATTCAAAGGACAGTCTGAAACATTCAAATAAGGAGGCAAAAAGCAGTAGAGAATATGTGAGTTGCAAGCGTAATCATAAAAAATGTTGATTTTGTTGAAATGCATTCTTATATCATATAATCTCTGAGCACGTTGGGGCCTAAAAATAAAAATACAAGTAACAAAAATATTTCAGAGAGCCTCCATATAAATGAGGACAAAAATTATCTAAACCCATTCAGTTTACTGTTCATATTAACACAACTTTGCTATTTGACTTCATTAATCTAACTCCACTTTTCCAGGAAACTCCTGCCCAGGAAGCTGAATCTGCAGATAATATTATTGTTTGTTTTGAGAACTTTCCCCAAATCCATTTATCCTTTCTCCATTCATCACCCCTTTCTCAGGATAATAGATGGCTTCAAAAGATGATTTGCTCTTTAAGACTCCTTTTAAAATCCTCCCAATTCTGTGTCTACCAATCTTTAACTATAATATAGTAAATTTTTCCCACTTCTAATTAAGTACCCCTTTATAGTGCATTGAAAGACCCACCTTAAATCAGACCCCCAAACTCATAAATATCCTAACTTCGTCCTCCCCACTCTTGGATGCTACTAAAATTCTTTCAAGGTGATGATCTCTTTGTCTTTGATAAGCAGCAATCTGGGCTTTGTTTTATTAACTAACCGCAAAGTATTTATTTACTGCTTGTTCAGAGATGCTCATACATTTCATTTGTGAAATGTCCAAATGTCTTCTTTTAAAACATCAAATAAAATACCTACTATTTGCCCAGTGTCAACTATGAGATTTACAGACATTGTCTGTAATCCTTCAAGCTTGGTATTACTAAACATATTTTTTACATAGGAGGTAATGGGACTCAGAGAAGTTTAGAACTTTATCGGAGATCACACAACTGTAGTCAGAGCAGGGATTTTGATCCAGGTGTTTTTGGTTCTAGAACCTGCGTTAGCTCCATGGCAGGCACCCTATTGCCTCATTGAAGTCTGAATGCAGATCTGCTCTAGCTAGCTGGAGTAAACATTTGAGGTGTTACTGATTTTGATGAGTCAACACCAGCCAATATCCTCCCAATGGGACCCCACAAATGTAGCCAGATAATTGAAGTCATAGAGTTGCTTTATAATATTTCAACTACATTTCTATTTTAATTCTGCAGCTGAAGAGTGGGTAGGTAAGTGTTCACCAGATTATTCTTTATTACATCTTGGGATATCCAATCTATCTTATAATAACTTTTTTCTTCCTTTCAAAATTTTATTATGAAACATTTTTAACATATACAAAATGGTCAGAGTAGTATACTGAATCTTTAACGTGCCCATCACCCAGCTTCAACATTGATCAGCTCTTGGCCAATCTTGTTTTATCTATATACCCATGCACTCCTCATCCCAATATTATTACGAAGCAAATCAAAGATGAAATATTATTTTTTCATAAATATTTTAGTATTTATCTCTCAAATATTAGGATTTCTTCAGTCTGTATCTCTAAAACATAAGGGCTGAAAAAAAACAAAACCACAATACCATTTCAGGCCTAAAATAAATTGACCATAGTTTGCTAATATCATCAACTCTAGAGCCAGTGTCCAAACAGCCAATTGCCACATAAGCATCATACTATTTTAGGGTTTGTTTGTTCAATTTGATTACCTTCCAGTGGCTCAAGATTTATTTAATCTTCCATTGAAGTTACAGCATGAAAACTCATCCTACAGGGGACATTCCTCTTGTAAGGCAGTTTATATTACCCACCTCAACTCCCGCCATGGTCTCAGTTCTCAGTGTTTTAATTTGAAATGTCATAAAAATTTTTATTTTCATGAAGCCTGATTTCTTCAAGCATGGCCTTATTTGTTTCAAGTTCTGGACCCATGGTCCTGTTTTAATTTGCATGTCTGGACCAGATTATATCTTTACGGTACTCAAAGCTCCTTGGGGGTGGGAGAGGATGCAGTTAAGAGGCATTATCAATACGGGTTAATCTGGGAGGTCTGCTCTTATTTCTCATGTTTAAGTCAATAAACATGACATATAAATCTGACTTTTTTGCTTGCAGCAATTTACATTCCTGTTCTTACACAGCATTTCTTATAAAGCATTTCTTTCTTATTCCTTCATGGTTATCTGTGTTTCTAATGAGCAATAAGGGTGCTGTCAACAGTTGATGTGAACCAAGAAGGAAAACCCTGAGGGTTTATATAGTTAGAGGTATGACCCACTGAAATTCCCCAATCAAAGCCCACCTTTACCGGTTCATGGTATCCACGGTATTTTTTACATAAAAAAGTAAAAGAAGAAAGAGAGAGAGAAGGAGGGAAGGAAGGAGGTATATAGGGAGAGACAGAAGGAGACGGCAAAAGAGGGAGAGAATTCAAAAGCCTAGGCCTTCAAAGTTAATGATAAATTAATCTCGTCTGTCTTTCTCCAGGAGTGGTATAGTCAGGAGCCTCCAGGTCACCTGTCAGACTATAATTAGGAAATCTCAATCCTGGGCCTTCATATTCTGCCCCATTCCCTGGTAGAAACATCCATGCCTGATGAGGAGTCCCAACTTGGTAGTAGTTCTGTAAGCTAAACAAATTTCTGCCCAGACATGAGGCAGATGGTTATCAAATGATTTTTCCATTCTCTATATGAAGATCACTATGCCCTGCCGGCGTTAGAATTACATAGGGACGAAAGCAAATTAACAGGAAGAGGGGAAGAATCCTATTAGTTTGGACCACACATGTGGTTAAATAAAAGCGGGAACAATCACAGCACTGGGTTTAGATCAGTATGTGCTTCCTCAGAGGGACGGAAAGTATCTGTGCTTTTCTACTCACACTGATTGCTCTGTAGCATGGTGCCTGTTAGGAAGCCTCATGGGTGCATAATCCCACCACAGTGTGCATTCACTGTAGAAGTCCTTGTAAGGTGGGTTTCTGCTCTGAGCTCAAAAGCTTGTTCAGGGTGTTTTTTGCATGAAAAGGATGCTTGGTCCTCTCTGACTATTCCTGCTCAGAGACAAGAGCTCTGAAACTACTACTAGCCAAGGATAAAAACAGACACCATCCGGTCTGTGTATTCTATAACCAACACTTGGCAGATTTCTCATTCCGTGCTTAACTTTGACATAAAGCTAGTCAGTAATATCTGAAGATCAAATGAGATTTTTGCCAACCCACTACTAGATAAGGAGGATTTATCTACAACCACACTATGATGTTCCCCTAATACCTTTCAAAAACACAAGTGCTTACATCCTAATAGGTTTTTAGCTTGAGATCTAATCATCCACTCTTGAATTAAGATGCTTGAATGAAGCCAACTCATTTGGAACTAAGCACTTTAATGTCAACAGAGACATATGGTATGGAGACGGAATTACAAAGGCTCTCTTCTGAGGCATCCATTAGGAGAGCAAGACTAAGACCCCGGCATCACTGTGAGTTTACTTATTTATCAGTAAATAATTGAGAGCCATACCATCTCATGAAAGTGGAAATGGTGTAATGATTACATGTTAGGGATAGGGTACCTTCCCATTTGAAATAACTAAACCATTCCACTGCTCTATAATTACGACGAACTTCTGTGAATGGCATTACATTTTTAGGCCAAAGAAAATACAACATATCTTACAAATATTGTGAAAATATATAGGTAGTGTAAATATCAAGACTCATACGTTGCCATTCATAGAAAGGTACCTCTCAGTCTAATTACAAGTTGTCATTTAGGGTCGCTCAAAAACCAATGAAAAAGTCAACACAACAATGAAATTATGAGTTATCTTTGACTTGTCATATGGGAAAAACATATATGAATAACAAATATGGAATATTGAGACTTTGAGAAGATTATTTTGTTGAATTTAGATGCAGAAAATCTGCAAAATAGAAGTACGGTAATTTGACCCATCTTGGTCAAATTACTATGTTCAACAGTTTTGAATGACTTCAAGTTATTTGAAGCATTTGAACAGGAGGCAACCCTCTCTCCTGCCTAGGTAACTTCTATTAGCTCTGAAATACCTCTTGGTGGTGGTAGGGAGGGGGTCTTTTAAACCACCCAGACTATGTTGGCTTCCCATTTTATGTTTTCTTAATATCCTCTCCTCTTTTGGAGCATTTGTCACAATTGTGTTATTATTTGGGTAATGTCCATATTATTGCTAGTTTGTAAACTATGAGATCAGTTCTCTATCTGTCATTTTCACCACTTTATTGCTGTGGTAGGTTGTACTATTTGTTAAAAATATCCAGTGCCTTTCACTAAAGGGCCCCTCACTACCAGAACATTATATTTCCAGTCCCATTATATTTCCAGTGCATCTCAAGCTTAGTCACGTGTCTTGCTTTGGGCAATAAAATATGAGTGGAATTAATATGGGCCACTTCTCAGCTGAAGTTTTAAGAGTTTTCGATGTTGTCACCATTGCTGTTTCCCTTTCCCATGAGATCAGCACATCCCAGACAGGGCAGGTCCTTTAACCTGAGTTCTGCAATGAAGACTTCGAGTGGAGTCAAAGCTGAGTGGGGATGAACATGTAACATGACCAAAAAATGAACCTTTGTGGTTGTAAACCACCACAGGGGTTATTTGTTACCACTGCTTAACTTAGCTTAATCTGATTGATGCAATTGTCCAGTGAGGATCAGAGTGCCTGGCACATGGTAGGTGTGCAATACATATTTATTGACAGATTGAATGAACGGATAGAGATACATGATCTAGACACACAAGAATGAACATGCAGGTCCAAAATAACAAGCATCTCAGTATGCGTCATTATTTCAACCGCAGAGATTTGGGTTTAATGTAAATGTAATTAAATGTTTAATTACCTGCTTTTGAAACCTAAGTCACTCAGGTTAAATATACGTGTGTAAAAAAAGTCCTGCATAATTTAGCGCCAACTGGTGAGACACAGCTGTGATTTCATAGAAGGGAGGGAAGAGTGGATTGTCACACTAGCCAAGCAAGATTTCACTTGAAGATGTGAACTGGATGGACAAGTGGATTTATCAAGGCTTTTAGATAGTAGAGGGGTGAGAGGAGGACATGGCAGATTTCTGAAGGGAAAATGCATGAAAACAAGAAAAGATGTGGATTAGGGAAACTCAGGGATGTGATTTAATGAAGATGATGCTTGAGGCAGATTAGTCAGGTGGCAGAGTACAGAAGGAGAGGATTAGAGAGCAGAGAGACTGGAAACAGTTAAGAAGCTAGTTCAGAAAATGTAACAGAAAAATGGCAATTCACTCTCAAGCTATACATCAAAAGTGATCTTAATAAGGATACAAACAAGATTATTATTAGGCCCTTTTAGGAACTAGACTGGAAAATTCTAAATTTACACAGAGAAATACATAAAAAATGAATGGAAAATTCTGAAAAAGAATATAAGGAGATATTAAAACATATAAAATCTAAATTAAAACAGCAATTTGAATGGGCAGGCAGATCAGTGAGTTTTGAAAATCAGAAACATACAGCTTCATTTGCAAAATCGATATATAAGAGATAGCATTAAAAATCAGGGGGGAGGGACTGGCCTGGTGGCATAGTGGTTAAAAGTTTGTGCACTCTGCTTTGGTGGCCCAGGGTTCGTGGGTTTGGATCCTGGTCATGGACCTATGCACCACTCATCAAGCCACACTGTGGTGGCATCCCACATATAAAATAGAGGAAGATGGGCACAGATGTTAGCTCAGTGACGATCTTCCTCAAGCAAAAAGGGGAAGATTGACAACAGATGTCACCTCAGGCCCGGTCTTCCCCACCAAAAAAAAAAAAATCGGGGGGGAAAGATGGCTTACTTAGTTGACTTGGCATTGCAAAAACATTAAGTTGGACTTCACCTCATATCTTTCACCGAATAAATTCCAGGTAGATCAAAGAATTGAATGGATGAGATTGAACGTTATGACCATTTCTGTAGGTCAAAACTGTCAAATATTGGTGACTTCATATCGTTCACTTAATAAAAACTGAAGCCATGGAAGTACTTGAAGAAACCACAATTGTTTTTGTAATAGTGAGATGGGAAAGACTTTGTAAACTGTTGCATAGAATTCAAAGGTCTATAAAATATTAGATGGCTAAATTCAATTACTTAATGATAAACTTTTTCTGCATGGCAAAAAATCACCATAAACAAAGTCAAAAGACAAATGACCAACTTGGAAAACCATTTTCAACTCATATCACAGATATAGGATTAATTTATCTCTATCTTTGGATTAATAAATTCTATAAATTAATGTGCAAAAGACCAATAACCCATGAGAAAAATGAGAATAGGATATGAACAGATAGCTCAAAGGACAAGAAATCAACTGGCTCTTATTCACACGAAAGGAAGCTCAGTCTCACTTAAATTAAGATTAGAGAAAGATAGCATTTTTTTTCACCTACCAGATTCCAGAGATCTAGGAGTTTAATAACACACTGTATTGGCAAACTGAAGCATTTCTGGTGGGAGTCTAAATTGGTACAAGTTCTACGGAGAGAAATTTGGCCTTAAGAGTCAAAATTACTGCAGTACCTGCTCTGACCCAGCCATCCCACTTTTGGAAATTTAGACTACAGATGCAACAGCACGTGTGTGAAACGACAATGGGAACATTATGAACTGCAGCATTGTTTGCAAAATCGAAAGATTGGAAACAACTTGAATGCCCATTACTCGAAGATGGCTAAATAAACTATAGTATAGATCCATAACCAAACACTAGGCAGCCATAAGAACAAATCAGAAAACTCTAAATAGTGATGCAAGAAGTTGTCCAAATCAAATTGTTAGATGAGAAAGGAAGGCAAAGGATAATGTGTATTTTATGCTACTATTGATCTTAAAAAGGCTAATAAAGAATATATGAACAAATAGATCTTATAAAAAATAAATGAACATGTTAGTTTTTATAGGTATCAAATTTCTATGAAAGAACATACGAGAAACTAGTACTATTGGTTGTTGTGGGAAGGGGAACTCGATAGCCAGGCAATAGGATGAAGTTATAATTTTCATGTATATCCTTTGCACTTTTTGAATTTTGAACCATTTTCATATATTACCTATTCAAAAATTAAATAAAAAATGTTTAAATTATTAAAACTAATTGACATCAACATCCTTTGAAAGAGAGCTGTCTCTGCTGCAGAACAAGTTATATCTGACCTGCAAAAAGCAAACAATGTAAAAAACAACACCCAAACCCAACATAATAAATGATCATAATATTCTATGTGTGGGCCTATATGTAATTATAATAATTAAATTTTAAATAACTGAGCATGTAGATAATCCATTTCTCACATTGCAGTTGGAGTGAACTTTCCAAAACATAAGTTTGATAATGTCACACTCCCTTGCTTAAAATCCTTCCATGGCTCCCCACTGACCTAAGGATAATAAAATCCCAATTCCCTAGTATAACATACAGGCCTTCTATTGATCTGGCCCCTACTTCATTATTCCAGCTTCATTTCTCACTCCTTTCCCTACTTTGTTCCATTTATCCAGAATTTGCTATTGTGTTTAGGAGCTAAGTACCACACTAGATCTTTACATACATCTGCTCATCTGTCACTCCCTCCCCGTTTTTTCTTGCCTTAGAAGATTCCCACCCCCTTTTCTCCTCCTCCCCTTGTCCTTCAATAATTGGATATCAAGTCTCTCTGACCCCCAAAACTGGATAAGCCCAGTCTTCTCCACAGTCCCATAATATTGTGCACCTTTCTCTATGGTTGTCCTTACCCCACTATTTGATAATTAATACATTCGTCTCCTTCAGTAGATTGTGAGTTCCCTGAAGGGGCCCCATGCTTGGCCCAACAACTGTCACAGAGTTAGCTCACAGTAAGTGTTTATTGAATGAGAATACGAATGAACCAATCTGCTGACGAAATCCAATTATGAGGTGGCAATGGGAATGGAGTAACACAGGTGATAGGGAGAAATAATCCGAAAGAAAAGACAACAGCACTTGGCGACAGATGTGCCATAGCCAACCAATAGACTTTCTAAAATTCAGCCATAGTTGATATGCTCTGCCAGGCCTAATCTTACAGATCAGCAGGATGCAGGAGTCCTTCTGGCTCAACAATCTTTCCTCCACCATAAAAGTTCTTGCAAATATGTGTTTCTTCCCTTCCACATTTCATTAGTCAGGTCACCCTGGTCTGTAAATGGTACTAACAGCACACAGAAGCCAAATGCCATGCTCTGAGATGCAGTTTCTGCACTTCATTCTCCATAAGTCTTGGAAACTATGGCTGTGACAGTTACTCTTTCAGGTCTTACGTGGGTGCTGTAGGCTCATTGGACCCAAATGGTACAAAGGTGTACTAAGAGCATCAAGGAATCTTCTGGAAGAGTCCAGTGAGCAACCAGGAGATATCAAAACTAAGGAGAAAACTGGGTTCGAATGTCACACGTGTGCATACGTGCTGATACTTACTCCCAGGGCATTGCCCCCAAAGAAGGCCAAAGGCAAACGTGACTGACTGGGAACCTCTGAGAAACCTGGGCAGTGTACCCTGGTACTTGAAAAAAATATATACCTGCAGAGGCTGGCCCTGTGGCCGAGCGGTTAAGTTCGTGTTCTCTGCTTTGGTGGCCCAGGGTTTCACCAGTTTGGATCCTGGTTGTGGACCTAGCACCACTAATCAGGCCATGCTGAGGTGGCATCCCACATAGCACGACCAGAAGGACCTAGAACTAGAATATACAACTACGTACTGGGGGGCTTCGGGGAGAAGGAGAAGAAGAAAAGATTAGGAACAGATGTTAGCTCAGGTGCCAATCTCTAAAAAACATCCATATACCTGCAAATTTTGCATTCTAGCTCATAATTTCTCTCTCATTTTCTTAATATAAATAGGTTTGAAATTATTTGCAAGTTAAAGTACTCAAAAATCTTTATGTGCAATCAGTGCTTGACATTGATGCACAAAACATACTCTCTAGTTTCTGCTCACCAGCCCAGTATACCGTGCAGCACATCACTGAATTCTTCCAGAGTGTGAGTAACCAGTAAGAAAAGCACAAGGCTACTGGATTCTTATGCTTGCTTGACTTTTAGATTTCTTAAAGTGACTCTCTATTGGAATAATTTTCTTTCCCTAAAAGTGAGACTTTCCTGACCACTGGGACTGCAGGGTCATGAGGCTCATAGAATAGGACAAGGTCCCCAGATAGTAGAAAGTTCTGGGGGTTCCGGCACAGAGTCATAGCCCATCAGTTTACTGTATTAATTTTTCATTTAGCTATAATCATTAGGAGTCATGCAGTGCTTCCCAAAGGCAGAGAGCATGTTGCACTCATTTGGTGCCAAGGCTGACCACAGTTGTTCCTGTGCAGTGTATACGTATGTGGTCAACAAATGTTAGAATGATAATATTCGTACAACGGTACAGTTTTTACAAAACAAAGGACATGAAAGCTATGATAATAACTTAAATAAAATACAGCCTATGGCCATAGCATGAAAACCTGTAACTACCTAGGAATAAATCTAACAAAATATGTAAAAGTCTTTACGGGCATAAGCACCAAAGGATATCAAAGAAGACTTGAATACATAGAGCGCTACACCATGTACTTGCATGGAGAGACTCAATATGTAAAGACGTCAATTCTCTGATTAATCAATGCAATTCCAATGAAAATCCCAACAGGAATTTTTCCCTAATTGTTAAATCAATACCCTAGAAAAGGCGATCACTTTCTTCAGGATGGTGATGCTGTTAACGACAAAGAAAATCTGTAATCCCACTCCACATGGCAGAGTAGCATAATTAAGTGGATTTTCTACACATTTTATTAAAATCTGTATTTTCTGGGCTGTAAGAGGCCATTCGGATAGTTTACACGACTGAAGGCATTGGGCTTTCCCCCTTCTTTTCCAAAAGTACAACCTGTGGTGGGGTCTGAGGCTCTTGGTTACATGTGGCATTTCTACAGCTGAAAGTCCTGGAAAACAGGAAAAAAAGCCCACTTTCTCTCCAACCCATCACTGCTGACCTACTTCACGTATGATTGAACAAAATTGGTGGGGGTAGGTGGAGGAGAAAAGAGAACAATGAAAGTAATAAAAATTGAAAAAGAAAGACCAGATGACAATCTACCAATGGCTTACATTTACGAGGAGTTTTCATTTTCATGATCTCATTTATTTATTTCAAGAATCTTGTGAAGTAGGTTGGGTATTTTAACTCAGTCTGTTTGGTTTATTGCGAGATAAGGAAGGAGGATGGAAACCTCGTATGATAAAACCAGTGAAAAGCAGAGAGAGGCTTTTTCTCTCTTAGGCAAGGCAGTCTGTGGAAAGAGCCAGAACTTCAGATTCAGGCAGGCTTGCATCCAAACCTAGATAGGGTGCGTTCTCAAAATGGAAAAGATGAGGGAAGGCTTTGTGGTGGTGGTAGGAGCCATGCTTTGAAGCACAAACAGAATTTGAAGTGTTGAGAGGAGCAGGAAGGGTGTTTCTGACGAGGAAAAGGAGCATACAGACCCGGAGTTGAGAAAGAGCAGAGCTGATGTGGGCCGAGCTAGGAAATGATCCAGAAGTGGAGGGCTTGTGAAGAAAGGACCACAAGAAGGAAGGCTGGATAGATGAGGTAGAATTCTTGGCCGAGACCTGGAGTGCCAGCTTGGAGAGCTGTTCTGATTGACTAAAGCCTGA
Organism: Equus asinus; assembly: GCF_041296235.1. Classification (NCBI taxonomy): domain Eukaryota; kingdom Metazoa; phylum Chordata; class Mammalia; order Perissodactyla; family Equidae; genus Equus; species Equus asinus. The sequence goes on from NC_091812.1 coordinate 47,208,111, forward strand.
AAATTTCAGCGGGATAGTTAGCATGCTTTAGATTCTGACAGACCTTGATTCTTGTCCCGACAGCTTACTTGCTGGCTCAGTGATCTTGTGAAGTTACTTATCTTCTTATGTCTCCAGTTCCTCATCTGTAAAATGCAGTAATATTACCTCATATGATGGTTATGAGGATTGGATGGGTCAATGAATATGACACAGTACTTGTCATATGGAATTTACTCAATATTATTATTATTATGAACATGGCAGTGACATGACAGGCTACGAGACAAGTGCAAAAGGTCAGTTAGACTTTAAATAATCCATTAAAAACTACTGCTTGATTGGGAAACCAAATAATCTGTCACAGACAAGACCTGTTTTGCAAATTCTTCACTGTAGATACATTTGAGTGGACCCAAGTACAAGATTTGTGCTATTTAAGGTTCATATGGTCAGAACTGGAATCTTAAAATTACCTTCCACCCTCTATCCTCACCCTTTCAAAAATGTCAGTGGAAGCGTTACCTACGAGCTGTCCATTCTGGCTGCTTCCAACGTTCTCTTTCCAAAAGGGAGACTAGGAAACATGATGGAAGCTCTTGGAGATTCCGTTTAGGAAGAAAACAAACAAAAAGAAAGCATATGAATTCACACTCAAGTGCTACCCTAAATGAGAAGAACATATTTCAAAAAATAAACACTCTGTCTGACTAATCAGAAGGAAGTCTGCTCTCAACTCAGAGGCCTCTGCATAGATATTAACAACACGGAGAGAAGAAAATGGCTCATTAAGGATTTGTGAAAATTGCTGTCACCATCAACCGAAGCATTTTGTGATGGATAAAATGACTTACACACACACACAGGCACACGCACACACTCCTGCAATCCAAACCTCCTGCAGCTTTGGGCCTTTCTTCCTGGCTGTCATAGTGTGAGTCACCACTCGAGGGAGCCCAAGTTTCTTTGGTCCTGGACTCACTACAGGCACCGGGATGCATTGACACTTGACACGCGACGTGGGGAGCATCATTGTTACTGTACTGTAGTGTGGACATTTGGGGTGAGATAATGCTTTGTTGTGGGGGCTGCCCTATACTCTGTAGGATGCTTTGTAGCATCCCTGGCCTCTATGCGCTAGATGCCAGTATCAACAACAACCCACTCCCAATTATGACAAGCAAAATGTCTCCAGACAGCACCAAATGTCCCTGGGGGGAGGGGACGAAGTTATGTCACGTCCTGTCATGTCCCATCGCCTCCCCTCCACCCCTCATTGAACCAGTGCTCTAATGGAGCTCACGGCGCTCGTAGGTTCCCCCAAACTTTGTTCTCTGACAGAAAAATGTGACAGAACTGGGAGAAAGTCGAGACACCAGCTATATTTGTCTCACTCTCCTGTGAGCAGCCCAGTAAGAAACAGAGCTCAGGAAGGAGTGATCTGGTCCTGGCAGGCCTCAAGGGTGTTTTCAGAGACCAGGCACCTTGGCCAGCCTTTGTTAAGAGAGGAAGCACTGTCAAGGCCTGTGTGGGGTGGTGAGAGATGAGGCACTGCTGTTCTCTTCAGGCTTTTGGTAGCAGCTCAAATAATTTGTTAATTATTCATTACTATTTTTCATAAAATCCTGAAGGGCTGCCAAGTGGTAGCACGCAGGCCATATTAAAGCAGGGGACGTGCCTTTTCTTATTTTCCAATGAATGTCAGACCTGGAGGGAGTGGGCTGCTTTGAAAACACACTCAGGCCTCTGGGCGCCTGCCCTGGAGTGTGCAGACGGAGGGTCTAGGAACACAGCCTTCTCAGTGGCATCATCCTCTGGGGCCCTGTGTGTCACATTCTCCCTTCAGACTCCCTGCTCCATTTGCTGTGGAGATCACAAGGCCAGAGGAAAAAGCGACGGAGGTGGGGGCTTCCATCATGAAAACAAAATCCCAGGCACAGTTGGCCCTGAGACCCTCCCCTTTCAGAGCCTTCCCTCCTCCTCCCCGCAGGGGTGAACACAGTCCTACCAGCGAGGGGCCCCCTCTTTCCTTTCTCTTCTCCTCTCTCCCTCCTCTGCCCCGCAAGGCCCCTTTTGTGATGTCTCCTCCCTCTTTATTCTCCTTTCTGGCTGCCTTTGATGTTCATTTTAACCAGATAAAAATATGTGGGTTATGGCAGGGAGCTGGGGCTGAGGTGACAGGAGACCCAGTGTAATTTGCCCCAGATCTTGAAACCACGCGAGGGAGGATGGCCTTGCGTTCAGCCCCGCTGAAAGAAAGCCAGCTAGGCCGAGCTCCACCTTGCCTGAACACGAGCCAAGGCTCTGAAGTTCAGTGAGTTTCAGGGAAGTTAGAAAGTTCCGTTCCAGAGTCACAAAGATTCCCCATCCCAGGAACTGAGAACTGAGGCCTTGATGCTCTGATATGTAGGAAGGCGGCTGTCGGATCCCAGCATGTCAGGCCAAGGGGGCAGCAAAAGCCTGTCCTCATGCTAACGACAGAGTTCTTTAGGGCTTCCCCCAAGGAGTTGGAGGAAGAAGTAGTGGCTGTTTTCTTCACAAGTGTCACTTACAATCTAAATAGAATTCGTCACTTGGCAAGTTCACCCCAGCCCGGGGTCAGCAAGGAACCACAGGCTGTCCTGATTGCAGGACCAAAGGGAGCCAGCCCCACTTTTCTCTGTGACCTGTATCCCACCTGGGGCCCTGGGAAGCTTTTCTCGTTCCTGACACAGCAAGCACACGGTAACTGACCAGTCCATAGAGGGATCCAAGCACATCATCAAGGTATTAAGAAACCTGTAAAATTCAGGGATGCATGAGTGGGAGAAACACTGCGTAGAGAAGCCAGAGAGAGGATAGAAACAGCCTCAAGGCTGCAAAAGGAGCCTGCGGCTACCGGTTCCCATTAACCACACTTACTGAGTGTCTGGGGGTGCTTGTCTCTGTTCGGGTGTTGTCAAGTTATATAAACTGTTTATTCATTCAATATTTTAAATTTATTCATTCAATAGTCATTAATTCATTTAATATATATTATCAACTCAATATTTATTTATTCACTCAATAAATATTTATTCATTCACTAAATATGTATTGAGCATCCACTATGGGCCAGGCACTGTTTTCAGCTTTGGGGACACATCAGTGAAGAAAACAAAGATCTGTGTCTGTGGAGCCGTTGCAGGGTACCAGGCACCTTACACTTGATTCAGTCCTCACAATAAACATATACGAGAGGCGTTCTTGTCCCCATTTTACAGATGAAGAAACTGAGGCTTAGTGAAATCAAATAACCATGTAGATGTTAAACGGTAGAAATGATAATCAAGCCCAGGTCTGTGTGACTCCAAGTCTGTGTTCTTTTCAACATGACAGTCATGCTTGGAGATGTCACTTTACCCGAGGAAGAGTACTTAGCTTTGTAATAGGATTTAAATAGTTTCCCCAGAATATATGTATGGAAATTATCCTCAGAGGGGGACAAGCCAGCTTACACACAAAGCGCCAAATGCAGAAAACTAACCAATTCAGCCAACCCACTCAATCTGAGTGTCCAAGGGCATATGTCCACCCCGAAGCATGATGGTATCAGATCTTAGTTGCTTAACATAGTATTTAGCAAGACTTTAAGATGAGTGAATGAATAAGGAGCTTTCAAGAAGGCCTTGTCAAATTTACAATAAAGGTAACCCATGCTGATAAAATGCTTGTACTTGTATTTCCTTGTGGGAAGGAGAAAAAAACTAATTAACAGAACCCTCTTTGCCAGTAAGGTAAGATGAGAAGATATGGTCCAAGGCATTCGGGGGCAGTGAAGTTGGCTGTTCTCAACATCAGGAATGAGATAGACACGAGAAATACATACTTATCTATGAGCAGAGATGCCTTGTTAACTGGCACCCAGGTGGAGTAGAGGGGTGGGAGTGGGCATTCCTACCAGCTTGGGGAGCTTTAGATTTGTTGCACCATTTCTGAGTGTGTGGAAATCATTGCCCATAGTGCCTCTCCCTTTCTTCCCTTTCTTTGTGGTTCTCTCAGGCGGGGTTTGGAACATGAGACATAATCCACTTTAGTAAGAGGCTGGCAGGGTCTGGATGGAAGACAGGGCAGAGACAGACAGGGTATCTATGAAGAAGGAGCTAACACTTGTGAGGGATTGCTGCATGCTAGGTATTTTACATATATAGTTCACTGCATTTCAAGATAAGGTCCAGAGATAGTTCGATCACGCTCATTTATAGATAAGGGAATTAAGACACTAACAAGCAAAGTGCCCTAGATCTCACAGATGGAAAGATACAGAACCAAATGCTCTTTCTTTATTGTTTTCCTAAAGAAATCACGGGTCCTTGTCATTTTAAGGATTTTATGGCTAATCACCATGTCGAAATAGGAAGGGAGTGACCCCTATGATGAGTGTGAGGCCTCATATAAAATCTCTCTCTGAAACCAGAGGTGAAGGAGGAGCTGCCATTTGGAATGAAAATAAATCCAGAGACACCGGTAGCTGCTCAGCCTCCATCCTCTGCCCCCCATGCCCTCCTGCCTCCCTCACCATAACCCTGACACACCCCATTCCTATATGTTCCACCCTCACCCATCCAGCTAACATAAGTGGGACAGGCAAACAGATACAACAGTGCCCACTTCTCATGTCCTGCACACTCCACATTGAACTGCTGTTGGCCTGTGTCTACTTTCCTTGGGCTGCCTCTTTCCCTTTCAAGATTGTTTTTTGATGTCTATTTTTTCAAAGCTGCAGGTATGCAAACATTGGGATGGGGCAAACTGACCCTGGCAGAGCCTTGAATTCCTTTAGCAATGGGTTGATTCAGAGCCCTCCTATCAGATGGCTCCACCTTAAGCCTTCCTACTCAGTGGGGAACACACAGATTTGGCAAAACACTCTCTCAGCCACAGAGTATAGGGCTCAGTTAACACCAGGGCCTGTGGAGTCATCTGGACTCTATCACTTCCCAACTGTGTAGCCTGAGGCGAATTTCTAGGACTCAGTTTCATCATCTGGCCAAGGGATATAACATAGTACCAACCCGAAAGAGTTGGTGTGAGGGTGACATGGGACAATGATGACCAGTGTGGTGTTTCACAAACTTCCCTGCTGATGAGAATCACCCAGATGCTTGTTGATGTACAGATGGCCAGGGCTCTTCCCTGTAACCGTGGATTTGGCGGGATTAGGTTGGGGCCTGTGGTTTGGTTTTATTTATTGATTTATCCATAGATAGATAGATTGATTGATTTATAATAAGCCCCACCTTGTATTCTAATGCTTTGCATAAAGAAGGTTTGGGAAACATTGTTCTTAGTGACTGATAAATATTAGTTCATTGATATTATTATTCTCTCTCCTCCTGACCTTTTGACCAATTGCCCATGTCCCAGGTATCTGAAATTCTGTAGCCCTCTCAGGTACTATGTTTCAAAACCTTTGCAAGGGCTGCTTCCTCAGGGTCACAGCTCTGGTTCTAGCCCCCCCGTGATTCCCATATTCCTCTTACTGCTATGATTTAGGCGCTGAGTCAGGAATCTTCCTTTGCCCACAGCCATGTTCTGAACCAATTCCTCACTTCCGTGTCTGGATGTGACGTATTCTTGTGCATTTCACTGGTTTCTTCCCTTAACATGCACGCTCCTTCATCATTCACTAGGTGCCTGAGACTAACTGGTTAGAAGCTGGGCATGTGGGCTCTTCTGTGTTTAACCAGCTACGTTTTCACTTACCTTCCTCTGCCTACTCTTGTCTTATATTCCCTTCTAGACATTAGATGGCAAGAACATGATTTTCAGCCTACACTCCACAGGAAGGCCTCCCCCAAAGCTTTGTGACTGGCTGCCCATCTTGGTCCTGTCTGGGGAGGTTTCCAACTCTTAACTCAAGGAAAGAATTGAGAGAGAAAGATTATTAGGACTGAAATATATAAATGATTATGCTTTTCCTAGGTGAGTTTTTAATCATATGCTTGAACATTCAAGTCAGATTTTTCCCAAACATTCTATTTTTGTTGAAGTTAAGTAAATATATGTTCAATTGTTAAAAAAAAAAAAAAAAAGAACTATATCAGGGATTACCACATGGGATGCAAACAGCCCCGCAGGCGCTACAGCAGTGAAATGAGCTGTGTGACCAGCGGCAAGTTCCTTAATCTGTCTGTGCCTCAGTCTATCTGAAAATAAAGGAAATATTAGCATCCACCTCACGAGTTTTTTTGAGGGCTGGAACGAATTTGTGTAGGTAAGATGTGAAGAACAGGGCCTGGCACAGTTAGTAGCGGCTGTCACTGTCACCACAGCAGGGTCTGTATACAACTGTCTACGTCTGCTCCATTTTCTTCTCTCTTTACCCACTGGCCCTCCTGCTTGCTCTTGGTTCCTGCTCTCTCATACTCTGAACTGCACATGGTTTTTGTTTGCCAGAGTTTTTTTTTTTTAACTTTTTATTGAGTTTATGATAGTTTACAACCTTGTGAAATTTCAGTTGTACATTATTGTTTCTCAGTTGTGTTGTAGGTGCACCACTTCACCCTTTGTGCCCACGCCCCACCCTCCCTCTCCCCTGGTAACCACTAATCTGTTCTCTTTGTCTACATGTTTAATTTCTACATATGAGTGGAGTCATACAGAGATTGTCTTTCTCTGTCTTGTTTGCCAGAATTTTGATATTTCACTTATTCCTATTTGACTTCATGATCCCACTTCCAAAAGGTAATCTTTCTCTCTTCCTTCGTTCACCCTCCTGAAAGAGAGAATCTGATTGTCCTAAATTGCCTTTTTACCCCTTTAGCGCATGAGCTCCATAGGGCTGGATGCTCATCTCAGACTAATTAACAATAGCAGGATTAGAGGAGTTGCTTGGTATAAAATCTGGCTGCTTAGGCAGCAGGGGTTTGGGGTAGGGTGATTTCCTTTAGAGAGGGTATGAGCAGGCAGGCAGGCAATGATTAGCATCTTGTAGTATAAATTCAAGACCATATGTCCACAGCAATTATATTCAGAGTTTCTTTTATGAACTCTGACTTCTGTGAAAACCAGGAGGTAATGCCGAAAAGAACACTGGGACAAGGAGCCAGGGGAATGGAATCTAGTCTCTACTCATAGTTTGCTTTAGACCTTCGGTAGCTCATTTCATCCCGCCGTGGGCCTCAGTTTCCTCACCTGTGAAGAGAATGGAATGGAGTGGATGCTCTCTTAATTTTTTTCCACCTCCAAGATGAATAAGGAATGGAAATGGAAAGGCAAAGTATCTAAAATCTGACCTTGGACCAGAACTGGTTAGATAATTGAGCTTGATGCACAGTTTAAAGCATTAATTATCTGAAAAATTCCATATGTACGTATTGATATTCTTGGAGACAATTATCTATACAGTAAGCATATGTCGAATTAGCATAAGGTTGCTATTAAAAAATACTGTGGAAATGAAATATAAACTTCTATAATCATAGGAAGCAAGAAACTCAGAATGACTGATCCAGTCTTCACTGAAACGGGTTCGATGACTAATGCTCCGACTTCCTTCCTCACAGCACTGACAAGGAACATTTAGGATGAGAAGTTGGGATGAAAGTTGAACTACTTCTAAGTAGATTTGCCTCTTCTCTGAGGTCAGGTGTCAGCTGGTCTTTAATCACTGTTGTCCTGTGCCTGGGTTTATTTATAAACAAGTCGGATAATAAAACGTAAACCACATGTGGAATGCACCCCAGAAGTGTTGCCAAGGCTTGGGCCAAATCTTGATTTTATAGGAAGAGAAATGTGCAGTAAGTGACATGGTCAAAATGAAGACTATTTTTTTCTTGAATAACTAAGTTAGTAGAAGACTGCAAGGCTACTAAAATTATAGCCATTATTTAGGAAAAATACTAAATTTGCTCATTTTTGGACATCAGATGACTTGGTCACATTTTATCCATATAGTTCTTTGTACCAGTTAGGAATAGAATTTAAGATTTTTCTGGTTTCACTTTTTGCTGCTTAAAAAGTAGCCAATACCTCCTCTCTTTCCCATTTTGCCTGTCAAAGGGCCTTGGAACCCATCCAGGAAGTTTAGTCTGTCATCTTAGCAAACCAATTAGTGATGTCCAGTCTCAGAGTGGCCCAACAGACACGGTGGTTGTTTCCAGTCTGAGCTGCCTCCCAGCTGGGAAAATAAGCTTAATTGCCCGAGGCTCCTGAACTGATCGGTCCACTCACGTCAGTCAGACATAGGGCTGAGGGTCTTACTTCTTATAGCTACTTGGCGAACCTCATTCTCTGCCTTCATCCCAGACCTGTAGGTTACAGTTTTGCCTTCACTGAGTTCTCCTGCTCTTTAGACTGTCCTCTCAGCTCCTGTAATAGGCATTTTCACACAGAAAAATAATAATGATGGAGGATCATGAAGAATAATTTGCCTTGGTCAATGAATTACTTATGGTTCATTGGGTTGACTGAAATTTTGACATGGATTTTGTGTCCCTCGAGTTAGAATACTTTCCAACACAGTATCTTTCTGATGATGCACTCATTTAAGTGAACACTAACATTGCAATATTGCTTTATGTTCTGAAATGGTAGCAGGCTAGGTCCAAGTTATGGACAAAACTCTAGTGTTCTCAATACTCTCTAGCCTGGTGCTACTCAAAGAGGTGATCCATGGACTAACGTCCATCTGCAAAACCTCCTATTCCAAGTCCACAGTGGGATAGGTGCAGAAGCTGAGAGCAAGGATATAGAAATGTTATGGCAATTTTACAGATGACTTTTATGTCAGCTGAACCCAGTAATTGAAATTTGAGGCTTACAGTTGGATTATTTTAAATTTCGTTTGTCTAATAGTTCATTTTTATGACAATTTATAGAAGTATTGGTCTGCAAGAGATTGAAAAAAACAAACCAAACTAAACCTGGTTCTTCCCCACAGATAGTTTGAGAAGCACTGCTCTAGAATTATTTCAGCTTTTCTTTCTAGCTTTCATGAACCATATTAAGTAAAGTAGCTTAACATTTAGGCTTTAAAAAGAGAACCCAATGTTCAGCACCTCATGGTGTAGATTTTCCCCATACCCTACATGCCACCCAAGAAGAGGGAATTTTCATAGTTCTGGAGGTGATAGAATAAACATTTCTTAGCTCTCAGAGTCCTGGGTTGTTGCAGAATCTCCTCAATACTGCTGGGGAAACATTGCAGGACAAGTTGTGTCTCAATGGGGATCTAGTTGTACAATAAACATTATACATATCATGACACCAAGGGAAATAATTTTTCACTTAGTGGTAGCAGAAAGTCGATGGTCATCTGACAGATGGCCAAGATTCTAAGACTAGAATTAAAGGTATTCATTTGGATTCTGTTGTTTAATAATTGTTTAATAATTTTCAGAGAACCTCTTGAAGAGGTTCAAAGTTCAGTAGAGAAGTCCATCCAAGCTTATTAAAAACGAGCTGTTTGCAGGTCTTGGTACTGTACTTGGTACAGCAAACTTATCAGGCCAAAATGGGAGAGTTTTTCACTAAAGGACTTTTCAGCACTCGTTACTGTAATGGATTTTTGTAGCTTTGTCTCCTAGCATCACAGTCCTGCAACACTGTCCTACGTCTGGCTCCCATTTTACCCAGGCCATTCTGCCCGCCTCCAATCCTGCATCAGTCATCGAGTTTCATGTCTGTACCTCATGGCATTTGCCGCACCTGATCTCAAATAGTATTTCACAGAAACAAATCCACATGTTTTCATTCCTTTTTCATTTTATCTAGGCCCATAAGGATTTTATGTCACCACTTTTACTGAAAAATTCATAGATCTGTTTTCTGGTTATGAAAAGGAAAGATTCCCAACATAGCAATACATAGCTTTATTTCAGTTACTGTGTTTTCTTTTCACTGTCACCTCATAAGTGCTGGCCCTGGTGCTGGCTCCGCTCTGCACAGGGGTCCCTGAGCAGAGTCTTCAGGAGGGTCCTGGACACGATGTGAGGAGGGAATGAGGTTACACAATCCTGATATCAACTTCACGCTACAGGAGTATAAGATGTACACTAAGTACATGCGTTCAGCTTTCAAGGAGGATTTTTTCCCCTAACATTTACTGAGCACTTAATCTATGCTCAATAATTAATTTAATCTTCATAAAAGCTCATGAAGGAGGTACTATCATTATCATCCTAATTTTATGAGTGAGAAAACAAAGCATAGAGTACTTAAGCGACTTGCCCAGGGTCACTCAGCAGGAAGCAGTTGAGCTAGGACTTGAACCCAGGCAGTGTGGCTCCAAATCCTTGCCTCTCAGGTTCCCCAGAAGACACAAATTCAAAACAGAGATAACAGCTGTTTGACCATTAAGGTGACAAAACAAAGAGGCTGTGGAGCCTGTATTCTTAGCCTCAGTAAGTGAGGAGAAAGCCTTCCATGTTGAATGGTTCAGTCCAGGAACTGAAAACTTGTAGCAGTCCAGTGCCAAAGGCAGCATGAGACAATAGTCAACGAGCCTTGACTGCCCACCTCGTCCTTTCTACCTCAGAGCTCTGATGCTGCCTCCTGGAAGCCCTAATTCCCCATCACACACAAGCTTCCACTTCTCCCTACCCTTCCACTCAATGACACGTCCCACCTCCCTGACCCCCCCAAGCCCTCCCAAAGACATATGTGTCAGTGTCTGCCAACCCACCTATCGAATTGCCACAAAGGAGTGTGAATCTGAGACCTCCAAAGACCTCTTCATTCTGCTTTGCCAAAAGAGTCAAATTTCTCAGAAAACTTTGTGATTTTTTTACCTCACTCTTAGCTCCACCATCTTCATATAATTAGCATGTCCCTTTTCTTCAACTAGAATACCACTGAGAAAGAAATTTGAATCAGTAGATTTGCCCCATATTGTTCAAACTAACTCCCTAAGTTCCAAAGGATCTGGGCCATCAGTCAGCAATGATAACAGGACTATTGACAATGAAAAATGACTCAGTAAATCCAAACTCAGAAAACACATTTCTTGACTTCTCAGTATAATTAGAGGTCAGAGCCACATGTCAATAGGAGGCAAATTTGAAACAAAATGAAATCAATTCTATACCTAATATGAGACTTTTGACCCTACTCACTAAACCAAATATAAACAGTTCAAAAGGAAAAAGATAGTACGTTTTTCTGATATACAAATGACACGGATAAGGTCCTGGAGTTTCTGTCAGTGTTTTTCCTTTTTCACCCAGGAAGATCAATTGGGAAAAACCCTCAATTTTTGGTGGTAAAGAAAAAAAATAAATTTAACCAAGGAGGTGAAACACCTGTATTCTAAAACTACAAGACATTAATGAAAAAAATTGAAGAAGACACAAATAAATGAAAAGCTATTCCATGCTCATACATTGGAAGAATATTGTCAAAATGTCCATACTACCTAAAGCAGTATACATATTCAATGCAATCCCCATCAAAATTCCAACAGTATTTTTCACAGAAATAGAACAAATAACCCTAAAATTTGTATGGAACCACAAAAGACCTCAAATAGCCAAAGCAATCTTGACACAGAAGAACAAAGCTGGAGGTACCATGTTTCTTGATTTCAAACTATATTACAAAGCTATAGTTATTAAAACAGTATGGTATTGGCATAAAAACAGATACATAGATCAATGGAACAGAATAGACAGCTCAGAAATAAACTTACACATAAATGGTCAATTAATTAATGATAAAGGAGCCAAAATTATACAATTAGGAAAAGGTAGTCTCTTCAATAAATGGTGTTGGAGAAAATTGGACAGCCACATGCAAAAGAATGGAATTGGACCACTATCTGACACCATACACAAAAATCAACTCAAAATGGATTAAAGACTTAAATGTAAGACCCCGAACCACAAAACTCCTAAAAGAAACCATATGTCATAAACTCCTTGATATAGGTCTTGGTGATGATTTTTTAAATCTGATACCAAAAGCAAAGTCAACAAAAGTACAAAAGCAAAAATAAACAAGTGGGACTACATCAAAATAAAAAGCTTCTGCACAGCAAAGGAAACCATCAACAAAATGAAAAGACAACCTACAGAATGAGAGAAAATATTTGCAAATCATATATCTGATAAAGGGCTAATATCCAAAATATATAAAGAACTCATACAACTTACTAGCAAAAAATAAAAAACAATCCAATTAAAAAATGGGCAGAAGATCTGAATAGACATTTTTCCAAAGAAGATATACAGATGGCCAACAGGTACATGAAAAGATGCTCAACATCAATAATCATCAGGGAAATGCTAATCAAAACCACAATGAGACATCACCTCATACCTGTTAGAATGGCTATTATCAAAAAGACAAAAAATAACAAGTGTTGGTGAGAATGTGGAAAAAACGGAAACTTTGTGCACCATTGTTGGGAAGTAAATTGGTGCAGCCACTATGGGAAGCAGTATGAAAGTTCCCCCAAAAATTAAAAATAGAACTACCATAGGATCCAGCAATTCCACATCTGGGTATTTATCCAAAGAAAATGAAAACTCAAAAAGATACATGCACCCCTATATTCACTGCAGCATTATTTACAATAACCAGCAAATGAAACAACCTAAGTGTCCACTGACAGATGAATGGATAAAGACGATGTGGTGTATGCACACAATGGAGTATTATTCAGCCATAAAAAAGAATGAAATCTTGCCATTTGTGACAACATGGTGGGAACTTGAGGGAATTATGCTAAGAGAAATAAGTCAGACAGAGAAAGACAAATACCATACCCCATAGCATATGATCTCTTTTATATGTGAAATCTGAAAGAAAAAAAAAAGCTCACAGATAAAGAGAACAGATTGGTGGTTGCCAGTGTTTGGGGGTGGGGGTGTGGTGGGAGAAATGAGTGAACTGTTTGTTTTTTTTTTAGTTTAAATAAATTGTAGAAAAAAGAAAAAATAATAGAGTGGGAGAAATGGATGAGGGTGTTCAAAGAGTACAAACTTCTAGTTATAAGATGAATAAGTTCTGGGGAGGTAATGACAGCATAGTGACTATAGTTAACAATGCTGCATTGTATACTTGAAAGTTGCTAAGAGTAGATCTTAAAAGTGCTCACACAAAAGTGGTAATTACGTGAGGTGATGAGTGTGTTAATCTTCTTGTGGTAATTATTTCACAACATATACATATATAAAATCATCATGTTCTATACCTTAAACTTACACAAGGTTATGTGTAAATCATATCTCAATAAAGCTAGAAAAAAAAGGAGAAAAGTAAAAAAAACAGTTCAGTATTTTATTTGTGTCCTTTAAATAACAGGGAATATGGATGGCACCAACCTGAAGTGCCTTGACTCGCCTCCTCAAACACGCACAGAGGTGTAAGCCTGACCAGTTTCCATGCTCAGACATCAACTTGTCAGCCTCTATGACTTCCATGAATGAGCTGAATTAATAGGCTATGTGACAGGATTCAAAATCCCCATCTACTGTTATGTACAGTCCTCTGGCTAATTTCTGGAGGCTTTTCAGTGCTTTAGGATCCTTTCTCCTTGTAAGTCCATGGTGTAAAACTCTTGATTGTTTTCTTAATATTAACATTACAAATGGATTTAGGTATCTACACAGACATTGGGAACTTGAGCTTTTGAATAAAAACCCACCAACCAACCAAAAGACAGCAAGAAAATCCAACAATCTCTGAGAAGGAAAAACCTGAGGGTGACATAGCTGCTCGTGATCTCTTCAATCTTAAAGACCAAGGCCATTTCTCAGATTAAAACTCTGGGAAGAAATGAACATGTTCCACCGGCAAAATGATAGGAAGCATTAACATGATAAAAGTGACGTGTTTTGTAGATTCTGGCTCATAATGTTAAAGCTAATAAAGATTAGAACTACTTCTTATTCCTAAAGAATTGGAATTTCTCAGTGCTTTAAAGAAATACAAGAATCCATACATTTCTCTTTCTTTGCTGCTAGGGATATTGCCATTGTTATTATTGCCTAACAATCAAATGAAAAGGCAGAAGATGTTTAAAATTTCTTAAAGCAAGTAGCATCCCCATGTGACATTCTATTCTTCCTGAGGTAGTGTGGATGGGACAGGATTCCGTGTGGATGTGACACCAAGAGGAGTGACTGCCTCCCGAGTATGGGATATGTTAGCTGTGCTGGAGAGCAAAAAGTACATTTTCTTTCTTTAATTAATTTAATTATAAAATAATATGTGCTTATACAGTAGTATATAAGGTGAAAATGAAAGATCCTCCTCTGAAGAAGGGGTAGCATTATTCCAGATATTTTTCTAGGCATATAGATATGTGAATATATATCTAAAAAACAGAATGCTACCTATTCAAACTTCTAAACATCAGCACCATCCACACAATGGAATTGCTCTAAAAGAATTTTTTGAGATGATTATCATTTAAACTGTCATGCCAAGTAATAATCAGAGAGTAATTTTTTGTGGTGTGTGGCATATAGTGGGAATACACTGGTTGGTTGCCATAGAGATTCATTGGGTCAGATGTTGTGAAGTGAGGTTGGGGTCATATGGTGATTCATGAGTTAGGCTGTTTGGAGGTTATTTATCTGTTGCAGCAATAATAACATTTAAGGCACTGAATTGGAATGGTGCAAATATATTCCATATCCCATTCTTTTTTTTTTTTTTTAAGGAAGATTAGCCATGAGCTAACATGTGTGCCCATCTTCCTCTATTTCATATGTGGGGTACCTGCCACAGCATGGCTTCATAAGCAGTGCATAGGTCCACGCCCAGGATCTGGTGAACCCGGGCTGCCAAATAGGAGAGTGCCAACTTAACTGCTATGCCCCCAGCTGGCCCCTCCATATCCCATTCTTAATCCATAACCCACATAATAGAAAGTAAAACCAAGGGGATGCATTGCGTTCTTTAACTTAGATTAGTAGACCTAGATTAGTTAATCTGGTCATATTGCAGACATATTGGCAAAAGATAAGTCTACCGTATTTGTAATCCTGGTGTTGGCTGAAATCTTCCAGGCCCACAAGATCTAGGTCAAGGACTCGAAACCCCTGATTTCATGCTGTGAGAAAGTCTAATGCCCTCCCCAAGATTTCTGTGTATTTTCACAACACGGGGTGGCTAGTATGTTACCAAAGCCAATAGGGCTTCTGTTTCAATACCTGCTGTTTCTGTTCTGCATCTTTGACTCAGATGGACAACTTGATCGCTTCTTGGATTTACACCCACACCGCCACACCCCCTCACACACATACCTTCATACACACACACGTGTTCACACGAAGAAATAGTGACTTTACTCATGATTTGAGGTTTATGGAACAGAGTTACCACCAGGAGATACATGGCAAATAATTTAAAATCACTCATTAACTCTGTTCACTCATTATTTCTGTTCTTAAAAGTACTTTCATCCATCTTGAACCACGGAAGTGTCTCCATTGCTTTTCCATTAGATGCTGCCAGCCTCCCACCAATTCTCTCTTCTTTTTCTCCCCTCCCTCCTTCAAATATGTGGAACAAGTTAGACTTCCTCACTTCTTTCTGCAAAATCTGCATCTTCAAACCCATTAAAGTACTGAGCAGAATCATTTAACCAGGTCTACCCTAAAGAGACCTTGTGACAATAAAAAGGAAAGAAAATGTCACACTTATATTTAGATCATTTTGGTATTGTATGTTTTACAAGAGGGGATCATTGTTCGGCAATTTGCTTTTTTTTTTTATCTCTCATCAGCATGAGAGATTAAAAAATCATAAATAACATTTCATGTCACTTAAATCAACCTTATGGGTAGTATTCCATAGTATGTTATATTTAGGAATTCTTTCTATCAATATATATTTTAGCTTTCCCCCTGATTTTTTACTATTATAATGATGCAATAAACATTCTTATACATGATATTTTCACATTTGTATGAGTGGATTACTGTAGGAAAAGTCCTAGAAGTAGAATTACAGGTTAAGAGATAGGCATGTTTAAAATTTTGATAGACTCTCTTAAACTGTTCACAAAATAGCACGTGTAACCATTCCCGTCAACAGGGTGCACGTTCACAGGGGATATTTTTAAAGCCTCTTATAACAATTTTAAATAGTCACTGGCATATTACATCATCCTTGCAGATGCTAAATGGTTAGGATTAGACCAAGAAGTGATTTCTAAACATTGCCACCTTAAACCCACTGCAAACCTATATCACAGGAAAAAATGGTAGGAAATAAAACAGAATAGGGATCAAAATCCTTGACCTAATGAATGAAAAGAGAATCTAGGTGTGGTCAGAGTTTGAGTAGGTTACTAATCTTAGACATATTGACGTTGAATCTTGGAGGAAACGTGCAGACAGGCACCCTACGCCGTGATTACAGGAGGCCCGCCATGGTGGATAAGGCTTCAGCAAGTAGTGGTGGACTCGCCCTCCTCTTCTCCTTTTGATGGGAATCAGCTTCACGGTACTGAAACTCATACTTGCAGATTTCAGAAAGGAAGACTCTATTGAGGCAGAGTTGTGGGAGTAGCACGAGGGCCCCTCTCCCATCTTTAGGGATGAATATGCTGGGCCTTTGACCATTCTTTCTGACAACCTGTCCAAACCACTGACACTTAACCACGGGAGCCACAACCTGCTTCCTCCATGAGGCAGTGTGTTGCACGCATTGGCAAAGCTTCTAGGGTAAAATGTTACCACTGAATGATATTCTGGAAATGGAAACAAGAGATCTGATATCTGGCTCAGACGCAGCCCCTCACTGACGTTTTGTCCTTAGGTCACCTCTCAATGGTTCATTTTCTTCACCTGTGAAACAGCCTCTGTCACACCTCGTGTATCTTCCGGGCGAAGATCACATGAGATCAGACATATGAACGCAGCTTGTAGCACAAACTGGATTTTAAATGTAAGGCTTTGTTAGTAAAAGAGGTTCTTCTACAGCTCTTTGTAAACACCATGGCAAAACAGACAAACCAACACGATTGTCAACAAGTCGAAAGAAAAGAAATCTGGACTAGAGAGTGGTGGTGGTGGTTGCACAATCCTGTGAATATACTGGAAACGACTGATTAAAAAAAAGAAAGAAAAAGAGAGACACCTTTCTAAACTGGAAAGACAACAAATGTACTTCTTTGGAGTACGTTTTATATGGCAGGCCTTCTTCAGTTTTTTAGATATGGTGCCTCAATTTCATCTTCCCTGTAACCTGAGATGTAGAAATTATTACCCAGATTTTTTAGGAAAATGAGAGAGAGTTTCAATACCTTGCCCAAAGTCACAAGGCAATCGATTACCTTGGCCAGGATTTGAATGTAACTTCTTGATTCCTAAACCTGAGCCCTTTCAACTGTCCCATGCTGCTTCTAGACCCAGTCAGAAGCTCAGAGCAAGCACAGGAATCATTGACGACATCAGACCTATGTAGTCAGTCTTCCCTCAAGAGACTCTATGTGGAGGAAGTTGAGAGTTCTCCTTATGTCAACCCTCAAAAGTTAAGTGAAGTGTTCCTAACCTGAGAAGGACAGTCCACTATGTGTCTAGCGTTTATACATTCATTGCAACCTTCCTGGGTCTATTTGCATTTTTAGTCCAAATCCCTGTTTTGGGTTAATGAGCCCCACAAGTTCCCCAGCCAAACATTTACTGGCTTCCAGCTTAACATAAGCTTATATCTAATCAGTGTAGACGTTGAAACAAGTTCCATGCTGGCAAATTCCCAAAGCAAAAGGAGGTAAATGAGAACAACATGACTGAGACAAACAAGGGAACCACCATGGGGGAACACTTTAATCAACACTTAGAGAAACATGGCTGCCTCCTGCTGAGATGGAAATACATCTGTCTGGTAGATGTCCTGGTGCCTTTAACCATACCTTCTTCCTCCAGTCCAAAGTCTTTCTGCCTTTCTCACCACTCCCACTGGAGATCATTTTATAAAAAGAAGAGTTGAGAAACCTCAGATCCAGGTTTTTAAGTTAATTTTTGAAAAATAAAGGATAGTAGCAGTCACTGTTAGTGCCTTACCCTTGACCCCTTGGATTCTCACTGTAAACCCCATGACAGTAAGCAAAATCCCTGATTTTGTCAGACTGAGGATCATGACAGACCTGAATGCAAGGCAAGTAGGGAGCACCAGAGAGCTAACCCAATAACTGCTCTCATCCAGAAGCTGATCTCATCCAATGACTGAGTTGGTGGATAACTAACCTAATGGGCAAATAGCCAAAGACTGAGTTGATGTATATCACTAAGTAGCTCACTAAGTATATCACTAAGTAACTCAGAGACATGCTCTACCCGGTCTCTGGGGTTCTCAAGCTCTAGACAACTGGTATGATAAGGTAACCTTTATTGGCATCCTTCTCTTCTCTGACTCATTTCCCCACTCCTCTCCCACTGTTTCCTGGGATTGCCTCCCTGCAGTCTACTTGCATCAGGATCTTTGTCTCAGAGTCTCCTTCAGGAAAAACCCAAACCAGACAAGGGTGACACACACTGTGGATGAAGAAGGGAATGGTAATTAAGAAAATAAGATTAAGCTTTCTCTTTATTCCTCCTGTTGACTTTGGATTTCTTTCATCCCTTCAGAAATTTTCCTCTATCAACTAATCTCCTAAGGTCCCAAGGCTTTGCTGGCCATCTGTAAATTAAGTGGTTCCCCCTCCATGGCCACGACTATAGATAGACATTAGCATTCACTAGGTCTCTCTTTACCTGAAAAGTTAAACATGGCAACACGTAGAATGTTAGAATTGGGCAAGTAGGAAGCTGAGAACTATGGGGGTTCTGTGTCTGGCAATGAGACTCACCCAAGGTAGGAATCATGCTCTTTGGTCCTCAACACCTGGTGCTGTGCAGGGTTAGTTCCTCTGCCTCGTTGGTTCTTGCACAGTCTTTGTCCTCACACCATTCCCTGCATGGGCACCATTTTCACCTTTGGTTTTCCCTCAGGTACCAGTCTGGCTAAATTACTCCCAAACCACCTTACAGTTTTCTACCCCCAATGACCTCATCGTCATCTTCTAACTAAGAGTTGGAATGTTGGGACAAGCCCAAAAGAAAATAACCACTAGACCTTCCTGAAGTGCCATGTTCTAGGAGACCACTCCTTTCTCCCACAAATGACTTTTTTTGGTCACCGAGCTGAATAAATTCTTCCTAGTTTATGTATCTCACTTCTGCTAAATTTCTTTGCCTGTCTCAGAAATAGCTCCTCTGTTTCTTCCCTTTCGAACAAATCCCTGCCAAATGCAGTGCCATGGCCAAGGGCATAGTTAGCTATGAAATCATCCTATCTCTGCCCCAACCCCATTCAGATGGCACTGGGGCGGAGGGAGTATAATGCTCAACCCTCTCCCCCTCAGCCTCCCGTCCTCCTTCTGGGGTGCTGCCAGCTTCCTTCACTAATTCACATTTGCAGGAACCCTCCCACAATCAATGCACTGTTCTTGGGAAGATGAATTGGGAGTGGACAGTTTGGACGTTATTTAGGTTCTTCTTTGATTATATAGAAGAACACAAAGCAAAGGACACTTGGGAAGAGTGATACAAGGCATTACTCAAGTGTGTCAATCTGTGCAAAGCCTTGAAGGGCTTCACTGTTTACCTAAACTGCTACGGCTCCCTCCCAGTTATTACAGGGAACGCTCTTTATCAATATTTAAATATGCTATTTCCCTCAAGTGAACCACAACAGCCTCATTTAAAGTTATTTTATTATGATGAACAGATATTTGGACCATTTAAAACTCTACTTGCTGTACAAACAACTCCAATAATGCCTCAGTTTAGCATGTAAATACATATTTAAACAATTTAAAAACACATTGACTACGTAATTTGTATTTGTTACAGCTCAAAAGAAAAGACTTTTTATTTAGTGTGCCAAATAATGTGGATTTGGATGCCTTCTGAGGGGATGCATTATTCATGTGGAAGAGAAACAAAATCAATAAATGAAAATTCAAATAAAAAGAAAACCCATTATGATACTGCACTCAGACAATGATCATCTTGTGCATTATTTACTCAAGGAAAAGACACAGGAAAATGGCCCTTTTGGAACCAGGCTGTGGACTGAATCAGAAACTCCTGCTTAGACTGGTTGAAAATAAACAGAATTGCACGTTTCTACAATTCTCTTCAGTTTCTTTTTGTTTGTGACTGTAAAGGTATTTAAACATTCAACAAAATATGTTTGGGAGATTATTATGAATTACTATATTCTATTGTTATTATGTCACTTATTTCATTGCTACAGATGATATGGAATACATTAAGGTCATGAACAAGGTTCTGAGGAAAGTCATCTCTCTGCTGATAGAGAGTACCGGTCAAGTGTGTTTATGTTGTGGGGGAGAACAAAAAGGGGTATTGATTCTGGCACATCTCGAGAAGTTTCCTTAATTTTCACATAGGCATCAATAGTGGTAGGAGGTCAGGCATCCTGGGTCAAATATTGCCCATGACACCACTACTAGTTCTCTAATTTTTATCATTAACTTCTTTAAGTCCTGGTTTGTCACCTGTAAAATGGGGGTTTAGTGGTAGTACTTACTTCATAAGGTTATTGCGGAGATTAAAGGAAACACTTAACCCAGCACCTGGTACAGGGAAGTTACCCAATCAATGTCAGCAACAGGAATATTGAAGTGTAGCACCGCCTTTCATCATAGGCAGCTGAGTGGCAAAGCGTATGGCCGCCCGACATCAGCAACAATGGGTCTGTGCACTTCGGTTTCTTCCTGAAGAATATTATTTCAGACTCTGCTGCCTGTTTCTTATCGAACATGAGAAATACCCTTCATGGAACATTGCCTGAAAATAGTCTACATTTTATCATTAGCTCAAGACAGATCACCAAAAAGCTACAACTGATAAAATTTATAGAACTGACATTATCGAATACATCCTGTTGAATAACATTTCAGGCCATCAGTTTACATTGAAGTGTGAAAAGGAAATCATTCTAGGGAAATCAATATTTGTCATATGATGCCTTGGGATGCTACACACTTTATTACATGGTTTCCCCTCTTTTGAAGATCCTTTAGTACCTAAGATTAGGAAAATGCTTTATTTATTAATTCATTCAAAACTTGTATCTTGCTCACAGTTTTCTTGGGCACTGTTCTGGCTGCTAAAAATAAAATAGTAAACAAGAGCCAAAAATCCCTGCCCTGAGTAATGGAGTTTACCTTCTAACTCCTTGGCAACTGGTTTATTACTATCTTATGGATACTGCAACTCTTATAACTGACTTGGTTCAACTCTTTGTTTTGGCTTCTAGCAAGTTCAGACCAAATGACACAGGTCCTCATAGCACACAACCTTGTGTGCTAACTTTACTCCAATTTTCTTGCCTATTTCTTTATTATTGTGCTGCAAAATGTGTGTTTCCATAAGCAACCTCCACACCTTTTGCGTGAAACAAAGTTAAGAATTTATAAATTCATCAAGGAAATGAATAAACAAATACAACAATGCAAACATAGGTCTGTGTGGATTCAAATAACTGTAAGTTAAATCTACCTACATCTTGAAAGTCCATCTAATTTTACTACCCATTACCCCCCACCTCCCGCCTCAGGGCAATAAAGCACTGTACTTCATTCATTAATTTAACAGATGATCGTTGACCATCTGCAATATGCCAGACTCCATTCGAAGTACAGGAATTAATAGCTAACAAGACAGATGAAGTCAATGCTCTCTGGGAGCCGGTTTCTGTGTGGAGGCCTCCAAGAGACTTGTCCAATATTCAAAGACCTTTATGGAAGGGATGTTACAAGTTCATTCCATGGCCGGTTCTTGGGTTAAAAGCCCCTCACTGTTTAGTGCTTATATTTGATGTAAATTCTCAGGTTGCAGGTAAGGGCCAATTTACCTTGTTTTGTCCCGAGAGGAGATTCAAATTTTTAAGGCATGTGTGGAGCACATTGCTATGGACTGAATGTTTGTGTCCCCCACCAAATTCGTGTGTTGAAACCCTAATCCCCAGTGTGATGATACTTGAAGGTGGGGCCTTTTGGAGGTAATTAGGGTTAGATGAGGTCATGAGGGTGAGGTCCTCATGATGGGATTAGTACCCTTATAAAAAGAGGAAGAGACAGGAGATCTCTTTCTCTGTTCAGGCATCAAGTTACGCCCTGTGAGGACATAAGCAGGAGGAGGGCCCTCACCAAGAACCAACTGTGTTGGTACCCTGATCTCAGACTTCCAGCCTCCAGAACTGTGAGAAATAAGTATCTGCTGTTTAACCACCTCTTCTGTGGTTTGTTACAGCAGCCCTAAGAAACTAAGACACATATGATTCAGCAGAGATGAGCTGTACCTGTCTTCACTGATTAAGCCATACAAAATCACCCAAAGAATTGTGTTAATAGTTGTGTTGGCATCTCTTTATTCAATAGCTACTGTGAGTCTACTAAGTTCCAGACACTGCCAGGAGCTGGGATGTAGTGATGACTAATAAACATGATCTTCAGCCTCACAGTTTAATCAGACATACAGACAGATAGGTAATTAGGAAATAGTTCCCTAAGTCCAGAGGAAGAAAGGGGCAGAGTATTATGGGTACACATAAGAAGCACATGACGTGGGGTGTCAGCCAAGATCTTCCAAAGGCAGCAACATCTAAACTGAAATCTTAAAGATCAGTAAGAGTAATCCAGGTAGAGTGCATGTATGAGTGTGAAGAAAGAGGGAATGCATTCAAGAAATAGGGAAGAATTAATGGAAAGGGAGACTTGGAGGTTAAGGAGGCAAAGCTCCTTAGAAACATCAAAAGCAGTAAAACATGTTTGGGGAATGAGGAGGGGGGACGTCTTGGGACCGAACTCTCAGGAGCAGCAATGGCTAACATATAGGGGCGGGGGGCAGTCAATGCCATCACCAGTCAGTGGCCCAGAGGCAGGAGAAAACCCAGGAGGCTTCATTTTCATGGAGGTTTAGGCAAGAGGCTGTTCCAAAAGGGGAGAGTGGTGGCCTGGGTCAAGAGCTCAAAGTAAGGAGGGAGAAGTGCCCAGGGATTAAGCAAAAATGGAAAGGAAGTAGCTGACCAACATGTGGACAGCAGTTTGAATGACCTTGTGAAAAGAGATGTCATCGCTCCTGCTCCCACTACCTTGCTGACCCTGATGAGAGGGAATCTGACCAGGTGTCAGGCCTTCTCCGGATGAGAACTTCTGTGTTCAGAACTGAAGAAGGTATGTAGTATGTATGCATATAAGTACACACACACACACACACACACACACACACACGCAAACTTACATATGTGCAGGGTAGACCAAAAAATATTAACAGTGATTTGCTCTGCATGGCAGGTTTATCTGGGTGGTGAGATAATATGCAATTTTTGTCTACATCTTTATCTTTTTCTCTATTTTATATGTTTCCTACATTGACCATCTACTATTTTTATAATTTAAAAAATGACAATTTTTGAAATTGATTTATGCAGGGGATGCATGGCAGGTAAGTCTGCAAAGCTGGGTTGCTTTATCGATGAACTAAAACCAAAGTGCAGCTTTATTTTCATGTCAGCTTATCCAAACGCCTTTTTCTGTCTTTCTTTTCTTCCCTTCCTAACCAGTGATGTTTCACAGGCTTAGATACTAGGGAGGGTTTTGTCTGAATAAGACAAACCAGTTTTATGAGGCTGAAAGAGGTCTTCAATTTCGGGTAATTATTACATTGAAAATTTGCCTTGGATTCAGATGAGCTTTGATCACATACAAATACTGCCTTTTCATTGCCTTTCTTCCCTTTATTCAGAGCAGCAATTTTAAAAAATAAATTAAGGTAACCTTTGCCTTGCAGAGTTTCAGCCAAAATTGCTAAAAGGGCAGAAAACTCAAAATGATCAGTTTGCATTATGGTTACCCTTTTTCAATTAGAATATTTAGAGAAAGTAAGTGTCTGGCAGAGAGATGCACTTTTCAGAGCTCATGGAAAGAAATCGCTTGTTAAAATGTAAGACTTGTGGGGAATAAAGTGGTCTTGCACTCAGATTGCAGAAGATGAGTGGTTAGGACACTGCTGACGTCAGCAGCCTCAGTGCTTGGTGCCCAGCACCTCCCCCGCCCTCTCCCCCTCCCCGAGGTCCTTAGCAAACCCTCAGAGGGATGACAACTGGGTGATTCCAACTGCAAAAGAGGAAATCAAAGAACTTAAGTCCCTTGCTGGAACCCATCAGACATGTTATTAAAAAGGAAACCAGAATTCTTCCTTCCTTCCTTCCTTCCTTCTCCACCCCACACACCTCCCACGGCTAACTCAGCAGCCAGCACCATGGCTTTCCAAGCTAACCATTAGTTCCTGCAAACCTTCCGCCAAGCAAGTACTCTTAGACTGGATTAAGAAATATATTCAGCTTTTTGATTCACTTATCTTCTGTCTCCTTCAACCACAGAATAAATGATTTTATGAAGAGTTTTTAAACACCACAAAGAAAATCAGGATACGTATTTATATATGACCGGTGATCACATTTGTATAAACTGATGGATGCCCCATGGTTGCCTCTGACTGGGGTTGTGTCAGTGGAACACTGTTGAGAAGCCAAAAATAATTAAAAGCAATTGTGGTCTTTAAACGTGTTTCATAAAGAATGTTCAGGAATGTATGTACAGATGCTGTGTGTGTCACCTAGATTGCCCCCTCCTGGCCGGAAAGACTCATTCTTCCAGCATCCAGGAATGTTACCCTTGGCTATAGGGACTGCCCCGCCCAAGGTTATGCCCCAATTCCTTGAGATATTCTTCCAATGGCTGGTCCATGCTGCCATACAAACATCTAACTGCCTTGTCTCAGTTTGGGACAATTCTGAAGGGACACTCCAGTTCCAGAGTTCCCCTGGGGATCACCTGAGGCCTTTGTGGAGACTGCATCATAGTTCAACTTTTCCCTCTTCCTGATCCTGTTTCCCATACGCCCTCACAGGTGCGCTTCCAAGTTCACCCCCAATAAAATTCCTGCAGGCAAATCTCCATTGAAGAATCTGTTTCTTAAAGGATTCAACTTACTATAGTATGGTAGATTGTACTACTATTTGCAAACATAAGGCTTGCCCTCTCTGTGGGAGTACCATACCTCACACTCATTGATGTCAGGCTGGGCTATGTCAATTACTTCGGCACAGAAATGTGAGAAGCGATACATACCGCTTACGAGCAGAAGCTTTAAGAGCCAACAAGTGGTTCTACCATCTTTATTTTCCTTCTGCATGTCGTGACTGGAGCATATAGGACCGGTCCTTCATACTGGGTCCAGCATTAAAGCGTATATAGAGCTGAGTCAGAGGTGGCCCGCAACTGACATGTAACACGAATGAAAATTAATGCTGCTATAGGCCACTGAGATTTGGGATTCTTTGACACTGCAGCATAGCAGTCTAAGTGGGGTGATGTGAAGGGATCCAAATTATAACCTGAAAGGATACTGTTAAAAAGTCCCTTTCTCCATTCTTTTCAGTCTCAATAGCTCTATGACTTAGCACCTCTCCTTGAAACTTCTCTTTCCAGAGCTGAATTTCAACCACCTACCAAAATGTAACTTCATCTCTCTTAATCCCTCTGAGCAAAACAAGGTTAAGAAATGAGGAAGAAAACTCTGAACCTCCTTAGATGTTAGGGTGAAAGGGTGAGTGGAGGGGCAAAGGGAGAGGCCTAGCACCATGAGATGGAACTCCCTCAGCAGACTGTGGTAGAAGGGAGCAAGGGGTGGAAAAGAGTGCAAACCCTTCAAATTGAATATCTTTCCATTCACCCTTCTTACATCTGCAAGACGGTGGGGGGAGACTATCCCAAGAAAGATGACCAGCATGACCACGACCCAAAGGTTAGCAATATTTGAGTGGAGGAATTATGGGAAGATTATTTCTTCCATTTGATTTTCTATAACTGTAAAAGTATTTTTAACGAATACGTATCCTTCCATGACTCGAAGAAATCAAATACTTTTAAAAGAAAAATGTACCCCTGAGCCAGGCAACTGCTGCTAACCATCCCAACCCATCTCCCTGTGCCACCGAATGGGGGTCTGGAGGGAGGCTCAGATGACGGGGCCAGAGCTGGAGGGGGAGGTTCTTAATCCAGGAATCAAAGGATATATCCAGCCAGGAAGAGGGATCAGAGTGTAAAGTGCCAGGCAGTGTGGAAGAGCACGATGTGCCAGGACAACAACAACCATTCTGGGGCAGACAATGTGGGCAAGAGGAGGGATGCTAGAAGCCAAGATGAGAGAAAGTCCATGACATGAAGAAGTCACAGTGGCAGGCGGAGGCCTCTCACGAGTCTACAGCCAGTCCATTGCCTTGTGGCATTCTCAAGGCACTGACAGCTTTCTGTATGTGAAAGGCACAAAATCCTGGTGGGATAATCTAGAAGTTTCTCCTTACCTTTGGAAATTGCTCCTTGAGTTTTTTTCTGTTCTCCTGACACTGGCCAGAAGTTTAATAATTAATCTGAAGACCCAATGTTTTTTTTTTAATCCAAAGATGATAGTGAGATGTGACTTCTACTTGCCCTACGAAATTTACATCCATTTTTTTTCCATGAAGGATACACAAAACATCAAAATAATGATGATGAAGAGATAAATTAATGATGATTTTGTTTCTGAATCCATGTTCTAGGAATTGTTCATCCCACTGAATAGTGTCTCAGAGTCTCATGCATTGCTATGGCACTTCACAGTTTACAAGGCTTTTCCAAATTCATTGTTGACGGCCCCGTCCAGTTGATTCTGACTCCTAGTGACCCCGTGTACAGCACAACGGAACCCTGCCTGGTCTTTTTGTGCCATCCTCTCACCTTCCAGCGCTATATCAGACAATGCTCCACTGCTATTCATAGAGTTTTCACAGCCCATTTTTTTTGGAAATGGGTGGCCAGGTCCTTCTTCCTAGTCTGTCTTAGTCTGGAAGCTCCACTGAAACCTGTCCACCATGGGGGACCCTGCTGGTATTTGAAATCCCAGCGGCTTAGCTTTCAGCATCACAGCAACATGCAGCTGCCACACTATGACAACCAACAGATGGGTAGTGTGGTTCCCTGACCAGAAAACAAACCCTGGCCGTGGAGGCGAGTGCACCGAATCTTAATCACTAGAACACCTTCAAGTTCATGACCACAGTAAAATTATTCCTGTGAACAATGTTGAGAGAGAGGCCTTGCTCGGTCCATTTTATGGGTAAAGGGACTGAAGGCTGCAACATGAAAGGAGGTATGTCCTCTCTGGAAATGCTTTGAACCTGGTTAGTTCTGAGTTTAAATCGTGACCCTGGTACTTAAGCTGGATAAACTAGTTAATCTCTTTGAACCTCATATTCCTAATGTTTGACAAGGGATGATGCATATGCCTCACAGGGCGACGTAAACATTTCAGTGAGGTTTCAGCCCGTTGCAGCCATGGAGGGATTGTTCTTACTGTTCAAGGGGCAGAGCCCGGGGTTGAACGAATTTGGTTCCTCTTACAAAAGCAGAGCTCTCTCTCCTTCGTTACAACACAGATGCGTCCACAAGGATGGGGTGGAGGGCCATTCGGGACCTCATTTGTTAAGTCTCTTAGAAATTTGGCCTGGCTCCTATTCTCAAGGTTTGTATTTTTCTTCCATATTTCAGGAGATATTGTCATTATTTCAATATAAATTGTCACACCACATTATCTGAGTGGTAGGGTTATAGATTTTGTTTTCTAGTTTTTGGCTTACCGGGAATAAACATTGATAATTGCGGCAGAAACATTTTTTTGCTTGATAGACATGATTTCACAGATTTTTAGAAAGGAAAAAGCCTTTTTCTATGTAACTCTATCATTAGCTATTTTAAAAGGGGAAAATCCTTGAATGTACTCCATTGTTAAATTCTCCCACAATAGCATAACCTTAATGCTTAAATCATTTATTTCAAGGCCGTATTAGATTATGAAATAACCACCCTGGGGGGGAGATGTCATAACTCCTCTATCTTCATCTCAGTGTGCAACACTGAGGACACTTTGTGCTCCTACTCAACTCAAAGTAGGTATCTGTAAGTGTTTCTTGAATGAATATTGAACCTTGAATGAAAATAAGGCTCAAAGGACCCTTCGGAGGACCAGGATGTGCTTTAGCGTGTGTGGCACAAATTTAAAAATATGAAAGACTTTCTTTAATCTCCATGTGGGGCTGTTTTCCTTCCTGTTCCCTCATTACTATTCCCCTGTAGGTAAAAGTTGTTTCACAATATGGGGAAGGTCTTTTGAGGCAAAAGGATTATTATTTATTTTTCATTAATTAAAGTGGCAGAATCAGAGGGGACTGGCTTTTCCTTTGAAGTAGATCAGTTCTTTTAAGTTAGATCAGATTTCACATCAATTCAAGCCGCCATCACTGAGTGTACTTGTGGAAATACACCTCTTCTTTAAAATTGTTGAAGGGTTCGGCTGATGAGAGAATTTCTTAGGGGAGGAGATTTTCTGGTTTGCCTTTTATTTTAAGAGTTCCTGGTGGGATGTTGGAGTGCAATTCACCTTTGCAGTCCTCCACTCATTAGGCAAAGATATTTCTCCATGTTTAAATTCATCCAAAAAACAAAACAATAAGAATAACAACAATCCCTTCCCTCGTGGAAGGAGTTTGTATTTAAGATAATAAATAGCACTCTCATATTTGACTCAACATTATCAAAGTTCATATGAGGAAACGTTGAACGTTCTTGGGTTAACTGTCAATTTCTTGTTTTCATTTTTGGCTCTTTTATCATACGACATGTCAAAGACAAACATTACATTTTAATTTTCCACTGGCATTATGGAGGCATGAAAGGGTCTTTTAATTGCCGCTGTGTGCAGAGGTCCTTCTGAGCCTGGACTGGCTTCCTCAGAGCTCTTTCCTATTTGGCAGGCTAGGGGATCAGGCTCTTTTCACATTAAGAATGTTACTAAAATGGAAGGCTATAAAACTGGCAAAGCAGCCATTCCTAAAGCCTAGTTCCATGGTTCTGACTCCTGTTACGGTTATCAAGTTTTCTGCTTCTGCTTTTATTTCTGAAAGAGACACTCAACACATCCATTCCTTCCTACTCAATGATTTTACCTTAGCAAAAGCTATATGGACCCAAAGACTACCTGGGTCCTTTCCTCTGGCTATAAACCCTTATTGTAGAAGAAGAGGCTATTTCGTGGCTTCTCCTGAGTGTACCTCTGAGGTCCTTCAGACTGGCCATTCCCAGTTGCCCTGTTGCTACCCTGCCCAAGGAGTGACCCTCTGTGGGCCTTTCCCAGCCCCTGCACTCACTAACTCACGGAACCCTCTTTAAAGTCATTGCAACAACAGTACTGCTGTGCTTTATTTTCTCTTTTTAAACCTGCCTGTGGCTTTTAAATTTTTGAAAAGCCATTTGTCTGATTCCAAACACCTTCTTCTTAAATCTCCAGTGAGAAAAACGTGAAAAATCTTCAGATTGCATTGATGTAGTACCTTTTAGTGCTGTTTGTGATACCTGCAAAATGATCTGCTACTGGTTTTCTTTCTCTTCACAGCAGTCCTGTTGACATCCATCTTCCACCTTCCCATGCAATAAAACACTGGAGAGAAAGCTGTGGTCCAAGGAAGGTTGTTATTGCAAGTCGACTGTATCCACAGCTCATGGGAAACAAATCACAGGGCAAACGATGCCATGCTTGTGGTTCTGGGAGATCCCAGAGGCGGCCTGCTGAGGTTGAGCTGAAGGGAAAGTCAAACTCATCTCATACATCCCAAACGTATCTACAGGGATTCCAGGACCAGCAGCGATATCAGTGTTTCTGCCAACATCACAGCAGTAATAGATCGAGAAGAGAAATGAACTCTGTGTGTCTGTGAGACAGAGAACTAGAGACCAATTTTAATTGCTGGACTATTTGGACTGGTCCAATGCCTAATTTCCTAAATTCTTCACTAAAGACTGCTTGTCTTTTGAGGGTAAAGCAAACCATTCCAAGCATCGGCTGGGAGCTGAGATGAAGCTGTACATTCTCTCAGGTTTCCAGGTGCAGTATAATTATGAATAAAAAGGTCTGATTGAACTAAGGTGACCCTAATTATCTTTATTAAAAACACAGATGGGGAGGCAACAGAAGCTAGTGTAGAAGAAAAGCCTGTCATTAGACAGAACTATGTTTAAAGATAAACTAAGAGCTTGGAAAATTCCATTATGGGTATATTTCCCTGTATTTAATTTTTTCACAGATTGAGTATCTTAAATCTCTTCTGCTCTAATCCACAAATTATTATGGTGTGGTTAAGGCTCGAGGACCAACTAGAGTCTATGTTCTACATCTTCCACTTTCTAATTGTGGAATATTGGACACCACTTTCTAAGCCTCACTCTCTTCATCTGTATAATGGGAATAATAAAAGCTATGTGGTAGGGCTGTTGTGAGACTTTAGAAAGACAATGCATCTAAAGTGCTTAGCTCAGGGCTTGGTGAGAAACAAGCACTTAAGGAGCACTCCTTACTGTTGCTATTATTGAATTTGGGTGATTTTTGTTGACTTCAGCAGAAGTGAACACATATGAACTTCTTCACCTTCAGTATCTGTTAGCTCCCCATCTCTTTTCTTTTCACCATCTCAGTTTCTTTTAGTAACATTGGGAATCCTTGGCACGTTGCATCTCATAGCCCATCCAAACCATTTCCATATTTCCTAATAAGTGAAGTATCAACACAATCCCTGTGGCATTTACTGCTCCCTGGCAAAGAAAATATTTAATTAGAAACACTTAAGACTTCCCCTCCCACAGCCAGATGCCTCCCCAAGGATTGTCCTCTTATCTCAGCCAATAATCACTGGCAGGGAGTTTATCAGACACCTTGGGAGATAAAAGATCAGCCATCGCATTTTACTTTGCTTTCTATCAACATAAAATGGTCTACACTTCCCACTTAGCTCATAACACACCTATAATAAGCCCTATGTATTTTCTTTTCTGCAAATTGAGGTGCTCCCCAGTCAACAGAACTTAGTTCATTGTAGTCTTTCAAGACCAAGCTACACAATGTTCCACACACTCAGGGTTACTGTATAATAATTCTGTAAGTCACAAGGTGCCCGCAAGTCATGAGAATCTGCATATGGGTTGACCTTGCCCAAGCCGCACTACTTGAATGGAATGCCAAATTTTATAGAAAAATACTTGGGGAACTAAAGGCTTAAGTTATATTCCAGGTATCTAGGTTTCTGTTTTTTATCTTGTTAGTAGGAAGCAGGCTTACTAAATGTTACTTTGTTTGAGATTATCTCACACTATATTCTATCAATGTCCCCCAGTTGAATTTTGGGGAACCTCCTATGAGCTGAACATGGAACAGGTGCCAAAGGGCACACATGCATAAATAAAAGTCCTTCCAAGCACCATGTTAACGTTCAAGTCATTTTGGCCAAGGCAGTCCTGGCAGCTCTGCCTAAACGGCAGTTTCTCAGTTTCAAGGTGTTGTGTCATAGAGAAGCACTCACTCACTGCATAGATTTTGGGGTCTATAACTGAGATTCCCTCATCTTAAAAAGGAGATGGGGAAAGAGAGGAAAAGAAGTAAAGCCTATCAAACTCCACTACGTGTCTGACGTTGTTTCAGAGACTTTGCAAATGCCGTCTCGTAACACGTGAGGTACTTTCCATGGGCCTCATAAGAACCCTATTGAGGAAATTCTGTAACGAACTTGTATTCATCTTCCAGCATCCTTTCCATGGAGTAACCATCCCTCACATGTGCCTTTAGCCCTGATGAGCTGTCAGCAACCAAGCCATAAGCCTTTAAAGACACAGGTGGTTCTTGGGTCCAGGCTGCACTGAGCAGATTTCTTCTGTGAGCTATGCCTTCTAGAAGAGCATCTCTGTCTTTTGATTGGCTCAATAAGGGACCTTTCTCCTGCCACCTGTTGACAGGCATCCTTCAGGATGAAATAAAATACAGAGAGAAGTAGAACTGAGAGACAGAGAAAGTACCAGAACTTTGAAAGGTTATTTGAGCTCCTGGTCCTAACCTTGCCTGAAACTGAACAGACTGCTATGGATTTCTCATACTATTTTTCCTGAATCCAGTTTGTTTATGTCACTTGTAACTAAAAAAGGGTCCTAGACAAATAAAACAGCAATTTTATTTATTTTATGAGTGAACAAACCAAGACTCAGAGAAGAAAATTTCCTTGCCCCCAAAGTGGCAGGGCCAAGATTAAATCCAGATCTTTTTGTCTCCAAAGTTCGTGCTCTTTCTATCCTGATGCCTCCCTAGAAGGTTAGGAGAAGCTGTGGAACTCTTTCCAGATGTCTGAATTCTCTGAGGGTTGAATCATGACTATGAAACAAAGAGTCTGCTGTGGATTTCACGTTCGGTTTAAGCCAATATGAGCCTGATCAGGAAAGCTTAGTAACGAAAGGCTCTGGAATGGAACCAACCTGCCTGCACTGAGTGACTCCAGCTTCCCACTGGGCAGCTTGGGTGAGCAAGGGGGACAAGGACAAGCAGAACACTAAATTCCAGGTCAAAGACAAGCGGATAAGCTCCCTTGAGAACAAGATGAACAAAGCTTAAGGATACACCCAGGGACAGCTTCAAATAATGAGAAATAGCTCAGGCCATCCCAGGATGCAGACCAA
This sequence comes from Equus asinus, assembly GCF_041296235.1. NCBI lineage: Eukaryota > Metazoa > Chordata > Mammalia > Perissodactyla > Equidae > Equus > Equus asinus. The sequence continues at coordinate 47,240,668 of NC_091812.1, forward strand.
GGATGTACAGAGGAGTGGGAGACAGACTTCAGAGGAAATGAGGGTGTTCGGTAGTTCCCAATCAGAGGAATTCTGATGGGGTTCTTGCTGGAGAATTTTGGTATGATGAGGTTCTTGGATGGAAATGCTGGAAAATGCTAGCTACAGTAGCTAGTCTAAGAATCGTCTGCAACCATGGACAGCACTGGAAACACTCAAGGTCATACTGGTCATTTTACTCACTCAATCATTCATTCACTTCCTCAGCAAATGTTTATTAGGCACTTATTATATGTCAGGCTCTGTGCTGAGTACTGGGAATTCAATGATTGAGAGGGAATTCCTATCCTCAGGGTTTTAAAGTTGGAAGCCACCTATAGCAGTCATTGGCAATTGTGAGAGAGAGAGAGAGAGAGTGTGTGTGTGTGTGTGTGTTTGTGTGTGTGTAACAGACACAGAGGGAGATCCGGCCTGTTAATAATGAGGATTTCAGAACCACCATTTATGCCAGTAGAGATTTATTTTCTTCTAGAGAGCCATCTACTTGGCAAATACTCCTAGAAGGAGTAAAGCCTTATTTAACGAGAAGTGTGTGAGCGGAAATTCTGATGGCTGGTAGAAAGCCTTGGGATGAGGACCAGGATTATGGAAGGGGAAGGAAGAGCACTCAGCCCAAGGAGAAAAAGAACTTCTGAAAGTGGAGCTGGGGAGGTTTTCAAAGACAGCCATGCCCCCTCCTCTCCTGATTCCCTGACTTAAATGAGGCGTTCAGCTTGGACCCAGTACAACAACTGGAACAGGGAGGCAGGAAGCAGTCAGCTCTCAGTGGGTAACCAATTGGTCAGTAACACTGTATGGTGCTTTATGGATTGTAAAAACGGTTTTCATGTACATTATCTCACCTAATCCTTATAGCAAGTTAGAGAGGCAGCTCTGACGAATGTATTTTTCAGATGTGGAAAATGAGGCTCAAGGAAGGGAATTGACTTGTCTCACTCACACAGCTTGAAACATGGTAGGTATGGGACCAGAGCCCCAATCTTTTGGGTGCAAACCTCACGTCTTCCAACTAACTGCATTTGTTATTTCTGCTCCAATCTAGGAAGCTCCGCCATTGAAATAGGCTGAGAAAAGAGGCTAATTAACAATCAGAGAGCTATTCAGGTGGCACAGTCCCTTTTTGAAGAAGAATGCTAGCTTGAAGACAGTGCACCCCATCAGCCTTAAAAGAGCATGATTGCTTTTTACTCACTCAATAATTTGGTTAATGAGCATTTCCTTGGAGAGAAATGACAACTGAGATAACGTGTAAAGCTCCCAGCACAGAGCCAGGCACTTAGTAGGCCCTTAATTATTGCTAAATTCAGGATCCACACCCGGCCTTCCTCTCCAGCCGTATTTCACACCACTCATCCACCAGTCACACTGGTCTGCTTTAAACTCCTCTAGCACTTGTAGGTACTATCATGATCCCAGTATAACAGATGGGCAAACAGAGGCACAGAGAGGTTAAGTAACTTGCCTAAGGTCACACCGCAAGTCAGTGGGGCAGTGAGGATTCAAACGCAGGAAGTCTGGTTTCATGGCCCATGTTCCACCCCACTGACTTCTCCAAGGCCTTAAGTGGGTGAATAGGAGAGAAGAACAATCTAGCGAGAGGCAAGAACCTCTGTTGACCTCACAGTTTTTGTTGCAGGCTTGCATGAACTTATATATAAAAAGCAATTAGAACATGGCTGGCTCAATTAACGTCGGCCATCATTATTACTCACCACATAGAGTTCACCTCAAGAACCGGCTCCTCAGGGAACCTTCTCGGCTCCCGCTGTCTGGAACTGTTCCCCCTGTTACACCTTCTTATAAAAAGTTATACTTTTTAGAGCACTTATCTCAGTTTGTAATTATACACCTATTTGTGATTTATTTAATACTTCATTTTCCTCTGTATCCCCGTGCCTAGCCTAGGCAAAAACAAACAAACAAAAAACTCCAACTTATGAAGTATTTCTTGAATGAATGGATGAGTGAATGAAACATTCCTTGCCGCCTTAGAGTCCTACATTTCTCTCCCTGTGGTGGGAGGAGAATATTCTTCTTTGTTTCTCTTCATGCCATCTTGGGACTCTCACGCGTTTCCCACAGCTAATCTGCATGGTGTTTACAGGTGCCTTCTGAAAACCGCCCACTCCCGCTTTCTAAACCCAGCCAAGCTATGTCTCTGAAATGTCAGCCTCTCCCGTTATGGCTCCTTCTCCAAAGCAGCGAGAAATTCAGACAAGGAAAGTTTTCAGTTCCTCTCCTCATCGTGCCAATTGTATAATGAATCTGTGGGATTGAGTTTATTTCCAAATTTAGACTCACTCTGAGCACAATGGAAGCTTCTAAACTCATCCCAGTGGATCTCAAACCCACTTTTGACTTTTAAAGATTACAGATTTTTCTGAGTTTTGATGAGTGGTGAGTGGGAACAGAGAGTTCCAGAAAACATAGTGGTGTAGTTTCTGCTCATCGTGTCCTTTTTTCCTCTCGTCTAGATGTGGTTCTTTAGAAATTGCACTCTCTTTCTGCTCCTCTGATTACACACTTTAGAGACGAGCATTACACTTGCCTTTCAAAGAAGCTATTTCATTTCTGTGCTGATAAAATAAAGAGGCACTAATTCCTTCAAACTCCCCTTGGCCTTCCTTGATATAGAGATTTTCTTAACAGCCTCCTTAAGTTCTTTGCTCCCTTAATCTTAGCAATTTAAGTTTCTTTCTTTTGAAACCAACTTACCAGCATGAGAAAATATGAGTTTTAATCCCTACTTTGCTATGTTACCTTGGTCTTTTCATCTGTAAAATTGGCTATACCTACTTCACAGGTTAATTGTAGGCATTAAAAATGAAATAATGGATGTGTCACGAAGTTTTAAATGGAGCCTTTCTTTGTTTCCGTTGAAGCTCCAAAGCTGAGAACAGAAGGTGGTGAGGACTCTGATGTTCTAAGCAGAGATGCTGGACGATCTAAGCACCATTTCCCCCATCTCCTCTGTGCCCTCGATCCCATTTTCCCCTGCAGGGCTGCACTAAGAGGCATCCAAAGAACCACAGAGGAAAGAGCCATAGACAGCATCAAGCCCAGATTGCAATACAAACCAGGGATGTAACCTCCCTTTGTCTTCCTCTCTCCCCATCCTGGAGGAGGCAGAGACTTCGGGGAGAGTAGGCAGGATGAGAGGAACAAGAAGATGGAAGAGGCATAGCTGCCTCACCTCTTTCCCACTGCTGCTCTACAGAATTCACTAATCAGTCCTACGCTGCCTGGGGAGCGAAGCTTTGAGTTGGATGAGAAACTGACGTTTTGATATTGGAACAGACTAACAATTCAAGCACAGGTCTCCATACTAATCTCTTATCCAAACCCTTGGGGCCAGATAGATTTCAGAATTCAGAACTCTTTTGACTTTTAGAAAGGGCATTTGATGCTTGTCCTGTTATCACTGGGTGGAGGTCAGCATCCCATAAGCAAACAGGTCAATATTTCTGCAGCAAAGTATATTGTTATCCACACAAGGTAGCAGACAACAACGACAACAAGTACCGTCACACCAGTTTGTGTCAGGTTTTTTCACCAAATGTCTCTGTAGCAAACTTCAAAAAAGTTTTATTTTTAGAGCTTTGAGAATTGCATAATGCCTTATAAGGGACTGAGGAAAATTTCCTGAAAATGAGAAAGTTTAGTGATGCCTGAAAGTGACCTGAGAAGCTAAAGAATCGGCCCAAAATATCCTCCAGGGACAAGAAATCTAACAAAGTAGGAAAGAGAGTAGTGTAAAGACTTTTCTGCTGGAACTCCATCGAATTCCACTCATTCAAGAAATCAGTTCCTTCTGTAAATGTGTGTCTGTGTTGCCTGGGCATTTTTCACACAGCAGGTGATTAATAAATGTTAACTCTCTTCCCTTTTCCTCTACTTATTCGTAAATACTGGATGATAGTCCATATCCTTTCCCATATGGGAAGTTTAATGAAGCTTGAGCTTACTTTGCCAGGGCCCTTTCCAATGTTGCAGCGAAGCAGCAGCAACCAGAACCCTGAGATGGAACAGGAAGCACTGCCCCAATCTAGGGGTCACAATCTGAGACGTGGGGGCCAGGGACTGTTGTTGGGGTAGGTGGCCGACCAACACAAACCCCATGGACCCCACTTCCACCCCCTATGACTACCTGCCCTTGGTGGGTCTCTTCAACAATCTCGACTCTGTATTTGTCCCCAAGAAGACTCAGTAGGATTGACTAATCTGCTGCCTTTTTGGAAGTCCCCTTACGCCACCTCTGGGACTTGGGGAGAAGAGTGGGGCTGTGGAGGGGGCACTGGGGGTAGCAGGGATGGACGCAGTAGAGATGGGCCAACTACAGCAGCCACCATGGGGGGCCCTGCCTGGGGACCAAAGGGCTGGAATTCTTCAAGGGCTTGGCCCCTGACGCCCACCAAGAAATACTAACTGAGCAAGAAACCACAGAAGCAGCTGTAGACAAGTTGTGAAGCTGAAATTTCTCTATAAGGTAAACGAACATTTTTTCAGCAACTCTGCTAGGAGCCTGGATTATCTTTCTACTATCGCCATAGAAAATTGTACTAGAAAATTGCTATCATACAAAGAGGCACTACAAAATATGCAGCCAAATATGAAGGAAAATGTATTACTGACACATGCCAGGCAAAACCAAAACATTATGCTATTTTTCAAGATTTTGTGAGGCTTGTGATATGCATCAGCAAATAGTTTATAATTTGGTATGCTTTCTTTTCTTATTCAAAATAACTATTCATCTTCATGCCTAATTTTGTACTTGTAATATTTTATTCTATTATTAACATTTTATTATTTTTCACAAAGAGGCCCCAAGCTGTGTAAGTTTCAGATCCTACAAACTGAATATACTTGACTTCCTACTTTATTTTACCGTTCACCTAAGTCTTGCATTTTTATTTTGATCATTTTCTATGCTGACTGGGGAAGGGGAGATTGCCTGAAGATGGAGAGGGGGGTTGTAGTGGGAGATTCACCCTCTGAAATGCATGGACCTGCTGCCCCCAAGGAAAACTGGGCACGACCAACATCCTAGGAGCTTGGGATGGTGGAAAGATTTGCCAAAGTTCAGATCTTCAGAGAGAAGCAAATTGTCGCTTGAAGAAAGAGAGGAGAGGGCCAGGCTGCTGCAGGAGGTTTAAAGTCCAGGTGTCCTACATCTTGCTTTTTCTTTTTTTTGTGTGAGGAAGATTGGCCCTGAGCTAACATTTGTTGCCCATCTTCCTCTTTTTGCTTGAGGAAGATTGTTGCTGAGCTAACATCTGTGCCAATCTTTCTCTATTTCATGTGGGATGCCACCATAGCATGGCTTGACAAGCAGTGCTAGGTCCCTGCCGGGGATCCAAACCCACAAACCCGGACCACTGAAGCAGAGTGCGCAAACTTAACCACTACACCACCAGGACAGCCTCTCCCATGTCTCTCTTGAGAAGAAATGGATAACAATTCCAGAAATGGTAAAAATAAAGGCTTAATAAAGATAATATAATATGAAACAAATAATTAGGAGGGATCGTTTTTGGGGAAACTGTAAATGTAAATAAATACGGAGAGATGCTGGAAGCACATGTTCATTGAAATTTTGAATATGCAGATTGGGTTTATTCTAAATCGCCTCACCCTTACCTGTTCCTGAACTTCCCTCCTTACTCATCCCTAAGATGATAAAGGTTTCAAAGGAAAACACAAATTTTTCATTGAGTTTTGCTGTAACTTGGAAGAGAGTAGGTGAGGGTGCTTGGCTGAAAGGGGAGAAGAGAAGTATTTTCTGGAAAGGTGGGTTTTGGAGAGCAGTTGCTGATAAGAGATACTGCACATGGGTTTGTTAGGTTTTTTAAGGAGACAGAAGAAAAAGGTTAGAGTTCCAAAACTTTCTCTTTGATTGGATGGCAGAAAGAGCGAGAAAAAGGGACCACCAGAACAGGCTAGGGCACTCCGTTGCTACAGACAAATACTCCAAGAAGAGGCCCTTCTACCAATGCACGATTCCTGTGACTGTCAGCCCCCATCGCACAGGCTGCTTGCAGAAGAAAGGGACAGGTGACAAAATTTTCTTTTCTCTGTGACACAGGTTAGGCATGGGAATCCAAACAATCTGGCATATATGCATAATGTTTGTGTAGTAGAGTACGATCAATTGCATGGTGGGGGCAGCAGGTGAGCACAGCGGACATTGATGGGGTTGTCTACCCAGAACCCCTCTCTCATTTCCCCTGGGAACAGCTCATTCCTCACCCAGAAATCTCCTTTGGGAAATTTCATTGCCTTATGTCACCTCCTCCTTTTGGAAATTGTTGACTCGTCTAGGAGTGAGGATCTAATCCAAGCCAATCTAATCAGAATCCTTCCTTCCCAACAGCTTAAATAAAATCTGAACGGACAGTGGCAGTTTCTCTCAGATGGTAAGAGTTGCACGACATAACCCCAAGGTTTATTGCAGCATTATTTACAATAGCCAAGACATGGAAGCAACCTAAGTGCCCATCAACAGATGATTGGATAAAGAAGATGTGATATATATATATATACAATGGAATACTACTCAGCCGTAAAACAGAACAAAATTGTCCCATTTGCAACAACATGGATGGACCTTGAGGGAATTATGTTAAGTGAAATAAGCCAGTTAGAGAAGGGCAATCTCTGTTTGACTCCACTCATATGAGGAATTTAAAAATGTAGACAAAGAGAACAGATTAGTGGCGAGCAGGGGAAAGATGGGGTGGGGGGTGGGCACAAAGGGTGAAGTGGTGCACCTACAACACGACTGACAAACAATAATGTACAACTGAAATTTCACGAGATTGTAACCTATGATTAACTCAATAAAAATTCAAAAAAAAAAAGAGTTGCATGACAGAGTCCAGGAGGCGCTGGGTCTTGTGTCCCAGCTCATGGAGAAGGTTTCTCTGCAGCCAGTGGGAATGAAGCAAACAGCCAGCAGGGCGGAGGAGAGCCTGAAAGGGAACCGGGTGTGTCGCCTCTGGTTCCAGCCCGGCCCAGCTATGTGCCTCTCCGTCCCACACCTTAGTTCTTCACATTTCCTTGGACTCCAGGAACCAGTAAGTCTCCCCTTTCACCTGCTGGTTTAAGCTGCTCTGAGTCACTTAGAACCAAAAGGGTCCTATCTAACATGCAGCTTAATTGAAATATCTGATTAAACGAGATTTTGACACCTCTTTACTTCAACCCTGTTCGCAAACGAAAACTTATTAGTTTGGTTTCCTGCCTTTAAAAAATGAAAGACACTGAATACAATGGCTCCTTCTTTGATGATTTCACATTTCCCCGGGGTTGATGTCAGCACATCAGTTATCTAGGGCAGTGAGGATGAAGGGTAAGAAACAGACATACAGACCCCAGGAAACAGAATAGATCTTGCTGAAAATAAATGAAAGGAGTTGCTCTCTAGAAATGAGTTGATTCATTTAACAAGCATTTCTCAAGCGCTTAGTCCGTGCTGGGCACTGTTCTTGGTGCTGGGGATATTAGCAAAACAGAGCTAAATCCACACCCTTGAAGAGCTTATATCCTAATCTCTTTGTCCTACAAGGGGAAATCAGAAACTTTCTGGATAATTTAGAATGCCAGTCAGTTGTGTGCTAACTAAGTTGGAAGTGCAGGCACCTTTGCCGGTGGCCAACCACACATGTTCTGCAGAAGGGAATGACGAAGATCCGCCTCCACCCACTTTTCCCACCCAAGATAATATGGGAAAAATTAGTTCCTTACATTCTATCAACAAAGAACATATCATCGTACCATTTCTTGCCTCTGCTAAACTGGGCTCCATTTCAACCAAAATTTAATGGTAAAAAATTAATATGTCCCACCTCCTTTCTTTCTCCGGTACATCCTGAAGTATATTTTTATCCATGTCACTGACACCACTATCATAGGCCAGAAAAAGTCTACTTGTCAAATTCCAAATATAACCTGCCCAATGTAGGGAGTAAAAGCATCAACAGTACTCTCTCCCCCTCTTCTTTCGCAATTTGTTTCCTTGAGTCCAATCTGGAAGTCATTCCGTTTGTCAGAAGGCCAGGGGTGATGAAAGAACCCTCCCACCACTGAAGCGCCGGGGCAAAATGTAGAGGGAGAGCAGAGTCAGAAGACAGAAAGCCGCAGGACCCAGCCCACACTGAAAATGGCTCTTCCTCGTGAAAAATTAGCAGGTGCAGCTTTCAGAGCGTCTTTTGAGGAAGCAGTTTTCCTTCCCCATGGAGTTCATAAAGTCTCATTTTAAATCTGAGATGTGACTGGTTGCATTTGAAGACTTCAAATTATATGCAATTAGCAATGAAAGCCCTAGTAGAAGAAAGAACATCGCAGTGCAGACAGACATGGGCTGGGCCAAAAACTGCACAGGAAACGTGGGAGGGGCAACAAGAAGGTGTCTGAGGAGACCCGAAATCCACCCCACACTAGAAGAGACAGTTTTCTTTGACACTGTTGACTAAAGTGTGTGCTTGTGTTTGTAATAAAAGTTTTATTTATTTTAAACCAGAGTCTTGGAGAAGAAATTGGATATTAATATCAGAACCATATGTGGAGTATTTGTAGCCGTTTTTTGCCTATAAAGTGTATCATAACTGCAGAGGAAACTGTGTATAAATTTCATTCCACAGAAGACATCCAGCTAATCTCTCTTCCATCTTCACATGAGTTTTAAAGGAATGCTTTCACCAGTTAAAAGACAAATACAGTTTCATTGTTTTCTCATTGTACAAAATTGCAAAATTCAGAAAAGCAGAAAGACAAAAATCACAGTCTAAGAAACCAGTGATGCTCCGCCCATCGTGGAGAAATAACCACTGTCAAATATTTGATGTGCCTCTTTTCGGCCCTTATTTCTACGTGTTTCTGTTGCTTGCTAGCGATCGCACTGCAACACCCGTATTGGAACCTCTTCTTTTCCCTCACTGTCGTGTATCGAGAAGATTTCCCCTTCGCATTCATATCCCAGATGATTCCGGCTCTCCCAAGGCTGCTTCAGTTCTTGGGAACTAGATTTGTGTCCATGTTCCAGGAAAATTTTCTCAATGAATTGTTAAAGTCAAAAGATGCGTCAATTTTAAAGACTTTTGACAAATATTGCCTATTTTTCCTCCAAAGAATGTGTGTTGTGCCCACCAAATTATACTCCCCATAGCAACGTCGGGAAGTGTCTCTCTTGTCTTCCAATATAAGGAATCATCCATTTTTTTTTTAATCAATTATATGGGAGAAAAAAAGTGGCTCACTGGTTAAATTTGAATTTCTTTGAATGCTAGTAAAGATTTTACTATGTATTTATAGTCCTTTTGTATTTCTTTTTTGTATATTGTATTGCCTCTTTACATTTTTTTCATAATTTTTGAGTATTTTAAAATTAATTATCTTGCACTGAAATCTTGGAAGCAACCCAAGTGCCCATCAATGGATGAATGGATAAAGAAGATGTGGTGTATGCACACAATGGAATACCATTCGGCCACTTTAGAATTATTTTTTCAAGTTAGAAAAAAAGTCCTCTTGAGTTGAATATATTTTATAAATTAATTTTGGAGAACTGATATTTTTACAAAATTCAACTGTTTTATTTAGGAATAAAGAACAAGATTTTCTGTAATCAAGACTTTAAAGAGTTTCTCTTTAAAAAAACTTCTACTTATCTTCCTATAAACCCTATACATTACTTGTTTAGTCTACTCCTAATTATTGCATACATGTGTTACTATTGTGAGTGAATTTCTTCCCATTATGTTTTCTAACTCACTATTTCCCAAGATGTCCTGTGAGGAGCAATAGTCCTAAAAAGGATCCAGAAAAGTTTCCGTGGTCTAAACAGTCGAGGAAACATTTCTCAAACCCTTTGTGCCTGTGGCTGGTGAAACTTCTAGAGGAGGTCTTAGTATGAAATGTTTCCTAAATTTACCCAGTATAGAAACTTAATTTTGAGGAGCATTTTTAGGTTTCAGAGGGATTACTATTTTAGAGAACACACTCCAGGAAATTCTGCTCTCCAGTGTCATTAAGTATGATTTTTGCCTATTGCTTTGAGACCGATATCGATAAGAATAGTAAAAAAGTATCTTCATATTTCAGTGTATATCTTTGTTGGCATGTGTCTAGATAATTATATGGGATTTTCCCCCCCTCTTTTGAATTATCGGTGTAATAGATTAAACAATAGAAGACTTAACATTAACCCAAAATTCCTACAGAAAAAAAAAAAACTTGATTCACTAATTTATTATGCTTTTAATATAGTGCTGGATTCAACATGTTAATATTTTACGAGGCTTCTTGCATCCCTATTTATAAGTTAAATTGGAGTGCATTTTCTCCTATCATCCCTTCCATCTTCCTTTTCTCTCTTCTCCCATCCCTTCTTTTCCTTCCTTCCTCTGGAATGTTTTAGAATCAGGTAGGCTAGCTTCATAAAATGAATTCAATACTTTTTATGCCTTGCATATTTTTTATGCTCCCAACATGGACATTTCTGGAAACTTTGGAAGAATTTTCCTATAAAGTCAAGTGCAACACTTTTTTTTTTTAATAAAGAAAAGTCTATATTAACTTTTAAAAGGGGTTTCATGATGATATGACTGCTTAGGTTTTATACTTCTAGACTCAATTTTTGGTAGCTTATATATTCCTTACAAAACATCCATCCCATCTAGGCTTTCAAATATGCCCACACAGAAATGTATAAAATATTCTTTTTATGATTAAAAATACTTAACCCTATCTTTGTGCATTTATGTCTTTTTCTCTCTTTTTTCCTTCCAAAAGGACCAACTCTTTATTTTTCCAGTCTATTTTCTTCTTTCTAAATCATTAATTTCCTGCTTTTTAAAAAAAAAAAAACCCTCTTGGGGCTGGCCTGGTGGCCAAGTGGTTAAGTTCACGTGCTCCACTTCGGTGGCCCAGGGCTCCATCAGTTTGGATCCTGGGCATAGACATGGCACTGCTCATCAGGCCACACTGAGGTGGCATCCCACGTGCCACAACTAGAATATACAACTATGCACTGGGGGGCTTTGGAGAGAAAAAGAAAAAAAAAAGATTGGCAACAGATGTTAACTCAGGTGCCAATCTTAAAAAAAAAAACCCTCTAGTCTCCACTCTCCTTAGTTTTATTTTGTTGTTTTACCCCTTCAGGCTTAATTCACTTATTTTCATTTTAAATAAGAATAGAAATGAAAAAGAATGAAAAGTTATAGTTTTTCTTTGATTATAATTTTGACCAAATCCCGTAAGTTTGATACTAAATATAGCAGACCGGTGAAAAATGCAAACTCTATAGACAGACTGTTTTATCTCAAATCCAGCTGCATCACTTATTCTGTGTGGCCTTGAGAAAGTTACTTGACCTCTCTGTGCCTCAGTTTGCTTAAGCGTAAAAGGAAGATGATAATAATACCACTTCAGGATTTTTTAGAGCATTAAATGAGATAATATATGTAATTATAACAGTGACTGACATAGTAAGTGGTGAATAAATGCATAGTATGCCACCTTTTCATTTTCTAAGCAATCTGTGTTTTTAGTTTGAATTCTGTTTACCCCGGTTATTAGGTCTTTAATGATTTTTATTAATTGCTTGTTTTATTGCACTAAAGCTAGAGAATCTGGCCTATAAAATTTATAGCAATGTAGCTTTTGACATAGACAGATGAACGAGGAAGGGAATTACATTTATTGAACATTGCTAGACATTGTGTTGCCGTGCTTGCTTGTTTTCAGAGGTTTATTATGGAAATACAGGAACCTGATACATGTTCGTCTGTTAGCTAGTCTTGTAACTGCTCTGCTACGATGCTACACTTAAATTTGCTATTTTGTGTTTTATCTTTAGAGCGCACACACGCGCGCACACACGAACATCCGCCATCTTCCTGGGGTTGCACACCTGCTTGGCTCTCCTCCAAAAAGTAGTTTACTGAAAACAGGAGGAAGACGTCGTGGAATTACTTGGGTGCTAAACAGATATTCCTAATATTCCCAGATTCATCTACGAGAGAGGAAATGACTTCCCCACATGGTTTTTAAGTGACTTAACGAAGAAGGGGACCTGGCCTCTAAAGCTAATTCTAGGATGCATTTTTCATGAAGCATCTAAAAAAATGGCATGGAAGATAACTGAATGAGATGGGTCAACATTTAGCACCCCCTTCATTTAAGAGACGGCTGAAGTGGTCTAATTTAATGTGTGCTGAAAGGTCTTTCTGAGCCAAAATCTTGTTTTTATTGGCCTTCTTGATTCCTTTCCTTAAGACATGAGTTCTCACCCTTGGCTGCTCATTTTTAACTACCTGGAGAAGTTTAAAAAATAGAATGGATGCCGGGTCTCACCCGAGCCGAATGAACCATCCTCTCTGTGGAGGAGGGAACTTGGGCACTTTTCACATGATCTTCAGATGATTCTAACGTGTGGCCGCGGTTGAGAACCACTGGGTTAAGACATTATCTGCCAAGTCCCCAACAAAAAGGGCATACTGAAGACCTTGCACACAGTCTTAGCTCTCAGCATTGAGCCACCTCCCAGTTTAGCCAAAAACAGAGAGACTGAAAGAAGAGGCTACGGGGTGGAGACATTGGTGGAGAGTTTAGAAAAAGCTTGGAGTTTGGAGACTGAGAAAGGAGGAGAGAACTGAAGAGGTGGAGGTATAGGAGACACTGGGCAGCTACCACTAAGCTGGGAACCTGCAGGACATGAGGGAGGACCTGGGGGTGGGGAGACGTAGGGGTCAGATGGAGGAAGTCGGTTGCAAAGCAGAGAAGAGGTGAAAGAGAGCTCACGTCTCCGCAGAGCCGATCACGCACAGGATGCTGTGCTGAAACCTTTGCAGACGTGAGCTCGCTCAATTCTCACAACTCCCCTCTAAAACAGGAGCTATCTTCCCCATGTTAAAAACGGGGAAATTGAGACTTAGAGCCATTAGCCAACTTTCTACCAACTCAGTAGGCGAGGTAGATGTGAATTCATGCTCGTTCCTCTAGCTAGCTGTGTCCCTGGGGTGGCACGAGAGACCCTACCTTCTGCAGACTTCCCGAAACTGGTTCTGGTTCCAGGAATGGAGTTGTAACAAGTTCTCGGTGTGATAGTTACGCCCCTAAATGTTTCAGGCCTGGTCGCTTATACACCAGCTCTTCTCAAACTTCAGTGAGTCTGTAACTCTCTGGGGATCATGTGAAAATGCAGATTCCAACTCAGTGGGTCTAGGGTGAAGCCTGAGATTCTGCATTTGCAACAAGCTCTCAGATGATGCCCAAACTGCTCAGCCTCAGACCGCAGTTGGAGCAGCAAGTTCCTCTACCACGCTGCCCAGAACCTCACCCATACGGAGGCCAAAGCTTGAATCCCAAACAGTCAGGATTCTGCAAGCAGCTAGGCTAGCCTGAACACTCAAAGGCGTGTCTGCTAATAGCTGCTCAGCTGGCTTCTCACCAGGGGAGCAGGCTCGGCTTGCTCATCTGTCAGAGGAAAAAGCCAAAGCCATTGGCGAGCACCTGCTCCGCGCCCTCAGGAAGCCAGCACTGAATTCAGCCCCACAGCAGCCGAGCTGCGGAGAGAGAGGATTTACAGACAATTGCCTGCAACCAGGGTCCGGCACAGGCCCCAGCACACGGCCTGTAACCAATTCCGTTTATGCCAAATGGCTGGACCTTGGAAATTGCAAGGAAAATAGCTAACCTCCCAGAGGTGGGGGTTGGGATCTTTTTCTTCCTCTTTTTTTAATCAGTACAACATTTGGGATCTATTACAGTGACTTTTAGGTTTTCCTGGTGTGTGGGCTTTACGAGATTTCACCTTCATTTGGGAGTATTTCAGATTTAGGAGTTTAATTCTGTTATCTTCCTTCCTTGATCATAAAAACAAAGGTACTGACCGAGAACTTGTCACTCCAAGAGGAAAAGAAATTGTTTTTCTCCATTATCTCCAAAAGAAGCTTGGTTCTTTGTGAAAAATTAATCACCCTATCTTTTACAAATTTAAGCTCATTGGCATCACAGGGGAAATTATCCGTTCCACACTTGAATCAAGCAAAAGCAAGTCCATACGCCTGGTCCTTAATCTCTCTTAGTTTTCTTCCAATTAGATGCAATCTTTTTCCAATACTCTAATTAATACTTCCACATTAAATATTAGGCCTTGCAAGAGAAAAATCATCTGTAATATAGTCGCATCAAGCCAAACAGGATTTCAAGCCCTTGCCCTTAATCTTTCTTTCAATTTTCTGCCATTTAGAAACAATTTTTTCCCCAACACTCTAATGAATGCAAATGATATTCGTGATTAGTTAGTATTATGCTAATCTGAGCCTGGAATTTACCTAAATCTGCATGGTGTTGTCTGAGCACCAGATTGCTTTGGGTTTCTGAGGAAAATTACATTAGCCTGCCAGATGTACAAAACATGATAGAGTAGAAATCTGAGCAAATAATCAAGATTACATTAGTTTTGTTTCTTAATGAACAACTGTTGGCATTAGGGATTACAGACAAATTATGGTTTTCCTCTCTGAGCTCAAGCAGCTAAGCAGCTGTTGTGAAGGTCCCCTTTTCCTGACTACCCCTAAATAGATTGGGAGCCGCCAGGGCAGGGGAAAGCATCTAAAATTTCACATAATTTAATTTGTTCCATTACAAAGTAATCATCACTCCGAGGCCCACAGCTAACCTCCAAATTTCCCCCCACCAACCTCTCTCTGGAATGCGGGAGCAATTCAAGGGAGAATCGGGGACAGAAACTCAATGTGCTTTTCTTCTCTCCCGGCTTGGAGGGACGTGGGTTACATGCCGCCGAGGCGTACCTGTACCCTCTGGGCCACTTTCCAAAAGGGTGCCTGCCTAATTCCTGCTACTTGGGTGACACAGATGGAATGCTGCTGATAAGGATTATGTAGGTAACACAGTACATCTGGCTACAGTCTCAGAGGCTGGGTAAACCAGAAACTTGCAGAAACAGCAGCCATCTGAGCTTAGACCCTTGTCCTATGTTATTTGATCCATGTCTGTGAAGTTTCACTATAATGAGATCCTTGTCCTGCAGTGGATGTGTAGTGTGTGGTATGGTGGTAGCGGTGGTGGTGATGTGTAGGTAGGGGCGTTTTAATAGCCCATGGCCCTGTTCCTGGACATTTTTCCTTTAAATCAGTCAGCAAAATAGCAGGGCTGTTGGTGTGGATTTCTCTGCTCAATTCGAGCACCCTCACTTACAGCACGACGCCTTCTTCTATGTGCTATTTTCAGGTCAAGAACCACGCTCTCTCCTGCATGGGAAGTTTGCACATATTGATCCCTCTGCAGAAGTTAATCTTATCCCCTCTCTTATTTGCATCTGGAGAAACTACACTGCCTTCAAGATGAGATAGATGCCTCTCTTATATAGTTCCATGGCAGCCAATACTTTACCAACAAAGGACTTGTCACCTTGCATTCTACACTAGACATAAGCTCCATGAAGAAGGGAACTAAGTCTGCCTTGTTCATACAGCATTTTTTGTACATGCTCTATGAAAATTTGTTGACAGAATAAGTAGATTTACGCAGTTGCTAATGCAGTGCTAATGGGAAGGGAAAGGTTTGGGTCTCTCTACCATTGTAAAGATGGATGTTCTAAACGATAAAACATTAGCAACAAGGTCATCACAAAGATATTTATGTTTTGTATAGAGGCTTAGGATCTGTCAACCCATGGCCTTGTGTTTTGGGGCAAGATAAGTAATGAAGGACAGGTGTTTATGTCTGTGGACACAGGCAGCTCTTGACTTGCTCTACTTGGCTGAGCATGGCTGCCTTGAGAATGGAACTTCTTTTCCTCCCTCCTGTACCTGCCTCTATGATCATTCCCCACCAACTGAGAGGCCCACTCCTGGTAAGAGTCTCACTGATTAACACTACCCATTATTCAACTAGATTCCCCAGCTCTCATCGTGATCTAATATCCAGTAGAGGGATTGGGGATGGACTGGTGGGATAGAAGAAATAGAGTAGAAACGAGAAAGGGAATAGGAAGATGTCTCTTAGGTCCACCTTCAGTCCTAACCCCCAACCCCCACTACTTCTGTCCTTCAGCCTCCCTGCTCAAGAGAGCCATGGAAAGAAATTCAAGAGAGGAAGATGGAGAGAAGGGGAAACCAAGTCATAGGTGAAGGAAAGCTACAGGACTGCTCCCTCTCCTCCTTGCCAATATTAGGAAAATGAAAGAGAAAGGGGGCAGGAGGGAGGAGTAAAGGTTACCTACTACCCCTCCTCCACCCTCTGTGTACCCTCCAGAGGCTGCCAGGCCATATTGCCAATTCTCAACTCTCCTTTCTGGATTAGAGTAGTGCGGTCCACTCTCTGTCCCTTGGAGATGCAAGATTCCTTCTCCCCTCTGAGAAAGGGGCTCTTTGAAGGAGGAAGGGCCCTTCCCCGGAATGGAAGGGTGCTATGCTCCTGGCCCCAGTTGCCTAGAGCCTAAATTGCACCTGGTACACTGTGGGTGAAATCGTCTTTGACAGGTCCTTTGAGGACATACTGAACGTGTTACAAAATTTCTATGGACTGAATTATAGTGAGCTCTTAGAGCACAACTCATTTGTAAGTTGCATGTGTGTTTGAGGGTGCCTCTATGAAAAGCAAGACTGACTTTATTTATAAATTTATATATTTATTATTATACATTTATATAATTTATAAATTGTGTGTCCAAAGCACTAATGATGGGCTAAGAAACTGGAAGTTAAGGTAAGCTTGATCTCATTCAACAAGTCTTATAGAATGACTGCCCCCCTCCCCTGCCCCTACACAAACACACACACACACGGGTACTGAAGGTTGAGAGAAGAAGTCAGGAGAGGAAGTGTAAGGCTAAGGAAGATCCTATCTGTTCTCCAGAAATTTACCAATGAGTTCAGGGAAAAATTGAATTAAGTGACATTAGTAGTACACAGACTAAAATGAACAGGAGCTCAGAATCTAGGAGAAATCACTTTGTCAGAACAAAAGATGTGCAAAGTCTTTGTGTAATTCAATTGAGCTAATTGCTCTGTTGACCCTAAAGCCACTGATTTGACTGCTAAGAATCAGTTCCTTAATGTGTAGTTTCTGGGGTTTTTTGAGGGGAGAGGGAGGAGGGGCAGTCTTGTTTTTTAACATTATATTTTGTTTTCCTTATTTGTAGACCTTATTTATTGTAAAGCATTTCATTGTGAAGCATTGTGATTACATTTTATTTGCAGTTAACAGTTAATACTAACATGAGGACTGGCTATATACTGAGCAAGGTCCTTTACATGTATTAATGCATCTAATCCTCGGAACAGCGCTACCAAGCTGATCCTGCTACTAGCCCCAAACAGAACAGTCGAGGAAACTGGGACACAGAGAGGATAATCATTTGTCTACGTTTATCCAGCTGGTTGATAGCATATTTGGGATTTGAACCCAGGTGGTCTGGCCTTAGAAGCCCAGATCTTCAACCTCATTCCATCACCTTATTTACAAAATAAGGGCATGTCCTATAGGCACTATTTCTCAGGTGAAGATAAGAATTCATTATGCTTTTAGACACAGACCCAGCCCAGTAGCCACTACCTACTTTGTGCCCTCCTATTCTTCCAAGGGCTGACTGGGCGGATTCTCTCATCCTTAGAGCAGCTCAGAGGAGAAACACCCAGTGGAATGTTCTCCAGTCGGGCCACAGACCAAGACCACAGCCCCCAAAATAATCACTCTCTTCTAATGAGTATGAAATTCCTTCAAAAGGCGGGGCTCAAATAATAAAAGGCCTCTAAACACAAGAATCCGGAGCACTTCTATGCAGATATTAAATTCAACCTCAAAAGAGAACTTTGACATTCTCTCAGTATTTTTCAAACCATGTATTATGACCCGCTAGTGGGTCAAGATATGAATATAACTAGCACCTTCTCTTAAAAAGATGACATAGAATGAAATAAAAACTATTAAAAGTACACTTCAGGCATTAGGAATAAAGATTGTTTTATGAATACTTAATTTTCATCCTATGTATTTATATATGTGTGTACTAGGTTCTGATGGGAGGCCCAAAAAAGTTAGTAACCGCCGCATTTCCTTGGCTTCTTACCGTGGCTCAAGGAAGTAGGCAGGACTTAGATTACACGGCTTGCTTATGCGTACAGACCAGTTTAGGGACATCCATCCAGCTCTTTTGATTCCCAGTACAACTGTCATTCCACTGCCCCCATTGATTCAGGACAAGAAAATGAAGCAAACCAAAGAAAGTAGTGACACCCCGTCAACCCAGCTGTGGATGATACTTCAGAGGAACAGGGACAGAGCAGAACAAAATAGGGTTCAGAGGACCCCCCCCCCCGCCCACTCTTTCTGGAGCTCTCCAAGGTAGAGTCAAGAAGGGTATCCAAGAACTTCCAGTTATAAGATGAATAAGTTTCGGGGATCTACTATACATCATGGGGACTATAGTTAACAATATTGTATTATATACACAAAATTTGCTGAGAATAGATCTTAAGTGTTCTCACCACACACACATGCAAAAGGTAACGAAGTGAGGTGATGGAGGTGTTAATTAACCTTATTGTCCTAATCATTTCATAATATATAAGTGTATCAAATTATCACATTGTATACCTTAAACTTACATAATGTTGTCAAATATCTCAAGAGAGCTGGAAAAATAATAAATAAATAAGTGGTATCTAAAACTATTTTTCAGTCTTTCCCAAGGCCTCTCAGAAATGGTAGTTTTATCCAGAATAAGACTTCTTATGAAAATGTCAAGTTTCTTTGCTTTGGCTACAATTACATCAACCCCACATGGTAACATGGGTTGTAACGTGCTGTTCAGAAGTTCTTTGATGTCTGGTTAACCATAGTTGAGTGGGAAGTGCCAACAACCTGACTTAATCATGGCGTTGTCCATTATTAGCTGTGTAAATTGGGACAAACTATCTAAACCCTCAAAGCCTCAGTTTCTTCTGCTGTAAAATGGGAGTTAACGTGTACTTTTCAGTGTTGTTGCAAGAATTAAATAAGATAATCTATATGAAGTACCTAGCAGCAAACCTGGCACGTAGGAGTGCTTAATAGATGGCAGTGTCTGAAAACTCAAGAACTCACAGTTCAATAAATGCAACGTGTTCAGTTAGTGGAATCTCCCAAAATATAGGATAGAGGTGGAAACATAATCAAAGAAGGTCTTTTTTGGACAATGTTGGGACTGTTACCGTAGCAATCAGCCTCTACGGGATACCCATTTCTTGAGACATTGGGATGCTCTTTTCCTATTCCCTGCTTAAGGAGATGGCGTTGGCCAAAAACTTTCCAACGCTCGATAATTATTCACTTTACCCATGGATAGTCCTACAGCCAAGAGTTTAGAGGATATTAATCAATACATCAGCAACATTTCCCTACACCCAGGCTACTGTTTGGAATTCCCTATTAAGGCTTAGGAAAAAGCCAATGTGGCATAAGCAAATGTTTTCAAAGCATCTGCTAAGAAAAGCACACGTGAGGGAGATAAAGTGAAGGGAGCCATCCCAAACCGACAAATGTGGCCTGGCTGCTAGTTCTGAACTGATTGATTGATCTGTTAATTAATTTATGATGGGGCAACAATAATTACAAGCTACTGTTTGTCAGCCAAATCACTTGTGATGAAGTCAAAGGTTCACATCTGTGTGCATGTCCCGAGGATCAATGCATCAAATTAGCTTTGTTGGCTTTTTTCCCACTGAAAGCTAACATGTGTCATCAATATTCCTGCATTTGCGTGTGTAAACTAATTGATTGAACATTCGTGCTACATAAACATGTGGTTTGTATTATGTGAGGTACCATTTATAAACATCTCTGGTGCCAAAAAAATGAATAGCCTCACATAAGATAATTAATATCTTATTGGAAAAATAAAATGGCCATTTAGTGTCATTCCTTCTACTTATGGATAAAAAAGCATTGCTGACTCTTCAAAAGTCTTGGTCGTTATTGTATCGCCCAGCATTCTACAGTTCCACCTGAGAGCAAATCAGAGGAAATTTTACAGAGAAGGTAAAAGAAGTTTATACGAGGTTATTCAGGTCTATCAATAATAGCAAACAACCTGTGATTCTAGAAAATCACAATAGTTATTGTCCTCTGCAATGCATGCTATAGCATATATGATGCTATTTTTAGTCTCATATTCTCCCACCTGTACCTACCCAAAGACCAAATTTGAGAAATGTCAGTTTATTTCCCCCTGCATAATTTCCCACCAGATTAGCTGTCAGTATCAGCATTAAACCCTGAAACTTGATAAGAACAGTTGAGGACACCCGGAAGGTAAAGTGAAGACTGCTCATCTTGTAGTCACAGCTCTTTCACTGCTCCTTCAAACCAGAGGCTGTGATTTGGAAGGGAGAACAGTTCTCCTGGTTGTAGCAGTGACTGGAGTGTTTGGGAGCAAAAGCAATGGTCCACACTCAAATTTTTCTCCCATCTCTCTCTACCATCACTTCACGTTAAAATATCCAAAAAGAAGCTTGGGAGGGGTGAAGTAAACAAAAGCAGTTGTGGTATCACTAGTTTCTGCTAGATGTGGAAATACGTTTTATTTAGAGGGCTAGTCTCTGGCTGAGGGGGCTCTGATATTTGGATTACAGAACATTATCCCAAATTCACTTTCCCACAGCACCAAGGGAAAGTGATCACAGGAATAGGGGTTCGCGACCCTCCAGGCTCAGAACATCAGGCTGCTGAGTTCCAGTGCTGGAGCACTCAGTGCTGGCATTGGGAAGCAGTGTTCTTAGTTTTCATTCAGACACCGACTTATAGTGGTTGAAACATGGCCCAGTCCAAATAGATGCCTTTTTCTCTTTATCTCCTCAAAATCACTGAGAAGCAGTTATTTCTTAACAAATGCTTGGGTACCTTCTTTCTCACTTTCCCAAAGGCCCATGTCTCTCCATATTCTCCCCATCCCATTTTAAGTTTTTGTTGTTCTCACCATGTTCCCCAAGCCCTCATCCAAACCCCAAAAATTAAAGTGTCCAGTCTACAACCAAGGCCTTGCCCAACGTTGCCATAAGGGTAACACACACGGAAAAATAATTGAAACCTTAGAGTGGAAAAATAATCCTCTTAAATGAAACTTATTTCATCAAAAATAAAAAATTAGGGCTAGCCCCGGTGCCTAGTGGTAAGGTCAGCATGATCCGCTAGGGTAGCCAGGGTTTGGTTCCCGGGCGTGGACCTACACTACTTGTCTATCAGTCGTTGTGCTGTGATGGTGGCTCACAAACAAAATAGAGGAAGTTTGGCCACAGGTGTTAGTTCAGGGTGACTCTTCTTCAGCAAAAAAAAAAAAAAAAAAAGAGAGAGAGAAAGAAAGAAAAAAAGAAATTAAACAAAAACTCACTTAGTCCAAGTCAACTTCCTTTGGTTGTTTATCCCCCAAAGTACATCAGCCTTTTCCAAATTCTCTAACTTATTAGACCTTGAGAGGTCTTCATTACCATGATGAAGGTAGAATTAAGAAAATAGGAGGTGATGGTTGCTGACAAAGATGGCCTATTCAATAACCATGAGCCTTTCTGCTTGAAGGGAAATACAAATTTGCTGCTTTTGCTTCTGGGCCTTCTTCCCACTCTCACTCTCAGCTTTAAAACTTTGCTGCTAATTCCACCATCATTCCTACCTGCCTCTAGCACATTTAAGTTTTATCTTGGAAAGGGAGGTACGGTGATTCATAACTTGAGCCACAAATTAGGAGCCCCTCGTCACTGATCAACTCAGAACTTGAGCGCCCATTGAGATCCCTGTCTCCATCAGTAAGATGGGATAGTAACCGTCTTGATGCAATTTAAGTTATTTATTAAGGGCCTTTTATGTGCAAAATGCTGTTTAGAGCTGGTAAATAAGACCCAGTCTCCAACCTCTTGACACTTATAATTTTGGTTGCACCCCTGAGCCACTAAATAACGTAAGACAAATCTTATATTCCTACATAATCAATGTCATATAATAAAGTGGGTTCATTTGTGTGGGGACATTCATACAGCCTACATACAGCGTAAAAACATAGCAAATACGCTAGCATTTCAGTTCAAACAGTGGATGATTGTTACCTCTAACGATCCTGAAAATAAGAGGAAAAAAATCCCATTTATAGCATGATGTGCTGTCCATTACATTATATGACAAACTAAATCTTTCCTATGATAATATATGCTATGCGAGTTAAAATAACTTTGTTGAAGAATTATTACGGTATGAGTCTTTTGTGGTACAAGTGAAAGAGCAAACATAGCAATGAAAAATCTAAGAACTGAACTGCAAGATAGTATAGACGACATTTTGGAAATCTTCTTTATTTCATACCCTCCCATTAAATGAGCAAAAGGAGGTGATGGGTATTATTATTACTGCTACAACATGAGATGTTGGTGAACTAGTAGTGCATTGTTATCTGAAGTTTAGCAGCAGAATTTGCAAAGAGCGTCACATAACATTTTAGACGGCCAGCATTTTCTCCGTCACCTAGTGGAAATTTACCATTATCGCAAGCTCCAGAACACTGGCAAAATTCTGGGAAGCTTTTCTTCACCTACCCATGTTTACCACCACCAGATAATAACATGTGTACCTTCGATTTGTTTTGCATTTTATAGTTTTCGGTCGTTTATTATGTACTATCTCATTGGAGCCCCACAAGAGCCCCAGGAGATAAACAGATATCATCAAAACCTGAAAATGGAAACGCTTTGCTTGCCAATTTCTTTCCAAAAAATTTCCCCAGATGGCTTATGACTATAGCGAGTCTAATTGTCTTGAGGAAAGATGAATGGAATCACATTTCCAAAGAATTCAGCCACCTCCAATCCCAGAGCTGTACAATCCTCAGACACAGCTCGGGAGAGTGAGCTGGCCCCCTGAACACACAGGGAGAGCTGAGCCTCAGAAAGAGGTCAGGCTCGAAGCTGGAGGCGCAGGCAGGTGCAGAGCAGGCGGTGGCAAAACCTGACCGTGGTCACAAATCATGAGTCATAAGCCAGGTCACTGGATGAAACAGTTGATCGGGTTCTCGGGGAGGAGCAGGCAAACTTCGACTTTGTGGATTTCAGTGTCCTTGTGTTCCCCTTCCCTCGTTATTAGTGGAGTGCATTTCAGCAAGTTGCTTAACCTCAGGGTCCAGTGGCCTCATCTGTAGAGTGGGGCTGGTAATGCCTGTTTTATTGTGCTGTGCTGATGACTGAATGAGACGACTGAAATAAATTGCCACCCAAAGTACCTGGCCAACACCTGGCCAATAGGAAGCCCTCAACAATTGTTAATTTCTTTTACCCTTAAAATCATAGTAGTTAATGTTTAAAATTAAGCTCATGTGTAACATTAGCCATTCAATCTTTCTAAGTGTAAGGAAATATTTCAGGAGGCTCTGCTTTTAAGAAATCTCCTATAATTTGAAATGGAAAATACCAAATTTTTAGGATTCATTTATGTATGCCGTTCCCACAAAAGAAGTTTATATGAACTCAAAAAGCCAACATAGTTATGAAAGCCCCATAGAAAAATGCTACAGTTACAGTCACTTCACCTACCCTGTGTATTTTGGGGGGACCTACTAAGTGCTCAGATCTGAGGCTGCATAAATGGTCACAGCTTATCCTAGCCCCCTTGGGTATGTGTTATGAACTTGGTATTTACACTGCATTCACCAGGTGCCTCACCGACTCCATCTCATTCATCCTCACGACAGGTTGGAGCGACAAGTAATGAGTATGATTATCTGCACTTTACAGCTGGCTCTCCCAGCCGTGAGGGGAGCAAATTCATTTGCCAGAGGTCACCAAATCTACATTTCCCAGGATTCAGCCCTGCGCTCATAAACATGTCCATTATGCTACAACCTCAGAAAATGAACATCATAGTAAGAAGCTAAAAAAAATTTCTTTCTAAATAAAGTCACGTTTTAGAGAAGTGCTGGGTTAAAACTTATGCTAAAACAGTGAGAAATGAAAATTGTTATTAAAGCTGCCCCATTATAAAGCATGCTAAGTGTAAGCTGAAATAATAATAATTATCATAACTAACATTTATCGAGCACTTTCTAGTCTCCTGGCTCTTTGCTAAGCACTTAAAATGCAATAAAACTTAAAATGCTTAAAGTCAGTGAAATATATGGTATAGCTACATATATCCCTTAATAGAACTTTTGTGAAAAGAACTTTTGCACCAAAGGTGCATTATCCTGACTATTTTACACATTGGGATGCAACAGAGGAATCAAATTCTCTTTCACTGGTCTGGTCTATCTTCCTATATCCAAGCTCACTTTCTCAGCCCCTCAGAATGTATATTACAAACCATACTACAGAAAACGTCACAAAATAATCATCTCAGGGAATTTTTTAAAAACACCTAAAGGTAGTGATCGACACCATTCAGCTATGTTCCAGAAATATGCTGTAGTTTCAATGACGTTGTGAGCATCAGATATCTTTGTTGACTAGTCTCTCAACTGGAAAATCAACACCCGCTTTCCCACAGATAGAAGAGATAACGCTCCTTGAGAACATGACCCTTCGCTTCCAAAAAGGAACTGGAAAAGAGGATAGACAGGCGCTTGTGTTCCTTACTCTCTGATTAAATTAATAACCATCTAATCACTATTTATTAAGATTGGATCCAAAGCATATTTTCCTTATCCAAAGTTTATATGCTGTATTTGTTATGCAGAGACGTAAGTGAAAATAAATCATGGAAAATAAAATAAAAATCATTCCCAGATAAGAAAATGTCTTAGAAGAACAGTAATGTATTTAACCTCATCTTCCATATAGTTCATTTTTATTTAAATATGCTAAAACGGTATTACAAATGAGAATACATCACTAAAGAATATAGGTATGGAAGAGGGGTAATGAAAAAAGTGCAATTTGTCTATGAAAAAATCTGCAACATTAAAAAAGTGTTAACATTTTTTACAGATGTTGAAATCATTTTTTTCACTCAGACATTATCATCATCATCATCGTCATTGTTTCTTTACTCAGGAACTGGTACTTCATAAACTATTAGTCTTTATCCATGTCATTAATTGTACAGCAGATGGATTAGGTAACGGCAATGCTAACATTCAACTACAGGCTTAAAAAAGAGTATTGAAAAGATGCATTGACTACCTTTCACAATGACTGACATATGTACAAAGGTAATACCTGCATATTTACTAACATTATACAGCAAATGGAAATCATTCAGAAGCCTTCGTGAGTGTGATGAGTACCCCTGCCTGTAACACTGGGACATGAGTTTGATTCCAGAATAGAGAGACAGCCTTGGTTGTCCCCACACCTAGAACATTGCCTGGCATATAGAAAGTTCTTAACAGATAGTTGTTGAATGAAACATAAATTTTATAGCTTCTAATTCTGGAAATAGTTTCAACATATACACATAATATCTTCAGGCCACTAGTTGATGTGGTTTTTATCTGTGTAGTGTCTATTAGTTTCAAGTACATTTCTATATTCAATTACACTTCTAAATGAAATAAAATAAAATTTGAAATTAAATAAATATTGAATTTTGATTTTCAGGTATATCTTTGCTTGGCTGGTAGATTACTGTAGGAGCTTAAACCTGGTTATTAGGCTAGGCGGAAGCCTTCTCATATATATTTTTAGCATATTAATTAGACTGTTTAGGAACTCTTCTGCTTATGGTAAAGTAAAATATACTAGTTCCAGTATTTGTAAAAAGATATATTAATTTTAGAATTTTCAGTTAAAAATAGTTAATTGTAAGCCTAAGTTTGCCTCAACTTCTCAAAGATCTCAGAGAATTATTTATCGTAAAGACAGTCTCTTCATTGTTGTCATACCTATATTGACATTTGCTGTCAAGCCACTTAATTAAAATTTGTATTGAGAACAGAATTTTATGTTTAAAACAGTCAAACAAACGATAAATTGGACACCTTATTAATATTGTCTTAAGCCAAATGATAACACCATATAAAAGAACTGTATTTTAACACCAATTTCTCAAAAAGTAAATTATTTTCTTTTGAGAAAAATAAAACGTACATTACAACTGAGTAGATTCATTGGTGTTCAACCAAGAATCACCTTTGTGCCTTTGATAATATGAGATCTAGTTCAATTTTTATGTTTATGTGTCTGTTTACTTCGAATAATATTTACCAGACGATGAGAATTTCAAGTCTCATAGACTGGCAATTAATTTTTCAAATTAAAATTTTATGAATTAATATTTAAATAATTGTCTTTCTTGATTATGATAAATTTATAAATGTCCTGCCTGGTTCTGATGGGATCAAAGGATTAGACTTATGAAATTCAGGAAAAAAAATAATGTCTGGTGCATACTCGTTACCCTGAAGTTCCAAATAGCTAACAAAGAAGTTGCAATAGGTCTCCTGGAGAGCTTTAAATAAGCAGTACGAAATAGAATGGAAAGTCCAAAAACTGTTTTTGTTAGCTTTATTTTTCAGTGGTTCAAAAGGAAACATACAGCATCATCAAAAACTGTTAATGAAATAGTTCTATTTACAAGATACGTCTTTAACACATTCCAAGTGGTATTTTTAAATAATGTGAAAGGTCATCAACAGAACTCTAAATATAGCCAACCAACTGTAATTGAAACTGCTTACATGATTTTTTTTCCTTGAAAGAAGTTACACGCAAAACAACCTAAAGAAGTAAAACATATAGGGAGGCATCATTTTAAAAACTGCATGTATGGAGATGATATTTAACATACACACACATACACACACATGAGTTTACTCTTCTTGTACTTGTTTATTTTTAGCTGTCTCAATAAAATGTTTTTCCACCCTCTGTTTTACTAAAACATGCCTATCTAGGAAGGAAAACAGATGTAGAATTGGACAACTACGTCTTGTTTGGGTTTTTTCCCTGTCAAGTAGAATTTATGATCATTGTCGCACAATCAGAGAATCTAAGTGAAAGAGACAATAAGTCAGGAACCAATTGCTGGGACGTTTTAACACTGCAGCTTTGGAATTCAGGATTCGGGTCCTAAAACTTCATTTGATTAAGCCAAATAAGGATACAAAATTCTTACACAAAAACCCCAGAGTAATTGTAAAAATTAAAAAAGCAGTGTCATAGTGAGAGACGAATTACAAAAACCAGTTTGGAAGAAACTTAAAACACCTTTTAAAAATAGTCCTTAAAATGCAAAACAGGAGAATCATGATAAAGCAGCTGCCAGGTACTTCCTTCTCTCTTCCACTATATTGCCAATGATAAGCAATAATTTAGTTCGATTAATTAGGCTTTCCACAAAGCATCTGTCATTCCAAGTTTTCAATGACACATTAAATATTAATCCCTTAGACATTTTTCTCAAATTAACAAAGTTTATTAAAAGTGAGTTGTCCTTAATAAGAAACTTACATACTGTTCATGCAACCTAATGAAGATTAAATATGAAAATAATTTATGCAAAAAATTTTGACCTAATATTTTATCTCTGAACCTGTCCCTATATGTACATATTCTGCCATCTTCTCAGGCAACAAAAGAACAGAATTTTAAAAAGTGAATAGTCAGCTTATACGAAGCTTTAACACTAGTATCCACAAAACGCTTCTCTTGGGAAGCTATGATCTCTCTGCACAGAACCAGAATGATGAAATTTAACGGCAAAATATGTACCGTGATTATCTGACTATACCCATATTAATCCCAGTGTTTAAGTAAAAGAAGTTAGAGCAAAACCTTGGACTTTTCCGACAGAAAAATGTTTCATTTAGTAAAAATAGTGATTTTAAAATTCACTTCTGGAAACATCCTAAAATGAGAGTTAAGAGGCGCGATAATTATTAAAACATCACTTCCAAGTCTTAGTACAGTCACATCGAGCAAATCTTTTACGTAAACATTTCGCAAGATCTCTCACCAAATATCTGCCAGTTATTTTAAGAGTTCATTGCACCGTGTACGCACACAGTGCTCAAGTTTAACGAGAGATACAGCCATGAATGAAGACCTGCCACTCTGGAGTTTATAGCACTTGTAAAACATACTCCAAATGGAATAAAATGGTTGAGAGAGAGAGGAAAGGAGTCAGGCTGCTCTCTCTCCTTGAGAACTGCCCTTCCTTTCGGAAACAGAGCACTCAAAACAGCAACAAGTAGCAGCGGCAGAAAAGTTTTCCTTCAGGCTCACACATCTCGCAGGAACCAGAAAGTGCAGAGAAGAACGCAGTGTGCAGCGAAGCCCTGTACCCAGTGTGCTCTCAGGAAGAGCCCAGAAGCAACAGCATAATGTCCACCTTTCGGGAAATTCAAACACGTTCATAAGAAACCCTTTTGCCTAGAAGTCCTGCCAGAAGCCAGGACTAATCGGAAGGCGCTCCCTCCTGTCTGGGCACTGGGGATGAGCTGACCACCAGGGCTGGCCATACCCCTCACTACCTAGAATAAAGTGCCCATTGTCTCACACTGTACTAATTGTGAGAAAACAGCCCGTGCAGTAAGCATAATAATTATCAAAGCAAGCAAGCAAGAGCAGTCAAGACGCAAATGAAAGGGGCAGAAGGAAAGAAAGAAAGAGCGAGACAGAGAGAGAAAGAAGCAGAAAAGAAAGAACATAAATGCTCAGATGAATTAACCCAAGGATGAATTTAATATTCATACTGGAATGCTTGCCTGCAGAAGGTTTCCCCATTCATGTCACGACTATTGCGTACAAGAGACCATTGTCCACACAACAGAAATCAGTAGACTGAAATTTTTCATGTAGCACTTTTTGATGTGAAAGCTTTTCTTTCCCAAAACTACGGCCTCTAATCCCAGCATTCTGATTAAAGAAAGTTACAACTTCTCTCCTCCCTATATTATTTTTAAAGCTGAATCACAGGATTCATCCATGTCCTGAATTTTTATGCTTTTTTTTTCCTCTTCCCCAAATTTGCAGCTGGACAAATATGAGGATTAAAAGAAAAAAAGACAAAAAACCAGCAACAACAAACCCACACACATTTGCTGGAGCAAAGAAAAATAATGAACTGAATATGCATATCCTCATTAACTAAATTTAATTACGCTGAGTGGCACAGTAATCAGTGGTTGCTCCAGTTACAGTATTCATTGAAAGGGAGGTGGATTCCAAATTAAGGCGAAGCGTGGGGGACAGTCGCATACTGATGAGGGAACCGCACACAACATGATACAATACACTATCTAAATCATTATTCAGAGCAGCCAAAGAAAGAAGTACATTACTCTGTTTTAAGACTAATGCAAGAACAATTAGCCAAGAAGGCTCCAGTCCCCCACTGACTGCCCCACCTTCATACATTTCACACCAGCCAGCCTGGGGCCGACTGTACCATTTGCATTTTTCTTTTTTCAGAAAAGTGAACAAAAACTCACACCGCCTTTTTAAAAAAGAAGGCCTATGTCCCTGGCCACAATAGCGAGGAAATCCTATCTAGCACACTGATGTGCGGAGGCACCCCAGGCTCCCACAACTTGAGCTTGAACTTTCCGCAGGCAGCGAACTTTATAACACGTGCATGGAACAATAAAGGAGGAGCTCAGAAGAGAGGAGGGGGGGAGTTTTGGGGGTGGGTGAAAAAAAATGTTATCACGCCAAACTTACCATCCACCAGGTCCTGGCTGACATGTCATAACATAGCTGCCATTTTATGGAGCTGTCCGATGTTTTCCCAGCCATTATGCTGTCAGCAATCTTCATCAGATGCAGCTCAATGGAAGATAAGACACCTAATCAAGGAAACATCAGCGGTGGCTTTCTGGACTACATGTGGGCCAATCCTTATCACACTGCATCATGGGAAAAGCTCCTTTATTAGCAGGAGGAACTGCAACCTCACAGATAGAAAGACAAGGATCAGTTCTTTTGCCTTTTTTTTTTTTTTGGTCTAAAGGGATTGGTGAAAGTAGCTAGCGTTCTTTGTGTATCATGTGTACAAGAGTTAAGTATCTTGCAAGTGGGCGGCTAACTGCTTTGCTGGGCTATGCAGACTAAAGTTTATTTGCATTCTTCTCTGTTGTATATTGTTTGACATGGTCCATGGTCCTTGCTGAGCAGATGAAGGGAGGGAGGGGGGTGGGAGGGAGTGAGGGGAGAGGGAGCTGTAATTGCTCAGAATTAATATCTCCCCCAACAAAGACATAACAGTTTCATTGACACAGTCGGAACATGGTTCAGATGTCACTGCACACACGGGCGTGCGGGTGTGCGCGCACACACAAACACACACACACACACAGAGTGGAACACACAGGTAGCAGCTGCAGCTGGATTCAGCCGAGGTTGCCAAAGGCTACAAACTCCATTCTCATGCTGGACATATGGAAGCAGTTTAACTCTTTGAAATCTCTGTTCAAGAAGAGCCCTGCCATCTGCAAGGATAAATCAGCCCTGAGAACAGCTTCTCAATCAGGAGGCATCGGGCCTGAAGGTGGCCTAGAAACGTTATTTCCTTCATCTAGGGAAGACCTGCTAAAAACGAGGAGGGAAGGGCAGGTCTGCCCATAATCCCAACTCTCGATTTGACTCCTCCCTCAGTCCTTCTCTGTCCTGCTGTTGGAAGGAGAATCATTGTCTCCTCAGCATTGGTGGTTTTTGCTTCATCCTGGGCTTTGAACGAGTTCTTCCCATCAGCACACACAGAAAGCAGGAACTAACATTTACTAATAAAACAACTCACTCTCAATAGCCTTTCTTCTTTTCAAAAGAGTAAAACTCCTAATATTTCAGGGA
This sequence comes from Equus asinus, assembly GCF_041296235.1. Lineage (NCBI taxonomy): Eukaryota > Metazoa > Chordata > Mammalia > Perissodactyla > Equidae > Equus > Equus asinus. The sequence goes on from NC_091812.1 coordinate 47,271,474, forward strand.
GAATCTTCAAGAGTCATGCCACTACAATTAGAAATCCAGACCCGGAAGAGCAGATGGATTCCTGCCCTTTCTATTGCTAAAAGGCAAAAGGGCAAGGACGTCTCTACCAGCAGCAATATGGATTTTGGGGACCCCTACAGCACACCCCCAAACCGAGCAAGCTCTCTTACTGCATTTGGTCATTTTTTCTTCAGTGTGCGCTGCTAGTATTCTCTGAGTGACTTTTAGGCTTAGAATTTACACGCGCTGCAGGCAATTTAAAAGGACAAAGTCCTATGTGACTCAGTCAAAGTGAAGGGGAAAAAATTGCTGTGTTACCGGGAGTGTTCTTTTCTCTGCATGCGGTTGTGTGAGGCTGCAGACGCAACTTGTTTCGGCCTGTGAACTGCAAAGATGAAAAGCAACTGCTGTGAAGAGCTGCGTCCTTCGGGCATTTCTATAGTCACTGGGGAAGCCTGTCAGCCACGGTCTCAGACAGGACGGGGAGCTTACGGTGGCCTGACTCAGGGCTGGCAGCGAAGGAACCTGCCCTTCACAGCCCCGGCGGATCCTCTCCTGGACGGGGACTCGGGTTGCTCCCTCCTCATGTGTCTTGTGTAGTTTCAGGCCTGTGGGCGGGGGACTGGAATGCCCCACGCAGCCCTCTGCCTTTGAAGTCCCGCAGGATCGCAAGGCCTCCTTTTTTTCCTTTCTCTCTTTCCCCATCCCATTCTTCAATCCTTATTTGTATTTTTTTTTTCCTTTGGAGTGATCATGGGATAATAAGCCCATTAATGGTAATCATGGTTTTCTGTTTTCATTTGCTCAGCAGCGGCATGGCTGAATGCCTACTGTGTGCCAGGCATCCCCCTGTAGACATGGGGGCTACAGAGATTAATGAGATACAGCCTGTGTCTCATTCAGCTCACAACCGTGTTCACCCAAAGTCGTCCAGCTGGTGTAGCAGGGGCCAGGGAAGGGATGGGCCCAGGCAGGTCCCTTCCTCGGCTGTTCATGACCAGCAGCTCCCTGGGCCCAGGACCTCACTCCACATGCATTTCCAGAACACTCTTCTGGAGCAGCTTGCAGGCCTGGAGCTGAGGCCAGTGTAGTTTTCACATTTTCTGCCCCTCCCCATACTCAGACGCTGCCACAGCCCACCTCTCTCAGTCACCCTAAGTGAAACGGGGACCCCCATCTTTCTCTGTGCGCTGTCTTTGTGGGGCTCTTTCAGGGCAGAGCCTGACTTTGGGGTGCCGATCTAAGAACACCACTTTCCTGCCTGCCTCGGAGTCCTTTAACAATCTTGGCACGCCACATGGCTAATACGCAGGTGTATCTGCTGAGAGTGTCCGTTGTCATTGTTATGGTGGGGACACCTCCTTTGATTAGTTGACGACGCAAGTGGGAAATGATGAAAGATGACAGGGAAGCCAGAGGAAGGAGAAGGCAGCAGGAGAGAGGCCGAGGCATTTATATTCAAATGTGTGAACCATGGGGAACAAAAAGACGGGGATAGAAATGACAAATCTGTGCACTTCACTTGCACGGCTGGGGAATGCCAGTGAACAGGTGACTGGGGAGTCCTGGCAGACTACAAAGGGATTCAGAAGTGGGGTAGGAGTCACAAGACGTGTGCCGAGGGGCTGACCACTCACCATTTGGGGTCCTGGGGGATGTCTGTCACGGAGAGTGAAACTTCTGGGTGTACCAACATAGTCTATACCCTGGAGAGATCACACGAACTGGGCTACCAGGAAGAAGCCAGCGTGACTGAATTCGTTCCCTCAACGAATCTCACCTGACAGCTCTAAAGGCTTAACTCAACGTTAAAAAACGCGCATTAAATGCCGAAAGCAAAGCACTAATGGCTAATGAGGATGCTTTGTTGGGGGGCGGTTAGGAGAGTGTTCCATCCCACCTGGCTTAAATCCCTAAAATACTCCAAATCTCTGTTTTCTTCCCAAATTCCTTTCCCCATAGCATCTGCCCCTGACTCCCACTCTCCCTCCTCTGGTTCAGCCATGCTCCCTCTAGCTGCTTCCCCCAATTTCCACCCCTCCCTCGGAAGCATAAAAGCTTGCAAAAAGTCACATCTTTAGCTCAAAGCAATCACCAACTGTTGCTCATTCCCACCCTGGGAGGGCTTTGATTTCTCTCTCACCAGCTAATAAACTTGGGATCAGTCGAGAGATGAGTTCGGGGACATTAACGTTTGCAGACAGCCCGCTGTGTTCCCCCAGGGCTCTGACTCAGAAGCTGTGTGGCCAGGGTTCAAATTTCAGCATTGTTACCTGCTAGTCACGTGACCTGAGGCAGGTGGCTTGACCTCTGTGCCTCAGTTTTCTCATCTGGAAAATGGAATTAATAATAATAAAGTGCCTTATAATTGAGAAGAGGATTACAGCAGTTACTATAAGTACTTCACATAGAGGCCGGAGGATAAGCCCTGTGTGTGTGGTTGTAAGCATTATGCTTTCTTTACAGATAGGAAAGAGAGGCCCGTAATTTGACCCAAATCATAGAGCTAATAATTAAGGGGGAATGAGAGTGGGGAAGGAAGAAACGAGTCCCTCCTCCCCTCCAAAAAAGAGATAAAAAACATTAAAAAAAAGACACAAAGCTAATCAGAGAAAAAAGAGGGTGAAATAGAGAGGGAAGGGCAGAGAATGAGAGAAAATAAAAGCGAAGCCCTTCTGGTGCCCCTGCAGCCCTTGGTAGGGGCTCCCAAGACCCCTCTGCACACCCTGAGCCTCCCCAGGGCTCTGGCTGGCTTCCTGTCCAGCCCCTGTGCAGCCCCCAGGCTGTGGGGTTGGCCTAACTCCCACTGGGATCCATGGATGGGAGTGGCCACTACTCAGGGCTCTGGACCCACGGAAACCTTCAAATTTACATGCTATTTGGAGAATCATTTTATTCAACAATTGTATTGTGATTTATTTTATTTTTAGCTATTTGGCCCTGCTGTTCAATTCTAATCTAATCTGATGCCGCCCTGAGCATGTGAGCCCTATGCTCATGAATGTAGTAACAGATTGTACGGCAGCATGTAGAGAAAATCATTTCCCATGGGAGTTAGTCCTGGGCTCTGGTCTGCCCCTGGCTAGCTAAATGATCTGGAACTAGTTACTTAAACTTTGTGAGCCTCAGTTTCTTTATCCATAAAAGGGGACTGAAAAAAATCATCTCTCATATAGTCATCATGAGGATTAAATAAGACCATGTAAAGCTCCATCCCGAGCTGTAGGTGTTATGAAAATCAGGATAATATCAGGTGTTATCTGCTCCAACTCTGTTTTCAAGGTCAGGCAACTTGACTTCATGGAAGTCACAGACGATCAGTGGAAGAGCTGACATTCAGCCTTGCTCTCTCAGCTCTTCGTCTGGTGCTTCTTCCCCTCCCACCACCAGGAAGAGGGAATCAAGATGCAGGTTTGGGGGTTGGTTTGTCTGTTGTTATTGTTTTTAATGTGCTGGAGACTACATGGAGGATGAACTGTGTTAGCAAAGCTGAGAACAGAGAAGCCCAGTGAGAATGCCTGGGAAAAACTGATGAAGACTTTAATTTCCTAAACCACAGACTCTAGGAGGGCAGGGAGGACGAGGTCTGAGTTTGCTCAGCATCCATTCCCAAACACTCAAATATCTGTCAAATGAATGACGAGCTCAGACAGTGGGGTGGGGTGGAGAGTCATCACGGAGAACGGAAGAGCAGGCCTTGGGGATGCTGGCTGATGGAGAGAGGAGTCTACCAGGACTCCTGGGTTTCGGGCCAGTGGTCCTGGGGGATCTAAAACAGAAAAAATGGGAGACTGGCCAATCCAGCCAACAACAGGAAGTAAATATTTTCCATTAAGAACCTGTTTAGAATAGCCAGACAGTTTATCCCATCATTTACCCAGACCTGGCAGAAGACCAGGCTCAGGTGAGGAAACTTTGGTGAGCTTTCCCCTGGGACCAGGGTCAGCATGGGGGTAACAGAGAGGGGAATGCCAGGCAGAATGGGGCAAAGAAGTATTAAATCATTCTGATTCTGCGAGGCGAGGAGTCCCAGCTTTCCATCCTCTCTGAGGATTCGGGGGGTGACCTGTGGCCATTTTATGTGCTATGTCCCCTCATGCTCAGGTGCCATCATCATACACTACAATTCCCTCAAGTAGGACCACTCCTGCTCTGAGCTTGGAGAAGAGATAGAGCCAACATGCGGACCGTGAGGGTTTCCTGGCCTGCCCCCCGCCTGCATCTCCAGCACCTGAGCTCATCAAAACCGCCAGCAACAGGTGGCATAGTGGTTAGGTTCCCCTGCTCTGCTTTGCTGGGTTGGCATTTGTGGGTTTGGATCCCGGGTGCAAACCTAGCACCGCTCATCTAGCCATGCTTTGGCAGCATACCACATACAAAGTAGAGGAAGATTGGCACAGATGTTAGCTCAGGGCCAATCTTCCTCACCAAAAAGAAGAAAACTCCAAAACAAAAGCAAAAACACCCACCAGCAACAATCTGCAACAAAAGCAAAAACACCCACCAGCAACAATCTGCAATGCTCCACCTTCACCATCTCCTTCCTGTGAAGCTGTTCAAAGGGGTCGGTAGCCCCTTTGCATCTCCTTTGGAAGGAAGTCTGGACTGAGCCATCAAGTGCCGTGCACACAGTACCACCCCACTAGGAAGGACACTGCTCTCCACCCCCTGCAGCAAGGGCTTCTGGGTCATCTTCTCACTGCTGCCCTGATGACCTGATCTTAATTGACCTCACCCATCCCTAAGGGCTCACAAAGGAACGCCCTGAGCTGTGTCCAGCATGCTGGCCAAAAGGCCATTTTCAAAATAAGCAGCGGACTTCTTACCTTCCCAAACCAGGAGATGGAAAGAATAGAAACAACTGGTTATTAAAGTTGGAGACACATGAGTAAATGACCCACCGGCAGCTCTTCCCTAAGGCCGGCGTCTGTTTCCAGAGAAGGGAAATTTGATTGAAATCCGGAACAGAGTCTGAGCTTCTCTTAGAACAAGGCATTTTTTTTTTTTTTTAAGATAAATGAGTCTGTAATTGAAGTGTGCTCATTCTTAAATTATACTAACTTTTCTGGAGTAAATGTCCCCAAAAGGCCACATTTTCTGAATCTAAGTGTTTGAAATATTTTCTCTTATGTAGCTGTTTAAAAGAATGTTCAGCAGCTATGGCCACCGACGTGGGAAGATTTTGACTTAGATTCCAGGTAAAGAAAAGGTTTCTGGATAGCACGATCCCATTTTTGACAAACAACTCAAGCGTACTCATGTCTTCATTTATGCTTAGAAAATGTTAGAAGGAGATTGACTCGGTTATTAATGAGGAGCAACTTGCATTTTATATCCTTTTGTACTCTTTGGAATTTTATAATGCTCATATATTACATTTATATATTTAAAAAAGTAAAGTGAAGGGTGCATGGGACTTCTGTACGTTTTTTCTGCAACTTCTTGTGAATGTACAATTGCTTCAAAATAAGAAATTGAAACAAAAAGTCAGTAAATACATTTCCATCTAAATGTTTGAACTTCTGAACGTGCAAGCCAGTGAGCGGTCCTCCACAGGGGACTGCCTGGTGCTAGGAGCGTTCCCGGTCCACGGGATGGTAATAGGACTCTGTCTTCATGTTTTCAGAAGGCAGAGAGCAAGATAAAAAGGTGGCAGCGAAGGCAGAGTAACAATATATTGCCATGTTGCCCCATTCTAACAAGGCAAATCTTGCCAAAAGAAAGGCGGGTTTCACAACTCAGGCTCCTCAGAACATTCGGGGAGGCGGTGCAAGTTCAACATGTGAACAACACAGATAAACATGACACCCCCAAGCCTTGATGGAAAGCCGTGATAGGGGGCCTGGAGTGCCCTGCAGTATAGAAATTCTTGGAAGGAACAAAGACGGCTGCAGATTTCTTAATCACTGCGTCAGTCTCCTACAGCCAGGCTCCTTCAGGGCAGGGTTATCTCTCCGAGGCAGCCATTGAGACAAATCTCTACAGCCAGGCTCCTTCAGGGCAGGGTTATCTCCCCGAGGCAGCCATTGAGACAAATCTCCCGGTGTGCCCCAAGCACCTTCCCTTCATTCTTTTGCTACATACACATTGTAGGGTAGTAAAAGGTGGTACTGACGGGGAGATGACCAAGGGAAGAAGGCCCAAGAGGCAGTCTAGGGGTGAGCGGTGTGTGTGTGGAATTAGAGGTGGGAGGGCAGGGTCACGGCAGAGTTTCATGGTTTCAGTTGCTTTGGCCAATCATTTCTCCAGCAAATCTTTATTGCTTACCTGCCATGTGCCAGGCACTGTACCAGGCGCTGGTGAGCAAAACTACACGAGCTCCTTACCTGGAGTTGCTTAGACTCCAAGGGAAGGAGGTGAGGAGTGACACTCACCACATATTCACACAGTAAATACGACAGTACGTACAGGATGGGTGCTTGAAGGAGAGGTACCGTGAACGTGTGTAACTGGGCAGGCAGCTGGTTTGCAAGAGTCAGGGAATTTGAGAAAAGCTTCACAGAATTGAGGAAAGGAGAGAGCTGTGCACTATTCCTCATAATACCATTCCAGGCAAGGATAATTCTCTTCATTTTACAAAATTACAGCTCAAGGCTCAGGACAAATTAAGTCATTTGTCCCAGAGTGAGTGTCAGAGCTTGGAGTTGAAACCAGGTCTGTCATACTCTCAAACCAGTCACTGTTCCTGCAGGTCACACTGCCTTATCTCAGAGCTGATATGATGTCTCGGTTCTGGTCTTCCTTAGAGCCAGCAGACAGGGTGACCACGTTCTGGTACGGGAAGAAGAAGGGATGAGTGCACCCTCGATTCACTCTGCTGCACAGACAGTTCTGTCTTTAGAAGAGGACGATGAGGACTGGAAAGTTCAGCTAAGTGTTCTCCAAAGCTGTTCCTTTTACTATGCGCTTAGGAGGACCGTCACCCATCATTAAGATAGGACTCCTGCTGCCACTGATTATCTCCATAAAGTGTCATCGAGGTACAATTTACATACAGTGTTCTGTACAAACCTTGAGTGATGAGTTTTTACTAATGTATAATCCACACTCCTATTAAGATATAGAACATTTTCAATACCCAGAAAAGCTCCCTACTGCCTCTTCCAAGGTACACCCTCTTCTTTCCAGGCCATACACCACCTCTATCTATTTCTATCATCATATATGTGTGCCTTTTCTAGAAATTCATATATGTGGGATCATATAGTTTCTATTCTTTTGTGTCTGGCTTCTTTCACTCAATGTGTTTTTGAGATTTATCCATTTTATTGTACATTAGTAGCTTGTTACTTTTTACTGCTGAGTCATATTCTATTGTATAACTGTGCTACAATTTGTTTATCCATTCTCCTGTTGATGGACATTTGGGTTGCTTCCAGGTTTTGCCTATTATGAGAAAAGCTATGAATATTCATGGACAATATTTTTATGGGCATGTTTTTATTTCTCTTGGGTAAAGAAGCAGTGGAATTGCTTGGTCATAAGGTAGATGTATAATTAACTTAATAACAAACTGCCATGCAGTTTTCCAGAGTGGTTGTACCATTTTACACAGCTACAAGTAACATATGAAAGTTCCAGTTGTTTCATATTCTTGTCTGCTCTTGGTGTTGTCAGACTTTTTAACTTTAGCCTTTTTGGTGACTGTGTAAAGGTATCTCATTGCAGTTTAATATGCAGTTATCTAGTGACTAACAATTTTGAGCCCTTTTTCATGTGATCATTTGTACGTTCTCCTTTGTGAAGTATCTAAGTCTGATGCCTATTTTTAAGTTGATTTATATTTTTATTATTATTGAGATGTAGAAGTCCTTTGTAAATTTTGGATATAAGTCCTTTGTTAGATGTGCGTATTTTGAATATTTCTCACAGTCCATAGCTTCTGCATTCATTTTGATAATAATGTTTTTAATTTTGGTGAAGTTCAATTTGTCATTTTTTTCCTAATTCTTGCTTTCTGTTTCCTATCTAAATCTTTGCTTACCCAAAGGTCGCAAAGATATTCTTCCGCTTTCTTCTAGAAGCATTATAATATTCATTTTTATGTGTAGGTCTATGATCCATCTCAGATTAATTTTTGTGTATCGTGTGAAGGAGGAAGTGGTGTTTTGTTTTTGTTTTTCATATGGATAGCCTATTGTTCCAGAATCATTTGTTAAAAAGACTTTCCATTCTCCATTGCATTGCTTTTGTACCTTTGGCAAAAATCATTTGGCCTCATACATGTGGATCGATGTCTGGACTCTCAATTTGTCTGTTTCATTGCTAGATATGTCTATCCTTTTACAAATACCGTACTGTCTTGATTACTATCACCTTTAAGAAGTGTAAGTCATGGGGCTGGCCCAGTGGTGCAGTGGTGAAGCGTGCATGTTCCACTTCGGCGGCCCGGGGTTCACCGGTTCAGATCCCAGGTGCGGACATGGCACCACTTGGCATGCCATGCTGTGGTAGGCATCCCACGTACAAAGTAGAGGAAGATAGTCACGGATGTTAGCTCAGGGCCAGTCTTCCTCAGCAAATAGAGAAGGATTGTCAGCAGTTAGCTCAGGGCTAATCTTCCTCAAAAAAAAAAAAAAAAAAAAGAAGTGTAATTCTATCAACTTTGTTTTTCTTTTTCAAGAATGTTTTGGTCATTGTAGGTCTTTTGCTTTTCCATATGAACTTTATAATTGGCTCGTTGATTTCTGCTGAGGTTTTCATTGGGATTGCATTGATCCTTCAGATCACTTTGGGGAGAATTGACACCTTAATTTTGAGTCATCCTATCCATGAATATGTTACATATTTCTATTTATTTAGATTTTCTTTCATTTTTCTCATCAATGTTTTGTAGTTTTCTGTATAGAGGTCTTGCATGTCTTTCTTTAAATTTATCTTGAAGTAGCTTATGTTTTTGAATGCTATTGCAAATGGAATTTTGTATTTTATTTTCTAATTATTCATTGCTAGACTGTAGAAATACAATTGATTTTTATTTGTTGACTTCCAGTTTCCAGCAAGCTTGCTAAATTTGCTAATAAGTTCTTGGAGTTGGCGGGTTTTGTCTGTGGTGTTTCTTGGGGGGCGGTATATTCCTTAGGATGTTCTTTTTACACAATCACGTCATCTGTAAAGAAAGTTATACTTCTTTCTTTCCAAACTGGATTCTTTTTATTTCTTTTTCTTTTGTTATTTCAATGGCCAGAGTCCCCATATACAGTGTTGAATTATAGTGATGAGAACGTACATTCTTGCCTTTTCTCATTCTTAGAAAGGCTTCAGTACTTCATCATTAAATATGATGTTACCTCTAGGTTTTTCATAGTGATCTAGATTGATAAAATTTCCTTCTATTTCTAGTTTGCAGAGTTTTTTTTTTAAATCATGGATGATGTTATCCACAAGGATAACAACATATGAAGAATAGTCAGCTCTATGGGAAGAGAGAGGAGGCTGACTTTGAAGGCAGTGGACTCCTAGCACTAGGCTATCCATGCCGAGTATAGACGGCTACTTGGTAGGCACGTTGTAAGGCCAACCCATGTACTAGAGCATAATTGGCCTGCATTCGGACATCCCCAAGGGTCTGCAAGAATGGAATGGCAAAGTTTTTAAAATGTGCATGATTCCCTTCTAAATCTAAATTCAGATCTCAGTATATATATTTTGGCATTAGAGTGAAGATGTCTGTCTAGTCTAGATGTCCAACATTCAGGCAATAAACTCCCTTGTGTGATGCCTACCATTGGGTAAAGCTTGAATCTCCGTAAGAGAAGATAACACACTTTCTTGGTTTATTTTGGAGACATCCAACATGGATCCTTTAGGCTTTGAATTGATGCTGTGATGTCAAGACCATACTACCAAAATGAAATCTGCTCTTCAGAAGATGTGTCATTAGATTGTTAACAACCCTTGGAAGCAGTTGGAATATGGTAGCAATCTGAGGATTACTTCTTCCAACAACAATGATGGAAGGTAATTCTAAAAGCTGATAAAAGACCCAAAGTCAGGAGGAGCCTTGTAGTTATTTTAATATTATGTACAAATCAGACCATAGTAGTCATTTTACAGTCTCAGAATGGCGTGCTATACATTTTGGATAGGTTACGTTAGTGTTCCTCAAACTTTAACATGAATTGTTATGGACTATGTCCCCCTAAAATTCATATATCGAAGCCTCAACCCCCAGTACCTCAGAATGTGATTGTATTTGGAGATAGAACCTTTAAAGAGGTAATTAAGTTAAAATGAGGCCATTAGGGCGGGGCTAATCCAATCTGACTAGAGTCCTTATAAGAAGAGGAGATTAGGATAAACGAGAGACACCAGGGATGGACTCACACAGAGAAAAGGCCACGTGAGGACACAATGAGGAGGCAGCAACGTGCAAGCTGAGAAGAGAGACCTTGGGAAAAATCAGTCATGCTGACTTTGTGATCTTGGACTTCCAGCCTCCAGAACTGTGAGAAAATAAATTTCTGTGGCTGAAGCCATGCAGTCTGTGGTATTTTGCTGTGGCAGCCCTAGCAGACTAATGCGTGAATCACCTGGGGACCCTCTTAAGAGACCGTTCTGATTCAGTAGGTCTGAGGTAGTGCCTGAGTCTATATTTCAACAAGCTTCCAAGTGATGCTGTGCTGCTGGTTCAGGGATGACACTCTGAGTAGCAAGGAGCTAGGTTATGCTGCAGCAACAATTTTACCCTGAAATCACAATGGCTTAACAAAGTGAAGTTGACTTCTTGCTGTATATCCAATATGGGTGGGCTTGGGTGAGGGCATCCACATAGATATTCAGGAACTTAAACTGACAATGACTCCACTACCTGGAATGTCATTTGTTGCCAAGTCAGAGAAAGAAGGTGTTGAAAGGCTGCCTATGGACCATTCACTACCTCAGCCTGAAGTGATGCACATTATTTCTCCTTATATCCCACTGGCCAGAACTACTCACATGGCCTTGCCTAACTGCAGGAAGTCTGGGAATGTAGTCTTCCTTGTGCCCAGAAATAAGAGGATACCTGCACATCAGTGAGAGCTAGTAATTTCTACTACACTTCCTAACCAATTTTATCCTTTCAGACATTTCACTATCCAACAATCATACTGAGTGGGAACAGGAACATACTTGAGTTTCCTTTTGAGAAATGGAACGGTAGTATTTCCTCCTTACAACCCACTAAATCATATTGCAAACAGATATTTGGGGTGGTGGAACACAACCTACACTCTCAGGATGTTATTACAAGGCTCTCTTTTGCTTGCGATGATCTCTTTCAGAGACCATCCAAGATGAAAATCCCTGGGGAAAATGTTGATGGGTTTATTATTCTCAGTCCATGTATTCTTCTATGACATTTTAGAAACATAAACTTACCCCCAGATTCTCATTTCCTTAGAGTTTTTGAATATATTCCTAGAAGCTATCTTCCAGAGAATCAGGCTGATTGCAAGTTTTTGAGGAACTCTAAAGTCTAGTTTACATAAAAGAAAAAGAAGCTTGTAAGGAATACAAGGGTCTGAGTCTGGCCTCTGCCGGGTGTCTCAGCAAGATGAGAAGCTCAGAGACCAGAGCAGGGAAAAAGGTGGGAACATGAAGGGATGGGCAAGAGGTTCAGAGTACCACTTTTTGAAGGCTCCTCTCTAAAAGCAAGGAACAATAGTATCCTAATCTAGGCCATAAGACAAGTCTCAATAAATTTGGAGAAATGAAATTATATAGAGGATGTTCTCTGACCACACAGTATTAAATTAGGAATTACCAAAAGTAAGCTATCTTGAAAATCCCCGTTCTCCCCTTTTGGCCGTATAGAAATCTAGTCCTTTCTCATAAAATTGCCTTTCAGATATTTGTACTTCACTATTATAACATCTCCCAGTTCTCTCTTTTTCAGGCTAACCACATCTATGTGGCCTTTGGAGGAAAAAACAGGTAGGAAGTTACTCTTTTAAAAACTAATAGCAGGCCCTGCCCAGTGGTGTAGTGGTTAAGTTCGTGTGCTGTACCTCAGCAGCCCAGGGTTCACAGGTTCGGATCCCAGGCATGGACCTACGCACCACTCATCAAGCCATGCTGTGGCAGCATCCCACATACAAAATAGAGGATGATTGGCATGGATGTTAGCTCAAGGACAATCTTCCTCACCAAAAAAGAAAAGGAAAAAGAAAACTAACACCATACTTCACAAAAATGTGAAAAAAATAAGAGATTGCTTATAAAACAACACTTCTGTGACTCTGAGCATTGATTCTGCATTTCCAATAGGCAAGTCATTTGGCATCACTTTAAATTTCACAAATTCTAAGCCCAGAATGCCCTTAAGCTCAGAGAACTGACTTGAGGAAGCAAAGCACAATGGTCCAGAGCTATGCTGTCCAATATGGTAGCCGCTAGCCACACATCTGACTGAGTCAGGCAGACTTGACTTTACCTCCAGCTCTGCCGCTTGAAAATGCTACTTCACCTCTCAGTCTCAGTTTTCTCCATGTAAAACAGGAATAATAAAAGAACTCAATAGTAGGACTCACTTTACACTATCTGTTCTTGTGATGAACACGTGATAATGTGTATAAAGTGTTGAATACATGAATACATATTCTTTATCAGAAGCTGAGAGATCAACAGAGCTAATTAGAAACATAAAGTTAGAGGCAGACAATTCAAAAACTGTGTAACTTTGTAAACAGAGGACCAATAAAAGCAATGATCATTTGTAGCTGGGGAGATAACTTGAACCAGTAGGCAGCTCAGCATGGCTAAAGGCTGTCACCTTGGACATTAAAAATGCACAAAAGTAATAGAGTGGAGAGCTGGAAATTAGAGCAAGGCTGACAAGAAGTGAAACAATGTGATTAGAAGTGGAGTTGTGAGCCAATGGGGCTGCCATGAAGGTGGGCATGGGAGGAGTACAACCTGCCATGAGCTGGGGGCCATGAAAGCCTGGGGTGGAGGGCAGGCGTCAGTTTCTATTTTGAATATTTAAAAATACAACTGATGGGGCTTCTGCTGCCAATGCAGCAGCAAGCTAGGCGTTTTTCTCTTTCCCACAAGAAGATTATAATTCTACTCTCATTATTCCAGGTCCCTTTGCTAAGAACAAATCGCATATGAACCAATACAATTTCCTTATTATAACAACATCATTTCCCTTTGACCAACTGTGCATGAGCGAATCCACATTTACAGAAACATGCATTATAACAGGGCAGACCATAGGGGAAAAGGAACCAGGCATAGAATCGGAAGAACCTAAAGTCAAGTCTTGGCTCTGCCACTCACTAGCTTTGTCAACTGTATCTATCATTCATTGCCTCTGAACTGCGAGGCCTTCACCTGTAGGAGATTGATACTATTCCACACCTGTTGGCTGCATGGAGCTGTTAGGAGGTCCAGATAAGGAACCTGTGGGCTCCTGCACAAATGCAAATTTCATCATTCCTTTGAAGGAGGCCAGTTTGGCTCGTCTCTGACAGGGGGACAAGGGTGTGACCAGCTGCAGTTCAGTCCTAAGGGGCACAAGGGCCCTCCTTTGCTCCCATCTCCTTGCATCACCAAGAAACTCAATCCCGACCACCCCCCATTCTGCTTCTTCCCAGGGGTCTCTGGAGCCTTGGCCAGGTGCAAGGGTCTCTTATCAAAGAACTTCGCAGATGTTTGGGCCAACAGATGTCCATTTTGGTTTTGATTTATGTATTTAACCATAATTTCTGCACATGAAACACTTAGAAACAAAAATCCCCTTGCCTCCCTCTCTTCACTGTTCCCCCAGGCAAATCCATTCATAAGGCCCATCTGGGCCCCCCTGACTTTAGACGGCACCCCCCCCCCCATTAACTGTTAAGGTCAGTGTTTCAGAAGGGACCCATTTCCTCTGCCCATTCTCACCCCAATGCAAAGAGATGGTGGAGGAGAGAGAGGACTCAATACTGCTTTGTTCTAAGTGCTTTGGAGACAACAGGCCAATTTTGCACTGGGTTTTTAATGTCCATGGCTTGAGATAAAGAGCCTTTTCTCTGTCCTGCTTCCCTTCTGCATTCTCTCCTTCTTTCTCCTCCATCTCCTCCTCTATTTCCTCCACTTGGCCAGCCTCAGAGCAAATTCACAGAGAAAGAAGAGCAAGCTCCTGTCCGACCAGGAAAATGGCATTGCCACAAGTACAAAAGGCACGTGGTCATTAGTGTGTTGTTACACGGAGGGGCGCAGCCCAGACAAAGCCTGAAAGATGCCAGAAGAGGGCTGGCTTCTCAGTGTTCTCGGCTCCTGTCATCGTGTGATGGAGGAAACACGGACCGAGAATTTGAAAACCCTGCTTCTGCTCCTGGAACTTCCACCAAGAGCTGGCGAGCTGGGATAATTGACTTCTCCACGGGCCTTAGTCTAATCTCCTCATCTCTAAAGCGAGGGTGGTGAGTAATAAAACAATGAGGATGATAACTATCATTTAATGAGAACTTACTCTGTACCAGGCATCGTGCTAAGCTTTTTACATGTATTTGCTCCCTAGGATTATTTGTCACATTTCTACCCTAAGGAAACTAAGGCTGAGAGCAGATGAGTAAATCTGCCCAAGGTCGTGGAGTCGGTGCTCTGCAGAAGTGTGATTTACATCTAGGTCTGTCTGCTCCAATGCCTGTGTTGCAAACCTCTGTCTCTACAATCACTGTTTCTTCTCTGAAGACTTTTTTGGCCTTCTCCCACCAAAGTTTACCAATAATTGTAACGCATACTCTCCTCTATAGTTTTCACTTATCACACTGCAGTGCAGTTATGTTTGCTGGCCTGTGTCTCCAATTACACTCAATTTCTTCCTAAGGACAGAGTCAAGGATATGCACCCAGAGAACCTAGCACAGCTCTTGGTACATAACAGGTAATAAAGAGTTGATCAATCAGCTAATAGTTTCTGCACGGGATACCTGTACGTGATGATAAGCACCAATTTGATTTAATAAACTGGACACCATTCTCTCTTTGAGTTTAAGTACTGCCACCCACCGTCCCCCACAGTACTAATTCATCCTCCAACCTTCTCTTATGGGGAGGGATGGGGAGTAAGTGGAGTTCACCAGAGCTACAAGACAATTTCTATGGGCTTAGTAAGAGAATGTTCAGTTCACACTGCATTATTTTAGTATCACTGCAATCCACTCCTTCAATATAGTTTGACTTAAAGGTGATAAATTATAGAGAAAAACAGCCAGAAAAATGCATAGCCCAGTAAGATGTGAATTTCCAATAAAGATAGAGAGTTGTACAGAGAATTTAAAGAGCACATTTAAGAGAAATGCGCTTTAGTCTGATTTTATATAGCTTGAGGAATTTATTTCCATACTCACCCCATGGTATTAAAGAAGCCCAAATAGATAAATCTCTGGTTACTCCAAGAAAGCGGTTCAACTGTAATTATAGACTAGCACACATCCGCAGTGAATGGTCTCCGTAGTTTAGCACCAGTGCAACCATTTACACTGATAATATATGAAACACTCCCTTTTTTCCTCCTCAGGCACAGTGAATGTCTACCAGGGCAGGATTACCTTCCAGTAAGCAGATTTCATAGCTCCAAGGCTTGAATCATTTGTAGCCATTAGGGAAAGCATGGAGCCGAACCAATTAAAAAAAATAAAAACTATCCCAAAGCTCACAAAACCACGTAATTACACTCCTTCACTTAGCATTTTGATTGAGTGTTTGGAAAACCTGATATGAAGGCTCAGAAACTGCCCCCAAACGCCTCATAAACGTGATGCTTTTACCTATGTAAACTCACGTTAAAAAAAACTTGTTTCTGTGATATATACACAGAGGGAGCGATGGATGCAGGGAGAGAGAGGGAGGGAGAAAGGTAGAGACAAATACTAGTGTTATTTTCTCAATCAAAGTCTGTTAATTGTTACTTTTTCATTCATTGGTGTTTGAAATTTTTAATAGCAAATTCTCATTTTACTTGTAGAAATACCCAGTAGTATTGCCACACTATTCCTCTCAGAGTGTCTATCTGTGGAAGGTTAAAGTCCGTACACCACTGGTAGCAATCAGATGACAGAGTTTAAAGTTAGACTTTCTTCCAGCCTAAGATACATCACTTAGTCATTTTGGTGCTCAATATTTCCATCAGGAAAAAGGGGCTGTCTGCCTACCTCAAGATTAGCCAGAATTTAAAAAAGACTCTGGAAAGACATTCAGCTCCTTGGTCAAAGCCATAATCCAAATACGAAGCAGGTATTTCGGAGAGTGGACGGGGCAATGTGCTATCATTGCATTCTTTCTGGACACTGAGCCTGAAAGCATTTTCCCCCATCACTAATTTTGGCATCTCCCACCTCCCCTCTCAGCGCCATCCTTGTGCGCTTGGGAGCGTTTGATCCATCCCAGTGCTTCTCACGTTACTTTGCTTACTGAGAAGACACAAGTATGTCTGTAGCCAAGTGCTCTCAGGTTTCATCCACAAACACAGATCCTGCATGGGAACCCGAGTACAGAGAAAAAGGCTCTGTGACAGAAGCAAAGAATAAAATTATAATGAATGTTTCATGGAGGCCAACAACCCCAGGGAGGAAAGCAGAAAAGGAGAGAGACACAGAGGGGAGCCCAAGAACAGCCATGCAAAGGATGTTTCCCAAAGCAGAGGTGAGGAGCGAAAAGGAAAGAGCACAGTGTTGGGGAGCAGGGTACATATCCAGACAATGGTTTTTTAAAAAGTTAGTGAAAATATTACCCATAAAAATCAGGCTGCATTCATTGTCTCTTCTATAAACCCCCCAAAACCCTCTTTATTATTTCTTTGACTCCAAGTAGAAGAACGAGACAATAGAGACAAGCAAAGAATTAATATAAATTTTTTTTAAATTATCAGAAATAGTCCTTGATAAAATTAGAGTTTAACCTGCCAGATATATTCATAGTTCGTTTGTTTAGGTTTTTGTTTTTTGCACAAAAAGAGATGATAGTTTACTAACTGTTATAATTTTCTTTTTTTTCCCTTAACAGCACATCAAGAATAGCTTCCCATCTCAGTAAATATATATCAACATCATCATTCTTAACGGTAGTCTCATATTCCATTGTATGAATGAATGCGATTTCATTTAACCAGTCCCCTGTTGGACATATAAGTGGATTGTTTTTTGGCGATTACAAATAATGCCTTACCAATTGACTTTTGCTGTATAACAAACCAGCCCAAAACTTCATAGCTTAAAATAACAATGTTTTTTTTTCTTTTCAAGGAAGATTAGCGCTGAGCTAACTGCTACCAATCCTCCTCTTTTTGCTGAGGAAGACTGGCCCTGAGCTAACATCCGTGCCCATCTTCCTCTACTTTATATGTAGCACGCCTACCACAGCATGGCCTGCCAAGCGGGGCCTTGTCCGCACCCAGGATCTGAACCAGCGAACCCCGGGCTGCCAAAGCAGAACGTGCGTACTTAAGAACTTAACCACTGCACCACTGGGCCGGCCCCCATTTTTTTTTAAGCTCACAACTCTTTGAGGCAAGTAGGAGAGCTGGCACAGCTGAAATGGCTGAGGCCTCTCTGCACATCGTCTCTCATTCTCTAGGAGGCTAGCCTGGGCTTCTTCACAAAGCGGCCTTGGGGGCGCAGACAGCAAGCCCCAAAGCGCAAATGGCTTCCACGCCTCTGCCTCCAATACATCTGCTAATGTCTTGTTGGCCAATCCAAGTCACTTGTCCAAACCACATTCAAGGGATGGAGACATAGACTCCATTGCTTGGTGGGAGAATCTCTCATGTCACATTACAGGGGATATACACATAAGGATGGAGGAATTTGGGGTCATTTTGCCATCCTCCACAAATGCTATACTAAATTGCCTTTCAACTATTTGTGCACACTCCTCTGATTATTGATATGGGATAAATTCTTAGAGGATAATTTGTTCAGTAAAAAGAGCATTTTAAGCTATAGATTCATACTGGCACAATTGCAACGTGCAGTCTAATCAAGTCTAGACTTGCAGCAATGAGAGCTCAGTGCCTGGTGTAATGTATACTGTATTACACAATAAATATTAATTAAATGACTGACAATGAATGAACCAACAAAACAATAAATAAATCAACAAAAAGATGAATAAATCAACAGCCTGACAATACTGATGATACCATTCTTTAAATATTTGCCAATTGACAGGCAATAGAACCCTATTGTTTAATTCATACTTTTAAAATTACTCATAGCTGTTATGCATAATGGCTATTTGGTATTCTTTACTGAATATGAGTTAAGTATATATGGATGGATCTATTTCTGGGCTCTCTATTTTGTTCCATTGTCGATTTGTTTATTCCTAAGCTAGCGGTACTTAAGACTATCATATCTAATTCATTCCTTTCAAGACTGTGTAATACTCCTTTGCAAGGAAGTGCCCCAATCTACTCAACTGCTCTTTATTTATATGTGGATGTGTTGTTCTTGGTGCTTTGATATTAGATCCAAGCTTAAATGAGCATCCTTTACACATATGTCTTTGCTCTCAAGTGAGGGTATATCTTTAGGATAAATTCCTAGAATTCACCAAATAAAATAGTCACTGAGTAAATAGGATGTTCATTTTAAATATTGATATTCACTGCATAAATGCTTCCTGAAGAAGTTGTAGCAATTCCCACTTTTTCCGTCGGTGGGTAAATGTGCCTGCGTCCCTAAGCTCTTACACAGCATATCAGGTCTTTGCCAATCTGATGTGTGAAGAATGACAAATCACTTTTTAAAATTTTTATTTCTATTTGAATTACAAAAAACATCTTTTTTTAACTTTATAAGCTATTCATATTTCTCTTTTTTTGGTGAACCGATTCAAATTTTTTGTCCCTCGTTTGATTGGGTTGTTGGTCTTTTCCTTGTTAACTCTAAGAGCTCCTTGCATCTTAAAGACCTTAGCCTTCACATGTCCTATCCCTTTATTCACAGTACTTCTTTGTAAAAGCGTTTAACTTTGATGTGATCCTATTTAGTATTTCTTTACTGTGTCTAGGCCCTGACTATTTATTCTAAAGTATTTCCACTCCACTCTTACAAAAATTATTTCTCATATTTTCTTTTAGTACTTTTATTTCCTTACTAAATTATTTCAAGTTTAAATTGTTGAGCTCTCAGAAACTTAGTTTGGCATGAGAAGCAAAGTCTAATTTTCTTCCAAAGGCTAGCAAATGCCTTTGTGTAACCAAAAAAATTAGTATATCCGTTTCCCCCCCCCATGATTTGGATATTTTTATCTAATAGCAAACTTATTTGTGCATTTGCCTCTATTTTTGAATTTTATTTTGTGTTGTTCATCTGTCCATATATTCCAGTAACAATACCTTCTAAAATTACTTTTTAGAATACGTTTTAATATCTAGTGTTAATCATCCGCTTTTATTTTTCTCTCTCTTTTTTTAAAAAAGATCTTTTGCAGTATTATCTTTGATATAAACTTTGGAATCAATTTATCTACTTTGACAAAAGGAGTACATTAAATTTATAAATTTTTAATACAATCAGCAGTTTTATACTTTGAGTCTTCTTACTTAGAACGATGCATGTCTCTCTATTCAAATCAATTTTTGTCTTGTGTAAAATTTTAAGCTTTTCTTCATCTAGAGTCTACAAATTCTTGTTAATCTTATTTCTATTTTATTTAAAAAATATTATAAAGATATGGAAGTGAAACAGACTTCTCTGTATTTGAATAATATGTACTACATCGTCTTTTTTAATTATGATAAAATACATATAACATAAAATTTACCGTCTTCGCCATTTTTAAGTGTACAGTTCAGTGACGTCAAGTTCACTCTCATTGTTGTGCTATCCCCGCCATCCGTGCGCAGCACTCTTTTCATCTTGCAAAAGTAAAACCGTGCCCACTAAATGAGAAATCCCCATTCTTCTCTCCCCGCACCATTCGACTTTCTGTCTCTATGAGTTTGACTACTCTAGGTACCTCATCTAAGTGGAATCATACAGTGTTTGTCCTGGCTAATACATTATCTCTTGGTACAACACAGGAATATGATGTAGAAAAAATTCTACAGATAGCATCAACACTATTTCTTAACTTTTAAAATATATTTTCAGGTGTTCACTGCTTCAGAAGTCAAATAATTAAGATTTTATAACCAAATCAAAAATAACCACTATATTATACCATTCCTAGTTAAATTTATATGTATAAATTATTCCAAGTTCTATTTCTTTATATTTTCCTTACATCTGATAGACCTTTTCACATTTGTGTCTAACACAGAGTCGTTCTTAACATAACCTTTAGAGCTGGAAGTTGAATTAGAGATGATCTTGTCTAACTCTCTTTTTCTGTTTGTTTTAGATGGAAATGCTGATTTCCAGAGAAGGTAGGACAAACATTATAAAGAATAAGGTGAGCCCAAGGAAGTACGCCAGCCCTAATGGGCTGTATTTCAAGAGTGTTGAGAGAAGTAGAAAATATGAAATCAGAATTATTGTCTGCATTTTTTTGCCTTTTTGAGAAATCATGGAGAACAGTAGAGTTCTAGAAGGCTGAGTAAAGCATATGTCCTTCATTTAAAAAATTAAAAAAAGAAGAAAAGGTAACTTTAAGGGTCACTCCATTGTGAGTTTGAGGCTGATCGTGTTCACCTTCTTGTGAGTACTGAAAAAAAAGTTGTGAAAACTTGTAGCCATCATATATTCACCAAAAACATGTCATGTCAAGTAAATTTGGTTACTTTTATTTATTTTTAATTATTTTCAAGTTCAACAGAGAAAGTAATAAACTCAATTGAACAATAAACTTAATTGAACTCAATATAACTTATTAATAATATACAATAATTTTCCCCTCAAACTTTTTAGAATACATGCATACTATTTCACATTGCTGTAATCAAGATTTATATACAATTTTATTTCCTACTTTTTCAACTTGATATCATTCACATCCTGTTTTCACTTTTCTGTATAAATTGGGTATCTTATGCTGAGGGGGTCGGTGTTACTCAGAATGCTGATCTATTGAATTGGCAGAAGAGATGGGTCTTAGAAATAAAATTAATTACAAGAGGTGAAATCACAGAGGTCTCCTGGGCCCAGCAGAGAAAGAAGCCGGGCAATGCCCAGCATCTTCCTTGGCCTCAGGGGTGAGGTCCAAAGAACACAGTGGGAGCTTAACTTAGTGGAATTCAAGTCTCAAGAAAGGCAGCAACTGCAGATGTCCCATTTCTGGTTGCCTAGTTGTGGTAATCAATGTATAATGATAAAAACTGTGTGCAGTTTCATACACAGTGTAAGTGGTAGAATCATATGGGTGGAGGTCTGAACAGGAGTCTGGAAGGACTGTCCTAAAAGCCCCAGTGGCTGGGACCCCAAGCCCCCAGAACAGGGTCTAGTACCTAGTGGGCTCTTAGTAAATAACTGTTACAGGAACAAGTAATGGGGTCACCACACTGATGGATGAGGAGGCGGCCGAAGACATTGTGTGTCTTGATTTTGATAAATAGTAGATGACATATGTGATGATATCCTGTACAGAGGGACACTGCACAGAGTGTGCAACAGTTTTATTGCATGTATTTTTACCTAATTGGTCAAATATACCCAAACTATGGATTAATGGTTCAAGGTCCATGTCCTAGGGCTCTTTTCTTCGTTTTGCCTGGTTTAATATTTTCAATAACAATTTGAAACTGCTATTTCTCCACTGTAATTGCTTTTTTAAAAATGTTTTGACAGCCCCTCAGTGTTTGATTTAAATTATTTTTATTATAATATTTCTTAAATACAGGCACAAATAAGACTAAATGTTGCTTATGGCTTTTTTTATAACTACAAAGCTAACAGTTAAAAATAAAATGCAAACTCCATGAAAGTGGAATGAACAGCACTAACGTGATGGGTGATCACTGGTTGACGTGAAATCACTGGTCGACCCCCTGTGGTCCTGACGACAATGGGCAGGTGCCTTTGAGCCCTGCACAGCAGTCCTAGAAGGGCCTGATGTTGTCTATGCTGTCAACATCCCACCGTCTGACCCAGCATTGCTGGCCTTAGCTCAGCACACACACGTCATTTACCCACTAAGTTGCCTAGTTTTCTTTTCTCATTAGCCTGGGCCATTTGTCACAAGCACAGTCTTAAATACGAATGCAAACGCATGCACAAAAACACTATGTTGGTCTCAAGACAATTAGAATTTTTCATTTTTTATACGGCCATCGAAAGGAAAATCAATAATTTAAGATTCTTTTAGAGAACTCTTTCATTCAACCAATAATGACCAAATACTCACCAGGAGCAGGCAGTTGCTTGAAGCTCTAGATAACAGTGATGAACTAGACAGAGCATTCTCCTGCCCACAGGAGGAACCGAAGCACTGCCACTCAGATTTATGATGACCCCTGAATGGGAGGGAGAAGCAAAACGTGAAAATAGGACCTGGATTATAAAGGATCTTTATACATTTTTTTCTATTATAATATTTTGAAATTCCTAAATCGTTACATGCTTATTGTTAAAAAAAAAATTGCAAGTGATATGGAAGTCTGAAAACTAATAACTGAAAGCTACCGCTCTCTCATTACCTCTAGTCCCACCCCCCAGTGGTCACAATGATGTTAACTTGAATATTCCAGACTTTTCCATGAGATCAGAAAACTCTAAAAAATCTCATTTTATGAGCACAATTTCTTATTTAGCCTCTGGCCTTCTTCTCTACTCAGTGGCGTTTTCTGAAAGGTGTCCTTCTTCAATGAGAGAATTCCCCTAGACCGAAGATAAAAGGATCATAGAGACTAGACTAGGCAAAACTCTGCAATTTTGTGGAATCATTACCTTCTTCTAAGTTTTCTGAAAAGGAAGACACGGTATGCAAAACACCTGGCACACAGTAGTCACTTAATAAATAGCAATTGCTATTATTACAATTTAAAATAATGGTTGTTCATGAACAATTATTGGCTTTTCCAGGTGTAGAATACTATATCTTGATTATGAGGTGATGGCAGTTCTTTTTCCGACAATCCTGAAAAAAAAAAGTCCTTTAATGTGGCTGCCCATCAGGGATTTTAGCTTTTCATAATCTCTGGAGCACCACTTCTCAGTCGCCCTTCTGTTTAATATAATATCCCCCTTGTCCTGGTGGAGGAGATGTCAGAGGGGAGGTGGAGGTTTGGTCATTTGAATTGAGACAGGGTGTTAGTGTCAGGACCATATTTCTTTTCCAACTCTGAAATCTAATTTCCTCAGAACTGTGTTTAACGGGGCTACGTTTACGGCTCGGGTTCCTGGCGTCCCATCCGCTCTCATATACTGCATCACTTAGGTAATACTTGGAAAGTGCTTTGAAGGAAATGGGCCCAGAAGTGCTAAGTAGAATTACATGATACGAGTCGGCAGTGGGGAGCCACATGAATAGATAAAATCTCCTGTCTGCACTACATTTCATTTTCTCTGATAGATTTTATGGAACCCTCATGTGTTACACTGGAAATAACGCAGGAAGTCACATTTTTATGAGCAGCATGTATGTTGAATATTGGAAAAAAACCCAAAGTAGTGGAATGGAATATTTGCACTCAGTTGGGTATAATAAAAATAGTCAGTTAGAAATTAAGGGTCAGCCACTTTCCATTATGCAATATTGTTTAATAAATAATTTTCAAAAATGAAGATAGGAGAAGGTAAACCATGAGGGGAACAGTTTGGGAAAAATTTCTTGTTCAGGGAAAGTGGCTCTGGAGAATTTGAAAGAAAGTTTACATAAGAATATTCATGCATTCATTCACTTGTTCATTAATTAAATAAATTTTTACTAACTACCTTCAGAGAGCCAAGCACAGTGCTAGCTATGGATGTAGTCAAGTTGGGGACGTGCTATACTGGAGGCAAGATAAGTTGTGTCCTTGCAGAACATAGAGAAGGGAATCCTCTGGGAAAATCATGGAGAGTGTCCCTTGAGATGAGATCCAAACTGTCATAAGGGTAGGTGTTTTCTAGGTGGAGATGGGAGGAAGGGATTTCATGGTGTGGAACAGCATTTACAAAAGCACAAAAATGTGACAGACATAGCAGGGTGCGAGAAGGACAACAAGATTTAATAATCTGGAACACATGGAGTTGAGTCTAGAGGTGAGACCAGAGAAGAATCTAGCTATGATTTTGCAGAACCTGGTAAGTATTGCTAAATACATGTGTCCTTTCTCCCTTCTTCATAGAGAGAACATATGCTGACATATTTGTGGAAATGGTGTGTCCTATCCAATTAAATGCGGCAAATACACCCAAGGCAATCCTGAGGACACAGAGATGAACACAAGAAGAACCCAATGGTCCAGTGCTCGCAGTATCATTGGTCTGCTGTTCTTCCATACACCTTTGGTACTCACTTCAATCATTTGTTACTCTGTCGGTTGGTACCACACCCTATATATCTTTTCTAAGATCAAGCGCAGTAAGGCGCAGAGCGTGGGGCTCTAGCATCAGACTTCCTGGGCTCTACTCCCAAATCCCATAAATACTAGTTGTGTGACTTTGGGCAAGCTAACAGGGCTTCCTCCTCTGTACAATGGGAGTCTTAACACTTCAGTCTCCTAGGGCAGTTGGGTGGATTAGGCGAGACAAGGCAGGCACAGCCCTCAGCATGGCGCCTGACAAGTTGTAAGCACTGGAGAAATGTCAGCTGTTATTACAGGCACATTAGATGTGCATCCGTGTTCCACTGAAGAATCACACGGCTCCTCAGAGCATCATGTGCAGCTCCAGGGGGAGAGAACAAGCACTGCTGATTACTCCTGTCCTGTGACTGCTCTCTGTCCTTCGCAAGATGAAAACAGATATAATTTGGAGTTGTTTGTTCACTATCTTCTGTAGAGCCATTGTCATCTTCATCAGCATTGTCATCATCCTGTCATATTCTGATGGTGGAAGCTACAGTTTCCATGTGGCTTCCAACTGCCTGTAAGTGGACATGAACCAGTTAGAGAGCAAACCCCAGGCCATACGTCCCAGGGAAATGCAGTACCACGACAGAGGAAATAAACTGATGATCTTTTAAAAAAATAAAGTAAATGGGGATTACACCTAGGGAAAGTGTTTTATCTTCCTTCCAAATAATGTACATAGTTTTGCTTCTGAGTGCATTTTCCTAACCTCATCTCTATTCACCCAAAATTGAAAAATCAGATGAGGAAACAGAGGTATTCAGGAAGATGAAGTCCAAGAATAGAAATAAAACAGATGGATTATCTGACATGTGTGAATATAGTGAGAAACTATTTTAACTTCTGGGAAGGAGCTTAGGACTGAATCACTGATTGGTATATAAAAAAGTAAACAATTTAAAAATCGTGGCAATTATTAACTCCAGGGAAAATAAAAAGTTCAAGAAAGGAAATGTAGTCATAATATATAACATGGCCCAGATGTGAGAAAATATTCACCTAGTTATATTAATGTATCTATCAAACTCAGAACTATAACAAGAGGATGTGGAAGGGAAAGTGGGCCTGTGTGAGTTGGGAAGGCAGGAGAGGGCAAAAATAAAGGTAAGAATGTTAAATCTGAAAAATCAACACAGAACACAATCATGTTATTTAGAAATATGGAGGTAAACACAAAAGAAACAGTTAACAGAGTTGAAAATGGCTGCTCCAGGAAAGAGCACAGACAGAGGTTACTGTTTTTCACAACAAACCTTGTAAAGTAGGAATTTTTTCACTATAAAAACTATGCATATGTATGAATTTAATACAAATAAACATTATATATATTAAAAGGCATGAAGAGATGGTGTTTAGTTTGAAGTGTTTGAATCAAGGGCTGCAAAGACGGATAAATTTGATTAGGCCCACTGTGCGGGGCTTCAGTAGGCAAGGAAAAGATGCAAGTTTTTAGGCAAAGGAGTGGTATGATCCGATTGTACTCTGGAAAACATCTCTCTCTATATATAAATATACAAATGTATAATTATTAAATATATACTATATATAAGTAATTATAATAATTAAATTAATTATAAATAATTGAATATATAAAAATATGTATATAAAATGAAAGATAACTCTGCAGGGAGAAGAAGGCGTTTAAAAATAGGGAGGCCAGTTTGCAAAGTTTTGTGATAGTCCTGGCAAGCAAGGATGACTTTCAGAACCAAAGCAGTGGGTGTGAGCATTGAGAGAAGGATGTGGATCTGAGTGGTGTGTACGAGACAGGTTTGCTTTGCCTATATGGGTAGTGAGGGGGGCAAGGTGAAGACCCCAGCTTCCTGACTTTGCAGACTGGGAGGATGGCGGTGCCATTAACCAAAATGGAACTCCCAAAGGACAGGCATGTCTCTAGAGGGAGGCCAGAGAGAAAAGATGGTGCACCTGTTTCTACACACATCTGAAATACCTGAGGGGCGTTCAGAGGAAGAACCTGTAAATGCCAACCAGGTGATCAAGATGGAAAAAGGACCAGAAGATTGAGATTTGGGAGTCCCTGGTTTATATGTGGTTTTCGGAGCTTCAGGAGGCCATCACAATGCCCTAATGAAGCATATGGTATAAGTCAGGGCAAAGAGCTGTCCTGGAGAATAAAACTTTTGAAGCAATAATCAGTTGGGCAAGGGCCAACAGACAGTAAACTGTAAACAGAGAAATTGGAGAAGTGGGAGAGAGTGGCACCACTGAAGTCACAACGATGATGGTTTTGGGGAAGGAAAGAGAGTTTCACCAGGTCAAAAGCCCTGGAAAGAAGGCAAGGACAGTGAATGAAGAGATCAGTGACCTTCCCAAGTCACGTGCGGTGATGGAAGGGTAAGGACAGAAGCCCACGTGAGTGAAAGTTGATTAAGTAGATACAGAAAGCCTGGCAACACCATCAAGAAATTTGGTAGCAAAGGGAAATAGGAAGCTAGGATGTATCGTAAAAATCCATTTACTTTTGGTGCCCTTCTTTCTTCTGGTTATAGTAAGCCCGCCTTCTTTTTCAGATGTGCTCTATCCACATGGTGCAGAGAATGTGCAATCAGGGTACCCACTACAGGGTGACACACAGCCCAGGAAAGGCTGATTGAGGTCTCTCTCTGGGGAATTATTAAATTGGAACTAAGAAAAGTTGGTTGTCCCTCTCTGGTGGCAATGCTGAAAAGAGACGAGCCTGGGAGATGCCCACAGCCATGTTTCTAGCTTGGCAGAGAAACACAGTCTGAGTGGTGGAAGCCAAAGAGAGAAAAGCAGAGATAAGCAATATAGAGAAAGAGCATGCTAGGGAGCAACCCTGGGGGTCCCCTGGCGCTAGTCCTCAGGACACCTGAGCTGCCCAAGCCTGTCCTTCCTTGAGCCTGGCTGCTCAGCTCTTTTACCTCCCACTTCAGTTCTTTGAGCCATCCCAAGGTCTTCCCAATCAAACCCTCTTTTTATTCAAACTCATTCAGATTGTTTTTTCTGTCATTTGCTACTAAAAAAGAAAGTTCTAATAGAGAGTGGTAACTTGAAGGAAAGGCAGGCTTGGGAGATAGATAGATAGATAGATAGATAGATAGATAGATAGATGATAGATGGATAGATAGATAGACATTAATATATCAATTAATATATCAATATATCTGTATCTATCTATACATCTCTAGGGATGTAAATCTATCTATCTAGAGATGTATAGATAGATATAGATTTATTCAGGGAAGTGAGCATCATTTAAAAGCATAGGGA
The DNA here is from genome assembly GCF_041296235.1 of Equus asinus. NCBI lineage: Eukaryota > Metazoa > Chordata > Mammalia > Perissodactyla > Equidae > Equus > Equus asinus. The sequence goes on from NC_091812.1 coordinate 47,299,128, forward strand.
AATGAGCCATAAAATGAAAAGGCTAAACATATAAGGAGAGAGGACGACTGCTGGAGCCTTCAGAGAAAGTGGGATGAGATGGGATTGTGAGCCCAGGTGGAGGGAGTAGTTAGTCCCTGTGAGATAGAAACCAAAGATGGAAGCAGTTAAATTTGGTACGGAAGGAGCTTGAAGAAATTCATCCCTGTGCTACCTTTTTCCCTCTGTGAAGTGGGACACAAGGTTATTTCTGAAAAGTGAAAGAAAGGTTTCAGGTAAGGGAATCTGAGGAGAGTAGAAATAGTTTCAAGCCACTGCCAAGAGCCATGAGAATAAGAGTCTTAGTTTCCTCATCTGTAAATACTATACCCTGGCACCATGTGTTAATGTTTGTGAAAGTTATCATTTGTGAAGTTATGTGTGAGGTGTTACATATACAGTCTATTCATTTTCAATAAGATGAAGGACACGTATATAGCCAGTTCTCAATTGTCTAATGCAGAGGTTGGCCAGCTTTTCCTGTAAAGGACCAGATAGTAAATCCTCTAGACTTTGTGAGCCATATGGTCTTTGTGGTTCTAGCTCAGAAAACATCCTCACGCAATATGTAAATGAATGGGTGAGGGGGCATTCCAATAAAACTTCATTTCTAAAAACAGGCCGCTGGCACAACCCTATTAAAAAATGGACAAAGAACTTAAATAGACATTTCTACAAAACAAAAAAAGATACACGAATAATCAATAAGCACATGGAAAGCTCAACATCAGTAATCATTAGGGAAAGGAAAATCAAAACCACAACGCGATCCCACCTCACATCCATTAGGATGGCTACCATCAAAAATACTGAAAATAACAAGTGTTGGCAAGGATGTGGACAAATTAGAACCCTGAGTACTGCTGGTAGAGCTGTAAAATGGTACAGCTCTGTGGAAAACAATACAGTGGTTCCTCAAAAAAATTAAACATAGAATTAACATGTGATCCAGCTATTCCACCTCTGGGTATATACCCCAAAGAATTGAAAGCAGAGTCTTAAAGAGACACTTGTATATTCATAGCAGCACTATTCACCATAGCCAAAAGGTAGAAGCAATCCAAATGCCCATTGACAGATGAATGGATAAACAAAATATAGTGCATATTTACAATGGGATATTATTCAGCCTTTAAAAAGGAAGGGAATTCTGACATACTACCACAGGGATGAACCTTTGAGGACGTTAGGCTAAGTGAAATAAGCCAGTCACAGAAAGATAAATACTGTATGATTCTCCTTATAGGAGGTACCTGGAGTAGTCAAATTCATAGAAATAGAAAGTAAAAGATGGTTACCAGGAACTGGGGGAAGGAGAAATGGAAAGTTGTTATCCCAAGTGTATAGGGTTTCAGTTTTACAAGATAAAAGAGAGCTCTGGAGGTTGGTTGCACAACAATGAGAATGTGCTTAACACTAGTAACTGTACACTTAGAAACGGGTAAGACGGTAGATCTCGTTATGTCTATTTTACTACAGCTTTTTTTAATTAAAAAGACAAACAGGTCAATAGCCAAACGTATCCCTCATGTCATTGTCTGCCAGCCCCTGACCTAGAGATTCACGGGGTAACAATGATTAAAGAGTAGGAATAAAAATTTCACCATCAGAGCCATGAATGCGGTAGAGTCACAGGCTTGTCACAGGCTCTTCTGGGCCTCTCCGCATCTCCAGGACTTAGTCTTCTGGGTGGCAAATCATCGATGCTCAGTACTTATTTACTGAATTGCACTGTAGTTTCTCTGCGACAAACTCCTGGAGAGGGTTGAGTCTGGGGTGAATCAGGTGAAGAGGGAGAGAAGCAGAGGAGTGACAAACGTCATCTCCTTCAAAGGAAAACTGGTTTCAATAACGCCTAGGCTCTCCCTCAAAAGTCAAAGCGCCAGTCGCCTACATTAGACGTATCCTATGTCCACAGAGCCTGTGACGAGCCTCGGAAAAGCCATCGTGGCTATATCCTCCACAGAGCCGCTTTGTTTCCAGCGCTGGGTTTTTTAAAGGCGTACCTAAGATGATGTCAGAAAGTCTTTTGATAGCGTTTCCAACTGTCCCGCTGTGCTGCAGACACAAGGTTTCTAGGTTGAAATGAGGGAACCGAGGTACCAGTGACCTGAAGGCCCACATTATACACATCCTCCTGGGAGCAGGTGACCTGAGGTGGGGTGGATGAGGGGAGGGGGATGGCTTCATTTTCTAATGCACAAACACTGGCAGCTACACCCTCAAGGATGGCATTTATGCCCCTCCACTGATGCCCAGGCCTCTGGATTCTCTGAACTACCTGACTGCACAGTAGTTGTGTGGACCGTTGAAGGATACCTCCCCTTGAAGTTTGGGAAACACGTTAGTAAGAAATGGAGGATGGCATGAGGTCAGCAAATTATCAAGGGGCATCATAAAGGGATTTCTGGAGCCTTCGGAACCAATCCCCATTTCTTAGCCAAAGCCCAGGCGGGCAGCTGGAGAACTCTCAAATCCACTTCCAAAGTTGAACCCTGCTCACATTTTATAAGGTTAAATGTTGAAAGTGAAGCTTTGATTGTTGGCTCTGTAAAAATGGGAAAGGAAGAGAAGGGACAAAAATGTGGCTTTTCAGGGTAAGATTTTTATCAAAAGCAGGTACACTGTACAACTCCAAGCCGAGAAACAAAGGGAGCCTTGTGCAGCTGCCTTTGCAGGTCGTTCCAACGCTGCGATGGGAGTAAAAGGAGTCAGGGAAATGGTTTTTGTGTGCCCTGGAAAAGAAAGCGCAATTCATGAGCGCTGCAAACAGGGGGCTGGCTCTGAGGTGCGCCTGCAGGCCTGGCTTGAGCGGGTCATGTTTCCCGTAAGGAGAGGAGGCCTGCTGGATGCTGGAACCTGAGGGAGGCTAAGGTCTCCCTGTGGCCGATCAACCATCGACAGGAGGGATGATGCAGCCTCTCCCTGAAAACACAGTCAGAGCGGGAGTCCAGGACTAGGTGGGGTGGGGCACCCAACAGGGAAGGATAGGGGGTGAGAGATTCGCTCTGTTGCTTAACACTCTGTTCTCTGAGGCAAACCCAGGGGAGTATGCCTTCCAGCATAGCAGCCACTAGCCAAAGGTGGCCACTGAGGACTGAAAAAGTGATGGTCTGAAATGAGGTGTGCTGGAAATTTACAAGATACACCATGTTTTGAAGAGAAGTGTGTACAATAAAAGGAATGGAAAATGTCTCAGTAATTTTTGTATTGATTACATGCTGAAAGGATCCCATTTTGGATATATTGGGTTAAATTAAATAAGTCATTCATTTTACCTGCTTCTTTTTACTCTTCAAAAATGTGACAGCTAGAAAATTTTAAATTATATATATGGCTCACATTATACTTCCTTTGGAATGTGCTACCTTAGAGAACAATGTCAGAATGGCTCTGACGTTCTCAACTAAATGTCTTTTTGGTATTGGATAAACAGGAGACTAGGATTGTGGAGAAAATCCTGGGGAAGAATGCATTTATGGTCCTAAAGCCCGTAGCTCCTGATTTGGGGTGGCTAGTTCCCTGGGCAGATCCATCCTGCTCCCTTCCTCACTGTCCCGCCCCTCGTGTCTGATTCACGTTGTAGTCCCGGCACCCAGCCTGGCACAGAGAGGCCCCTGCATTTGTCCAAGGAAGCGTTGTGTCTGGCTGGGTGGATGAACAACTGTTTATTTTACGGAGATTTTCCTGTACTTCTTCTCCATCTCTCCCTCGCCATCCCTGCCTCCAATGTGTGGAGAGAGAAATCTGAAAATTAATATGCTGATACAATTCCTTACAATTACTACAAGCCAAGTCTTGGGGAGTAACTGTGTGGGAAAGGTTGAAAACACAGGTAGGACTAGGGTATTGGCTCTCTCAGGGGTGGTTTCACTTTAAAGGTGACAGGATGTCATGTCCAGGACTCTGGTGAGGATTTCAAAGCCTTAATTCTAGCGCAATTTCATCATGAGTAGCCACATGTCTCTGGGCAAAGAACTTAGAGTAGCAAGACCTTATTTTTCTTTTCTGTCAAGCAAAAATGCTAATCAGTGCCCTGATTTCTGTTAGGATGAGGATCAAACAAGAAAATGTACCCCAAAGCTCAAGCAGGCATTTGGAGTTGAACAGTTTAATGTTATTTAGTGTTGAGATTCTATTGAATAAAAAACAAACGGTCTTGGGGCCAGCCCGGTGGCCTAGTGGTTAAGTTCGTGCACTCTACCTCTGTGGCTTGGGGTTCATGGGTTTGGATGCCAGATGCGGACCTGGCACTGCTCACTGAGCCATGCTGTGGCAGCATCCCGCATAAAATAGAGGAAGATTGGCACAGATGTTATCTCAGGGCCAATCTTCCTCATAGAAACAAATAAAAAGCTCCAATCCAAAAGGTCTCAGTGTTTCCCTCTGAAGTAAGAAATGGTACCCAGAATGGATAAGAGGGCAGGGGAACCCGAATCTGACCCCAACTCCATCAGTCAGTCAAGAACTCTGGATGATTACTCAGAGCCTACACCCCCCAGCAGCTGCTAAAGGACTGGAGTGGTCATTAGAAATATGTTCACTCCACCAACGTCAGAACTAAAAGAGCTCTCGGGATCCTTTGTGCTACACCCTTGTATATGAATAAGCAACATGATAGGCAAGGCAGCTAAAAAGATGGTCTTTGGTCCGTCACTCAGCCAGTGGACACCCGGCGCTTGTAGAACTCACTTCTCCCACACAGGGCAGTGACAATCCCATGGGGCTGCATGTCAACACTTAGACCCCACAGGACCTACCATCGCTGAGCTTGTGACAGTGTGAGGGAGACGGGATCTGAAGCCCATACCAAGATGGAAGTGAGGAAACAACTCAATCTGAAACGAGGCTGGCTCATCTGCAAACTGCTAGCAAGGATCTACCAGTTGCAGAGAAGTAACCGAAACTCATGGCCAAACAATGAAGAAACTTTATTTATGGTAAAGTATGAAAAAGCCAATTTTATCAATAGAATGTTGTGTTTAAAGGGAACAAATTGTTAACAGATTATTTCTGTTATCAGTGCTGGCTGGGGACACCGTCAGTGGCTGCATGCTCTGGAACACATTATGCCGTATGTGCATTATCTAATAAATCATCCGAGCTTCACAAGAAAAGAGTTAAATTAACATTATTAACTCCCACTAGTTTTGAAATCCTGAATAGGACTTAGAATCTACCTGCAAATTGTTCAGATTTGCTAATTAGTGTCACGGGGAAGGGCTGACTCCCAGCACAGAGGGGCATCCAGACAGAGGGGAGGTTTAGCGCCAGACAAGGTCAGGCTCTCGGGTCACCCAGGACAACAGAGGGTGTCTCTTTCATCTCCCTGAGCTGAGGGCTCTCCAGCTCCCAGGAAGCTGAATGGGTTTCCCTTTAAGATTGAGGGATAAAGACAGCCCAGATGGAATGACTCTTTTCTTTAATAATTAAAAGAGTTCTTGGAGAGCTAAGAAGTAGATGTAGAATTGAGTGTAAAAACCAGAACTATCAGTATGTCACATGCCGGGTAACAAAGTCACTGCTGAGGTGGTGAGATTGGGAACTTTAAACAGCTGCCTGAGCCTATGGGGTAGGCGAGGCTGAGAGAGCAGCAGAGGTGAAGAGTGACACCGCCCCAATGGTGGGAGGTGGGCAGGAGCAACATTTGGAGGAAGAAACCCAGGTACCTTGCAGGAGGCAGGAAAAAACATTGAAGCCACAGCAAAACCCACTGAAGGGACTAAAGTTCACAGAATTTTCGACCCAGAGGAGCCCCTGGGGATCTTGAGGCACAGTGGTTCTCAAAACCTTTGGTATCTGAGATGCCTGCTGGCCTGGCTGCATCTGAATCCTCAGGGAACTATAGAAAATGACAGACTTTTTTCAATTTTATAAGATTGGGGACAGAATGGCTATGTTGCTTTTTACTTTTTTTTTATTGCGTTCATAATAGTTTATATCATTGTGAAGTTTCAGTTGTACATTATTTCTTGTTCGTCCCCATATATGTACTCCTCTTTACCCTCTGTGCACACCCCACCCCACCTCCCCTGGTAACCTCTGAACTGTTCTCTTTGTCCATGTGTTTGTTTATCTTCCACATGTGAGTGAAATCATACAGTGTTTGTCTTTCTCTGTCTGGCGTATTTCACTTAATATAATACCCTTAAGGTCTAGCCATGTGGTTGCAAATGGGACGATTTTGTCTTTTTTATGCCTGAGTAGTATTCCATTGTATATTTACACCACATCTTCTTTATCAGTTGATGGGCACATGGATTGCTTCCATATCTTGGCTATTGTGGATAGGGCTGCAATGAACACAGGGGTACACAGGTCACTTTGGATTGTCAATTTCAAGTTGTTTGGGTAGATACCCAGTCGTGGGACAGCTGGGTCATATGGTATTTCTATTTTTACTTTTTTGAGGAATCTCCAGACTGCTTTCCGTAGTGGCTACACCAGTTTGCATTCCCACCAGCAGTGTATGAGGGTTCCATTTTCTCCACACCCTCTCCAACATTTGTTATTTTTAGACTTAGTGATTATAGCCATTTTAACAGGTGTAAGGTGGTATCTTAGTGTAGTTTTTATTTGCATTTCCCTGATAATTAGTGATGTTGAGCATCTTTTCATGTGCTTATTGGCAAAATGGCTATTTTTAACAAGCTCTTAGGTGGTTCACACATACAAAGAAGCTTGAAAACCACTTATCTGGTCCACTTTCCAGGGTCTTTAGTTAACAGATGGAGAGGCTGAGGTTAAGTGACTTGCCCAAGGACATAAACTAGTTGGTAGCAAAGGAAGAAGTAGAATCTGATCCTGTAAATCTAACCAGCCTTCCTTCCTTGGCCCCACAATGCCTCTTCAGTTTCCTATTTGGGGTCCTATCTTAGCTCTAGTTAAGTAACAAACTGCCCCAAAACATAGTCACTTAAAATCACCACCACATATTTAGTTCATAATTCTGTGGGTTGGCAACTTAGACATGTCTCACTTGGGTCTTTTCTCTGGTCTCCACTGGGCTCCATCATGTGTGTGGTCAGCTGCAAGTCAGCTAAATGGCTGCTTCTGGGGACTGATGGCTAGGAGCTGGGCGATGGGGGATGACTGGGTCACAGGTCTCATCCTCCAGCAGGCTAGCTGAGCCTGTTCTCATGGCACGTGGGCAGGCTGCAAAACAGTGTGGAAGATGCAGGGCGCCTTGCGGCCTAGTCAGAACTGTACATTATCACTTCTGCCACATTCTATTGACCAAAGCCATTACAAGGCCAGCCCAGATTCCAGGGGTTGGGAAACAGACTCTCCCTCTTGATGGAGGAAGCTGCAAAGTCACGTTGCCAGGAGTGTATACAACAGGAGGGAAATAATTTGGGCTGTTTTTGCAACCCATCTACCACAGGGGCCTTGTCTACTTCCCTCAGATCCCCCATCCATTATACCCTGCACTCTAGCCAAACTGTAATCCCCTTTTCCCAAACATGATGACAGATCCTTTCAGAAATCTGTTTTTGGACTTGCTATTTCCCTGACCTAAAGTGCCTTTTTCATTCCCCCAGGCCTTCACCCTTAAATTGTCCTTTAATGCTTAACTTACTACGCCACGTTAAAAGAGGCCAACTGAAGATGCATTCTCCTCTGCTCCCTCACGAAAACCTAATGAAAGTCTATAAAAAGGACTTTTACAAAGATACATAAACCCACAAGGGCAAAGAGAAGAGAAGATGACAGGTGATAAAGTATTTCAACAAAACTTGGGGATGTGGAAAGCAGATATACGGTGCCCATCTTAGTAAAACCAGAAGTGGCTGAGTGCCCACTGGGTGGGGGAGCCAAGCAATAAAGTGAAACTCAACGCAGAACCCCGAGGACTCAGGAACTAGGGGCTGGATGCCTCAGCAGGGAGTGGGAGGCGCTGAAATCAGGATTTGTTGGACATGCAAGAAGCTGTTGATCCCTGGATCTACTCACTCTCTCCACAGAGCCAGGTGAATACCCTTCTCCACCCAGAAGCCCGGAGGTTTAATCCTAGGGAGATTAAACCTGAGGAGCCCTGGAGTCGGAAAGAGCAGGCATAGCTCATGGCAGGGGCGCCATTGTGAAAAGAGGGATTAAGGGGAAGTCTACCCACTAGAAGGTGAAACTCCCAGCTGCATGCCTGACTGGGCAACCAGACTTACACATCCCAAGCAAGAGACTGTAGGATTCCTCTTTAGGGAAATTGACCAGCCCAAAAGAGGTAAAAATACTGACATTTGTAAGCTGCCCAGTAAAATGTCAAACTCCTGCCTGATCCCCAGAGAAGGAAGCCTCTAGCCCTCCACACAGATTGTTCCAGGCAGCTCTAAACAGGAACAATCTGCCAAAGTCAATAGACCTTTGAACAAAGTCTCTACTATGACAGATGGCAACAAAACCAACACCCAGTCAAAAAGATGGGAGGTGGGCTATGGAGGTCAGGTGGTAAGAATCAAACCCACTTTGCCGTAGACATAAGTCAACACCCAATGCTTATGTTTGAAAAAACGAAGAGACAGCATCATATACATATTATGTAGAAATATATTGGTAGCAAAACTAAAACTGAAAAGTGCTGGAAATCATTGTCTCTAAGGAGTGGGACTTTAGGAGAGAGCAGGGCTTGACTGATTTCATGAAAACTTTGTAAAACTATTACGCAAACTAAATTACGCACGTTCATTACTTTGATACAATGAAAATTTATTATTTTTCAAATAAACAAAACTTGGGGCTGGGCCAGTGGTGCAGCGGTTAAGTGCACATGTTCTGCTTCAGCGGCTCAGGGTTCACCGGTTCGGATCCCGGGTGCAGACATGGCACCGCTTGGCAAGCCGTGCTGTGGCAGGCGTCCCACATTTAAAGTAGAGAAAGATGGGCACGGATGTTGGCTCAGCGCCAGTCTTCCTCAGCAAAAAGAGGAGGATTGGCAGTAGATAGCTCAGGGCTAATCTTCCTCAAAAAAACCACCAAAACTTACTTAAATGTCCTCTTTTTTTAAAAGACTTCTCTATCTCCCAGGCAAGTCCATGGCTCTACTTTACGTGTTTTCACATGACTGTGTTCATAGCATTAGTTTATTGAAATATTCATGAATGAATACACGTATGAGAACACATTCGCAGCTTTAATCACACTTTATCTGTAATGTATCTGTTTAATTGTCTGTTTTCCTCCTAGGCTTTATGCTTTTTGAGGTCAGCATCAAATCCTAATTTAGTGCTGGGCATTCAGAAGACATTCCCTACATGTGATTGGGTGGGTGGGGGAGTCATGATTAAATGGCAGCCAAATCATAAGGCAAAATTTTCTCCCTTTATTCATTGTTCTTCCATTTTATTTATTTTTAATGTATCTATTCATAATTAGCCTTGTTCCTAAAAAGAATTTAAGTCGACTTATAAAAACATATGCAATTATAAAAGAAATAAATGAAGAAATGAAGACTAACGGAAGCCTTTAAAAAAGTCACACCTGGGGCCAACCTGCTGGTTGACAGTTAAGTTTGTGTGCTCCGTTTCTTTGGCCCAGGATTCACCAGTTCAGATCCCAAGCATGGACCTACACACCACTTATCAAGCCATGCTATGGCAGCCGTCCCACATATGAAGTGGAGGAAGATGAGCACAGATGTTAGCTCAGGGCCAATCTTCCTCAAGAAAAAAAAAGAGGAGGATTGGCAGCAGATGTTAGCTCAGGCTAATTGTCCTCAAAAAATGAAAAATGAAGTCACACCAACATACTATTTAAAACAAGAAAGAAAGAAGGGAGAGGAAGGCCAGGAAGGAGTGAAGGAAGGAAATTTAAACAGCTACTGCTTTCAGTCTTCAATTTTCTCATCTAGTTATTATTATGTGTATCTAGTTAATATCTTTTAATTATAACATGATAAAATTTTATGTTAGGATTTATTCTGTGACAGTTTTAAAGTCACAAATTATTTTCTTTGATGAGAGTAGTAAGTTAGTGAATTTTGATCTCAGTAATTATTCTTTTTTTTTTAATTTTTATTTTTTTTGGATGTACATCATATTTCAAATTCTGGATACATTACTTCATGTTCACCACCCGAACACTAATTATAGTGCATCCCCTCACATGTGACCCTAATCACCCCTTTTGCCCTCCCCCCTCCCCCCTTCCCCAATGGTAACCACCAGTCCAATCTCCAAGGCTATGTGTTGTGTGTTTTTTTGTCGTTTTTATCTTCTACTTATGAGTGAGATCGTATGGTATTTGACTTTCTCCCTCTGACTTATTTCACTCAGCATAATACCCTCAAGGTCCATCCATGTTGTCACAAATGGCTGGATTTTGTCATTTCTCAGTAATTATTCTTAAGGGGGTAGACTTATAATACACCCTGTCAATATGCCATAATTTAATAACTCATTCTCTTGTTCTTATTGGACACTTTTAACCAAATGCTACAGTGACATCTTGTACATATAGTGGGTTCTGTTCTCTTTTCAAAAATTACTTCCTATCGACAAACTCTCAGGTGTGCAATTACAGGGTCTAGGATTGGCAAATTGCTTTACAACTTTATTCAAATGTTTTATACTGCTAAGAGCAGTGCAGTAGTGTGCAAGTCAAAGTCATCATTATTAGATATTGGAATTTTTTTCTAATTTAATTTCATTAACATTTTAACATGTTCATCTTACTAGCTCCATTTTAAAAAAATTTTATTGAGGTCATAATAGTTTAGAACATTGTGAAATTTCAGTTGTACATTATTATTTGTCAGTCACCATATAAATGTGCCCTTTACCTCTTATGCCCACCCCCACACCCCAACTCCCTTACCCTCTGGTAACCACTGATCTCTTCTCTTTGTCGATGTGTTTATCTTCCACATATGAGTGAAATCATATGGTGTTGTTTGTCTTTGTCTGGCTTATTTCACTTAACTTAATGCCCACAATGTCCATCCATGTTGTTGCGAACAGGACAATTTTGTCTTTTGTTGTGGCTGAGTAATATTCCATTGTATTATATACCACATCTTCTTTATCCATTCTCCAGTGGATGGGCACTTGTGTTCCTTCTACATCTTGGCTATTGTGAATAATGCTGCAATGAACAGAGGGGTGCATAAGTCTCTTTGTATTGTTGATTTCAAGTTCTTTGGATACATACCCAGTAGTGGGATAGCTGGCTTGTATGGTATTTCTATTTTTAATTTTTTGAGAAATCTCCAAACTGTTTCCCATAGTGGCTGCAGCAGTTTGCATTCCCACCAGCAGTGTGTGAGGGTTCCCTTTACTCCATAGCTTTTCCAACATTTGTCATTTTTTGTTGGTGATTATAGCCATTTTAAGGGGTGTAAGGTGATATTTTAGTGCAGTTTTGATTTGCGTTTCCCTGATGATTAGTGATGTTGAACATCTTTTCATGTTCCTATTTGCCATCTGTATCTTTGAAGAAATGTCTGTTCATATCCTCTGCCCATTTTTCGATCAGGTTGCTTTTTGTTGTTGAGTTGTATGCATTCTTTATATTTTGGAAATTAACCCCTTCTTGGATATACGATTTGCAAATATTTTCTCTCAGTTGGTGGGTTGTCTTTTCATTTTGTTCCTGGTTTTCTTTACCTTGCCGAAGCTCTTTAGTCTGATGTGGTCTCACTTGTTTATTTTTTCTTTTGTTTCCCTTTCCCAAGTAAAGATCGTACTCAAAAAGATCCTTCTAAGATTGACGTCAAAGAGTGTGCTGCCTCTATTTTCTTCTCGGAATTTTATGGTTTCAAGTCTTTGATCCATTTTGAGTTAACTTTTTTGTATGGTGAAAAATAATGGTCTACTTTCATTCTTTTGCATGTGACTGTCCAGTTTTCCCAACAGCATTTACGAAAGAGACTTTCCTTTCTCCATTGTATGTCCTCAGCTCCTTTGTCAAAGATTAATTGTCCATAGATGTGTGGTTTTATTTCTGGGATTTCAATTTCATTCCATTGATCTGTATGTCTTTTTGTACCAGTACCATGCTGTTTTGATTACTGTAGCTTTGTAGTATATTTTGAAGTCAGGGATTGTGATGCCTGCAGCTTTGTTCTTTGTTCTCAGGATTGCTTTAGCTATTCGGGGTCTTTTGTTTCCCCATATGAATTTTAGGATTCCTTGTTCTATTTCTGTGAAGAATGTCATTGGGATTTTGATTGAGATTGCACTGAATCTGTAGATTTCTTTAAGTAGTATGGACATGTTAACTATATTTATTCTTTCAATCCATGAGCATGGAATATCTTTCCCTTTCTTTATGTCATCATTGATTTCTTTCAATAATGTCTTATAGTTTTCATTCTATAAGTCTTTCACCTCTTTGGTTAAATTTATTCCTAGATATTTTATTCTTTTTTTGATATTGTATTCTTAAGTTCTCTTTCTGTTAGTTCATTTTTAGAGTATAAATAGGCAACTGATTTTTGTAAGTTGATTTTGTACCCTGCAGCTTTGCTGTAGCTGTTGATTATTTCTAATAGTTTTCTGATGGATTCTTTAGGGTTTTTTATATATAAAATCATGTCATCAGTAAACAAGAATTCCATTTCTTCATTGCCAATTTGTATACCCTTTATTTCTTTTTCTTGCCTAATTGGTCTGGCCAAAACCTCCAGTACAACATTGAATAAGAGTCGCAAGAGTGGGTACCCTTGTCTTGTTTCTGTTCTCAGAGGGGCAGCTTTAAATTTTTCCCCATTGAGTATGATGTTGGCTGTGGGTTTGTCATATATGGCCTTTATTATGTTGAGGTACTTTCCTTCTATACCCATTTTATTCAGAGTTTTTCTCATAAATGGATGTTGGATCTTGTCAAATGCTATCTCAGTCTATTGAGATGATCATGTGGTTTTCATTCCTCATTTGTTAATGTGGTGTATCAAATTGATTGATTTGCGGATGTTGAACCATCCCTGCATCCTGGTTTAAATCCCACTTGGTCATGGTGTATAATGCTTTTAACATATTGCTGTATTCATTTGCCAATATTTTGTTGAGGATTTTTGCATCTATGTTCATCAGCAATATTGGCCTGCAATTTTCCTTCTGTGTGTTCTTGTCTAGCTTTGGAATCAGGGTGATGTTGGCCTCATAAAATGTGTTGGGAAGTGTTCCATCTTCTTCAAATTTTTGGAATAGTTTGAGAAGGATAGGTATTAAATCTTCTTTGAATGTTCAGTAGAGTTCTCCAGAGAAGCCATTGGTCCTGGGGTTTTATTTTTTGGGAGGTTTTTGATTACTGTTTTGATCTCTTGTCATTGGTCTATTCAGATTCTCTATTCCTTCTTGATTCAGTTTTGGGAGGTTGTATGAGTCTAAAAATTTTTCCATTTTTTCTAGATTGTCCAATTTGTTGCCGTGTAGTTTTTCATAGTATTCTCTTATAATCCTTTGTATTTCTGTGGTATCAGTTGTAATTTCTCCTCTCTCATGTCTAATTTTATTTATTTGAGACTTCTCTCTTTTTTTCTTAGTGAGTCTGGCTAAGGGTTTGTCAATTTTGTTTATTTTCTCAAAGAACCAGCTCTTAGTTTCATTGATCCTTTCTGCTGTTTGTTTGTTTGTTTGTTTGTTTGTTTTGGTTTCAGTTTCATTTATTTCTGCTCTAATTTTTATTATTTCCCTCCTTCTGCTGACTTTGGGCTTTGTTTATTCTTCTTTTTCTACTTCTGTGAGGTGTAGTTTAAGATAGTTTATTTAAGATATTTCTTGTTTGTTAAGGTGGGTCTGTATGGCAATGTATTTCCCTCTTAGGACTGCTTTTGCTGCATCCCATATGATTTGGTGTGGTGTATTTTCATTTTTGTTTGTCTCCAGATACTTTTTGATTTCTCTTTTAATTTCTCTAATGATCCATTGGTTGTTCAGTAGCATGTTGTTTAGTCTCCATATATTTGTCACTCTCCCAGCTTTTTTCTTATAGGTGATTTCTAGTTTCATAGCAGTATGGTTGGAAAAGTTGCTTGATATGATTTCAGTCTTCTTAAATTTATTGAGACTTGTTTCCCAACATATGGTCTATCTTTGAGAAGGTTCCACGCGCACTTGAGAAGAATGTGTATTCTGCTATTTTTGGATGAAGTGTTCTACATATAAGTCCATCAGGTCTAGTTTTTTGTTTAATTCCACTATTTCCTTGTTGACTTTCTGTCTGGATGATCTATCTATTGATGTAAGTGGGGTGTTAGGGTCCCCTAATATTATTGTGTTGTTGTTAATATCTCCTTTTAGGTTTGTTAATAGTTACTTTATGTACTTTGGTGCTTCTGTGATGAGTGCAAATATATTTATAAGTGTTATATATTCTTGGAGAAGCATCCCTTTTATGATTATATACTGCCCCTCTTTCTCTCTCATTGCCTCTTTTATCTCAATGGCTATTTTATCTGATCTAAGTACAGCTACATCTGCTTTCTTTTGTTTGCCATTAGCTTGGAGTATTGTCTTCCATCTTATCATTCTGAGCCTGTGTTTGTCTGTAGAGCTGAGATGTGTTTCTTGGAGGCAGCATATTGTTGGGTCTTGTTTTTTTTAATTCATCCAGCCACTCTGTGTCTTTTGATTAGAGAATTCAATCCATTTAAATTTAGAGTGATTATTGATATGTGAGGGCTTAATGCTGCTATTTTACCACATTTTCTGGTTGTTCTGTATTTCACTTGTTTCTCGTCCTCTGTATTTTGGACTGCCAATTCAGTTTGGTAGTTCTCTATGATGGTTTTCTCAGTTTTCTCTTTATTTATCATTTGTGCCTCTGTTCTGATTATTTGTTTAGTGGTTACCATGAAGTTTGTATTAAAAAATCTCATAGATGAGATAGTCCACTTTCTGATAGCCTCCTATTTCCTTAGACTAAGCCGATTCATCCCTTTCCTATTCCCCTTCGAAGTTTTTAGTGTCACAACTTATTCTATCTTGTGTTGTGAGTTTGTGGTTAAAATGATGAGGTTATATTTATTTTTGATGTTTTCCTTCCCTTTATCTTTAATGTTATAATTGTTTGCTAACCTGTTCTGATAGAGAGCTGCAATTTTCTGATATCGTCTATCTATTTATCTCCTTGCTCAAAGCTTTGTAACCCCTTTTTTTTCCAGGTATGAGGGTCTTCTTGAGCACTCTTTGTGTGTGTGTTGGGGGGGTCTTGTGGTGATGAACTACCTTAGCTTTTGTTTTTCTGGGAAAATTATTATTTCTCCATCATATCTGAAGGATATTTTGATTGCGTAAAGTATTACTGGCTGAAAGTTTTTGTCTTTCAGAATTTTGAATATATCATTCCATTCTCTCCTAGTCTGTAAGATTTCTGCTCAGAAATCCAATGAAAGCCTGATAGGGGTTCCTGTGTAAGTTATTTTCTTCTTCCTTGCTGCCCTTAATATTTTTCCTTTGTCGTTCACTTTTGCCAGTTTTACTACTATATTGGAGTAGTAGTAAAGACCTTGGAGAAGGTCTTTTTACATTGATATAATTAGAAATTCTATTAACTTCTTTTACTTGTAATTCTAGCTCCTTCCCCAGGTTTGGGAAGTTCTCAGCTATTATTTCTTTGAACAAACTTTCTGCTCCTTTCTCCCTCCCTTCTCCCTCTGGAATATCTATAATCCTTATGTTTCATTTCCTAATTGTGTTGGATATTTCTCAGAGAATTCCTTCATTTCGTTTTACTCTTAGTTCTCTCTCCTTCTCCATCTGAAGTATTTCTATATTTCTTTCCTCCAAATTGCTAATTCTGTCCTCCATAATATCAGCTCTGTTATTCAAGGGATCCAGATTTTTCTTTATCTCATTCATTGTGTTGTTCATCTCCAACATTTCTGATTTTTTTATAGTTTTAATCTCTTTTGTGAAGAATTCCCTCTGTTCATTAATTTTATTCCTTATTTCATTGAACTATCTTTCTGAATTTTCTTGTAACTCATTGAGTTTTCTTATGATAGCTATTTTGAATTCTCTGTCATTTAGATTGTAAATTTCTGTGCCTTCAGGAATGACTTCTGGGTGCTTGTCATTTTCCTTCTGGTCTAGAGTATTAATATACCACCTCATGTTATTTGATGGGGTGGATTTGTGCCTTTGCATATTGGTAGTATCTGGTCACAGGTTCCACCTGCCACCACCGGGGCAGGAGAAGGCTGTATATTCTGAGCCTGCCATGATCTCTGGAATTAGTGCCTGTCCTTTGGGATCTATGCTGACAGGGTCCATCTGCGATTGTCCACTCACACCTGCTGCTTTACTAACACATGTGCAGGTGCTCTGGTGGGGGTCCCTTGCTCTGGCCAACTGGCCGAGCAGCTGCACCAGGCAGGGGGAGGAGCGCTTTCTTTCATGTGCACAATCCTGGGGACTTTCTTGCTCTAAACTCACTGTATGCCCTCCTGGGGTGCTGGCTTGATGAAGACACCCCCATAATAGCTTAGCTTCCTCTATGTGGAGCTTTCCCATGGCTGGGAGGCAATTCAGAGAGCAAAGGCCTTCCCATGGAGAGCTGCCCCTCCCCACTCTCCTCTCAGAGCTGCATGCAGCGCTGCACCCTAGGTCGCTGCTGGGGAGGGAGAGGAGATCCCCTTACCTCCTTTCACTTCCTCCTGGGCGGGGTTCAACACCTCCACCCTCAGACATACGGCTGCATGGGTCTCTCAGACATCTATTGTGTTGTGTGAATGTCCTGTGTTGGTTTATGAATGTCCCTTTCATTGTATCTTACGGGGGAAACTCTAAGAGCTCACTCCACCGTGATGCTGATGTCACTCTAGCTCCATTTTAATCTTATGTCAATTTTATGTTCTCCTGCCCTCTCCTCATTTATCTATTGTCTTCTTGATGTTTTTCTCATTAATGTATATAATTTATATAATATAGATATTGATCCTTTGTCAGTGTAGTTATAAATATTTTTTCCAGTTGGTTTTCCATTTCATTTTGGCTTCATGTTTTTAATATAATAGAAATTTTTCATTTTAAAAGTAGACTTGAATAGGTAGATTTTTCCCTTGTGACTTATTCTGCCCATCTATTTGTTGCTTTGAGCCCCTGGATAGTTAGACACAAGCATCATTTGCTTTGTTTATAGCTGAATTTATTGCTAATCATATTCAGATTCTCATTCAAATAAACAGCATTCTGAAACTAGGAAACAAGTTCACCTAAACAACATCCAGAAGCTTAAGCCAATACTAAAGTTCTGAGTTAGAAATTATTCTAACAGAAGATATGAAAAATTCTCATAATGAGTATGAGTGATGCCAGGGTCAACCAAAAAATACATGTTTTAAAAATGTTCATTTAATTTTTAACAAATTCCACTCCTTTTCCAGGTTTTAGGTTCAGAAAATTAAAATGTGAGACTCACCCTTGATTCCTTTAATCCTTGAATTTGAATTTAAAAGGTTCAAATTCATCTGTTGCCTTTATACTTAGAATCCTATGTGCTTTGCAAGCTTGAATATCCAACTCTAGAATGTTAGAATAAGAATTTGAAGTGTTCTCAGACAGGAACTAAGAAGGGAAATGGAGCAGGTCCCCTGGATCACATCTTCCCTTCTTTCCTTTTGTGTCATGATCCCATAATATTCATGATGACACGTTTGGAAGGAGATGAGGAGAACACATATCTCCTCAAAGGAGAGAACATATCTGACAGAAGAGAAGAGATTGAATGGAAAAAGTCGGAGGGAGTACTCAAGCATAGCTCACATGGGCCAGGAGTAAGAGACAGTCATTCAAATGACCAAAGAATTTGCCCAATGCTTCCACTTCATCCCCAGCCCCACCTTCCACTTGTGAAATCTCACAGTGGGCTGTATCTTTGCTCGGGCTGTCGTCTCCACTGCCCAATCCCTTCCCCTAGCTGATGGCTGATGTCTGCACATCATTTAAGACAAGGCCACTCAAAGTGTGGCCTATGGATTTGTGCCAGACTGTGAACTGTGTTTTGTTTTGTTTTTAACTGGTGAATTGAGGTAAGTCTGGAGGTTGAAGGTAAGCATTTAGAAATGTTGTATAGAAATATGTTAGAATAATTTTATGTCTGTGTAATAACAAAATTGAGCTTGCAGTTTTTTATTTTACTTTTTTAGTCATTTTTCCTGTATTTACATGGAAAATTGGACATTAAAAAGAGATAAAAGCTTAGCCCTTTAGTATGAATAGTTTGAGAAGCTGCATAAGACTCATCTAAATTATCTAGGAAACCTTACTACTTCCTCCCAGGTGGGGTGAGTGCTTTCCCTCTGTATTTTCATATATCCAAGCAAATTTCTAATCTTGCACAGTTGTCTTAATTATCTGTTTTTGTGTCTATTTCCTCCAATAAACTGTGAGCTTCTTGAGGGCAAGTCCTATATCTTACCTATCTTTGCATGCCTGGCACCCGTACAATGCATGGCCCACAGCAAACGTTCAATAAATGTTTGCTGAATATAATTAACTGAATGGTCCTGCTTGGGATGTACAGCCAACATTTGACTCAGTGACACTTACTTATCTAAGTTTCCATTATTAATCAAATAATCCTCTGATTGACGATCTTACCAACCAGTGTATTTCCCTCAAAAGAGAAGAACTGGTAAATGTCAGTCTCCCTCTGGTTTTACTTGACAAGGTAGGAAATCCTCGTTCTAGGGCCGAGGCATGGAGAGTGAATGAGTGCTTCAGATATAAAATTAAGTGAAAAAGAATACAAAATTGTATTACCCTGTGAGTACAATTATGTAATAAATACTCATAGCAAAAGAAGACTGGATAGGAATACATCAAAATAAAGATTGTGGTCTCTCTTAGAATGTAGTTATGGGTAATTTTTTCTGTATTTCTTTGGATCTTATATAATGTAGTTTCATTAAAAATAACATTAAAAATTAATGAAGTGACTGTTGCACATTCTACAGCTTTCTAAATAAAAGATACACTTAAAAATAGGGCAAACAAGGGTCTCTCAAGTTGTAAGGACCTGAAGCAAGGAGACTGGGCAAGTAAGCGATGAGCATTTTGTTGGCTTCCTGATTCTTGGCTATGTACAGAAAGAGACGCAAACCTTTCCAAAGGCAGCCATATGTCAAAATTATAAAAAACCGTGACTCCCATATTCCCCAAGAAGTGTAGGTCGTGGTGCCTCAATAAGAAAACCAAGGATTGATTCTCTAACTGTACTATTTTAGCGTGTGCGTGTATGTCTTTTGAGGTCAGAGGGAAGCACGGACCATCTGGAATTAGTCTTTTCTTTGTATAACCTGGTTTTATTCCAGAAGTACATGATAGAGTTACCTCATCCATACAGCTTGCAAACTGTAAGTTTATGTATTCTCTTCAAATACTCCAAAATTGACTGAGTGTTTTTTAAAGGGACCATTTTAATCTGACCATCACTGTAACATGTTACAGAGACAGCAGCTTGCAAAAAATAAGGGAAAACAAAAGAATGTTGTCTTTTTGTTGTAATCTGTTTGAAGAGATAAGATGAATACTTTGAAATGAAGCGTTTAATAAGAGAACACTGAAAATTGTGTTTCTATGAGGAAGTCGTCTTGTTTATCTACAAGATAAGGGCCATGTGTAGCCAGGTGCATCACTAGCTGTTTCCAGAAACTTGGTGTCTGGGTTGGAAATGACGAGTATTTTTTCTCCCAGAGGCTGTAGTTTTCTCTCCTCTAATTATTACTGGAATGTTGTACAAAAGCCAACGTTGTGATATTTTTTTAAGTTTCAAGTTCATTTCCATCCTGTGGTATCGTATTTTCATCCATCCTCTTTAGAATAACTGCCTTAGAAATCTCTCTCATGTTGTTTCCTAGCACTTAAAAAAATTTTTCTCCAAATCTCCTGAACATACAGATTCATAGATAAAAAGACTTATACCTCACCCTCTTTGACTTGAATGCAGCATGCCATTTGACATTGCAAAACAGGATTCAATTGATCTTGTCTCTTGACTTTTATTGACAGATTTCTTGGGAGAGTTAGCGGCCCATTCATTCTGCCTGGTCCAGCTCATTCACTTCTTAACCTGTTTTCGTGGCTACCCTACCGCCAACCCCTCCCTATTCACCACCACTCTGGAATCAAACTCGCTCTTAAGATCCTATCAATGATTTCAACTTCCTTGATAGTCTGCCCCATTTCCTAATGTTAGTCATCTTTTTTTTCTAGACTCCTTCTTTGATGTTCATGGCATTGTACTTTCTTGGTTCTCCCTCTACCTTTCTGCTTACTTCCTTATCTCCTTTAAGAGCTCCTCATCACCTGCCTGCCTTCTAAATGTAGGGATTTCCAAAAGGTATGCCTTCTGTCTCCTCTTTTTGTGCCTGCTACCTCAATGGCCCAATCCACTATCACCTTCATTTGAATGCCTCCTCCAACTATATATTTGGTTGCATCACTTTCCACTCAAGTTGATATACTTCAACTTTAATAACCTGCCTGTACTTTGTAGTTACCCTATTCCAAACTGAGATCACTATCTCCCCTCCTAAATTAACTCTTCTTTCTTAATTCCCTATTTTCTTTTATAGCAACACAATTCTTTTAGGGACCTGGGCTCAAACATAGATCTATATTTGATACCTCACTCTCTGTGGCCCCCAATATCTAGACAGTTGTGAGGTTCTGCCAACTCTACATTGCAATGGTTTTCTGAATTCTCCCCTTCCACACTTTGACACTGGTTCAGATCCTCCTTCTATCCCAAGAACCATAGCAACGGTCTCCTCCTAGTCCCAGTGTTGCCTGCCACAATGATCTTCCTTAAAGTACGGCTTTGATTATGACACCTTCCTTGCTCAAAAACCTTCAATGGCTCCCTATTCTCCTACAGTGCAAGAGCAAATCCTTCAGACTTGCATTCAGGCACAAATAGCTTTCTAGTCCAGTCTCCCAGTACACCCTATGTGCACCTCATACCGTGGTGAATTTACGCAAGTGTATCTGTTGCTTTCTGAACGCTCCATGTCTTGTCCTTTCCCTCATTCTCTTGCGTTCATCTGAAATATCCTTCTTGTTTATTTCCATTTCTAGAAATCTTATTCATCCACTTAGGCCCAGTTCACTTCCTTCATCAGCCTTTTCCTTTCTATTTCCTTTCCTATTCTGCCTTTTGGTATGGCTGTTGTATATTTGCTTAATCTTCTTTACCAGACTGATCAGAAGATAGTGGCTTGAAGTTCAATCTAGCTGTGATACCAAGGGGAAGTCTACAACCCCTTTGAGCCATGGTTTCCTCATTCATAAAATGCAGAAAATAGTAGAGTATAACAGTGATTAAGTCTTTGGGCTCCAGAGGCAGCCAGACCTGGATGTGAGTTTGGATCGTAGAATTCCAATATTGGTTGCAAGGGCCTTATCTGTAAAATATGGGTCAATAGGACCTACCAGTCATTTTAAGAATTAAATGAGATGATATGGAAATCTCTTCGCATAGTGCTTGGCACATGATAAGTACATACTAAATATTGCCCATCATTATGATTGTTGTTAGTTCCTTCATAAGATTGTTGTGATAACACACAAGACAAAAGTATTCCCTTAGTATCAAGGCCCCCACAAAATGTGGTTATTATCAGCTCCGTAAAAGTAACATGGAATACAGGACAGGGAGCAGCTCTGCGATCTAAGTCCTCAAGTAGAACATGGATGTGCTTGTAATTATAATATGCTATATCAATAAGGTCAGACCCTGTTCCATCTTCACCTTTGAACCTTGTGAGGTGGGATGACAAAGTGGAAAGAGTAGAGCCTTGGGTCTTATAAAATACTAGAACAATGAACTCTAGTAGTCTCCGTTTCTTTATCTGTAAAATACAGCTAGCAGTATCAATCACAGATAATAAATCAGGTGATGACAAAGTTCTTAGTACAGTTCTTGGCATAAAGCAGCTGTTTAATAAATGTCAGATTCCTTTCTCTTATTTCCTCCTTTTTCCAAAAGTGCCTCACACCTTGTATAAACTTACCAAATATTTGTCCAAATTAACTGAACTTAAAAACTACTAAGCGTATGTGCCTAGAAGATGTGTGTTTGTCACAGCGAGATTGGCGCCTTGTCTGGCTAACAGGCTGACTCCCAGAGAAGCCAAAAGTAATTCCTTTAGAGCTTTTTTAAAAATAAAATTAACTCTTTATTAAAACTGAGTTCCATGAGGCAGTTTTTAAGAGAGAGATAAATTAAAGCAAGAATTAAAGGAAAAATCTGGCACTGGAGGGTAACTCTATACACTCTTTCTATGCCTAGATATCGTAATGGCTAAACAGAGGTAGGTCAAGACAATTTCCTATTTTCCCATAGGATTCAAACAAAACACACCTCAAGCAAATAGATGGGCATTTTTCTTTCTTCTAAGTAAGTTTACACTTATAACAGTTTATTGAGGGGCTGCTATATCCTAAGTGTTTTATATGTGCTAATTCATCTGATCTTCAAACCACCCAATGAGGTAGGTACTGTGATCATCCCCATATCAGACATCAGGAAAATAAGGCACAAACAGGTTAAGTGTCCATGATCACACAGCTAATAAGTGGCAGAGCCAGGACTGGAACCTTCACTCTAGAGATCTTTCTTTTAATTCTTAAATACAAAGAATACATTTAGTGTCCCATTTTAGAAAGCACTAAGGTAATGGTTCTCAACCCTAGCTGCACATCTGAATCCTCAATGGGTTGATACTTGGATGCAGATTCCCAAGCGCCCATCAGGACCTGCTGAATCAAACTCCCCAGGTGAGGTCTGACTCTGTGTGGTTTTGGAGGCATCACCGGAAATTCTGTAAGGGTGCAACAGAGTGGTAGCAAGGCTTGGCAAGCTGATTCTGGGGCAGGAAAAGCCCGAGGCTATGAGACATCATTGAAGGAGGCTCTGGAGAGCCTCATTTCCTACTGTGGGCCTCACCTAGGACCAGCAATACATCTGAAACCTAGACCAACTTACTACACACCCATGTCCTCTAAGCAGCAACTGTCAGGGGCTCTGCAGAACGTGTAATAGACTGAAGTCGCTGTGCACAGAGTGAAAGGCCATGCTGGGCACTCTTATTGTGCCCATGGAAATGTCCCATTAGTGCTGTGCCAGCCATAAGGCAATGCCAGGTCCCTGTGAAATTCCCAGAATCCAGATACCAAATAACTGCAGATGCCGTAAGATGTGCTGCTAGGGAGGGCTGCTGCCATGTGACCCTCCTTCTCCTTGACGGTCTTTTCAACTCGATAGTTGTGAGTGCTTTTCTGTTGGTTAGGCGTTTTTTCAGGGGTTGGGGAGCAGGATGGGAAAGGGCCCTCATTTCTATATTACTGCTGCTGCCACAAAGAGGCAAAGTTGAGGGTAACTGCCAACAGCTTCCCCTTTCTCTTCTTTTTGTTCACTCGATCTGTCTGGACCAATGCACAAGGAAAAAAGACAGAGAGAATGGCCCTCCAAAGTTGCACTCTGTTTTAAAGCTGATAAAGGATGTTTCCCACAGCTTGGGAGAAAAATATATTATAAAGTGCCTGAGCAATTAAACAAATGGTATTTGCAAACATCTGCTGTCCAGTACCGTTGCTTGTGTTCAGACAGAGCCTCACAGTGTCTTTGGCAAACCAGGGTGAGAAAAGCTGGGTGCCATTTGCTAAATGAACTCTTCCAGATTAAAATTCTGTGGCCTGAGGGAATTAATTCACATCCACACGGGGAAATTCATTCCCAAAGAGGTAGTTATTCCCTAAGAGAACCACAGAACCTAGGACCAAGAGTAAAGTTGGCAGTAAGTCAATGAATGTTTTATTAACCTCACTAAATCATATTTATTATTTATGTCTGAATCACAGAATCCTAAAGTTAAAAAGACTCCAAGGGAAAAACGAGATTCCTCAATAAAGTATGTCATTATTATTAGTTATAAGGCTGATGAAGCAAGGTTTAAAAAGAGAACCACATAGAGGCTTCAATTCACAACCAACTCTGGCTTTATTTCATGAAACAGAAATAGCCTGAGAAAAGGCATAAAAGGTTCCACCATAAGCCCACTGACTCAGAAGACCAAGCCTGTACCAAGCAGGAAACTGGGCTCCTATCCCTCTCTACCCATTAGAAATTGCTCCATGAAAACAAATTTTCCTATAGTAGTCCTCATCAGCATTTTTTTCAACCAAGCAGGTAACAGAAACACACACACACACACACACACACACACAAAAGGCCTGGCTCAGAATACCAGAGAAACACATGGGAAAAGAAGAAGCAACTGCTGAGAGCAGAGGTTCGCTAGGTCAGAGTCTCCTGGAAAGGAAGAATTGGAAGGAAAACAACATAAACTAATTTATCTTTTAGCTAAAGAAAGATCAAGTCAGTGAGTCCAGTGAGGCCTATGACCACTTGAAACACAGACATGTCTGGGGGATGAATTCAAGAATCCAAAGTATTCTTAAAATAGAAGATTTTAATGGTTTTTTTAAAAAACTACTTTATTGAAGTATGATTGAAATGTAAAATGGTGTACATTTTTAATGTATACAGATCAATGAGTTTGAGGATAAGTATACACCTGTGAAACCATCACCACCATCAAGACAATAAACAAGAAGGAAATCTTACCATTTGTGACAACATGGATGGACCTGGAGAATATTATGCTAAGTAAAAGAAGCCAGACACAGAAAGACAAATATTGCATGAT
Organism: Equus asinus; assembly: GCF_041296235.1. NCBI lineage: Eukaryota > Metazoa > Chordata > Mammalia > Perissodactyla > Equidae > Equus > Equus asinus. Next base: position 47,323,792 of record NC_091812.1, read on the forward strand.
CTCACTTATATGTGGGATCTAAAATAGTCAAACTCAAAGAAACGGAGAATAGAATGGTGGTTGTTAGGGACTGGGGGGAGGGAAAAACAGGGAGGTGATGGTCAAATGGTAGAAACTTTTGGATACGCAAGATAAATAAATTGTGGAGGAACACTATAAAGCAATATGTCTACAGCTAACAATACTGTATTGTATACTTAAAATTTGCTGAGAATTATGTTAAGTGTTTTTACCACACACACAAAAACAATAAAGGAGGTGGGAAGAAACTTAAGTGGTGATGGATATGTTTATGGCCTTGATGGTGAAGATGTTAAATGTTTAAAAAGTAATACAGGTCCCCATAACAACTAAAAAACTGGACAAAATGTATAACACAATTGTTTTCAGACACTGGCCTGACAAGAGATACAGGGTTATGACCTCTTAAAAAAAGGAAAACAAATGAGGTAACTCTTAAAATCCCCTGCTGTATAAGGAGGGCAATCCCAAGCAGAGCATGGTAGTCTCATTGAATTGAGGAGACAGAGATTGGAATATAGGGAGGCAGAGGAGCCTGGAATTTTCAGAGAACTAAAAGAAAAGGTATCACACAGAGCAAGAACTCCAGAAATCTTCCTGTGGATCTCTGAGATTACTGCTGAATACTGAGCCATACTTGTGTCTGTTAGTGTCCTAAAGGCTGAGTAAAAAATGACTGGGAGGGGCTGGCCCCACGGCATAGCGGTTAAGTCTGGCACATTCTGCTTTGGCAGCCCAGGTTTGCAGGTTTGGATCCCAGGCGCAGACCTACACCACTTGTCAAGCCATGCTCTGGTGGTGACCCAGATACAAAACAGAGGAAGATTGGCAATAGATGTTAGTTCAGAGTGAATATTCCTCACCAAAGGGGGAAAAAAAAAGACTGGGAAATGTGAGCTGAACAATTTTCAGAGCTCACACAGGACTGGAGAAGTTCAAGTTGAGCACTCATGCCTTAGTACTAGGATCACACTAGCCTTTTTAACAAAGTTGAAGAACAAGCCTTGGGGGCTGGCCCAGTGGCACAGTGGTTAACTGCACACGTTCCACTTCAGCGGCCTGGGGTTTGCCAGTTCAGATCCTGGGTGTGGACATGGCACTGCTTGGCAAGCCATGCTGTGGCAGGTGTCCCACATATGAAGTAGAGGAAGATGGGCACAGATGTTAGCTCAGGGCCAGTCTTCCTCACCAAAAAGAGGAGGATTGGCAGCAGATGTTAGCTCAGGGCTAGTCTTCCTTGGAAAAAAAAAACAAGCCTTGGAAGGATCAAGCTGATCAGCAAGTACTTTAACTGCCTGACATAACAAAGTCCAATACTGTTAGAGGAAGATAATATCCACCACTCAAAATTGTCAAATTCCCAAAGTCCAGCATCTAACCAAACATTACTAGACATAATAAAAAGCAAGGATATGTAACTCATAATGACGAGAAAAGTTAGTCAATAAAAACAGATGCAAGAATGATGGAAATGATTAAATTAACAGACAAGGGGCTTAAAACACAGCTGTTATAATCATGTCTAAGTATTTAAAGAACATGTACATCATAAAAAGAGAAATGAATGATATAAAGAACTAAATGTAACTTCTAAAAATGAAAACTATATCTAAAATGAAAAATTCACTGTATGAGATTTACAGCAGATTAGACACTGCAGAAGAAAAGAGTGAACTGGAAACTTCAAAATATAAACTATTCAAACAGAAGAACAGGAAAAAAGACTGAAGAAAATAAACAGAGGCTCAGTAATCTATGAAACAATACCAAATGGTATAGCATATGTTTAAAAGCGATGGGGTTGAAAAAATATTTGAAGATATATTGACCATGTTTTCAAAATATGATGAAAAATAGAAACTCATAGATTTAAGGTGATCAATAAACCCAAGAAGGATAAACACAAAGAAAACCACACTGAGATACATCATAATTAAACTGCTGAAAATCACAAATAAAGGGACCGTTTTAAAAAAGAGAAAAATAAAACATTGTATAGAGGTGGAAAAAACACAAAGAATTACAACAGACTTCTCACCAGAAAATTTAGATGCCAGAAAACAATGGAATGGAAGGAGCTGAATGCGGGGTGATGAAATCCCACCAATCTAGAATTTTATATTCAACAAAAATATCCTTCAAAAATGAAAGTGAAATAAAACCCTTCCAGACAAACGAAAGTTGAGTTAATTCATTACAAGCAGGCCTGAATCACAAGAAATGTGAAAGGAAATTTTCAGGCAGAAGGAAAAAGATATACATAGAAACCAAGACCTACAAAGGGAAGAAAAGCACCAGATATGGTGAACAGGTGAGCAAATTTTTAAAATATTTTTCCTACTTTTAAATTTATTTAAAGGATAACTGATTGGTAAAAGTAATAACAATGTATTGTGAAGTTTATAACACATGTACTTGTAAAATACACAACATCCAAAAGGAAAGAGGAGGGAAATGAAGCAAAATGTTATATTATTTTTAGATTATACATGCAGTAAAATAATAATATTTGAAAGTAGACTGATAAATTAAAAAGTCATATTGTAATTTGGGAGAAACTATTAAAAATGAAGTGGCACAGTTAATTAACCATTAGTGGGGATAAAATAGAATATTAAGCAAATATTAAATTAATCCAAAAAAGGCAGGAAAAGAGAAAAAAGATAATATAGAACACACAGTAAACAAATAGCAGGATGACCAATTCAAATACAACCATAATGCTAATTGTTTCAAATGTACATCACCTAAATCAGCAGTCCTAAAACGGTGGTCTATGTTCCATTAGCATAAATCAAGACAGAATATCAAACTGTACAAGCAATCATTATTGTTCATTATCATTAAATCTGTTGGGAAAAAAGTCAGTCTCACTTAAGAAAATTCTTCTGAAGCAGTAAAAATTATTGCCATTGCTAAATCATGACCCTTCAGTATGCCTCTTTTATAAAGTATCCCTGTGTCTCCAGGAATATTTCTTGACATAAAATCTTTGTCCAATATCATTATAGCTATTCTAGCTCTCTTAAGATTAATGCATGCATGGTATATCTTTTCTAATCCTTTTATTTTCAATCTATTCATGTTTTTCAACAGAAATTTTGCTTCTTGTAGACAGCATATAGTTGGATTTTACTTTTTTATCCAGTCTGAACATCTATGCCTTTTGATTGAAGTTTTTACTGCTTTTACATTAAAGTAATTACTGATATGGCTGGATTTACATATACCATTTTACTATTTCTTTTCTATGTCTTATATCTTTTCAACCCTCTCTTCATCCCCTACTGCCTTCTTTTGTCTTAACTATATTTTTTTTAGTGTACCATTTTAATTCCTGTACTGCTTTTAAACTACATTTTATTGCATTATTTTCTTAGTGATTACTCCAGTGATTAGAACGTCCATTGTAACTCATCACGATTCACTATGGCTTAACACTAACAACACAGTAAACTACAGAAACTTCATTCCAATATAGGTCCATTTCCTCTCCTCCTTTGTGTTATTTTGTTGTGCATATATATCATATATATATTATTTGTATATATATATATCACATATTATATATACATATCATACATATATGTACACACATATATGTGTGTGTGTGTGTATATATACATATATATATAATCTATGTTCTAAACCAAACAGTACAACAGTATGGAATACAACCAGGAAGACAGAGCAATTATAAATCCATACTCATCTAATAATAGAACTCTAAAATACATGAAGCAAAAACTGAAAGAATTAAAAGGAGAAATACACAATTCAACAACAATATTTGGAAATTTCAATATCCTAATTTCAATAATTGATAGAAGAACTAGACAGAAAACTACTAAGGATACAAAAGACTTGTATAAATATATCAACCAATTTGCCATAACTGACACTTATAAAATGCTGTACCCCAAACAAGTAGACTACACATTCTTTTCAAACACTCTTGGAACATTGTTCAAAAGACATCATATGCTAGGCCACAAAACAAATCTCAATAAATTAAAAGGACTGAAATCATATAAAGTGTGCTTTCCAACCACAATGGAATTAAATTAAAAATAAACGATAGAAGTAAATTCGGGAAATTTGTAAATTCTTGCAAATTAAACAACATACTTCTGAATAATCCATGGTCAAAAAATAAATCACAAGGGAAATTAAAATATTTTGAATTGAATGAAAACAAAGACATCAAAATGGGGGGATACACATAAAGTGCCACTAAGAGGGCAATTTATTGCTTTGAAAGTCTATCTTAGAAAAGAATAGGGGCCGGCCCGGGTCGCAGCAGTCAAGTATGCACGTAACGCTTCTCGGCGGCCCGGGGTTCGCCAATTCAGATCCCGAGTGCAGACATGGCACCGCTCGGCACGCCATGCTGTGGTAGGCAACCCACATATCAAGTAGAGGAAGATGGGCATGGATGTTGGCTCAGGGCCAGTCTTCCTGAGCAAAAAAGAGGAGGATTGGCAGTCGTTAGCTCAGGGTTAATCTTCCTCAAAAAAAAAAAAAAGAAAGAAAGAAAAGAAAAGAATAAAGGTTTCAAATCCATGATGTAAGCTTTCACCTTAAGAAACTAGAAAAAGCAAAGCAAACTAAACTCAAGCAAGCAGAAGAAAAGACAGAGAGTGGAAGTAATAAATTATAGTACAAATCAATGAAATAGAAAACAAAATATAGAGAAAATCAATGAAAACAAAAGTATGTCTTTTAAAAAGATTACAAAATTGACAAAACCTTCAGCAGACTAACAAAACAAAACAGGTTACCAGAATTGGGAATGAAAGAGGAGACATCACTAGTGACAGCAGAGAAATTAAAAGGCAGCTAAAGAAATACTATGAACAATTTTGTGCCAACAAATCAGACAACGTGGATAAAACAAATTCCTAGAAAGACATAAATTCACAAAACAGACTTAAGAAGAAATAAAAAACCTGAATAGACCTATAACAAGTTAACAAGTTGAATGAGTAATTAAAAATTTTCCAGCAAAGAAAAGTTTAGGTCCAGTTAGCTTCATTGGTACAAGCTATCAAATCTTTAAAGAAATCATACCAATCCTTCATAATAGCTTCAGGAAGTGAAACAGATGATAAATTGAGGACTATTTATACAACAGAATTCCAGTCAGCAACAAAAAAGAAAGAAACTGACACAACATGAATGAATCTCAAAAATATTATGCTGAGCAAAAGTCTGTGTAAAAAAGAGGACATACTGTATAATTCCATTTATACGAAGTTCCGGAAAATGCAAATCTAATCTATAGTGAGAGAATGCAGATCCGTTTCTCCTAGAGCTGGGAGTGAGCTGCCCCAGGGAACTTTTTGGGCTGACTGAATAGTCTGTATCTTGATTGTGTTGGTAGCTCCAGGGATGTAAATATTTGTAAGAACTAATTGAAATATACACTTAAAATGGGTATATTTTGTGGTATGCAAACTATACCACAATAAGGTTGATTTTAAAATGCAAGATATGAAACGACTATAAAATGCTAAATTTTAATCACAAAAAGTAAGTGTGGGGGGGCCAAGCCCCGGGGCCTAGTGGTTAGGTTCCGTGTGCCCCACTTTGGTGGCCCGGGTTCAGTTCCCGGGTGTGGACCCACACCACTCATCTCCAGCCATGCTGTGGCAGTGACCCACATAAAAAATAAAGGAAGGCTGGCACAGATGTTAGCTCAGCGTGAATTTTCCTCAGCCAAAAAAAAAAAGAAAAGAAGGAAAGAAGTGGGAATGGGGAATACAAATGTGAAAAATTTCTTGTTTCAAATGGGTGGGAGTATTAAAAAAATGCCATTTCTTACATGAAGTTTACAATTAGAAAAATATAGGTGAACGCCTCTGAAATTTTTAACAATACTTATTAGAAGAATTAAATGCAAGCTATATACCTTCAAAAACACAAGAAACACTACAAATCAGATATGAAAAAATGAACTATGTAAAAAATTGTGTTGGTGATATTTTGTACATCTAAAAAAATTAAAAGTTAGTCTCCCACTATACACTTACTACAGAATAAAAGTTTACAGAAATACACAAAAACATTGACGTTTATAAAAATTAAAGTTATATTGCAGTTTATAAAGATAGACTCCAAATGGATTTGGCAGCATAATACAAGAGTAAAACTATCAAAAGCTTTTGAAAAATAAAGGAAAATACATAATCTTGATTTAGGAAAGGCCTTTTTAAATAAGATAAAATGTGGAAGTCTTAAAGAAAATGAACAGATTTCAAGACAGTTTCATTCTTCCATGAAACGTAATAATTGTGGCAAATTTTATTTTCCACAGACGTCCTTAATATCTCACATCCAACATGCTTTTCTTGTGAAATGTGACTTTGACAGTCTCCCCACGAGGTGGAGTCTATGTTCTCTTTCACTGACTCTGGGGCAGGTGTGTGACATATGATGCCACGTCTCAACAGATGAAATAGCTTCTGCTTGGTTCTCTTGGGCCACTCTCTTCTGGAACCTGGCCACCGTGCTGTGAGGAAGCCCAAAGAGACAAACAGAAAGGCCCATGTAGCTGTTCTTGATGACAGCCCGAGCTGAGGTTCCAGTTGATAGTCAGCATCAACCATCAGCCATGTGAGTGAACGAGGCCTTGGCCGATTGGAGTTCCCAGTTAAGAGACTCTTTCACAGTCTTCAAGTCTTTCTAGCTGAGGCCTCACACCATGGAACAGAGAGAAACTGCTGTGCCCTTTCTGAATTCCTGACCCAAAGAATCTGTGACCATAAAAAAATGGTTGGTTGTTTTATGTCACTAAGTTTGGGGTTGTTACACAGCAATAGTTACAGAACAATCACTATAAAGAAAAACAAGATACTGGACTAAAATTTAGAAACATATTGAATAAGTAAAAAATAATATCTACAAGCTATAAAGAGTTACTACTATTCAACAAAAACAAGTAAACAAACAACCCAGTCAAATGCTATAAACAAGGAATTTGAAGAGGGGAAAAAAATGAAGAGATGTTCATCTTTATTAGATAGGCACAAATTTTAAAGATTAATAGTATCAAGTGAGGCTGTGTGTAAATTAAAGAATTTTGGAAGACAATTTGGTATTTCCTACTAAAATTTAAAACACGCACAGGGGCCGGCCCTGTGGCACAGTGGTCAAGTTTGCGCACTCTGCTTCCATGGCCCGGGATTTGCTGGTTCGGATCCTGAATGCAGACCTACACACTGCTGTCAAGCTGTGCTGTGGCAGGCGTCCCACATAAAATAGAGGAAGATGGGCATGGATGTTAGCTCTGAGTCAATCTTCCTCAGCAAAAGGAGGAGGATTGGCAAGCAGATGTTGGCTCAAAGCTAATCTTCCTCGATAATAAATAAATAAATGAAAATTAAAAATGTACATACTTTGACTTATCAATTTCACTTCGAGGAATCTACAGAAATACTAGCAAATGGGCACAAAGATCTTTGTGCAAGCGTATTTACTGTAATGTTGTTACTGGTAGCCAAAAAAAATCTATTTGATGTTCATTATAGAGGCATGGTTAAATAAACTATAGAATATTGATATGATGAAATCTATAGAAATGTAAGTAAGAATGGGGTAGACTATTATGTCTTGATATAGATGATTACCAAGAATATTATCAAGTTACAACTGCAAATCACAGAAAAGTTGGGTCTCCCTTGAAAACCAAACAGCCATGCATGTGAGATATATATACATACATATCACACATCATACATATACGATATGTGAAGGAAGAGAAGAGGAATGACGGACACCAAATTATTGCCAGTAGCTACCCTGAGGGAGGACAGTGGGAGAGGGGATTTTTCATGTTTTGTTCTAGATCATGATAAGTGCTATGGAGAAAATAAAAATAGCGGGGATGAAAGATAGGGACTGCTGTGAGGCTTACATAAATTTTTAAAAATTGATCAAATGATAAAATATTTCTCATGTTTACACATAGAAAAGTATAAAAACCTGTATGGGAATGATACATTCTAAATTTAGAATAGGGTTGATCTCTGGTGACAGAAAAGATTCTAAGAGGGTTTGAATACCAGGTGGGCCTCACTGGAGGCCCTCTTTGAGGTAATCTACCACAGTGATCACCGAAATCATTGAAATTATTTTTCAAATATAAAAAACACACATGGAAAATGGAAGGCAAAAATTAGAGCACTTTGGAGGGATCGATATTTTGCATATGGTGGGTACTTTTCCACGTGGAGAACACCTCTAATGCTTTTGGCCATTCAAGAACTCTCTAAATCAGACATCAAGTTATAACAAGTGTAGATTACCCAAAAAACTTTGATATCAGTCACTTCTAGTTGCCATTAAAACATGAACCTGTTAAATGAAACGAGGGTATTTGGCCTACAGCTACAAAGCTTACACAATTCATAGAACAAATTTCATTACCTTGATGGCCATTACTTACTCATCAAGGATTACTCATCCATAGTTTCAATGTGGAACTATAAAACCTTCACCTCGTATTAGATCCTCAGTCATTCAGTTTTCGCCAAGAATCATCACAAGGTAGAGCTAAGGAACACTTCTGGTTATAAGGAGAGTCAATTTCAGTGTTAAGAAGAATAAATATCCAGACCATGCCACAATTAAGCTACTCCTAAAGACACACTTAAGTGCACAAATACAGGAGCATCTGAATGTTTGGATTTGTGTATTCCAAGTTCTCTCTTTCCTGAAGGATTCTGGCTTTTTTACATGCAAAACACATCTCTGTTTGGGTGTTTGATCTGTAAGCAGAGGCGCTTTTTTGTTTGGAGAAGAGGGCTAATTTGAAAAACACTAGGCAACCAGAGCACATATAAAGAATGTGCTGTGACTGATACAAATATTTTTTTAAGTAGGCTTAGATGTATTTTTTCCAAACTAACACACATCCTCTACCCTTCCTCAGTCCTGTTTGCTCAGCTGGATGTCCACAGGGTCCAATTTTCCCTCCAATTGCCCTTGCACGCTAATATAATTGCTGCTCATATGGGTAATTGGTCAGCCTAGAGCAGCATTTGTATGCATTTGTTCATCTGGCAGCTTCTCAAGTGATCTTGCAGTATTAGAACACTACCAAGTATTTTTAGTTTTTGTCTCTTTATAACAAGGCTAAAAAGATGTGAATCTTTACAGATGCTACATTTTAAGTACCTCAAAAGCAGGAATATAGAATACGAATTTTCTTCTTAAGTAGCTGATTTTCCTCTTCACTTATCAAATACAGAGCAAATGAACTTGAATTTCAAACGCATAGTGTTCTGTCCTATCTTCCCCCATTGCTTTCCTTCCTAAACAGCACCAACTTAAATAGCTTCAAACTTTACCTTAAAAAGAGAATGACAAGCCAGTTCCACTTAATGCCCTTGATGAAGCAATAAAAGTGATTAATTTTATTAAATCTTGATCTTGAGGACATTTTTAATATTCTTTTTGACAACATGGGAAGTACCCATAAAGCACTTTACCTGCACTTCCAGCATCACTAAGCTTATTCTTGAGAAAAGCACTGGTGCAACTGTTTGAGCTGCAAGCTCAACTAGCCATGTTTTTCATGGAACATCATTTTTTATTTAAAAGAATAACTGTGGCCGGCCCAATGGCGCAGCGGTTAAGTGTACACATTCTGCTCCGGCGGCCCGGGGTTCACTTGTTCAGATCCCAGGTGCAGACATGGCACTGCTCATCAAGCCATGCTGTGGCAGGCATCCCACATATAAAGTAGAGGAAGATGGGCATGGATGTTAGCTCAGGGCCAATCTTCCTCAGCAAAAAGAGGAGGATTGGCGGCAGATGTTAGCTCAGGGCTAATCTTCCTCCAAACAAAAAAAAAAGAATAACTGACAAACTATGGTTTTTCAGACATGGGTATTTGGCAAACATTTTCTCAAAAATGAGTGACGTGAACCCATTGCTTCAAGGGAAACCACTAACAGTATGTGGTTACCAAAGATAAAATTCAAACTTTCAAGTGAAAATTAGAATTTTGAAAAATGTAATGTGTCATTACAATCTTAACGGCTTTCCAGTACTTTTCTGACAAGATCAGTGGTAACATTAATTTTTTTTAAAAGATTTTATTTTTTTCCTTTTTCTCCCCAAAGCCCCCCAGTACATAGTTGTATATTCTTCATTGTGGGTCCTTCTAGTTGTGGCATGTGGGACGCCGCCTCAGCGTGGTTTGATGAGCAGTGCCATGTCCGCGCCCAGGATTCGAACCAACGAAACACTGGGCCGCCTGCAGCGGAGCGCGCGAACCTAACCACTCAGCCACCGGGCCAGCCCTGGTAACATTAATTTTTAAAATTTAATTTTTATTTATAGAATAAAATGTGTCAACACTTGGAAGATCTACATTACTCCAACATTTTCCAAACGACCAATGAATGATGTCACAAAATCATGTATGGGTTACGAGAACTTTCCAAAGTGAAAAACAGACCAGGGGATTTTAATGTAACAGAGAATGAAAAATTCCTTGGAATTGTTTGATTCTACATTGCAACTAAACTTTAAGAAACTATCACTTGTTGAGTTTTTGAGCAGTATCGAATAAGAATATCCACAGCCACTTGAAAAGACTACTAAAATACCCCTCCTTTTTCCAACTACATTATTTGCAGGAGACCAGACTTCTCTAGATGCTTCATAACAATGCAAGGATTGACTGCAGAAGCAGTATGAGGATCCACCCTTTTTTTTTTTTTTAAGGATTTTATTTTTCCTTTTTCTCCCCAAAGCCCCCTGGTACACAGTTGTGTATTTTTAGTTGCGGGTCCTTCCAGTTGTGGCATGTGGGACGCCGCCTCAGCATGGCTTGACGACTGGTGCCATGTCCGCACCCAGGATTCTAACTGGCAAAACCCTGGGCAGCGGAAGCAGAGCGCGCGAACTTAACACTCGGCCACGGGGCCGGCCTCATGGATCCACCTTATTTTAAGAAGTCAAATACTACAGCTTTGCAAAAAATGTAAAATCATGGGTCTCTAAATAAAAATACATTATTTAACATGCAATGGGTTTATTATTGTTATGTTTAAATGAACTAATAAATAAGCATTCCAAATACTTCCCAGTTTTAATTTCTGATACAGTCAACATAGATAAAGACAATTTACATAAGCAAAAACTCTTTGGCACCTGCAATAATTTTTATCAGTGTAGAGGAGTCCCGAGACCAAAAAGTTTAAGAATTGTTGTAATTTATCATCACTAATAAAGCACAATTATCATAAATGCTGCTTAGAATCAGTGCAAAGGAAACTGAAAAAGGAACAAGATTAAAGTTTTATAATTCCTGAAAGTTTGTCAGAATGCAACAATTTGCTTTGATTTACCAATGCAGCAAAGTGGATATTTTATCTGAAACTCCGCCAAGTATCTGTTAATCCAGAATATTTATCAACATTACTTTTCTAGCAACAAAAATTTAAGAACAAATTTTTAAAATAAAGGTAAGCCGCTATCTTTCAATCTCATGGCAATTTCTATTCCTTCACTGTTTCTAAGACATGTGGATTTGTTTTTCCAGATGATATTTTTGACCAATTTATATTCATTAATATACACCTCTCCTTTGTGACTTCTTGCATGTACAAGTAAAGCATTAGTTGAGACTTAGGAAATGTGTCAATAAAAAGCTATCCAGATACTCTTAGACTCTAACTCCAGAAGAACAAAGGCTTTAAGTAATTTAATCTCCCTAGATGGAAAACAATGCCTAGATGTATACTTAAGCCTTCTGCATTCTATGTAAATTATTCCTCAAAGAAAAAATATTTCCATAAAACAGTGTCTGGCACAATAAATGTTAAACAAATTGGGTGACTGAATCTAATCATCTGGGTCATCTCTAAGACAAATGTGCCTAACTAGGAATATTATGTTTGGCAATTTCAACCCTAGTATGTATACCTAGTTCTTCTTGAATATGTAATGAATTCTGAGATTATGGCAGAACAATATCCTCAGGCTACTAAGTTTGAATAACCATCCAAATTGTATAAAACTGAAAAAAGTGGCCTATCACACTGGTAGTTCTGAAATCTAGAATTTGGGTTGGTTTTAATAAAGAAAGGTGGGGGAGAAAAACAGTCCTATGTTTTTAGAAAATATTTATTTAAAAATAAGATTTCTAAAAATACAGTACATAATACATTTCAAGAGAAGTAAAAATTCCAGAATTTAAATAAAAAACAATCTGCAAAGAAAAATAGAAAGGTAACATGATAAAACTAAACCACTAAAATAAATTAAAAAAAAATATTGTTCTTAAGGTAGATACATGGTTTATTTTCCATTTTAAGAACCAGTGTAGACTTTTCTCTTAAACAGGTATATCTTAGATACATGGCTCCCACTTGATATTTTCCTCCTGCCTCTTCTCATCTCTCTCAATTAGTATTTTCTTTATTACCATTAGCATTAGAAATGTTAGTGAAGATTTTCTTTCAATGCTCTTAGGGGAACAGACAGGTGAAACAGCAGACAACGCAGTAAAACAGCCCTCCGATTTAAACATACGCACTGAATGAAAGAATGCCTGACAAACTTAAAAGCAAAATCTTCATAGGGCACTTGGAACACACCACTATTAAAATAAAAGTCTTTTATTTTAGGAATATAGTATTAGATACAATCTGAGGTTGACACAACATTTTGGGAGCCTCAAAATATCACAGATTTTGCCTATTCATTAAACTCACCAGTTGAACTTAAGACTAATTCCAGGGACACAGAGCTCATGCAAGCAGGGTCGTGTGTGCTCAGGTCTCACCAACAGCCTGCCCTGTTCCCCGCATGTCAGACCTGCACGTGATCATCTGAGTGTCTCTGATTGTGGTGAAAATTCTTCCTAGGATATCACTGATTTGCTTTATTCTACCTATGCTAAAGTAGAAATTTCTTTTTAATGGTCATCTCTGGAGGACGGCAGAGAGTGGTGAACTCTCTACTACTGTATAACTTGAACAAACAGCTGCATTCAGCTATGTTAATTTAAATAATACATAAACAAGCCAGATAACCCAGAACCGATACTGTGGCAACAAAATCTGGGAAATATATTGTTGACAATTAGAGAGACATGTGTTGCTGCTGCTTCTCATTTACGTCTATATTTCTATATATCATTCAAATGATCCTAAGTCACATTTCATGTAAGTGTCAGACTTGATTCTTTTTTTCCATTCAGAATTCACTGCAAAACCATATACTGTATCTACATTCAAAGAGAGATTGATTTTAGTTGGTGATTGAAAAATAATGTAAAACATTCTCAAACGTGATTGTCTACTTTTCCAGTACATACAGATTGTATCTTCTGGCCAAAATTTTTAACCATTTCAGCTACAGTGTTAAGGACACTAGATGAGTGTTTTGAAAGTCTGTGGAAACAAATAGGGAATCAGAATAGGATACACAGCAGTATTACATTTGGACAATTACAAGTACTTCTAAAGGGTGCTTTTTCCCATTTTTTGTAAAATGAATCACTAAGCAGAATTAGTTTTTAACATAATCTAACTTTTTATGTAAAGAGTAACAACATCAAGACTTTTTTTTTGTAAAGTTCAGTTTTCTACTAGTAGTTTTGCTTAAATCAAAGTACATTTGCATTTCCTATTGGGCAAGTGTTTGTATATGTATATTTTAAAAGTGTTCTTTAATTTTATCTTTATTTGCAAAATAGACAAATGGCAATATCATTCTTTAATGCCACCAAGGATTACACACACACTCACATACACAGACGCAGAATTCTTCATTTGTAATCAGAATGGCCCTTAACTTTCATTTTAGCATTTTGTTTCAGCATTCATTAAAAGAGCCCAATAATCAATATAGTTCATTTATAGAAATAAAAGTAGAGCTCTTATTATTTCTTTTTCTTGCAGAAATAAAACCAAACAAAACAAATCTTGTGAAAAGAGCTTCAATTATCTTTTGTAACTTCAACCTATTAAAATACCTTTTAAAGTAGCCAATCTATGCTAACATACAAAATGAAAAACCACGCTAATCTGCCTAACTTAAAAAAAATGCCCAAATGAGAGACATTTAAAACCAGTAAACTGAGGCAGCAGTGTGCAAAAACTACAATCCATTAAGCAAAATTATTCTTAGTAACATTAACTTCTACTTTATAAACACAAGGATGCGAGAAGGAAACTCTCAACCAAAAAGAAAATGAACTCTTTGGTACAGGAATTAAAAATGTCACTCAGGGCTGAAGTGAGCAGCACCACAATGTTGTCGTTGTTGAGGTTGTAAAACACTGACTTCAGGCACCAGTAGGTTCAACTTCACCCCATGTGCATGGCAAGAACACAGAACTCTCACTAGGCAGACAGCTTTCCATTTAGTTAACAGCCTATGCAATTAAACCCTGTACTTGGTCAGAGGCAAGCAAAGCCACAAGAAGAAATACACCTTTCATTCTTGCTGTTTTGTCCACATCTTTGTTTATGTATAAAGCTATCAATACCAAAAAGACGAGAGTGTTGAATTGTGTAAGCACTACGTTACATGCTACAGGTATTCACAATACCAATAGATATGGAGACCCTCAAGGTAGCAAGAACTCCAAAACGGCCCAAATTTTAAAGTGAAAATCACCCTTTATAAACAAGGTGTTCATCTTTCCTCTGGTGACAGTTTACTATAATACTTAGTATCCTTTCTTTGCAATAGGAGACCTGGAAAAAAGGTCAGCTTTTTCAACCAAACTTTTGGCAACCTATTTATTTCTCCTCAGCATTAAATAGCTGCCTCGTTCACAATGTTCTTAACATTTCATGTTACCAAACACTACACAATTATATTTAAAATTTAAAATAATTTCTCAAAGGCATCTGACCAGCTGAAAAGAATGAGCAATATAAATTGCTTAGATAAAATCACTCAAACGAAATGCTTAGATGCATTAACAACTCTTACAGTAAAATGGTATCAACAAGAGATAAGCCTAAATTGATTGTAGCAGGGGGTTTTCCAATGTCACAGAAACTATCAGCAACTACCCAGATGCTGAGACACTGATTATCCATGTTCCATCTAGCCTTCTCTCCATCTTACTGTAAGTTCCTCTACTCTCTTCATCCAATTTTGGCTACTCACTACTCATTTGAACTTGTTCTCTATGGTGGACAAGGGAAAAGAACATAATAACAGTAAAAAATATAATGATAATGGAAAATACTGGCAATACCAATGACTTGAGAATTTTAAATACCATTGTTATCTCTGCTTCAAACTAGCACTAGCAGGCAATATTACAACATCCGAAAAACAGACAAAAATGTAGTAAATTTTGTTGTTAAAAGTTGCACAATGATAATGAAAGGAGACGTCAGAGAAATTATCAATTTCCTGAAGTTAAACCATCATCGTCTCAAAGGCAGCAGAAATGCTAAATATTGACTGATATACAGAAGGACAACATTGGTTCAAAATACTCCAAGCAAGTTGGTTCTATTACTTTCTCACATTCTACTGTAGAATATTCTAGAATTCAATTGAGAATGGCTAAATTCAGAGCATAATGAAATTTGTGTTTTATAGATAAATCCAGAGGATTCTTAGAATAGAAGGTAACAGACGTGGACATTAAATAATACACTCATTCATTGTTAATTATATGGTTACTAATACTAGCAAGTAGAACATACTAAATGCACAACTTACTAACTACTTTTGCCAATACTTATATTTTTGAAAGCAACAATAGTAGTATTGAGTAAAAAATCTAATACTTCTCTCTATTAGTAAATTATTTAGTGTTTCTAACTGTAAACTTTACCAAATAAATTCTAGATATATCTATGTATATTAGAGGTCACGTCAAAAACTTGTTTAATGAAGCAGCAGTAGTTAAGTAAACTTGATCTGGGTAACTACTCACACACGAGGCACAAGGGAAGCGGTCAGTGACTAGAGAAAGGTCCAGGGAGACCAGCAGCTCTGTTAGTATCAATGCTACTGTAACCAGGGCTGGACACACTGTGATTGTATAGCAACACACGTGAGAACACTAGAACTTCCCCATGACCTAACACATCGAAAACTGTGTGGACGTAATCGAAATGACTGCACATTTCCTGGTTGGAAGTGCTGTCCTAACTTAAGTCTTGATGATGAGCAGTCAGAATAAATACACCCTGTTGGGTGAAACACATCTTCAACTCATTACTTGTATGTAAGTGACTTGAAAAAGCCTGATGAAGAATAGTTACAACTGGCCACCATCCTTAGAGAAAAATACCTCTAAGCACTAGCAAAAATGCAGTGATGTTCATTCTGACGGAAGTGTTGACTTAGCTGTTAAACTGAACTTTATGCATGCTTATGTTCTCAACTTCGACTACTATTAAAAGTAAACTATGCTTTCTCCTGTTAAAAGAGATGAATACATTAACTGAAATTTTAAATATAGCTATCTCTTATGTTAACCACCAATATTTTTAATACAACTCTTAAGCAAAATAGCATTTTTCTTATAATGGAACATCAGTTAACTTAATATTTTTAAATGATAAGTCTTGGTTTCAAAGTACCAAGAGCTCTTTAGCTGGATGCCTACTGTGTGAGGGATTTTGAATTCAATTTTTGCCTGCAGTCTTGAGCCCAAAAAATCTTTGTTTACAGAAAAGAATAATAACAAATATAATTGTTCAAGAGGCGTAGTTTATAATATCTAGGTAAAAATCTTTCATTCCAGAAGCCCAATTAATGACTTTGCTGATGTAACACATCCTTTAACATACATTTTGCTTAAAATGAAACGGAATGTTTGTAAGAAAATACTTCATCCAACATATAGATTACATCAGTAATCTCATTGTTCATTATTATTTTCTAATGCCTAACATCATTAGTTATTTGCCAGGTTATCCAGAATATAGAATAAACTGGCTACTAAAGCTACAGCTATAACTCTGAGTAGGAAAGTTTAAAAAGAATGAAGAAAAGTATAGAAAGAATTAGTAATCTCTTACTATTTTAATGCAATAGAATCAGTAAAAAAAATCATTCCAAAACTGAGATTTAAAAAACTAACTTTTTTTTAGCTATTCAGTAAAACACATTAGATATTTGCTTGCCATAGTAACTACAATAAATTTCTGTGTTTTGTAATAAATTGGCAATTTTAGGGTAATGGCTCTTCTAAATCTAAGGACTTAATTTGCCAAAATAAGGTTAAAAATAAAATTCATGAAATGGTTGACATTTTTTATCCTGATCTGATATAAATTTATAATTGATAGTAAAACATATAGTAAGAATATACATAAATGAAGCAAAGTAGCCATCATATTTGTATGAACCAGACGTTGACACCATAAACAGGAACACAGTTTCATAAAATCTTACATTTTTGTCCATTATTCTCCCTAAGTTTGCACCGCCGACATGTTCAGAATTTGGCTGCACAATTTCCTCGTGGGGCAGTTCAGTCTCTAGAGCCAGTACAATTACATCACTTAGCCAAAAGAGGGCGCAGAGAGAACACCGGACTTTACGCACGCCCTAGGAAACTGCCAGGTGGTTTCTCTCAAGTCGTCTAACAAGAATTAGAAAACCCACAGTTAGGGGTGCTAACTTGGGAATACTGAAAGTTACAGCATAAGTATATATATACTTTAATATAGATTCTTATATAAATATATTGATATGTAGCATTTCTGCCATTCAAACAAAATAAATATATGCCTTGCCTATACTAGTTTGTATTCCAGTAACTTAGAGGGATCAGGACCAGGGAAGATAAAGAGAAAAGAGGGAAGAGTATGCACCCTAGAAGTGGTAAGTCTAAGGATAACAACAACAAAAGCCCTCAGAGCGGGAAAGGAACCCCCTCTGCTTCTTACTACTGAGGCCGAGGGTGGCTCTGAGGACCGCCCAGGTGCTTTGCAGGGTAGCTCCTGCTACTCTATGAAGTATAAATATGTCCAGAAAGCTCTTTAGGGCTCTTCACTTGGCTTTGCTGTTTCCTCAAGGTCCTCATTTCAAAGGAATGTATACAACATAAGGCATTCAACTGATATCTATCTACTTTATGTATACGTTGCTTCCTTATAACAGTTCTGTCACCAGGCCAAATTTGGTCAATACGTTAGCTTGCACAAAACCCAACCCATTTGCCTGACACAAACATACTAATTTTGTGGTTCATTAAGCTCTATAAATATATTTCTCATATTAAATTTACTATGCATCTTATCAGCACCAATAAAATATTTTCATCTGCCACTTCTAAGTGCTTAAATAATAAAGCATTGTAATCAGAACATGAAAGACATGGTACTGACATCTCTGAGATGAGCTTATTCTACTATTTTAGAGGATATTTACAATTTCTGAAAGAACTAACCACAGTATAGTTAAGTGGCTGACAATGGCAATCTTCTGTTTCATGATTTGTCAGGTATGATTGCTTACTATCCAAACTAATTAAAAGGAAAATATTGATATGCTCGAAGAACAGCAGACCTCTTCAATCTTCTCTTCAAGGGAAAGACTGTGAGTACATATATTTTTTAAAAAGATATACGGATTTTGCAGTATTCTAATGGAAAAAAATTTAAAGGCTGAATTTCCTTCAAAGCATGCTATATGCCTTTTCACACAAATGTTCTCTGATTTCCAAGAGACCATCATTATTAGCAATTTAAATTTGTATAAAGCTAATGATAAGTCCAAATCATTATATTTCTTATTTTAAGGTTATTTCCTAACATTAGCTACTAACAAAAGGTCTCTCAATCCAAATTATAGTTGGCCAATTAGAATTTAATTTCAATTTGGGTGACTACAGGTACACAAAAATTACTTTTACTATAAATAAAATTTCAATATTTGTTGGCCAATATCTATTATATATAAACCTTCAATGTGTAATTTTAGATCTACCAGTAGGTAAATAAAAAGTACATATATTTTTCCAAAAGCACAATATTCCTCTTTATACTGTACATTAAATATTATCTAGTTATATTAGCATTTTAAAACATACACCTTCTAATATAACTGCACTGGAAAAGGTATCTGTGGAGTTATTGCAAATTCTCTAGCCTTTTGCTCATCAGAATCTCAGGGTAAGATAGGAATACATGCCCACTTGGTTAAAAATTTCTCCTTGGAGCAAATATTTTTAAAAAACTCAATAATTACAACAGTACAGGGAAAACAGATGGGAAAGGTAATGTGAAAAAACATTTTAATCCCTCCTTTAAAATAAGGTAGGTAGTTGGTGTTTTATTTTAGTGGTATTTTTATTTTATTTTTGGTGGACAGAATAAAACATTAGAAACCTACTGCTAAGAAAACATTGCCCTTTTGTTGCTGTTTTCGTTTTGTTGTTGTTCGATCCTATGCTGCATTTTAAAAAATCTTGCAGCACATATAAAAGGAAGTACTGTGTATTTTAAATTGTATTTGATAAAGAAAACTTACATATAAGGTGTATCAACTTTTGTAAAACCTGAAGAATTAATGTCAGATTTGGTTAATACTGCTTAAGAGTGAGAAATTTAAATAAACATCTGAAATTTCCCATAAATTAAAATCCATAACATCGTCAGTACTACAAGAAATTATGTACAATTATTTCATCCCAATCACTGCCTTGTGAGTTTAATAACAAAAGCATTTAAAGAAATCCCTGTGGAAAGCTAATTTGAAAGTAAACATGCTTTAAAACTTAAATATAGACCTTGTATTAGTCCCACAACAGGATCAAGATCACTATTAAAATAAAGCCTGGGGCACATTATGATGCCTAAGATTGGTGGGTGGATTTTAATTGACTTGAAGACTGTCATAGTTCTATTATCAGAAAACCTGTAACGCATTTCCAGCATGGAGGACCCATCTGTGCCCACCATCCATCTGTTTAGACGTGATTGGCAAAGTGGTAGGGAACTCGCAGTGGTTGCCTCTGCCTGAAAGGAATAAACCACAGGATCTTCCAACGAGTGCCAAAAACTTCTGAGAAGGTCTGCTGCCATGGCTTTCGGGGCCTCGATCTACAGAAGACAGCATTATTAGTGAAAGACAGCACTCCCATGGTGCACTTCAGTCAGCTAAAACAATACAGGTTGGCTGGGGATCCATTACTGGACTCTGATGAATTGTGTCCCAGCATCACAAATACAGCTTTTCTTTCATTATGGCATGCAGCTGAGTTCTAACTCTGGAGAGCAGATATTGTATCTGTGTCGTCAATCAACCTAGGGCAACTTTTGAAGCAGAGGAGAAGCTCGGGATTAACAGAATGTGTGTCAACAACACAGTAGCAAATCTCTTTGATGTACTTTCAGAACAAATAATTTAACTTACTTTAGTTAGACAAGGAGCAAGAACGATCAGTACTTATTTTGTTTGAAAACTATGATGGCAAGAAGACCCCTACTGTAAGACTGGGTATGCTTGTCTAGCTCAGGTCTTAGACAAGGCACCAAGAAAAAGCCATTATTATATTATCTTTCCACTACACACAGACATTTTTCAAATGGGGCTAGTTGTTTCTGTTTTTAAATAAGAACACTACAGACTTCACTTTTATACTTACATTTCTTCACAACAGTTTGACATCTTTTCAATAGACGTTGTATCCTATTAAAATTGAAAAAATTACACTTAGATGTAACAAAGTTATCAAGGCTTTATTCTCTATCTATTTTATGATGTTTTTAATCATATTCAGAAAATACTCTGAAGATTTAAACAGTTTATATATGGCTACTAAGAATTGTAAATTATCTACACACTTTGCTGAAATTCCCGTGGAAGCACAAAATCAACATCACATTGTGCAAAAAAAAAAATTTCTTCCACTACAAAACTTCACAAAAATTGGAGAAGTCTCACTTTATTAAAATATAACCTTTTACTACACTTGCTTTCTTGATAATTCTTTCAAAAGACTAGTGTCTATTTTTATTTCAACTGTCGGTGAATATGCATTAAAAATAAATAACAAAATGACAAATGAAAGGCACTAATGAACAGAAAAGAGCCAAGAACCAAGAGTGCTATTGGTTCTGGACTTCTGTAAACACACACAATTCACAAGGCAATCTACGCATCTGCCACACTACAACATCTATTTTTATGAAAAGTAAAGTTAACTGATGAGCATTCTTTGGTGACAACTATTCCCTTTTTCCAAGAGAAAAATCAGTCTCTTCAAAATAATACAATTTTTTAGTATGTGTTCTCTTTAAGGCTCTAACAAAAATATATAAGAAAAACAATTCAACAAAAAGAACATAGCTCCTAGACACACGGGTATAATTCATGTTAAGAGATGATGTATCTTTCAACTGAGAAACTGTGATAAGCATTGTCCAAATAATCAAAACACAAATTATACAACCTTATTTTAGAAATATATTGACATTTTAAATATAAAGTAGTACAAGAGAAAATATATTCTTTTAAATACAAAAAAAAGTTAGAGATGTTTTCCTCCCGTTATCCTTTAGGAGCTTGCTCATATACAGCAGGTGGACTGTGCTGTCATCAAGCAGTACTATTCACGCAAATATCTGTGGCTGCAACTCCCATCCCAAGAACTACTTTGGTTGTAGAACTTTCTTCCAATGACACTAAGAAAAAGCTCCTTTACTTTAAAATACTCCTCATAAAAGTTACATGAATAGCTCATAATAGTAAATGCTCATGTATGAACAGCTGAAAACTACAGTTAGCCCACAAAAGGGAAAACAAGTCTATGTTTTAGATGACTAGTAACCAATAATAGCATTTCATTTCCAGATTTCCCAAGAATTTGTGACAAGATTAAAGATCAGCTATATATTCTATACTCATTAGTTTTCCTATCATGCTTTGAAATTCATGTTATCCAATGACAATTCTACTTATAATTAAACTTTCTTGGTTCTGTTGCATAATTTCTGTTGCATAATTTGTTACAACATACTATTTTGCTTTGTGAAAACAGTCTGCAAACACATAAGAACATTGATTAGAGTCTTAGAGGGAAGTTGGGCCTGTGGTTCCACATCTGTTAAGAAAGTAACTGAAGTAATTTTAACGGTTTCTTAGAACTGATGAGTGATGGGTTGTTTCAAAACAATTAAGATAGCTTGTGCAAAAATACAAAGGGAAAGAGAACAGAAGTCAAGAAGTGCTATTAGGAAAGGTACATAAACGGCCTAAAATCACAATTGTGGATAACTTAAAAATTGGAAACTACTTCAGGATAAGGAATGCAATTACAAGGTCAGACTACTGTAACTAGCTAATATTACATAAAATGCTTACTAGGCAGAAATTTACAACTTGATACAACTTGGAGGAATTTACTTGTGGAGACAAAAGCATCAACTTTAAAGACTTTGGATTTAGACTTCATATGGGAAGAGTTTTTATTTTCAAGTGTTTTTGAAATCTCTTCTAGAATCTGGTTCAAGAAATAAGTAGAATACTACCTATCAAGTTATTATGAACACATGGTTATTCTATCAAAGGATGTGATATTCACCGTGACTTTATGAACAGGATTTGTGAGGCTAGCCAAAAAAGGCTATTTTTTTCTCTCTAGAAATGGCAAATGTTTCTCTCTCTGAAACTCAGCTATCCAGAATACTGTTATAAGAAAAAAGTACAATTTGTATTTGAACAGCCAAACATGTTACAAAGTTTTTCCACTGGCACTTACACAACATACTCAGACCAACACAAGTTATCACACCTTCACATTCATAAGCGCAATAGAAACAGCAAACTAGAAGAGGAGAGAGGTTACTACTGGCAGGAACATTGGAAACCATAAGTTATTTCCAAGTGCCAAATTAGGTTTAATGTACTTTTTGTTTTGTTTTATAAAGCAGGGAAATGTGGAATACTTCAGAAAACACGAACTAAAAATAATTAAAATAGATTTTGCTGCTGATAATTCCATTCAATATAAGACTCAATACCTTTAGTGACCATCAGAAAATGACAGTAAGATGATTGCTATCTTCAAGGAGTATAAATATAATTGATAAATTCTTAAGTTATATGTAAACTTTGACTATCCAGAGAAATGTATTCTTCAAGGAATCATAAGAAACAAGCTTATTGTATGTTGTCTACAATCAGGATATCTTATTTCCAGAGAAATATTTATGTCTTGATTATGGTCTAATGATCAAAATACCTAAGACTTCCATCAGTCTGCATAACTAAGAGAGATATGCAAATGCCTTCAAATTTTAAAAACTGGAAGTTTTCTATTTTCTAAAAAAGGATAAACTAGAAAGAGCAAGACTTACAGAAATATAGGCCTTGTCTATTTTATCAAACAATACTTTACCTTCTTCTGATGGCTGATGTTGCCCTAAGAACTGATCTTTCAGATTCAGTCTAAGAAAATATGTTTGACTAAAAAATAAAGCTGTGCCCTAACTAATAAGAGTACACCCGGAATGGAAAAAAAAAGTTCCTAGAAGAAAGGAAGAAGGAAGTAGTTATTGCCTATTGAAAAAATCGGGAGATGAGCAAGGCCTGATGGTCCAGTGGTTAAAGTTTGGTGCTCTCACTGTTTCAGTAGCCAAGGTTCATTTCTCAGTGGCGGCACCACACCACCTGTCAGTCAGTTGCCATGCTGTGGTGGCGGCTCACGTAGAAGAACTAGAAGGACTTACAACTAGGATATACAACCATGCACTACAGCTTTGAGGATGAAAAAAAAAAAAAAATGGGAGGGGTGAGGGGCAAAGAGCAAGAATTTATCACCAGACATTTTCTGGCTAACAGACTTGAGAATCTAGTCCTCTTAGAATACATAGCTTGATGATACAATCCATCCAACTAACTCACCCTGCTTTGAGTTCATTCTCATCAAGCAACACTTTGCCACATATGTTCTTGTATGGGAGAAAGAGTGTGCTGTAGAGTCCTTTGGCGTAATTGAAAATTGTACATAAGCGAATAAACAGTCCATCTGGTTTATACGACTATCGCTTTTGAGTCTGGAAGTAAGAGTCATTGCCCCTGTGCCTGATTAACTCTGGAAACATTTTCAAACTGAAGCTTCTAGACCTGCCAACGTGAAGACCTGATGAAAGTAAGAACATTGTATCAGAAAGATTCCTTGAAGACAGTTCCATCTATCCTCAATGATAGCCTATACTCTTTATTCGTATTATAGGTCTTTCCATGCTTTTAACTCTGTTGCACATACCTAATTCAATGACTGTTGATTTAATCTGGAGTTAAAAACACTATTTAGGAAAGTTTTTCACAACCAGAGACTATATACCTGTTTTATCTATTACTAATTTCTACTAATTCTAAGATAGACTTTTGCTTGCCTTCCTAGCACCTCTGATCAACAGACAGACACCAGGTCATTTAGCTTTCTATCTTCCATAGCACCTAGTGGCATATATTGTTCAAAGAGGGCACCCAATATGTGTTTGCAGCACTAAACTAATTGAACATAGAACTATCATGATTCCTTGTTTTTATTTATTTTGCAGTCCAAAGAGAGAAAATGTTCTGTTAATCTTAGTTTTTTCGCCTCCTTTGAAGCCAGAACTCACTATATATCCCTCATTTGAAATACGTCGTTCTTTAAGCATCCATCTCCAACAGCGGACCAGCTATATCTTTTATTAGAGATCTGAAGTTCACATAAACATTTAATCAATCATGGAACCAAAGTGAGAGGGCAGTAGATCTTACATTTACAGCCACTGAAAATCTCTTTCCAGAATAATTCCCATACTTTTCTAAATCAACCTACTTTCTGGCTGTATAAAATCTTAGAAAAGTTACTAAAACTCTCTATTTCAATTTTCAAATACTACTACTTAACCTCATAGGTCTTTGTAGGGATTAAATGACTTAATAAATGTTAGAGCCCTTAATAAGTCCTCAATAAAGGGCAGCCCTAGTTTTTACTGATATTGCCTACTGAACACTTTCTGAGAGGGACTGGAGATAGAATATCTCAGTTACATCAGAATGTAACTTTAAATAATCATATTTAAACAAAAAAGGAGTTTTTATAATGAAAGATAAAATGACAGAGACTATGGGAGACTACACAGATAAAATCCAGTGTCCACAAGGGGTTTATAATCTAGTTGAAAATACAAGTACTAAGGACATAAGCCATGATTCACTTTCTCATTTACCCATCTATCAAAAATGTACTAAGTATCTATTATGGTACAGCCCTTGGCATCAAGCAGCCTACAGTCTAGGGCAAGTAGTCAAGGATGCAAGAAATAACTACAGGAATATACAGACTATGCCAGGGAGGATAACTATACCCAATAACACGTGGCATAAAGAAGCCTTACACTAAATATTTGAAACAGCTGAAAAATTATGTTTGCAATCAACACTTAGGGCAACTATTCTTACACTTTTAATACAAAATTACACTTTCAATAAGATTTTTGGTTATCAGTAGAGGTAAGATGGGCTAATGTGCCCCTTCGGCTGGGATTTGGGTGTAACTAATATATTGATAGAATGTGACAGAGAGAAGCACATGAATCATTGTGGAAAAAGATATACAAGTTAACCATAAATATAAGATTCACTGTGTTTTTCAATCCTATAATATTTTAAAGTCAGATTAAAAATTCTTGTGGATTCAGAGGCCGGCCCGGTGGTGCAGCAGTTAAATTCGCACGTTCCACTTTGGTGGCCCGGGGTTCACCGGTTCCGATCACGGGTGTGGACATACACACCGCCTGTCAAGCCATGCTATGGCAGGAGTCCCACATATGAAGTAGAGGAAGATGGGCATGGATGTTAGCTCATGGCCAGTCTTCCTCAGCAAAAAGAGGAGGTTTGGTGACAGATGTTAGCTCAGGGCTAATCTTCCTCAAAAAGAAAAAAAATTTCACGTGGATTCAGAACATGAGATAAAAAAATGAATATCTTTGAAAATCATCAAGTAAAAGGTAAACTCATAAATGTTTAGCTTCTGTCCAAAAAAAAGCATCTACTTAATTACTCGAGCAATTAGCAATGCTTTAAGAAAATTAAAATGTACTATTCCTACAGAAAAAAATTATAGAAATAGATTTAAATTGTTTTTAATTACTTTTAACCTTATCAGAAATACTTCCAAGGAGTTTATTATACTGAGCAAAGAGAGACGATGCAATACAAACACATTTTCACACAGGAACGAACACGTTTATGCGAAAGAGCAATCCAATTCTAAACATAATTTTGATGCTAACAAGCATTTTTAAAAAGTATGTTTTTATGTTACCATGCAATGTAACTTAGTAGGTATTTAAACTAATTCCTTGGCAAGAGGGAAGCCTAGTTTCTATAAAGTTCTCTATTGTATCAAAATTCAAAGAACTACTACAGCCAATACAAGATGACATTAGAAGCATATAACGTGACATTTTAAATTTTTATCAGTTTTCTACATTTTTAAAAGCTACTGAGAAGGTATCTTGTATAATAATTGGAAATACTGTATTAGAAATACATTTTGTTTTTATTAAACAAAAATATAATCCAGAAAGGAAAACAAAATGCTGTACAGAGCTCCCTTTACAGAAATGTGAGTGAGTTGGGTTTAGCATTATTACCAGTGATTTCCATATGTGCAATGCTGATTTGGAGTTATGTAAACCAAACATAATTTGTACAGAGATGGTACTGAATGCTGCTAATTCACCACTCTGATGCAGTGGGATACCTGGCAAAATTTAATTATAAGGATTAATAATCTCAGAACCACATTTCTGGGTACATATTAAAAGGCAGATAAGTCCACTAATTGTCTGATTAATGAGAATGCTATTTAATAGATAATCTCACTTAAAGTAATTTGACATTTTGAACATAAGATATTTTTCATTGCATAAGATAACCAACAATATTAAGTCACCCCTGCATTTGTGGCTCTTTCTGTACTTATTTAGGTAAACATGAGCCAGTATTTAGAGGGAAAACATTTTCCCCTTTTAATTTGAAAAGCTTTGCTTTAAGCTACCCTCAATAATTCAAGTAGAGTCCAACACTCGTACCTGTGAGACCAAATGCAAAAAGCTCAATTTTTTCTTTGAGAACTTAAAGCCTTTTACAAAACTGCCACTGAATACATCTTCCCAACCCTACCCTCAACCTCAGCACAACTGAGAAAAGCACTAAGCTCCAGAGACGCCGTCAAAAGCTGAAGCTATTACATAAACTCCACGCTGCCCAGAAAACAAAAATGCTTGTATATAAAATTTAGATAAACTGTCAGGGCAGTGTCATGGTACACAATAGCTCACTGTCAGAAGCGCACCAGAAGGCGCTGCACCAGCTGTTCCAGAGCTTCTTGATGAACTCTGCAAGCCCAGTGACGGAAACATGACTAATACAATCACCCGGCACTATGAGGACTGGTGCTCATCAGAATGGACATTATTCTTGGCTGTGTGTGAACTACTGCTCAGTAAGAAATTCTGACAACATCAATTACTTTAATAACAACATCACTATCCATTTCATTCAGAAACAGGAAAAAAAAGGCTAAACAGTCTAAGTAAGGAATAATTAGAATAATCTGTTCCCTAAATAAGGAACGCTTCAAAGCACATTGCTTTGAAGACACTTTAACTTCAATATTAGTTTTAATAAAAATGCACAAACACATATTTAAATCCTGTTTGAAATTAAATCTAAAAATAATCAAAGGTAATCCTTTAAAATTGGGTTTAAGATTAGTCTATTCCACAGAAACATCTGGTTGTGTTGAGATCTTTTAACCTGGGAAATGAGATTAGAAATACACTATTTTTAAATTTAAGTAATTTTTAATTATTTTATCTGGGTCACAGATAATCTGCTCTTGCTAGGTCTAAAATGACATCAGATTATCATTACTATGATTATCCTGCTACCTTCTACTATCAATAAGAAGACGGGATTTTTCCTCTGACACAGGAGAGAAATGATTTATTTATTCCAAGTAAGAATAAATAACGAAAAAAAATTACTGCAAATTGATATGCTGCTTCCTCAAAACCTCAATCTACACCTAAAGAGACAGCATCTGTTTTGCTTGTTTGTTGTCTAATAGGTCTGTATTCAAGCTATCGAATTACACAGTTTATATAATGAAATGATACCAGTGTTTTCCCCAAATGCCTCTTGGTCTTTGGGGTGCAGGAGGAGGGGAAGGAGGAAGACTTCAGTTGGAAGGGTTAAATTTACTGTGATTCCTTCTCCTCCTTTTCTTTCTTAAGCTACCTGACAAATTCATCACTACTCTCACACTGTAAAGAGAGATCCATGGATTCAGATTACGATAAAAACACGTCCAGGTGTTAAATTTCCTGTAGGTAGCATTAATTTTTCACAAAATGAAATAGCAAGCATCTTTTATAAAGAAAGTAAGCAAAATACTGAATGCACGACAACTTTCAAGAAATAAGCCTTAAAGAACCTGAAATCAATGTAGGGAGGAGTGCATTCTGAAAACCTTTTAAAATTTTTCGTTAGATCCAAAGAGTGGTGCCTGATGTTCACTATGAAAGCCTAGGTAAATGCCATTGAAATTTACCATAACTTTTCAAACTACTTGGGTTCAAGAAGTACAGTGACTAAAGACTGGACTAACAAATAGAATATATTCTCTCCCTTAATACTTGCATTCTTTGTTGAATGTTTCCCAAATACATAATTTCTACAGGCATCAGACCTGTCTAGTACAGATGTTCTGAGAGGATACTATGCGTATACAGAAAGAGATGAAACTTCTGAAGGCAGCATTATTTAACAAGTGTGATTTCTACTCAGTTTTAGAAATATCACAACATCAGAACCAATCTCCCCATCTTAAGACAATGAAATGTTCAATATTATAGCAAAAGAGAAAACAGTGAAATTTGAAAATTAATATTAACATGTAGTATGGAATAGAGTTATAATGGAATCTGATGTTATACATACTTTAAAAACAAAAAAACAAGATAAATAACTTTATGTCCAACTCAGAAGTGAATGCTAAAATTTTAGACTAGGGATTCTTAAAAGATCTTGAAGACTTCGCTGCCAAACTCCACTCTCTGAAGCTACTAGGGCTTCTAGGTGAGAAGGAAATTGTTACCCTCAGCTACAAACCCTGCCAGCCCTCCTAAGTTACTTGACACCTTAGCAGGGATGCTCCCAAATGTCCATTTCCAGTCATAAATCACAAGAAATTGGGGAAATCTGAGAAATCCTATTCCAAGGGATATAAATACATACCAATGATTTTGGTAAATTCAAAAGTAGAAATTCCAAAAATGCAAGCATAATTTGGCAATTTTGACATGACTTATAAACAGACTATAACCTAATTATGAATTTGTACGAAAGTAGAGACAAAAGATTTTAGGGGAAGACCCACTCTGATCCTCGGCATTGTTATTAATATCATGTCATTCATCATCATCCTTAAAGAAATGGCAAGAGATATAAGAAAATATTTCAAGCTAAATAATAAAAATATATTTAGATAGACATTATACAATCCATGAACAGCCAATAAGCACATGAAGAAGTGTTTGATATCATTAGTCATCAGGGAAACACAAACTAAAAAGAGATACTATTAAAACCTACCAGAATAGCTACAATTAAAAAGACTGACAATAACAGATGTTGACAAGATGTGGAAACCAGAATTCTCATACATTTTTGGTAAGAGTGCAAAATGGTACAGTTACTTGGGAAAAAGATCTGGCAGTTTCTTATGAAATGGAATACTACTCAGCAATAAAAAGGAATTATCAATACATGCAACAATATGGATGAATCAATAAACATTATATTGAGTGAAAGAAGACTTACATAAATGAGTACGTATGAAAATCTATAATCAATGATGGTGAATCATTCATCCACCATCCCTGACCAATGGTGGTCAATCAATCATCTGTGGTGAAAAAAATCAGATCAATAGTGCCTCTGCAGAGGATGCAGATTTACTGATACGAGGTATGGGGGACCTTCTTGGGGTGATGGTAATATTCTGTATTGTGAGAGGGGCTTGGGTTGCACATGTGTCCATTGATCAGAGCTTATCAAATAGTACACTTAAATGTAAGCCGTTCATTGTATGTAAATTTTCCCTCAAAAGAAAAAAAATGTAAACAAGTATTGAGCTCTAGTTAATGATTTGCATGGTGAACTATTTGATGCCTGCAATCAACTTTGACATGTATCAAAACATATAACGGATTGACAGATGGATTGTTTGAAATGAGACAGCTAGAAGGATAAAGACAGAGAGATACCTCCTGCATTATTTCTTTTTTTGAAAGTTAATGTTTTAATTAACATTTCTTATTAATCAATAATAGAAAAGGATACCTTAACAGAAAATAGACAAAGGATATTAACAAACCATATATATAATGAATGAACAAATGAATGAAAATGAACAAGTGAATAAAATTAACATTTAAATTACGCTAGAAATTAAGCTTATTGAGATACAATTCATATACAGTTCACTCACTTAAAGCATACAATTCAATGGTTTTTTACTATGTTCACAGAGTCATGCAAACACCATCACAACTCATTTTAGCACATGTTCATCGCCCCATAATAGAAACCCTGTGCCCTTTGGCTATCACTTCCAGCACTCCTAGTTCCCCAACCCTGGGCAGCCACTAATCTGCTTTCTGTCTCTATAGACTTGCCTATTCTGGACATTTCATATAAATGTGATCATACAAATATGCGACCTTTTGTGACTGGTTTCTTTGACTTAGGATGTTCTGAAGGTCCATCCACACTGCAGTACGTGTCAGTATTTCATTTCTTTTTATGGCCAAATAATATTCCGTTGTATGGATATACTACATTTTTTGTACCCTTTCCTCAGCTGATAGCCTTTGGATTGCTTTCAGTTTGGGGTTATTACAAATAATGAATAAATATTCATGTACAAGTTTTTGTGCAGACATACTTTTCATTTTTCCTGGGTATATACCTAGGAGTGGAATTGCTGAGTCAAATGATAACTCTACCTTTAACTTTTTAAAGAACTGCCAGACTGTTTTCTAAAGTATTTGCACCATTTTACATTCCCACCAGCAGTGCATGAGCGCTCTGATTCCTCTAAATCCTCACCAACCATTGTTACTATCTTTTTTTATTATAACCATCCTAGTGTGTGAAGTGGTACCTCATTATAGTTTTGATTTTCATTTCCCTGATGACTAATGATGTTGAGCATCTTTTCACATATTTATTGTCTATTTGCATATCTTCTTTGAAGAAATATCCATTCACATCCTTTGTCCATGTTTTAATTAGGTTGTCTTTTTTTATTATTGAGTTATAAGAGTTCTAGATATAAGTCCCTTATCAGATGTATGATTTGCAAATATTTTCTCCCATTCTGTGAGCCTTCTTTTCAGTTCCTTGATAATGTCCTTTGAAGGACAAAAGTTTATACTTTGGATTAAGTCTAATTTACCTATTTTTTTCTTTGGTTGCTTCCACTTTTGGTGTCATATCTAAGATACTATTGCCTGACCCGAGATTTACTCCTATGTTTCCTTCTAAGAGTTTTATAATTTTAGATCTTACATTGAGGTCTATGATCCAATTTGAGTTAATATCCATTTATGTATACAGCGTGAGGTAAGGGTCCAACTTCGTTCTTTTGCATGTGGATATCTAGTTGTCCCAGCAGCATTTGTTGGAAAGAGTTTTCTCTCCCATGCTGAATAGTCTTCAACCACCCTTGCTGAAAATCAGTTGACCATGGATATACGCATTATTTCTGGACTCCTCAATTCTATTTCATTTGTCTGTATGTCTATCCTTATGCCAGCACCACACTTTCTTGATTACTCTTGCTTCATAGTAAGCTTTGATGCATTTTTTTCTTACTATTTTTTTCACTGAATATATTCTGGTAAACACAAGTTTTCATACACAATATACATGTTATATATAATATAATAATGGAGATCTTTTTTAACACACATTTACTTACAAACACGTGAATTAATCCCTACAAAATAAATTTGTAGAGGTTGGTCAAAATGAGTGCACATTTTCAATTTTGATAGACATTGATAATCAGCCCTTCAAAAAGAGTATACCAATTACACCCCCACCAATAGCATATGAGAAAATCTGTTTACCCTATATCTTCTGCAATACAGTGTATTATCAAACATTTAAATCCTTATTCAATATGATCTTTCTCACTTTTTGATCTTCTCTGTTGTGATAAATCCTATTGGGCTAATAAATACACGCAAAAAAAATTAAGACAACTACTAAAAAAAAGTTTCTACTAGCAACTCCATTGTTTGTAATTTACCTTAAATAAATAGTTTAAAGAGGAAAAAGGAGATGTTCAAAGTAATGTTATTTGTAATACAGAAAAAAAATGATCACGTACCAGATGTTGAGCAACAGGAAAATGGTTAATTAAAATATGATATATTCACTAAACAGAGTATATCCAACTATTAAAAACTATAAACGTGAAGTCTATAGCCATATAAAAAATACTTTACGTTAATTTTTAAAAGCAGGATACAAAATTCTATGTATACTCTGCACACTGATTTTAACTACCTTAAAATTACATAGGCCTATGGAAATGAGAACATACAAAGGACTATGGGTAACTTCTCCTTTAATTTCTAAACTTTCTGTAGCTTTTTGAATTAAGTTCATAATTATGGAATATGTCCATAAATACATTACTTTATATTAAAAATATACTTACTGTGATGATGCCAATTAGTTGAGTATAAAAAAGTCCAGTTATTCCAACTAACAAAGTAATGCCCATAAAGGCAGCTAGTCTCATTATGGCCAATTCATGTCTAACAACAAAGAGGTCCTATAAGAAGAAGAAAAAGAAAGTCTTAAAAATAATTCAATAAGTTACTTATAGTTGTAATAATAATCAAGAATTAAGCCATAACATTTCCCCTTATTATCTTAAAAGAACTACTCCCCTCGCTTTTGAGTTTATTCCACTTAATCAATGTATAAATATTTGAAAATTTCAAAAACAATTGTTTTTAATCCATAGCAGCAAGCTGAAAAACAGGATTTTACTACTCCACTGGGTCGAAAAACCTCAATTCTACAGTCGCAATTCAGCCATGCTCATTTACTATTTGTAGTAAAAAACATCCAAAATCAAAACCAAAACAGATGGTGTACAATCTCTGATTTGACAAAAGGAAATTTTAGTATTGTATTGCTAAAAAGGTTGAATGTATGAGCCTGATTCATAGCATTAAACGTCACGTGGCCAAAATACTTAGAGATTATGTAACAGTCAAAACGCAGGGAACATAAATAGTAGGATCATAGAGACAGTTTTCTTCAAGCCCACTTCATTTATTCATCCATCCAACCACCCAACCACCACTGCCAAGCACTGTGCTACGTAGTAGAAAGGTAAAAATGATAGATATCATCCGTGCCCTCAAGAAGTATGCATTTTATTTAGAGAGAGCGCTCAACTTTGCAAAACTCCAAAACAGCGTGATACGTGCTCTAAAAGGGACGTGTGCACAGGACTCTACAAACATAAAGGAACGCCTGGACAGGAGGGAGCAACGGAAATGCTGGGAGGGAAGGCTCATTTTCTGGCTCAGGGTATAAAACTTGGGTCTTGAAAGTGAACCAAAGAAATTATAGTGGAAGAAGAGGAAAGCAAAGAGAAGCAGTTCATGACCCTCGCTGTTACCAAGCAGACAGACCAGCGAAAGAGAGTGAAAGAACAAAGACTTCTCCTGGAACCTGTCGTTGCTAAGCTTTGGAATAAAACAGCCACAGTGGATAAAAACAACAAATGAATGGGAAGGACCCCAAAAATATAACCACCCACGTGCTTTTTTAATACTGATTAGGGTTAAGGCTTCAAGGGATCCTGGTAGCAATACCAAAAGTAGGGAGGCCACTGAACATAATGCACTTGCTCGAAACAAAGGAACTGATGCTCTTCTGTGTTTCGCAGTGATCATCTGCCAGACTCAAGCAAAAATCAGTCAACTCATTAGCCTGGAAAAACTGAAAATTCACCAAGATGCTTAAGGTGTTACGTAGCAGTCAAATATTAGGCAATCCTTTCAAAACTTCGCTAAAAAGAGCCTAATGCAGACTCCTTACAAAACATGTAAACATGGGACTATAAATAATATAAAAAAGTACAGTAAGTTCTGCTATAACGCTGTTTGAAAACACAAATGTATTCCAATATGACTGATACATTAAGCAACAATCTGAGCATAGCAAGTTTTTGTGTTTGCTTATGCATGATTTTATCTGCGAGAAACCCTAGATGAACACGGAAAACTGCATCCAGCTAAACCAAGCCACAGAGAAATACACAACACACAAACACCCCCTCAAACATCTACCAGCTACCTCAGTTTATCGTGTGTGTTATGAGCCACACTCACTCACATCTGGTATTACAACTTGGCCTCCAACTTCAGA
This sequence comes from Equus asinus, assembly GCF_041296235.1. Taxonomy (NCBI): domain Eukaryota; kingdom Metazoa; phylum Chordata; class Mammalia; order Perissodactyla; family Equidae; genus Equus; species Equus asinus. The sequence goes on from NC_091812.1 coordinate 47,358,292, forward strand.
GGACCTTCCTCCATCACTTCACGATAACTCACACACTGCAGCTCTTCCGAGTCCCACTCCACAGGAAAACTTCAGACCTCTTTTAAGTTAAAGGGCCATGTTCACTATAGTATTTATATATAGCTTAACTATTTAACGTGTATAAGACTGTGCCGCTGTTTTATCAGGTTCCTACCTTCTTAAGCGTCACTGACAAAATTTTTGAGAGCTGTGCTTCCATTTTCCCATAAGCCCTGTGGCCTTCACTGCACAATTCTGCATAGTGGGGTCAATTTTAGGAATGCATATATTGTGTTATACTAAGATTATTGTAATAAAAACATCATATATGACCAAATAAAATGCATCTGCTCTTGTCCTAATGAAAAGATTTAACAAATTTTTTGCCAACTAGAATTTATAAATGTTAGGGATGAAGGTGAGAGGAAAGGATTTACTTACTAAATTTATTCACTTGGTTACACATTTATATTTAAAAGTATTTGTGTAAAATAGTAAAATAACTTAGAAATTGTTTTTTATCACTCTTCAATGTTCAAAAAACAATTGTATCCCAAGTTTACACAAAGATAATTAACATCATCAGTACTAAATCCATATTTTGAGTAATTTAACACCATTCTCCAGAGTACAACATCTTTACTTCTACCTTAGTTTTTTTTTAGATACAGCACCTTTTGAATTCAAAAATTGGCTTGGGAAGTTTTATCCAAATCACAATAAGCCATCTGCTATTCAAGATCTTTACTACATAATCAGTGATATGGCAGAATGTGTCTCCCCAAAAATTCACACGTTGAAGTCCTAACCCCCGGTACCTCAGAACGTGACTGTATTGGAGATGCGGGCCTTTAAAGAGGTAAATAAGATAAAATGAGGCCCTTGGGAGGGGCAATAATCCAGTCAGACTTGTGTCCTTATATGAAGAAGAAATTTAGAAACACAAAGAGACACCAAGGATGCTCAAGCACAGAGAAAAGACTACGTGAGGACACAGCAACAAGGTCGCCATCTGCAAGCCAAGGAGAGAGACCTCCAAAGAAACCGAACCTTGATCTTGGGCTTCTCGCCTCCAGAACGGTGAGAAAATGAATTTCTGTTGTTTAAGCCCCCCAGTCTGTGTTATTTTGTTGCGGCAGCCCTAGCAAACTAGTGCAATAACTGTATTTCTTCATTATTTTCATTTCTTCCCAATTTTTTAAGAAATGTGCTTATATACAGATAAACACATAAAACATAAGTTCAGTTTAGAGAAAAGTAACACCGCCCTCTCAAGAATGAGAACATTTGAAACCCCACAGAGGCTTTCCTCGGTACATTCCTTCCCTATCACATTCTCCCCCTCATCCCTACCCTAAAGGTAAAGCTTCCTGGTTCATTTGGATACGCCCGTGTTTCAGCAGCACATTGCAAATATCTTCTCCCGCTCTGAGTCCACCTTTTCACTCTGTTCATGGCATCTTTTAATAACCCCAAGTACTCAATTTTATTGTAGTCCAACTTATCGGACTTTTCCTTTAGTGCTTTTTATTTCCTGTTTAAGAAATCTTTCCCAACTCTGCGGTAATAATGACAGTCTCCTATATTATCTTCTAAAGCCTTCAAAAACTATATAGCTTTGTCTTTCACATTTAGGTCGGTTTCTTTAAAAAGCTGTCCTTTTCCTCAGTAATCAGAGGTCAAGCGTCCATACAAGCGAGTCTGATGTGGGCTCCCTACTCTGTGCTCCAATTTATTTGCTCATCCCTGTACCACTGACACACATCTTAGTTACCATGGCTTTGTAATAACTCTCCATACCTAGTAGGCCAAGTCAGTTCGTTTGTGCTTCTTCAAGAACGTCTTGGCTATTCTAGATAATTTGTATTCCCATAAAAATTTTAAAATTAGATTTTCAAGTTACAATATATACTTATACACACACATATAACATATTCTCTCCATTAAGCTTCCCAATTTTCCCCCTAAGGATCCTGTACCCTTTTTGTCAGATTAAATTCAGGAACTTCCTGTTTCTTGATTCTATTATAAATGGTTTTGCTGTTAATTTCATTGTCTAAAGGGTTGTTTGCTAGCATATAGAAATATAATTGATTTTTTAAATCTTGTTTTTTAGTCACACTTCTTAAACTTTCTTAAAAATCCAAAAGAATCTATAGATAAATCCTTTACACAATCATATCACCTAAGAGTAATGACAGTTTTTTCTCTTTCAGCAGTTATACCATTTCTTTCTTTCTCTTGCCTCACTGCACTGACCAGAACTCCTAGCACCACGTTTAATAACAATGGTGATGGGGGCAGAGTGGGCATCAACGCCTTGTCCCCCAAACTTGGAAGGAAAGAGGTCAACATTTCACCATTGAGCATGCTATATTTGTTGTGTTTTGTGGGTTTTTTTTTGGGGGGGGGTACCTTTTATCTCATTAAAGAAGTTCTCTAGTTCTAGTTTCCTAAGAGTTTATGACATGAATGGATGCTGAATTTTATCTTTGTCTTCATACATTGATACATACATTGTCTTCAGATATTTGATTTTTTTCTCTAATATGTTAATGTAATAAAATACACTGACTGATTTTCTAACATAAAAACAATCTTTCAGCCCTAAAATAAACTCAACTTGATCAGGCTAGTTACATATGACCAGAGTCAGTTTGCTAATATTCTGTTTAGAAGTTGTTTATCTATGTTCACAATCAGACTAATCTATAATTTTCTTTCTTTCTCTTATGATCCTTGATAAGCTACGTATCTACCATATGCTATACACATAAAATTAGTTGGGGAGAGTTCCTTCTTTTTCTATTCTTTTAAAGAGTTTGTATAACACTAGATTTACTGTTTCCTTTCATCTTTGATAGGGCTAGAACTCATTGGTAAATCTGTGAATATTCTTTGAAGGAAAAGTTTTAACTACGCACTCACGATTACAGAACTACCTATGTTTCCAATTTCTTCTTGAAGCAAGTTTCTTCTTGAAGCTATACTATGCTTATGATCAGGAAACTCAGCAATGGAAAGATGTCAACTATCCAAACTGATACATAGAATTAATACGATCCCAATAAAAATCCCCCACCAGTAGATTATCTACTCTACTGCTGGGATTTTTTTCATTTTACTTTGATTTGGAGAAATTGCTAAGGAAGCTGTTTCTAAATTTCATAGGAACAAACAAACACAAAGAATAACATAGCACTCCTACGTGAAAAGAACAAGGTGGGACAGCTTGCTCCACTGAACGCATTCTCAACAGGGGTACTACCACTCCCAGGGTAGATACTTGAATAAGTATCAGAGGGGGAAAACTGGTTCTTGCAGGAAAAAAATCTTAGCTATTACAATGGTTTGTGGCCGTACACAAATCAATCCTACCTGACAAAATCTTATTCCTCAGTATTTAACTTCATAGAGAGAAGGAAAGAAAATGTCTAGAAAGGTTCCTTAGGGAGCAATAATAATGACAAAAAAGGTTGAGAAACACTTTTCTACTGGATAACAAGATTTATTGTAAAATTACAGTCATGACACTGTGGTACAACCACAAGGATAGACAAATAGACCAACAGACTAGGAAAAAAACCAGAAACAGATATATACATATACAACTCTTCGTTTATTACAAAGATGGCACTGCAGGGTAGAGTAGAAAGAATTATCTTTTCAATAAATGGTGCTAAATCAATTGGATATCCATCTGCGAAAAAATGAAACCCTGATCCTACCTCATAAGAATCACAAAAATCAAATCCAGGTGGAAATATGAAAAATATAATACTTGGAAGACAATATAAAATAATTCTATTGACAACTTGGGGATAGAAAAATATTTCTTAAATTGAAATCAAAAAGCACTAACCAAAAAGGAAAAGATTGATAAGCTGGAGTACACTAAAATTAAAAACTTCTGTTCATCAAAAAAAACATTAAGAGAGTGAAAAGGTAAGCCACACGGTAGAGATACTTACAACACACACAATCAGAAAAAAGCTCAAATCTAAAACATCCTACAACTATAAAAAAAAAAAAAAGTCAAATAATCCCCCTTCCAAATGGGTAAAATACTTAAACAGAAGCACTGCACCAAAAAGGCTATTCATAGTCAGTGAACATAAGAAAAGGGGGTCAATACCATTAGTCACTGGAGAAATGCTCATTAAAACTCAATGAAGTACTGCTCATCCCCACCACACTGGCTAACTTTAGGAAGACCTGAATAAGTATTAGAGAGGCTGTAACCAGAACTGATACTCCACTAGTGGAGGTTCCTTACCAAGACCACTTTAGAAAAGCATTTAACAGTATCTAAAGGAACATACACATAACCTCTAACACTATCACTTCTAGCTATACATCTGAGTGAAGCACGTAAGGCAAGAGACAGGAACAAGGTTGCTTATGGCAGCATTTTCGTACAGCCAAAAACTGTAAACAATGTAAATATCCACCAATAGAACGGAGAAATAAATTGTTTTATATTGTGAAATACTACAAATATTTATAGCAATAGTCATAGCAATGAAAATAAACTATATCTAATGTAACAAAAAGAATAAATCTTATAAATATTGCTCAAAGAGGCTTTGCAATAATTCACTGAGCTACGTATATTTTTATTTTTGTGCACTCTTCTATATGTGTATTATATTTTACAATACAAAAGTTACAGAAAATGTAATTATAGTAAAAAGAAAGTTGTGATTGTGAAATATAAAATAAAAAACAGTTTCTTAATTTTAGAAATAGAAACAGAACTCTTTTAAAATATATTTGACAAAATGTAAAATAAAATTTAGTTAAATATGGCCTGTGAAAGGACAGACAAAAATATGTCAAATAAGTTACAGAAAAGGATATAAGAGACAGAGGAAAAAAAGACAGCTGAAGAGGCAGACCGGCTATCTGACCTCATCCAGCACTTTCTTGGTGGCCCACTCTGATCCAACCAGTGATCTCCTTGCTAGTTCCCAAAGGCGACATCAGGGCTGCAATATCGTCTTCCCACAAACTTTTTCCTCAGATATCCATATTTAGTCTCTCACTTTCCTCAGGTCTCTGCTTACCATCACCTTATCAAAGACTTATTTGCTTATTTTTTCAACAACCAAACTACAGAAAACCTCAGTGTTCCCTATCCCCTTGGCCTATTTTATTTTTCCCATCTGATATATATTTATTTATAAACTGTCTTTGTCTCTCAGTAGGATGTCAGTTTTTTTGAAGATGGGGACTTTGGCCTGTTTTGTTCAATGTTGAGTCCCTGCAGCCTAGAACCAACTTTATCTCAAAGCTGGTGCTCAATAAATAGGTACTGAATGAATGAATGAAAATGAGGAAGAAAGCTAAGGAGCAGAGTCTCCTTCCCCAACACAAGAAGAGACAGAGAGTACGACCTACAAAGACTGCCACTCACAGGTAATAGCAGACACAAACACAGAAAAACCACACCGGCAACATGTACTACACAGACACACGTCACACAAACCAAGAGAAGAGGAGAGGGGCAGTTACATGAAATAATATTCCTCTAATCCTATCTGGTAATCTTCTGGAATTACATTACTTAAAATTTCAAAATGTTACAAAACTAGGGAGTAGTGGGGACATCACCTCTTGATGCAAGCTCAATGAGAATAATCCAAGAGTCAGATTTTGCTACTTAGGATCTAGTAAATAATTCTTCTAACACTTGGTCTATGAATTCTTTGAACAGATTTCTTTCAATAATCTTGTCTTCTATCCTAATCTCAATCCAAATTCTTTGATTACATCCTATACCTTATCATTTCCTATAAGTGTACCCATAAGATAAACTGCAAATTCAGCACACCACTCTCTGAATACCACCTCCTGTCTTTTGAGCTAACTCCCTTTAGGTCATCAATGTGAACAAATTCTCAGCCTCAATGGGACTTCCAATCTGCTCACCCACCCATCATTTCAGTGTCCATCACTGCCTTCCCCAATAGTTCCATTTGACTCCCTACTTGTTTATATTCCACAGTGCATTGTTATAATTTCTCCTTCAACAAACCATCAACTTTCTTGACCCTCTCTTTCACCATTGTTCCCCTCCTGTTTCACTGGATGCTCCTGCTTAGTCACCTTTCTGGTTCCTCCTCATCTTTCTGACTTCCAAAATTTCAGAGTGCCCAGGGCTTGGTCTTCAGACCTTTTTTCTTCTCTATCTATACTTACTCCCTAGAAAACCTCCTATTAGGTCCCATGGCTTTAAATACCATCTTTATGCTAAAAGCTCCCCAATTTACATATCTAGCTCAGACCACTCCACTGAAATCCAGATTCCTATGTCTGTCTAGTTAACACCTCTTCCTGGATGTTGAATAGGCATCTCAAAGTAATCATGCATAAAACCTTTAATTTTTAATTAAGTCTTTTAATAAAGTCTTTAATTTCTTCCTAAAACCTACTCTTCCTCCAGGCTTCTCCATTTTGGTATCTGTTATCTCTCTTTTTCCAGTCGTTCAGGCCATGAAATCTTGGAATGATCCTTGCCACTTTCTATCTCATACCCCATATCCAAATCATCACCAAATCCTGTTAGTTCTACAAACTATGATGGACCACTTCTCCATAATTCCACCACCACCACAATCATCTCATGTTTGGACCATATTTTAATAGTCTAGTAACTGGTCTTCCTACTACCATCCTTCCCTCTCAATTTATTCTTCCTAGCAATCAGTTTTCTTTCTAAAATGTAAATGAGTTTGTGTAACTCTGCTCAAAACCCTCCAGTGGCTTCCAAAGCCCCAACCACTAAACGTCCTGACAAAACAAAGTCTCCACCTCCAATCCCAGGCCCCAATCCGTCTCCTACTACTCTCTCCCTACCGCCCTCCACTCAAGATACACTGGCCTCCCTACTGTTCCTTGAAGTATCAAGTATGCTCCCACCCTCTCCCTGGAATGCCCTTCCTCCCACATCAGTGATTTGATTGAGTTCCAGGTCTCTGCTCCAGTGTCACTATGAGAAAGACCTTCCCTGACTGCATCATCAATCATTCTTTCTTTATCCCTTACGCAGCTTTATTATACTTCATAATATTTATCTTGTATACTATGTATTTGTGTATTGCCTGTCTCCCTAATTGGAATGTAAACTCCTTAATGCAGGAACTTTGTTTTGTTCACTGCTGCATCCTCAGAACTTACAAGAGGGACCAATGCACACAGTAGGCACTCAATATTTGTTGAATGACTAAATGAGTGTTCTTCATAATTTTTGAAAATAAAGAAGTATATTTTACAAATAAAATTTTACATATAAAATAATAGTTTTTTATATCAAACTATTATTAATAAGTAGTTTTCTGGGTTTTTATGAGACTAGATTGAAAATTAATAATATGCGAGGTATCTGTGATCCTCCTCCTACTGAAGGGTTTCTCAACCTCAGCACTACTGATACTTTGGGCTAGATCATTCTTTGTTGTAGGGGACTGTCCTGTGCGTTGTAGGATATTTAGCAGAATCCCTGGCCTCGACCCACTAGATTCCAGTAGCACTCTCCCAGCTGAGACAACCAAAAACATCTACAGACATGCCCAATATCCCCTGGGGGGCGAAGTCTCCCTCCTTCCCCCACTGTACTACTAGGAGAGATTTGGTTTTGTCTGTTTCCCAAAAATGAAAATAGCTTAGATCACGACATATCTAAAGTAAACAAATTTGAATTTTCAAATGGCTAAATAGCCAACTTCACGTGCTGACGTTAGGTTCCTGTGGGAATTACTCTTGTACAAAATAAAATCCTATTATATCTTTATGGTTATCAGCACTTTTTGGAATGGTCCTTAGCTTAAGTTTTATCACTATGTTCAAAAAACAAGGAAAGAAGTTACAGGACTATTCTGTACATCCCTCTCTAGCCTCCGTCCCCCAGGTAAACGCACTTTTTCAGTCTTGTCAAATCCTAATGAAAATTAATAACTAAATGAAAAAAATCAATATTCATTTCTAACTAATGATTATCACTGAGTGTTCAGAATTATACATTAGATTTTGATGCAGATATAAATGCAGCTTTCTTAGAAAGCAAAATTCACTGGCACCTGACTGCCAGGTTCATGGCTGAGGGTAAAATATTTCAGAGAAATAATTTTGTCTGCCTTCCCTTATTTTAGCAGTAAAAACTCTAGAAAATTTGGAGCAATTCAATCAAAAACAAGATAACATATTTGCTTGCTAAATTTACCACTTAATACAGTGCAATAGTATTTGGTAAAAGTAAAAGAGAAATGAAACAATAAAATTACTACCAGGGTTTAACCATTTAAACGCAAAGTGACTGAAACATTCTTATAAAGAAACAAAAACTGATAAATCTTTTATGCTAGATGCTATAATATTAATAATCAGTTATATAAACAAATTAAATGAGAACATACAGTCAGTAGACCCGGTATTGCAGGGCAAGGTCAAAATTTATTAGAAAGTTCCTGTGTTCCATCTGTCACTAAAGTCACAGGGATATACTGACACACAGAATTGACAATTGCTAGAAAAACAGGGTAATCTTAAACTTTTTTTCCCCATAAATATAAATTAATTATATATCTGACACTATTCCTTCCAAGCAACAAAAAAAATTTTACCAAGAAACAGTATCTCCACTAGCATTTCAAGATATACGAACAAAAACGCCAAATTATCTTTCTACTAGCATTAAAAGTAATTTTCATCTCATATTATATTTACTTAATTCCACACTACTCTTGGCTATTCTTGACTAGTCTTGCCAAAAAATCCAAAAAGCTAAATATATATTTCATCAATTTTATCTGTTATAAAGTGACCATGACAGATAAATGACCCCACAGATATCAAAAAAACAAAGGTTATTTAGTAAAGCTTAAAATATTTTTTTAAATAGCAATAACTACCAGAAGTACTCAGGATACTTTGATTGTATAAGAAGATGAAATAAATTATAAAGAGATCTAGCAATATCCCAAGCTACCTGCAACCAAGTCTTCTGGCTATTTCTACTCTTTGTTAGCCAAAAAGCTAGGCAAATAATTCTGTGGCATGGTTCTATCTGACATCCAATCCCTAGCAACGCTATTAGATATGAGCTATTTGGAATAACAATGTATCCTCCTAGCTGAAGAGCTGGCTGGACTGCTAAACATTATTTATTTTCCTCTTCTGAATATTGGCAGCGTGTCCTTTATTGAAATTCTCTCCCTTCTTTCTCCACTTCTGTTGCTCTCCCCATAGCCTTAAATGCAGTTAATATATTAGTTTTTGCCCTTCACATAAAAATAGGTATAAAAAATCAATTAGACATTATCTGAATCTATGTCATCTGAAAACAATCTGAAATATGTAACTTTAGAAGTGGTATGCCACAAATGATTAGTTGCATAATTTCTACACTGATAACCACAAATTATTTATTTAAAAAAGAAAGCAACCGCTTATTTTCTCATGTAGACAGTAGTGTCTACAACATGTGATTGCCAGCAGGTATACAGTTAAAAAAAAATTTTTAACCGACTCTAATGCTTTTTGTAAGATATATTTTGACAGTCTTTATATTAAACTACTAAAAATGGGTTGTCTCAATGAAAAATTAGAACAGCAAAGCAGGAATTTACCAATCATGAGATGCAATGAGCTTTCTCTGAAGAGCAGATTTTGTGATGCTTGAGCATTTTTTAATCTGTATTGTTTTTAAATGAACAATGCTACAATCATCTTGCTAAAAAATTTCCTCAGGGAAAAATGCAAAAATTGGAATAGCAGCTTGATACTTCAGAAAGAAGACTGACTTAGGGGCAGACAGAAGTGGGACCAAATCGCGCCTCTGCCAAGTGGTAATGCTCTGCTTAGACAAGTTATTGGACCGCTCTGAAGCTCAGTCACCTTATCTGTACAATGGGAACCATACACTTGTCCTCTTGGAGCTATTTTAAATGAGTTGACATTTTTCAGTAATCAAATGCTTACAAATGCAGAAAAATATAAAGTAAAAATTATGAAATATATGACTAATGAAATATTCATGGATCAATAAATAATAAATTTTAGAAAGTATACTCTCTAAGTATAGTCATACCTTCCTTCAGATTTAATTAAAAAGCTATAATTTTCTAATACTGGATTTGGTAAAAAACTAGCATACAATAAAATGAAATACATTATTATAATTTAATAATATACCAAATGACCAGGCATTTACTTATAAATATTTAAATGACTATGTAAAAAATAGTCAAATATTGACCTTGGTCGAAGAAAATTCATTTTCTTTAATACCCATCTATTTTATTCATTTCAAATGAGAATCACTCCCCAATCTACAAGTTTTGAAATACTTAAAATAATTTTCTTTTCAATAACTACTTAAAGCAACAGATTAGTTTCAAGAAAGATTTTAAGTAAAATTTAATGTTATATTGGCATGATAAATGCAAATGATGATCAAACTAATTTTACATCCAACATCTGAAAATCTCCAAATATCTCAAAGCTTATAATCTTTATTGATTTTGGATCCTGTGATTCTAAATAAAAATGTTTAATTCATTCCCATTTATTTAGAAAGATACCTATTAAAGTTTCTGTAGCTTTTCTAAATATGAATTTTTGTCTCACTATTAATTGAGAATTTTGAGGTTTCTTTTTAGTTACTATTTACAAAGAAGATAGTAATACTAACTCTTCTTACATTTGTAAGTCTTTAGTATAAGACAGAATATATCAATATCTACAGCTTAAAAACAAATCCTTATTTTGGGCATTGATCCATGGTGAATGAATTCCTTATCTCCTACGCCTTTTCCTACCTCCTTCCCTCATTAAAGGACACATTAAAGCATTTCCTCAAACTGCACACAGTAAAAACACAGAAATCCTTGAAAGTCCATGAGAGGTGGACATTTTTAAAGCAAAGATTAAGAAAAAATCTGAAAAAACATTAAGTTACTCTAAAAGACAATGGAGCAGTTGCAAAGCAATTAAAACAATCCAGCACAGAATTCCCCTTATAAGAGAAGGCTAAGAGAGAATTCGGAGAAAATCAGGGTCACAAACTCCTCAATACCCAGAGTTTGTGAACAGCCTGCTTTCTCTCAACTCTCTTTCCCATGTGCTTAACTATAACGTACCAGTTTTCTACTGAATACAGGTTAAGTGGCATTACAACAAAGTTTAAAGGGCAATCCATTTTTTCTTTTGTTTAATGAATAAACACTTTCATCTTAAAAAAACGAAACGAAACAAAACAAAAGAAGCAAAAACCTAAGTAGGAGTTAACACTTTCTTTTCCTACTCAGAGTACCACTGAGCTTTAGAATTTAAAGATGGGCTAGAAAAGATACTATGCTGCCATCTACCTACCTGAAAGGGTATAAAGAATTCAGACTAGAGCTTTCACGTCCTCTGGCTGACAGACAATACAGGGTCAAAGTCCATGGCATACTTTAACTGTACTATTATCTCCTCAAGAAAGATGCACAGTAATCATTAATATAGTCTGAAAATATAATTAGGAACATTTGGGGATCTTTATTTCATATCCCAAATAATGGAAAGGGTAACAAGGTGAATGAACAAGGTTGCTAACACTATCTGGTCAGCTTTACACACAAAATGAAGAGCCAGATACAGTTTTCTGCTTGTTTGAGAGAAAAATGAAAGAGACACATGCAAGGACTAGGGGTAAAAAATGGTGGAGCAGGACTATTTGAAGAATATTCCACTACTAAACACGATTTTTTTTTAATGTCAATGTAATAATGGTGACTTTCATACTGAAATTACTGGTAACTTTTTTCTACCTTTATAAAAATAATACAACAAATGTCATCACCAAAAGAAATGCTATAGTAAGCACAATGTTCTATTTTGTAGCCTTAGAATATTTGCCATACGGTATATTAGTACTTTAGAACAGATTTGACCTTAAAGCCAATTATTCCAATTGCTGCCTCAAGCCTTTTGTTGTTCTCTTGTCCAGCACGACTTCTCTCATCTCTCCATCTAGTTAACCTCTACCTAGGCTGTAATGTCCATCACAAGTCTCATTCCCTACAGCACTACAGCTCTCAAACAGTGTGGCTACAGGAGTACTCTTCTCAGCACTCCACAGGATACTGTTTACATAGACCACGACCCGAGTGTTGACTCCCGGAGCTGTGCACTTAGGCAGCACTGATCAGAATCACTATGGAAGAAACGTTTAAACAAAACGCTACTGCGAATGACACCTATAAGGGAAGACATTGTATGAGCCTAAACTTCCCAATAAAAACACTACTAAAAAACAAATAAAATCCAACTAATTGATCAACAGCTAACTGAAGACATGGGAAAGTAGCCAAACTAGCCAGAACTTAAAAGGCCAAGATCCCAGAGAGAGTAGAAATGCATTAAGGTGAGTCCTACATTCTACACTGCTTTTTACCTTAAGGTCCTCGCCAATTTATAAGCAGTATTGCACAGAAGGCCAAGCAGATGTGGAGGCTCAGAGCTTTCTGCAATCTCACAAAGCTGGAGGAACAAGGAGAAGGCACAATCCACAGTACATACCTAAGTTTTTCAGCTGAGACTCCCCAAGGGCTGCATCATAAGAGAATAGGCAAACTGAAACTAGACCCTCACAAAGACAAAACCCAATAATCATAAATACATGCAAAATCTCAATAAACACAATAAATGTTATCTTCAAAAGAACTGCTGTATTAAGACCAATGTTCTGTTATTTAGCCTTAGAAATATTTGTTATACAAACTCTTGATTGGATCAAGATGAGCCTTCTCCTATTCCTGTCCAAAAAAAGGAGTAAATCATATCTTGAAAAAGAAAAATCAACCAGATCTTCTACAGTTTGTCATACAAAATGCCCTGCATCCAACAAAACTTATCAGATATGTCAGATGAAAGGACCAAATATCTGGAAACTAAGAGAGAGAAGAAAAAAAAGTCAACAGAAACAGATCCACAAGTTGATCTCAATATTGAAGTTATCAGACATAGACATTAAAATGACTTTCATTAAAATGTTTGAAAATATAGATGACAAATGGAGAATTTCACCAGAGAAGTAATCTATGAAAAGAAGTACCAAATGGAAAATCTGAAAGTGAAAAACATAATAACTGAATTAATAACTCAACAGAAGGGTTTGACAGTAGATTAGACAGAGCAGAAGAGCTGATCAGGTCAGTAGAAAATACTCAGTCGGAAACACAGAGGAAAAAAAAGGAAAATGCAGAAAAGACCGCAAAAGTTACATAGTGCAGTGAGATCTCATATACATATAATTAGAATCCCAGAAATGCAAGCAAAAAAAATTGGACAGAAGTAATATTTGAAGTGATTTAGGCCATGAAATGTCCATAATTTAAGAATGTCATCAAGCCACAGATTCAAGAAGCTATATAAACTCTCAAATAGGAAAAATGCAAAGAAAACAACAATGAAGCAGGTCATAGAATAACTGCTAAAATATAAAGACCAAAAAAATTCATGGGAGTTCTGATCCAAGATGTCAACAGATGAACTCAATTCTTCTCACAAACACAAAGAATCTACTGTTACACACAGAGCAATTTCTTTCGGAAAAAATCCGGAAACTAGCTGAGTGACTTCTACACATCAGGCACTCCACTACATAAAATCATCAAATCACAAAGGAAGAAATAAAGGAATTACAAAACTGCCAGAAAACAATTAACAAAATGGCAATAGTAAATCCTACCTATCAATAATTACTTTAAATGTAAACAGAATAAATTATCCAACCAAAAGACATAGGATGGCTGAATGGATTAAAAAAAAAAACAAGACTCAATTATATGGTGCCTACCAGAGGTTCATTTCAGCTTTAAGAACACAGAGACTGGAAGTGAAGGGACAGAAAAAGATATTCCACGCAAATGGAAACCAAAAGACAGCAGAGGTAGCTATACTTATACCAGACAAAATAAACTTGAAGCCAAAGCCTATAATAAGAGACAGAGAAGGTCAATATGTCATGATAAATGGGTAAAGGCATCAATCCAACAAAAGGATATTACACTTGTAAATATTTATGCATGCAACATAGAAGCACCTAAGTATATAAAACCAATATTAACAGACCTGAAAGAGAAACAGAGAGCAATACAGTAATAGTAGGGATCTTCAATGCCTCACTTTCGAGAAGAGATTAATCATTCAGATTTAGAAAATCAACAAGGAAACACTGGACTTAAACTACATGTTAGACTACATCCAACAGCAACAGAATACACATTCTTTTCAAGTGCACATGGAACATTCTCCAGGACAGATTATATACTAGGCCATAAAAAAAGTCTTAATAAATTTAAGAAGATGGAAATCATATCAAGCATCTTTTCCAACCACAATATTATGAAACTGGAAGTCAATTACAAGAAGAAAACTGGAAAATTCACAAAAAGCGGTGAGTAAACAATATACTACTGAACAATCAATGGGTCAAAGAAGAAATCAAAAACTATCTTGATTGGATCTTTCTTTGAGGCAAAGAAAATGTAAATACAACACACCACAACTTATGGGATGCAGCAAACAGTTTTGAGGGAAGTTCATGCCTAAATTAAGAAAAAAAGAAGATCTCAAACAAACTTACACCTCAAAGAACTAGAAAAAGAGGAACAAACCAAGCTGGAAGTTAGTAGAAGGAAGAAATAACAAAGATAAGTGCAGAAATAAATGAAATAGAGACTAAAAACACAACAGAAAAGATGAAGGAAACTAAAAGCTCGTTTTTTTGAAAAGACAAACAACAGAGACAAAACTTTAACTAGACTCACTAAGGAAAAAAGGGAAAAGACTCAAATAAGTAAAATCAGAAATGAAAGAGGGGGCATTACAACTGATACCACACAAATACAAAGGATAATAAGAGACTAGTATGAAAAATTATATACCAACAAATTGGACAACCTAGAAGAAACAGACAAATTCCTAAAAACATATAACCTACCAAGATTGAATCATGAAGAAACAGAAAATCTAAACAGACCAATTACTAGTAAGGAGACCGAATCAGTAATCAAAACCTCCCAACAAAGAAAAGTCCAGGACCAGATGGCTTCACAGGTGAATTCTACCAAAGATTTAAAGAGTTAACACAAATACTTCCCAAACTTTTCAAGAAAGTTGCAGAGAAGGGAACACTTCCAAAATCATTTTGCAAAGCCAGCATTAACCTAATACCAAAACTGCACAACAACAATAGAAGAAAAAAAATTACAGGCTAATATCCTATGAACATAGACGCAAAAATCGTCTACAAAATATTAGGAAGCCAAATTCAACAATACATTAAAACAGATCATACACCATGATCAAGTGGGATCTACTCTGGAGATGCAAAGGTGCTTCAACATCTGCAAATCAATCAGTATGATACACCACATTAACAAAAGGAAGAATAAAAATCACTTCATTATCTCAATAGATTTAGAAAAAGCACTGGACAAAATTGAATATCCGTTCATGATAAAAACTCTCCAAAACAAAACTCGTTATAGAGGGAATGTACTTCCACATAATAAAGGCCATATATAACAAGCCCACAGAAACATCACACTCAGTGATGGAAAAAACTGAAAGCTTTTCCTCTAAGATCAGGAACAAGATAAGGATGCCCATTCTTACCCTTTTACTCAACAAAGTACCAGAAGTCAGAGTAATTAGGTAAAAAGAAAAAAAAAGAAAGAAAAGGCATCCAAATAGAAAGGAAGAAGTAAAACTGTCTCTATTTGCAGATGACATAATATTATATATAGAAAACCTAAAGACTCCATCAAAAAACTTAGGACTGATAAATGAATTAAGTAAAGTTGCAGGATACAAAATCAATATAAAAATATTTACATTTCTATACACTGAAAATAAACTATCAGCAATATTAAGAAAACAATCCTATTTACATATGCATCAAAAAGAATAAAATACCTAGGAATAAACTTAATCAATGGGGTCAAAGATCTGTACAGTGAAAACTATTAAGACATTGAAGATGACACTAATAAATGGAAATCTATCCTATGTTCATGGATTGGAAGAATTAAATATTCTTAAAATGTCCACACTACCCAAGCCATCTACAGATTCAATGCATTTCCTATCAAAATTCCAATGGCATTTTTCACAGATATATAATAAACAATCCTAAAATTTGTATGGAACCAAAAAAGACCCTGAATAACCAAAGCAATCTTGAGAAAGAAGAAAAAAGCTGAAAGCATCATACTTCCTGATTTCAAACTATATTACAAAGCTATAATAATCAAAACAGTATGGTACTGGGATAAAAACAGACACACTGATCCATGGAATAGAATAGACAGCCCAAAAATAAACCCATGTATATGTGGTCAATTAGTTTTTGACAAAGGAGCCAAGAGTAGTCAATGGAGAAAGGACAGTCTCCTCAATAAATGGTATTGGAAAAACTGGATAGCCAGATGCAAAAGAATGAAATTGGACCTCTATCCTACACCATACACAAAAATCAACTCCAAATGGATTAAAGACTTGAACATAAAACCCGAAAACATAAAAACTCTTGGAAGAAAACATATTGGGTAAGCTCCTTGCCATTGGTCTTTGCAATGATTTTTTTGGATTTGACACCAAAAGCAAGGGCAACAAAAGCAAAAATAAACCAGTGAGATGACAGCAAACGAAAAAGCTTCTGCACAGCATGGGAAACCATCAACAAAATGAGAAGGTAACCTATGGAATGGGAAAAAATATTTGCAAATCATATGTCTGATGAGGTTAATATCCAAAATATATAAAGAACTAATACAACTCAATAGCTAAAAAAACAAACAATTTGATTAAAAAAATGGGTAGAGGACCCTAATAGACATTTTTTCAAAGAAGACATACAAACGGCCAAAAGGTACACGAAAAGGTGCTCAACATCACTAATCATCAGAGAAATGCAAATCAAAACCACAATGAGATATCACCTCACATCTGTTAGAATGGCTATCATCAAAAACACAAGAGAGATGTGTTGGCAAGGATGTGGAGTAAAGGGAACTCTGTGCACTGTTGGTGGGAAGGTACATTGGTACAGTCACTGTGAAAAACAGTATGGAGGCTCCTCAAAAAATTAAAAATAGAACTACCATATGATCCAGCAATTCCACTTCTTGGTATATATCCAAAAGGAATGAAACAGGATATTGAAGAGATATCTGCACTCCCATATACATTACAGCATTATTCACAATAGCTAAGATATGGAAACAACCTAAATATCCATCAATGGGTAAATGGATAAAGAAATTGTGGTATATATACACAAGGGAATATTATTCAGACATGACAAAGAAGGAAATCCTGCCATTTGCGACAACATGGATGTACTCCGAGGGCATCATACAAAGTGAAAAAAGCCAGACAGAAAAAGACAAATCCTGCATGATGGTATCACTTATATATGTGGAGTTAAAAAAAAAAGTCAAACTCACAGAAACAGAGAGTAGAATAGTGTTTGCCAGGGGCTGGGGATGGGGGAAATAGGGGGAGGTTGGTAAAAAGGTACAAACTTTAGCATGAATAATGTCTGAGAATCTAAAACACCATGACCATAATTGATAATACTGCATTCTATAACTGAAATTTGCTAAGACAGTAGATTTTAAATGTTCTCACCAAAAAAAGATAAATATGTGAGGTGATGGATGTGTTAATTAACTAGATGGGGGAAATCCTTTCACTGTATACACATATATTAAATCACCATGGCGTACAATTTAAATATCTTACAATTTTATATGTAATTACACCTCAATAAAGCTGAAATAAAACAAATAACTGAATAACTAACTAAATTATAAAAGCAGCCAGAGAAAACATACATTTACTTCAACGGAGTAACAATAAGACTAATAACTGACTTTACAACCAAATTGATGGAAACCACAAAACAATGGAACAACACCTTCTAAAAATTGAAACTCCAACCTATGATTCTATGCCAAGCAAACAAATCCTTCAAAATTGAAAGAGAAATAAAGACTGTTGGAAGAGGTAATCAATCGAGAGGACACGGCCGTTGGTTTACCCTCGAGCTGAACTCAGGCAATCGGAGGCTTCTAACCCCCTCCCCTGTCCTTGGAACATACGCTCTGCCTACACTAGGGGCTGTTTCAAGGGCACAGCCTTGAGAGAGTAAGGTGTTGTTGAGACCATCTATACAGCTAAGGCCTCTCTATACAGACTTTTAAGATTTGGCAGGTGGGTGCAGAGATCTACTCAGCTTGTGGCCACCCAAGACAAGCCTCGTATACAAGCTCCCTTGCTTACTAACCTGCCACCTGCCGATCTGAAGTGGTCTGCCTCTTTCTTCAGTCTCTCCCTTCCCTCCGTGTATGGGGCTCAGTTTCAGATTACACCTGGGAAGCTCCTGGGGTTGCAAACTAACAGGACATTTTCAGGCGAACCAAAACTGGGAGAATTTGTTCCAGTAGACTTGCACCAAAAGGCAGAAAAAAATCCTTCCAGAAAGAAACTGAGAAATTTATGAAGACATGAAGGACTAGGAAAAGTAGCAGTACGTGGATAACTCCACATGAAGCCTGACTTCATATGGATACGCATCATAACATATAATAAATAAACAACAACAATAGCGTCTTATTGTCATGTGTTTTAGTTCTACATTTATTTTAAACCTCACAATACCAAAAACGATGATGAAGGCCGTTCTAAGGCCACTGTATTCATTATCCAGGCAATGGTCAAAGTACTAATTTATATTAAATTTCAAAAATCAAAAGAATATTTTCATCTCTGGGAAAATAATTAAAAGAAGATTAAAAAAAGAAAAGCCTTAAGTAGGCTAGAAAAACCAATAATAAACATTCTATTTTTATGAATTTAAGTTAATCAAAATTGTCTTTCCTTATGTTGCACAACATTACGGCAAAGTTCTTCTCTCTCTGTACATAACTTGACAATATATGAATCACTTCATTCATTCAGAGAATATATCTCAAACAAGGTTAAAATGTACTAGATTCCTCAATAGGATGTTAAATGATCTTGGAAATATAACATAACCTCTTTGGATTTCAATTTCATTATCTCTAACATGAAGGTAATTATAACAGCAGCCTACTTAACACAACAAAGATGCTACAAGACTCGGTCTAAGACAACAATTCCTGCTCAGCACTACTGGATAAAACAACCCTGCCAGGTCACTAGGACTGTTTATAATTTACTGCTTATTACCAACACAATGCTACTACAACCAGCTATGATCTCGCTAATTATTTGATTTTCATTTGGCAATCCTATTAACTAACATATTATTATGATTTTTAAAAAATCATTGCTTCTATAATTGATTACTCTAAGGAAAACTCAGTTTGAATTTTCAAAACCCAAAAGTTGTACTCATTTTTTCATATTTTCTTCCTAGATTTTTAATCTCTTAATAAACTTTGACTATGCTGCTAGTCTTTTGTCAACATTCTGTAAGCATGTAAATATATGTGTGTATATATATTTCTAAGTATTCAAATATTATCTAATAATCAGTTTTTCCATTTTAAAAAAAAGTGATTGCTTCTCTAATTGGTAGTAATTTTTCCAGTTTCTATCTTTCATTTGGAAAGGGAAATTAGTTTGTAATTTCAAATGTCTCTATCCTTCAGTTAAATAATACCATTATATTCTTTTTTTTTTGCTGCAGAAGATTAGCCCTGAGCTAACATCTGTGCCAATTTTCCTCTATTTTGTATGTGGGTCACTACCATAGGATAGCTTGACCAGAGGTGTAGGTCTGCACCCAAGATCCGGACCCACCAACACAGGCTGCCAAAGGAGCATGTGGAACTTTAACCACTTGGCTACTGGGCCAGCCCCCATTATATTCTTACTTGAGTATTGGAATTTCATTAGTATGTCATCAACCTCCTAATAATACTGTTAAAAGTCTATGAAATTTTCATAAAAATTAATAGGCCAAAGAACATTTGTTCCCTCCTTTAAGAGCTTTAACTAAAATCAAATGTAATATAAATTGAATGTCTATTATATACCAGGTACCTTTACATGTGTAATCTCAATTAATCTCATTCTTATTCATATTTTTCAGAAGAGGACTCTGCAATTCAGAGAGGTTAAATAATGTGTTAAAGGTTACACACATAGTAAGAAAAGCCAGACTTTGATCCTAGGCGTGTCTGTCTACAAAGCCAAGATGATTCCACCACCAAGGGTTGACAAATTCAATATAAAAAGGCAGAGAGTTCATATTTCAGGCTTTCCAGGCCATATGTCTCTGTCACCATTACTCAACTCTACTGTTGTGGCGCAAAAGCAACTGTAGACAATATATAAACAAACGAGAGTAGCTGGGCTTCAGTAAACCTTCGTTAACAAAAACAGGGGGAGGGTCAAGTTTAACCCAAGGCCCAAAGTCTGCCAATTCCTCCACGATAACAAGCCAGTCCCTCCCAGAGAACCTCTATTGGCTTTTCGTTACCACCACTAAATTTTCTCTCTCTCCCACTTTTTAAAAAATTATGACCTTAATCTTACCAGGCAATTTTATTTTAATGCTTTTGGTATTAGCTCAATTATTTGAAACTGGTTACTCTTAGGTAAATATGTACAACCTTTTACATATTCTAACTATAATATAAATTATATCCAAAATTAATCTTTATTTAATTTTAATTGCCTCAAATTAGTATCTGATTAAAATTTATATCTAATAAGCATAATCACTACATGCATAATCACTACCCCACTAATATATGTAGTGAAGCTACAACAGCAAATATCCTCTTTTAATTATACAAAATGATCATGTGTACAAAAAAGATGGGAATAGATAGAACTTAAAGGCCTTCTCACACTCACTCCCTTCTTCCAAAATTGAATTGTATATACCAAGAAACTTATGATTTTTAATATAAAAGATTTAAACACTACAACATGATATAAATAGGAAAGAAAAATTCCCCTTCTCCATCAGGGATTCTATTCTTTCTTCATCTCTCCTTCCCTACCTTGCTTTTTCACATGCATGTTTGCACACTTGTGCGTTGCTCTCTTTCTCTGTCTCACACACACATACACACATGAACACACACACAGGGTATTTTTAAAACCATTCAAGTCCAAATAACACACAAGATCCAGCTCCATACACAAAACACACAAGAGAAGATCCAGAAAACACAGGATCAGGTTCAAATCCCAGCCCTTCTATTAAAGCCAGTTGAATACTCACTTCCTAACTTTGTGCTTTCACAATTTATTTAACCTCTATTAGTCTGTTTCCTCAACTATAAAAATGGGGACAAGAATCGGATCCACTTCATGTGGTTGTTGTGAGCATTAAAGTGAGAAGTAAAATGACATGCCCACAGCATAGTGTTGATATATAGTCAAGAGCTCAAAACTCCTAGTTGCTGTGGGGCTGGCCCGGTGGCACAGTGGTTAAGTGTGCACATTCCCCTTCAGCGGCCCAGGGTTCACTGGTTTGGATCTCAGATGCGGACATGGCACAGCTTGGCAAAAGCCATGCTGTGGTAGGCGTCCCACATATAAAGTAGAGGAAGATGGGCATGGATGTTAGCTCAGGGCCAGTCTTACTCAGCAAAAGGAGAAGGATTGGAAGTAGATGTTAGTTCAGGGCTAATCTTCCTCAAAACAAACAAACAGAAAAAACTCCTAATTGCTGCTATTACCATCATCACTACTACCACCACCATTTTGGGCAATTCTTATTAACATCCACTGCAGTTTCTCTACAAAATGGGAAAATCACTGCTTCAAATGGTATATATAACAACTTTTTAAAGCATCTTGCAAATTTTCTTATTACTGTTAAAAGTCAGGGACAAACAAGTTCTTTTTCACAAGAATTTAATGTTCCTTTGAGAACTTTTATAAAATTAAAGTGTATTTTCATTCCTGAAAAGAAACAAACAGTTAACATGTTTGATTTTGTTTTGATTATTGTAGATACTTTTAAACCAAAACAAATATATTGGAAGACCTAATATGTTGCTTTTCAAAGAAAGTCACTCAACAGTAACAAATAATTATAAATGAATTTGGTTAAAAGGGAATGTCAGATTAGGGTCTACTTTCTCAATCCCAAGATATTTCAAAATTCACCAACTTGGGGGTTTATTTTTGTTGTTTTTGTTTTCAATCTTCCGCACTTAAAGGAGCCACATTTTAACAAGCGAATGCTACAGCTGCTCTGCGATTAGTGGACATAAACATTTCTTACCAAGTTACGCTTTTTTAGTGGAAGAAAGTAGTAATAGTGGCAGAAAGAGAACATCAGTGCGTAGCAAGTAAGAAGTTCAGTGTAGAAACACAACTGCAGAAAAAGCCAATGATTATCTTCACCAACACAATTGTTAATCCTGAAGGAAAAAAACGAAAAAAGAATCAATTATTTTAAACTTTAATAAGACAATTTCAGGATTGGTAAAACTAAAAATAAACACAAATGACTTCATACATGCTTAACGTCATGGAGATACACTAAAGCCACTCAAACCTAAAAGCAAACGGTACATAGGAAAAGATATAAACATGCCACCTCACATTTGTAAAGCACTTTCTACTTCACAAAATAAGTGCGTGTACATGATCCCCCTTCAAGTCACAAGTCAGGGAGACAGGAAGAGCAGATGGCAGTCTCCTTGTTTCATTGATATGGAAACAGGAACAAAGGAGTTGAGACACTTGCCAGAGGATGCACAGTTAGAAGACACAGTGGCCAAGAGAAGGAGAACCCTCTTCTACGTTCGCCCTTCCATTACAGCGTTCTAGCTGCAGAGAGCCATTTGAACGATGTGAAGTGAAATAACCTAAACCTGCCACTCTAACATGGCTGCTAAGTCTCTACGATTTGTATTACTTTTAAAATCTATCCTTGGTTGCTGAAAGTAAACACATACCCAAAACTATTTATAAACTCTTATAGCTACACTTCCACTAACACAACGTGAATCATAACTAGGAAAAAAGGATTAATGTTATAATCCCAACATTTTCAAGGCTAATGCAAGCTGAACATTTTATGGTTCCAAATGTATTTATTGTATCCAAATTTTCAAAATATTTTACAATTCCAGCAGAAAACCCTAGTTCAAAACTATAAATTACCCTGTACAAATGTTTTCATTTTAATATAGCATTATACTACCACTGTTCGGGAAAAAAATGGTATAATAGGTTCTATTCCTAACTTAAATTCTTTTAAAGGTGAGTTGTTAAACTGTTTTTCAAAATCAGATATAGAACCGAACCAAAAATGCTGCAGAGGAATTTCTTAGACTCAAGAGCTTACGCTTGGTAAACAAGAAAATTTCCTGTGTTTTGTCATTGGCAAGCAGGCCTATCAGAGAAGCGCGCTTATGTATGCACTCGAGAAATACTCTTCAACAGCTGTTGCTTCAAAGATGACTTATCCTTGTCCCATTCTTCCTGTCCCCCCAAAATTTGAGAAATAACTGCTATGATCATGGCATTCTTCTTAATCAGAGACCTTTAAGAAAACACTAAGGTACTCAATCTAGATGTAAGAGTTTTTTTGGTAACAGTTAAACTACTTAGAGAGTGAGCAGAGCGAGCAACAGAGAAAATCTTAAGGTGATCTGAGAATAGGCCTCCAAATCTAAAGCTGTTAGGCAGTTAGGAGAATGCAGTTTCTGAAAATAGCAAAACTTCGCCTTGCTTCCAATTTACACTGTACATTTCCCTCACTCTGAATGTCTCAGCAACGCTCTATCAGGGAATCCCCAAACCTATCCAGGCCCACGGTCTACCCCCCTTTCCTATCCTCCAACTTTTTCTACTGCCACTCTCCTTCCCACCCATACTCTGACAAGTTTATTAAACTGCGGAGGCAACAGGCCTAGAAACAGAGAACTCATCCCAATCGTAGAATTTAGGTTAAATAGTACTTTATTTTGTCACCAAGTTAGTTTTTATTCCATAAAAATAAGTAAATAATATCTCTAATCTCTATGTACCAAAGCATTTCCTAGCTGATGGAGGTTTTTTTAACTTAAAACTACTGCATTCTTTTAAAAGGAAGTACCAATATCCCACAGTATCATGGACAATTATTACATTTTTAGTTAATCAGAAACATTACTCTAAAAAGCATAAAATTGAGTTTTTCAGTGTGATGACTACTTATTTGAATACCCGTTTTACCTACTTTTTAAAATCTATTACCATTGTAAACAGCTCATTGAGATTTAGAAAAATCACTTGAGAATTAATCTGTTTAAATTCAAGGCACATATTTTAAACACCAACTATATTCTGCTGATGGAATTAGATGATTTTAAGCTTTTTATATGGTAACAAAGTGCTTTTATCTAAAATGCTTTTAGTTTTTCCTGATCTCAGGAAATTACCTTCTATTTAAATAATAAGTTTATAGTAAAAACTAAATTTCCACTAAAAGCTTGGCTAATAATAACTTGTGCTATCAAAATAAGTTATCAAAAATAAGTAAAACTCTAAATTGATTTGCATTATTAGGCAAAGCAAAACTCTACCCTTGAGTCAACTTTAGATAAATGCGATGATAAATTTAAGAAGCCAGCTATGTAGTTCACTTTCTATATATGCATGCATGTGTGTACAAACATAAATACAAACGTATATAGATATATTTATAAAGTGCTACATTATACCAGTTTAAATATTTATACAGAGAACTCATGCTAGGAAAACAGGATTAAATACAATATCTTGTTCACAGATTTTTGTGACAGCTTTGAAATGAGATACAATGCAGAATTCTCACAGCATTTGTTTTCAAAAATTCTATTTCTCAACTGAACATTTTCTTTAAATAGTACAAGAGAGCCCCCTATTGACCAAAAGTGTTGGCAGTTTGGCAGAATCAGTTAACTACCACTTACACACATTCGGCAGGCATGTAATGTTAATACCTATATCCAAAACATAATACTGAAAAGGCTTCAAGGGGGAGCAATGAGGTATCAGGGTATCTGGAGTGTGTTATTCTTTAGTTAAACAAATGGGAAGGAAAATACAAACAATGGGATGTATATGGTTTATTACAGTTAGAAACAGTAACAGCTAGTATTTAAGTACTTTCTATGTGTGAGATACTGTATCAAATGCTTTACGTACATTGCCTCCTTTAATACAATCACCTTACATATTTTGTATATTTGGGTGCATGTTAATTCTTAGTTTTCTGCTCCAATATCCCCTTGTTAGAAAAGCTAGGATTTCTTTCTTTCTTTCTTTCTTTGCTGAGGAAGATTCACCCTGTGGAAAAATGACTTTGGGAGCTGATAGAACCATATGATCAAATAAAGGTATCCTTATTAAGTGAGTTTTTTAAACTGTATAACTTTAATATAACTATGGTTTAAATCTGCTATGTACTAAGATTTATTTTTTCCTCTCTTTTTTTTCTAAAAGTGAATTATTCATTTCTTACCACGGACAGTGATGATCCATTCTCCTCACACAGTGGCCGCAGCGGCTGCAGTGATGGGAACGCTTTGGTCTCATCAAATTACACTTGTTACATAATTCCCAGAACTCCCTTTCTAGAGAAGGAAAGTAAAATCCCTTTAACGAAGGCAAATGAGTAACGGTGAAATTTCACAATAACTGTTTAGAAGATTTTATAGGAAGTTTTCGACATATATATCTAAGAGATTTTTCTTCTTCCAAGTCTCCAGTGTATATGTGTTTCCCATGAAGGCTGCTGCTCTATTCTATGCATGTCATATTTTGTAGGTTCCTAATTTTAAACAATATAAAAATAAGAAACTATTAATAGTCAAACTAAGGGACAGAAAACAAGTATTTGAGTTTTGGACATATTGCTATAATAACGTAAAATAAGTACAGTTTAATGACAAAAACCCTAAAGTACAACCAAGTTATTATATTAAAGCAGAAATTTAGACAAATTAATTTCTAGAAATTTTATTATCTAGTTTCTAAAGAAGAAATAATACTGAGTCTTGGTTTCATAGATTAAGAAGTCAAAATCAATCCTACAAACTCATTAGAAAAACAGAGATGGCATCCCCCACCAAACCATTTCATATTTTTAGCATCAATGGATTCATTTGGGGATGTTTATGGGAGAGAGCTGGAAAAGAATTTCAGATACGTTTAGGAGGTATCAGAATAGCTTTAGAAGTAAAAAAGATTATAAGAAAATCACTATTTAATGGAAATAAAAGAGTTCTTTACAAAACTCTGCCCTACCAACCAAGCAGCAATCTCCTCTAGCCTGCAGTGAAAGAGCACACAATTAAGTTTTGTGCCAAAAACATGGTTTACAGAAATAAAGAGAAAAGTCATTTGTTTTCATTATAAATTGTTCTAATGAGGTCCATAAAAATTATATAGGAGAGTCACCTATCAAGACAACTGCTTTATTATACAGAATGTATCTTTTTAATATTTGTTGAAATGGAATTTTACTTTTACAAAATTCTTAAACCTCCCATCACTTACGTTTAAACTATATCCTACGCTCATTAAAAGTATGGGCATAGTAACCTAACTCCCATATTCAGAGTGAATATTAGTACATGCAAAGTGTGACCCTGGCACACAGTAGGTGGTCACTAAATGCTTGCTAAAGTATGAAAAGTTTAAAATTTTAAAAAACGAAAGATCCTAAACATAAGTAAAGAAGATAACAGAAGGTAGTGTACAATTTTCCAAAAAGATATTCTATTTTAGTTCCATTATTTTAGTTTAATGGCCAGGAGTAAAATCAATATACTGGAATTTTATATAATAAGGTATTAAAAAACATTCTGCTATAGACGTCTCTGAATCAATCAGTAAAGTAGGAATAAAAACCTCTATCAAAGTAATTGTTTGCTCTAATAATGTGAAAGTTGAGAAATTATCTTTTACATTTAAAATCTCATTTTAAAATAAAATCCTCTTTCATTTCGTACTTACAGATCTTATTTTAATGAAAACATATCATATGAGAGAGCAACAATATTAAAGCTTAATTTAGATACAGTTAAACCAGTGTTATTTAAGTGCAAGTGAAATGGAAACTCATTTCATATATAGCATAACACAATGTCACAAGCATATCACTTTTTTCCCCACTTAACTAGATTCTCCTAAAGATCCCAATGTTAAAACTCCCAACTCATCTATTACAAGGAATATAGTCAGAAAGGAGATTCTCATCAATGAGTTAATTTTCATTATAAGACAACATAACTTATTTTCTTAAACCAGTCCCTTATAACATAAATATGGCATATTCCTTACTGGCAATTTTAGCATGTAATATTCTAAAGAATAAAATACTTTATTTCATACTTAAAATGTTGTAGCCTCAGAAAAGAAGAGAGCATTTGGCTATCGTCAGAGAAAGCCTGTAACTCCGTAGTCTAGACCAGAGGTTGGCGAACCACAGTCCACAGGCAAATCCAGGCCACCACCCGTTTCTGTGTGACCCAGACCCATGAGCTAAGAATGGATTTTACAATGCTATTTTATTTTAATTTTGGGGTTTTTTTTAAAGATTGGCACCTGAGCTAACATCTGTTGCCAGTCTTTTTTTTTTCCTTTTTCCTTCTTCTCCCTAAAGCCCTCTGGTACTTAGTTGTATATTCTAGTTGTTAGCACCTCTGGTTGTGCTGTGTGGGATGCCCTGACAGTGGTGCCATGTCCGCACCCAGCATCCGAACCGGTGAAACGCCGGAGCAGAGTGCATGAACTTAACTACTCCACAACAGGGCTGGCCCCTACAATTTTAAATGATTGAAAACAATAGCAATAATAATAATTTATGGTGTGTTAAAATCATGAAATTCAAATTTCAGTGTCCATAAATAAAGTTTTATTTGAACACAATGTCCATAAATAAAGTTTTATTTGAACACAGCTATGCCCGTTCATTTATGCATTGTCTATGGCCGCTTTTGTGCTACAATGGCAGAGCTGAGGAGTTATGACAGAGACCACATGATCGATAAAGCTGAAAATATTTACCATCTGGCCCTTTACAGTAAAGAAGAGTTTGCTGATCTACGGTCTGCACCATAAATTCGTTTAAAGAAAGTGCTTGAGCCATTCCTCTGGCTAAATTTAAGATACCATACAAGTATGTAAAATGAGAAATACCTAAGAAAACTCAGATCTTCAGACACACACTTAACATGTTTAGAGAACAAAGAAAACACTATTGTAAAAGACTAGAAATTTAAAGTGTCATTTATGTTTTTGCCTTGTATGGCAAGAAAAAAATCCACCTATCTTAATCTACTCTACAGATCTATAAGCCATTTCCTAGTCTTTTCTCTTTCCTTCTTCAGGGTTTATTCATATCCAAATAGGACCATGGTGACTGATACATCTGATGTCTGATGATTACCTACAAGACTTTTGTACTAGCCATCGACCAACATAAAATAAAAGCCTATGGGAGAGAGTATCCAATTGCTAATTTATGGTAGCTATAGAAAAATTAAAAACTAACAGACACTTTTTTAAAAAAGAAAAAGAAAAATCAAAATATAAAACAACTCAAAGAAAAAAAGACAAACTCCATAAATGATTGAGGCTATTCAAGGAAAGTGGAACAGCATCATACAGTTTAACACGGATCCTCATTAATGCTGTACATGCATAAACGAACATAAAGCAAGGTTTTGTTTTGTTTATCCCTCAGACAGGAAGGAATCACCTTCTATTTGAGTCCTTTAAAAGACTCACTAGCATATTAGGGCCCCCCCTCAATTACTGTATTTCAAATCACAAAGTAATATTTTGGGGAGAAAAATACAACTTGAAACTACCAAAGTCAATACAAGGTTTGGGTCTTAATGAAGGTTCCCTGCCCGAATCAGCTGTCAAGGTAGGAAATAAATGTCAGCAAGTCTCTTAGAGATCACCTTTAAAAAGCAATACAAAATGGGGGACAAAAGCAAACTAAGAGCGAGTACATGACCCCAAGTACTAACAGCACACGCATCCCTACAGCTCAGGGTAAAATCTCAAGGGACAGTAGCAGACAAATCTAACACATACTCTATTTTTAAAAAACTTGGAAGATTTTGCTCTGCATCAGTGTATCAAAAAGCGGCTCTAGTGATGACAACACTGAAGTCAAACATGCAAGTTAAGGCTTGATGACGAAAATGTTCTAAGCTTGATTGTGGGGATGGCTGCTCAACTCTGTGAATATAATAAAAACCACTGAGCTGTCCACTTTAAATGGGTGAATTATATGGCATGTGAATTATGTTCAATAAAACTGTCTTAAAAAAAGTTGAGAATGACTAAAATCATTTCATAAAATTTGAATGTGACAAAAAGTAATATTCCTATATTTCAAACATGCATTGAGTAATTGAGTAATCTGAATAATATTGACAGACATCTAATGATTCCTTTTGACTATTTCATCCATATACCCAAAAGTTCATAAAATCAAATTCTTAGGATCTTTGTGTAGGAAAATGGAATATTCTCTTACATTGAAATTGCCTCATATCTGGTGGGTTATATAGATACTAAATTTATTCTGTTTAAAAAAACAGAAAGGCACGTAAAATATGTCAGAGTAATTCAATAAAAAATGGTTAAAATCATAAAACTATTAGGGTTTAAGTTTCCTTTTCTAAAAAATTCAATTATATAACACGGCTCAACCTTAAAACAATGCTGAATAAATGTCACTACCATAGCCTCAACTCTTTAGTCATGCTATTTTATTTTTCACTGGTAAAATTTTGTATTTTTTTACTAAGTTAAAACCATATTTACAAAATTATCAGGCATCCAGCACCAAAAATCACACAATGACTTTAATTTTCCAAAATCAAGGCAAAGGTGAATAAAAAGCTAAAATTATTTATCCGTATATAGATCCACAGTGAAAAGATGATGGAGACAAGGATCTTGGCCTCAGAGCAGCTCCATAACAACCTGCGGGTGACCTACAAAGCACAATCTATGCTCCTGATTCCTTAGTCTACCTACCTCACACAACTACCATGAGGAACATATGATACGAGACACCAAAAGACTTTGGAAACATTTAGAATACAATAAATGAAGGTATTTTCTTTCATTTGGGCAAAAGGGAAGTCTTCTGGACTCAGTGAAGAAAAAATAGGCCAAATGTCAACTGAGATCAGATATAATGCAGACATCCAAATAGCCAGGAAGATGCCATGGTGTCCTCCGTCACTAGAGTCTACAAGCTAAAGGTAACACAGTGGTTTCACATGGATTCAATTAGGCACAAAGATATAATGTATTTGGCATGCATTTAAAAACAATGCTTTTAAAATTTTTCATTAGTTGCCAATATTTTTTAAAATCATGAAATTCCTCATAAAAATTGAGATTCCCTGGTTTTGCTTTAAAAGTTGTAAGATCTAAGAATATCAGGCCTGCCTGACAATTTCACTGTAGCGGAGCAGCTGCTGTTCCCTTTAGGTAAGATATGAGATTTTCAATATGAAACAGTTCCTACCTGGTCCCTTTCACGGATGTGCAGTATCTGACACACTTCAGCATTTGAATGTTTGACCGCTGCAGACTAAAGACTTCATCAGAAATGGCCCCCAGGACAAGCCTGTTTCTTTGATTTTTCGGGGAACACTGGGTTTTAGAGGTGAAGTAGACAACACAACTATCGATATTTTACAGAACCTTTGGTTTAGGCTAGTTGAGAAGAGGGATTCTACACAAATTCCAAGTGCCACTCCCCACCCAAATGCATGTGCACGTGCACACACAATAACTGCTCAGGGACAGTGACACTGTCTCTATAAGTTAAAAACTAAACATTTAACACAGTTTTCAGAAAGTTCTACAGCTACACAGAACATCAGTGTCATATCATTCCCATTTAATCATTAAACTTGCAAGGCCAAGTAAGCCCCTAAGTGATGCGTCTCAAAAAACAACAATCAGGAACTCAAGAGAGGCTCTATGAGCGACTTCCCACTTAATCTAATTCTGGAAGGAATTAGTACACTGATTCCCAAACTTTGCTACACACTGGAATCACCCTGAATCTTTCAAAAATACTGATACCTGGCTCCCATCCCCAGAAATTCTAATTTAATTAATATGGGATGTGATCTGGGGGACACTGAGAGTTTTCAAAGCTCCCCAGGTGATTCTAATGTGCAGCAAGCCTGGAAACCACTGGATTACTATAAAAAGCATTCTGGTTCTGGGGGCCAGCCCGGTGGCGCAGCAGTTAAGTATGCACATTCCACTTCGGCGGTCCGGAGTTCGCCAGTTTGGATCCCAGGTGCAGACATGGCACTGCTTGGCATGCCATGCTGTGGTAGGTGTCCCACATATAAAGTAGAGGAAGATGGGCATGGATGTTAGCTCAGGGCCAGGCTTCCTCAGTGAAAAGAGGAGGATTGGCAGCAGTTAGCTCAGGGCTAATCTTCCTCAAAAAAAAAAGCATTCTGGTTCTATAATGTACAAAAAAGACAATAAATTTCTCACTGGAAGAAAGTACAGAGTTTGCAAAGCCTATAGAGTAAATGATCAAAAAAAAGAAGGTAAATGAGGTTTACTATATCTGACACGTAATAAAACAAGGAATACATTGTCGATTCATTTTTGTGGTTTGAATGGTTACTATGCCATAAGGAGATCAAAAATTATCTTCAATTAACACTAGAATAAAAGCCTTTCAAATTTTTCACCGAATTGCTAGAACTTGCAAAAATATAGGCAATAGTACCATAATACTACAACCATCTACTCCAAGTGAGATTATCTGTATAATATCATGAGCTAAGTGGCACCATCAAAAACAACTCCCTTATTAAATAAAAATATAATTTGTCAGATAATTATATATCATTCAACAAATATTTACCCAGCATCCACTAAGTGACAGAGACTGTTCTGAGCACTAAATGAATTCGTTCAGCACTGAACTAATGAAGAAAACAAAACCAAAAACCTACACCCTCACAGAGGTTGTACTGATCTAGAGCGGGAGGACGGAGAGACAAACAGTGAACTGAAAAGGAGAGCCAGGGAATGAGGGATGTGAGGAGGCAGCTGGGATTTGCAATTTTAAGTAGAGAAGTCTGGAAAGGAAACATTCCAGGAGAGATTTGAAAGTGGTGTTAGATGACACATGTAACGAATACACACTAAAGACAATAAAATATCTTAATAAAGACAATAATTCCAGTACAGTAAAACTCGCAAGTCTGCAGAGGATCATACCTCCGTGCGGGATCTTCGGGTTCTCAGGGAGTCTGCCCGGATCTGCTATCGAGGCCCTCACTAAGGCAACCAGACAAAAGATGGAAATGCCATAGAATACTATGAAACAAATAAACGAATAAAATTAGTCATTCACCCTTCAAAACATTTTATCAACAAGCATATTTAAAGATTAAATGTTTATCTTAATTATTGCCATCAGGATAATTTTCAAAACACAAAATTAAAAAATGATTAATTCATTTCACTCATCAAAATACTGCTAAGAGGACCATCTTAAATGTACTAATTTTAAATATTGTTTTGCATAACAAATGATAAACTTGTCCTAAATCAGATTCTTTATTAACAGAGATTCCCTATCAATAATGGTGTGAATGAATGGGTTCTCTTTTAATTACTACATGTACTATATTTGAAAGAATCAAAGCAGCACTTTTAAACCTATTCTACGATTACACTTTTTCATTAACTCTACCCTGGCTATCTTCAAAATTACTTTGAGTTAGTGATGCTCAATTGTTCCTTTCAACAGATCTTAAGATACTTAATTTGAAAATAAAGAACCTAGAAATGTTTGAGTTTTAAGATGAATAACTAGAAAAAAACAGTAAGGGAAAAGAGATTCATTCACCATAATTCTACCTTTTGAAGGAATAAGAAATAGACACTTTGTTAGGGGCGTGCTTCACCTGTAATAGGAAACAGTTCGCATGCTAACTCCAGGACTGACTGCATGGTTCTGGTCAGTTTTATCATTTGTATAACAGAGATTATATTTCCAAAAGCTCTTGTGAGATCAGAATGACATAATGTACATGGAAACTGTAAATGCCAGGTACATATAAAATATATCATTTCAATCTTATTTTTTTTTTAAGATTTTATCTTTCCTTCTTCTCCCCAAAGCCCCCCAGCACACAGTTGTATATTTGAGTTGTGGGTCCTTCTAGTTGTGGCATGTGGGACGCCACCTCAGCATGGCCTGATGAGCAGTGCTAGGTCCTTGCATCGCCCAAGATCCAAGCTGCCGAAACCCTGGGCTGCCGAAGTAGAGCCCGTGAACTTAACCACTTGGTCATGGGGCTGGCCCCTCAATCTGATTCTTTTAATCATAAGCAAGCCATCACCAATGAACTTTGGCAGAAAATAATTATCCAGAAGTTCAAGGTATTATCATAATCAACATCATAAGCAATAATTTTTGTATCATGAAATTCTCATTTCTCAGTAACGTATACCATCTTCATTCTTAAAACGCCTTCCACATTTGCAATAAGTACATAACAGAAACATTAAAAATATACAGACACACAAATTAGCACTACTGTACCAGTTTTTTCCTTAAACAAAATGGCCTTTATGTATTTTGCAGAGTAAGATACAGAGATATCACATTTATCTAACCCGAAAAATACATAAAGGTCATGCTTTTTTTAAAACTTTCATAATTTAGTAAATAACAATATTACTAACACTAATAATATTAGTGGCACTAATACTCCAAAAACATTCACAGTAAGAAAAATCTTTAATTATATAAGAAATAAATAAAGATCTAGAAACTTACTTATTATTAATATGCCTGGAATATGTCCTTCTTCATAGTGAGGAAAGAGGACAATTTTGGGAATTAAAAAAAAATTGTATAACCAGACAAAGACAATCAAACCCATGCAGCACCAACCATGTGGGTCAACAACAAAGTGAATCCGGAGACCCATTTTGCAGTCCTACAACTGCGTGCCAACCCACAAGGAGAGATGATCCTAAGGAGAGGAAAAAAAGAAAAAGTTGCTTATATAGAAAAAATTATTTGACTAAAACAAAACTACTGGCAGCTATAAAATCACACAGTTTTCTTTGTATATTTTTGACAAAATAAAACACTTTGGAACACAAAGAGAAGATTTAGGATATTCAAATTTCACAATAAGCTTCAAATAACTTAATTTCAATTTTCATTATCAACTGCTATCATAGAGTGTAAACCGGCATTACCTTGTGAAGTTAAACACAGTCTGCCCTTAACTCAACAATTCCACGTGTAAACCCAAGAGAAATGAGTGCACTAGCTACCAAAAGATATGTACAAAATTTTTTAGTAGTTTTAATCATAAGACTAACTGATGGTCATACAAGTCAAAACAGTGGTCATCTTGTGGTGTGAGAGGTATTTACTAACTCGAAAGGAACATGAGGGAACCTTTGAGGCTAGAAATGTTCTATATCTTGACCTGGGTGGTGCTTTATGGGTATATCCATATGTAAAAATTCACTGAGCTGTACACTTAAGATTTGTGCAATTTAGTTTAATTTTAAACCACAATAAAATGCTTAAAACATCATTTTGAAAAATTATAATAAAAAGTGAAAATTACAAATTGCCAAAAATATTTAAAGTAATGGAATGAAGCTCAGCCAATCTTATTACTATCAATTCAAGAAGATGTCTGTTGAAATGGGGCTTTTTCAGTTGTGTTAACAAAATGCTAACAGACATCCCAAAGAGACACTTAAAGATACTTTGATACATATGGTACCAAAAAAGTGACTTAAAATATATCTGTACTTATTCACAATTGCTACAAAAAGAACAAAATACCTCAGGGTGAATTTAACTAAGGAAGTGAAAGACCTATACAATGAAAATTACAAGGCTTTTCTGAAAGAAATGGATGACAACATAAAGAGATGGAAAGACATCCCATGCACATGGATTGGAAGAATAAACATAGTTAAGATGTCCATTCTACCTAAAACAATCTACAGATTCAACGCTATCTTAATCAGAACCCCAATGACATTCTTTACAGAATTAGAACAAAGAATCCTAAAATTCATAGGAGGCAACAAAAGACCCCAAATTGCTGAAGCAATCCTGAGAAAAAAGAACAAAACTGGAGGCATCACAATCCCTGACTTCAAAACATACTACAAAGCTACAGTAATCAAATCAGCATGGTACTGGTACAAAAACAGGTGCACAGATCAATGGAACAGAATTGAAAGCCCAGAAATAAAACCACACATCTATGGACAGCCTATCTTCAACAAAGGAGCTGAGGGCCTAAAATGGAGAAAAGAAAGTCTCTTCAACAAATGGTGCTGGGAAAACTGGAAAGCCGCATGTAAAAGAATGAAAACTGACCATTCTTTCTCACCACTCACCAAAATAAACTCAAAATGGATTAAAGACCTAAAGGTGAGACCTGAAACCATAAGGCTTCTAGAAGAAAATGTAGGCAGTACACTCTTTGACATCAGTATTAAAAGGATCTTTTCAGATACCATGTCTTCTCAGAGAAGGGAAACAATAGAAAGAATAAACAAATGGGACTTCATCAGACTAAAGAGATTCTTCAAGGCAAATGAAAACAGGACTGAAACAAAAAAACAACCCACTAACTGGGAAAAAATATTTGCAAGTCATACATCCGACAAAGGCTTAATATCCATAATATATAAAGAACTCACACAACTCAACAACAAAAAATCAAACAACCCGATCAAAAAATGGGCAGGAGACATGAACAGACATTTCTCCAAAGAAGATATACGGATGGCCAACAGGCACATGAAAAGATGTTCATCATCGCTGATCATCAGGGAAATGCAAATCAAAACTACACTAAGAATCACCTTACACCCATTAGAATGACAAAAATATCTAAAACTAATAGTAACAAATGTTAGAGAGGTTGTGGAGAAAAAGGAACCCTCATACACTGCTGGTGGGAATGCAAACTGGTGCAGCCACTATGGAAAACAGTGCAGAGACTGCTCAAAAAATTAAAAATAGAACTACCATACGACCCAACTATCCCACTACTGGGTATCTATCCAAAGAGCTTGAAGTCAGCAATTCCAAAAGTCCTATGCACCAATGTTCCTTGCAGCATTATTTACAATAGCCAAGAAGTGGAAGCAACCTAAGTGCCCATCAACAGATGATTGGATAAAGAAGATGTGATATATATAGACAATGGAATACTACTCAGCCATAAAAAAAGAACAAAATCGTCCCATTTGCAACAACATGGATGGACCTTGGGGGAATTATGTTAAATGAAACAAGTCAGATAGAGAAGGACAATCTCTGTATGACTCCACTCATTTTTAGGAATTTAAAAATGTAGACAAAGAGAACAGATTAGTGGCTACCAGGGGAAGGGTGGGGGGTGGGCACAAAGGGTGAAGGGGTGCAACTACAACATGACTGAAAACAATAATGTACAACTGAAATTTCACAAGATTGTAACTTATTAACTCAATAAAAATTTAAAAATATATATATATATCTGTACTTTAGTAGATAAAACTTATAAAGCCTAAACAACAAATTACTATATAAGGTCTATGGGGCACCTTTTATATAAAATACAATGCAATAATACAAAAATAAACTAGGACAACGTTTCTCAAACTTGTCAGCAAACCAGAATAACTGAGGAGCTTTTTAAAAATACTTCTCCCCAGGACCCATTCCAGACCTATTGAATCATAATTCTTTATGGAGTAAAGCTCAAAAACCAACAAAGTCTCTCTGATACAGCTGACTGGTATCTGAGAACCACTGATCCAGGAGCAACTAAGACTTCAATGTCACAGCAATGAGTTGAACTCAGTTCAACAAATATTCATTGAGCCTCCACTATATATCGGTCACTTGCTAGACACTGTAGATACAATGAAGAATAAGACATGGTCCTTGCTTAAAGGAACTAACAGTCTAATAGGGAAGAGTCATAAAATGGGTTTAACATAATATGGTAAGTTCCAGAGATGTGGACATGATGTTACTAGAGGCACAGAAGATCGGCACTAGTTAAATCAGGGCAAGACTCCTTATTGGGAGTGAAACTTGAGTCCAATCTTAAAAGATGAGTAAAAGTTATCCAAGCAAAAAAAGTGACAACAACACGGAAGGAAACAGAAGGAAGACCAGGAGGTATACAAGAGTAAAAATTGTAGGAGGTATCACAAACTTCCATCATAAATCATAAAGCTTTTAGTGGAAAGTGAGTGGTGAGAAATAAGGGGCCATATCATGAAAGGCATAAAGATGCCATGATGGAACACCAAGACTTCATTCCCACGCATTGGAAAGCTGCTGAAGCAGGAGGTTAACATAACGAGATTTTTACTTTTAAAAAATTATTGAAGCTCTGGTGTGGAGGACAAAATTAAAGACAGAGATCAGTTACGCTGAGAGAAGACAAAAGCCAAAATTAGTTTTAGAGAAGAGATCAGTTGAAGACACAGTTAGAATCAAACCAGTAAGTTTTAGTAATTGATTGCATATTAGGGAGTCATGGAGGAAAGGGTCAAGGATGACTCCCAGTCTTTCAGCTTACATCCAAGACTACTTCATTCTAAGAAGAATTTATCATCGGTTGAAGAGCCTCAGGGTACCATCCCTTAGAGGCCTTGCCAATGTCCTATAAAGCTACAAAGCTACAAAAACAAAAAAAACAGCATTAAGGATTATCTAACTTTAAAGGAACAGCTCTATCCTATCATCCCTAGAAACTGCAAATATTGGGGCAGAAGAAAAAAAGACAAGAACTCAAACGCAACGCCACCCAACTGTTTAAATCAGATATGGTGCAAGTTAGTACCTATGTATGAATCCTAAAACAGGAATAGTGCCTAGGCCTTCACAAACGTGCATGTTGAACTTTATTACCTTTTAACTAGGAAATTAAAAGACCTATCAGTATCATTAAAGTGAGGAAAGTCACAGAGGATAAAGTATGCTATATAACTTGCTAGATATCATTATTTTAAAAACTAAAGGAGCTAAAATATAAATGATAAGCTGTCAACATAGCAAAAAGGAGAGACATTAAAAAGAATGTTTAATTTTACAGTCTTGCCAACCATCAAGTGCTGAAGGAAATGACAGAAAGCTCTGTCTCTCAACATGGTCAACATTATTAGCTTCATGTACCTTCTTTCTTTTAATGTTTCAGTTCCATTCAGGACTAAAAAACAGACTATGAATTTCAGTAATTATATACAAGAAGGAGTAATTTCATTACTTATTTCTAAAGTTATTAATACTAGAAACAGAAGCATACAAGACAGAAAAACAAGTAGCAAAGTTATCAAATACTCATTTTTGAACTCTATTTTTACTCTCTTCTATCAGAGAGTAACAAATTTTTCTTATCACTAGAAGAGATTCCTCACAACAGGAAACCACTAGATGGTGGTTAAAACGTGTCTGTTTTTCCTGGATGTAGACACACGCAGCAACAAGCTCTCAAAGAACAAGCATCCCCAAGGAAAAGCGAGCCAAGGATGGAAAAATAAAACAGTGAGCAAACAAGGTGTTGAATATTTTTACAAAAATACCTGATTAGGGAAAATTACTGCCATATACTCCTTACACTTGGATCGTAGAAAAGAAAACAGTTGTCTTCCAAGAGCTCGAAATCAGATGACAACCCAAAACAGGTAAGTGGTGGAGCTGCAGGACTGCTCCGCTCAGTTCATATCCACCAGGCGTGGCTCACGGCCGAACAGAAACTATTACACACCCTGAGAGGCAACTCAACTGAACGCAATGCTGCTGCTCAGTCTTAAGGGTGGCATTTGTAAATACTTTCATTGGCTGGAGATTCCAACATACTAATTCATATATTAAATGAGGAGCTCATGACTCAGACTTTGATGCAACTAGTGGACATACTAGTACTTCAACATTGTTGAAGACTGCTATTTGGTAACCACGCTTGAGCGCTGTGACTAACTTCATGAATGATGTAAATTACTACAGCCCAGACTTTTTCAAAAGGAAATTATAACTCAACTCTAATAAACTAGACTCTGTAAATATTTACAATGATCAAACTATTCTGGTAGGAAATCATCTCTCCTTTTTCACCCTTTCAGGCAACTAAATTTCACAATATATTTTCCTCCGGAAGAATACTCAAGTCACTATGAAAAAGTGAGACAGAACTGTAACATCAGAGTGCAGGTTTTAGAAAAGGATAAAAGTTGGCCACAATAATTAGCAAGATATCTAGCCAAACACGTATCTCTAAACTTACAGTTTTTCATGACGCTCCACCTCAGCCAGGGGTCTTACTACAGTCCCATGAATATGAAAAATACATGCCCCTCCCATTCCTCCTGTCTGTCTGACACGTCCCTACCATTTTGCTTACTCTATTTAAATTCCACTCATACTTCAAGGTCAATTTGAATCTCACTCTCCATGTAAAGTTTTTCCTGGCACCTCAGTTCACAGTGATTTCTCTTTCTCTTCTAAGTTTCAAACAAAAAGCAAAACTAGTAGAAGAAAATAGCAAGTGGTTTTAGAATCTTGGAATGAGGAAGGGCTTCACAAACGAGACCCATAAGCCAAGTCTGACCACACAAAGATTACAATTTCTGAAGCCCAAAACATACCAAAAACAAAGTTAAAAGACAAAGCAACCCTGGGAAAAATAATGTAATATATGACTGATAAGAGGCACATAAAGTCAATACATAGGGAGTCAAGTCACAAAAGAAAAAAAATCCAAGGGCTAATTATTAGGAAAATGTGAAATAACTAGGTATATTTTTCATCCTTTGTATTGACAAAATTTTAGAAAG
Source organism: Equus asinus (assembly GCF_041296235.1). NCBI lineage: Eukaryota > Metazoa > Chordata > Mammalia > Perissodactyla > Equidae > Equus > Equus asinus. The sequence continues at coordinate 47,398,174 of NC_091812.1, forward strand.
ATGATACCCACTGTGGAGAGGGCACAGGGAAAAGGACACTCTCCTACATTACTGGTATGCATGAAACTGACACCATCATCTCTGAAGGTCAATTTGGCAATATCTATCAAAACGTCAAACTCTTTGACCCAGCAGTTTTATTTCTAGAAATACCTACAAAACTACTCATCAGCATGTACAGGCATATATACACACAAGGATGTTCTATACAGCAATTCTTGTAATCACAGAAATATGGCACAACCTAAATGTCCACGGAGGGGGAGGGCAATGATCAAATTATAACTCATCCATAGCGGGGACTATTCCAAACTACTGCAACTTAAATGAAAGAAAAAGAAGGGAAAAAAAGAGGTAGATCCAGATCTGCAAGTGACTACCTACATATAATGATGAGTGAAAAAAGGAAAATACATAGGCAAAGTCTACAGTGGGGGTAAAAAATCTTAACACTGGTTTCCCATAGGGGAGGATAAAGACAGACTAGGAAACGGCATAAGGGAACTTTCTAGGGTGCTAATAAAGATCTCTATCTGGAGTTTGAGATACAGAGATTATGAATTTGTCAAAACTTGGCAAACATATACTTAAGATTGGCGCATTTCATTATATGTAAATTAACCTTTAAAAAGCCCTGTAAACCAATAGTGAACCCTATTTAATGATATGTACGTTGAAGTACTGGGGAGAGGTGGGAGGAACTGTACTGCTTGTACCGATGTCTGCAATTTACTTTGAAATGGATCCAAAAAAGATAAAGTGGATTGATGGACGGACAGAGAGACGGATGAGCAGGTGATGAAGTTCAGTAGAATCTCAGCTGTAGAATCTAGGTGTTACACTCTAAAATCCTTTCAACTCTTCTGTCTAGAATTTTCCATAACTAAATATTGGTGGGGAAAGCAAGTTACAGGAAAGTTCATATAACTTGATTCTTTTTCTGTTAGAAAGAAATATACATATAAGTAATTTCTGTATAGGTATAAGAAAAAAAGTGTGGAAGAAAACACTCCTACCAAACTGTTAACAGTGGCTCTCACCGGGCTGAGGGAGGAAAGAGTAGTGAGAAGAAAGGTTTTCACATTTTATGTATGTATTTATGTGTTCTTTTAAGTTTATTAATAAACATAGGTACTTCTAAATTCTTTTCAGCCAACTGAAAAATAAAGATAGCCTGGGCGGTCTGATCAGACACAACCACCTTACAAACAAAATGTTTAATATAAGCCTCTCCTTATCATTATGTATTATCCCTATATTAAATGTTCTTAAAATTAATTTTTTTTAAATGCAGTGCAGAAACATCAGCTGTAAAGCCATATAATATTTGTAATTCAGAAAGAAGTCTCTGAAACTCATGTTACTTACAGATTATTTTTCTCTATGGAAAAGCCTTAAGGAAATGTTTACTTAAAATTTAATACAAAAAACTTAGAAAATAAAGTAACTACAATTATTTAACAAATGAACAATTGTTAAATGCATCTAAACATAAGACTTTAAGGATACTATGTCACACAATTCAGAAACATATTTCCATGTAAAATTAAATGCAGACTTACCACTAGCAAATTCACTGAGATGTGCTGTAATCTTTCTGGTACTTGCATTTAGAGGTTTTATCTTGAGTCATTGTTTTTTTAATTACATCCCAACAAATGGATCTCTTCTCAATAACAGTTCTCCATGAGACTCTATTAATGGTTTAACAAATAATGATCTGTCACAAAGATAAAAAGCAGCTAAATATTCTGTGAAAACGTCAATTACAAAAGTTTAAATTCAGAAATAAGATGCTTCAACTCCACCTGATTCTGTGCTTTCATACCCCACCCCATTCCCCCGGAAATCTGCATTTGACTACCATAATACATGAAAGTTCTTCTCTCTTTTGAAGCCACCCAGTTCCCATAAAATCAAATTAGCTTATGTGTCCACCATTTGGGCTTCATCAACTTCCTGACCACAAATCATAAAACGACAATAGATTCTGAGGTCACTGCTGTGACAAAATGCAATGTAATGTCTATCAAGATGTGAGGCTAGAATCTATTCATAATTGATAAATACAAAATAAAGAATTTAAAATAGAAGCAAGCTCTAGTTTAAAGTGTTTTAAGGAAAAATGTTATCCTCCTGTAATGAAACTATTAAGAGAATCAATCATAAGTTAGTTTCCCAGTTCAAGCTTAAACAGTAACATTGTAAGGAGTTCTAGATAAAATATACTGATTCATCATTTCATCAATTCAATCAACATCTATTGACTATATCCTATGCCTTGGTACTAGGTATAGATATAAAAAGACGGGCCCACCCTCAATGGAGACAGACTAGTAAACGGACAAGATCAACATCACCTAACACAAGGCAAGAATGAGAGCAAGGGGGCAAGAATGCATCTCATACAGGAAGGGTATTGGTTCAGGAACATTTTTCAGTTAAGTGAGTATTTATGCATGTACTAGGTTGAAGTACAAAATGTACTCCTTACGGTAAGTTACTGTGGGGACCCAGAATTGGCCACCCCAAGATATGTCTCTTTGGCATCAGGATTATTTGAGGCTGATTGCTTTTGATAAACTGGGACAGGGAAGGAGGTTCTGAGGAACGGAACTTGCCCTTTGTTAGGACACTTACATTTGTAAGGTAAATCTCTATCTGTAAAAGGTGCCTCCCTCTCTGTACCAGGAAGAAGAAAGGAGATGACCTTCTCTCTAGAAACTCTTAATCAATACCAAAGGCAAGGACTTAAATCTGCATTTTATTGTGTTTCTCTGGTAACCTCCTGTAACTGACTTCCCTCCCCCTCCAAACATTGGCATCTCCTTAAAGATTAAGCATCTTTCTTTAGGCTGGGAAGCGATTGCAGCGCTCATCTGTGACCCCCCAGCCCGAGGTAACACACCTGCCACCCCGCGGCGTTCACTGAGACAGCAGACCTATCTGCCGTTTCCATCAAGAGCTGTGCTGAAAGAGCAGCCTCGTGATTAGTGTAAAAGGGACATTTCAATCTATGTGAAACACCCTGTTTGGGGGTATATAACCACTCTGTGCACCCCACTTCTTGGGTGCCCTTTCTTCCTTCAGGAAGAAAGGCCCCGGGCCATGGTTCCTCAAAAAGCTTTGTTTAATTTTCTCTTGCTATTCTGTCTCATGTGAATTTAATTCATTCTCCTGCCAGACGAACCCCCATTTGGGGAGAGGAAATGTCTTCCTCCCCTACATTACCATCAGAAAAAGATTTCCAGGGAGAGTGAAGCCTGTGAGTTAGCTAGAGGAAGAATAGAGACTGTTTTGAACAAGGGAGCAGAATAAGAAAAGGTACAAAAACAGGCAGAGAAAATCTAAGTAAACAGAAATAACTAGAGTCATTGCATATGGGATGGGGGAAACATGTCTAACCTCCGACCACAATCAACTCTAAGAAATATATTTCACAATGTTACCAGTACACATAGAAACATATGAGATATATAAGTGATATATGAGTATATTTTAATACAGAACTGAAAAAGTTTACTGAAATGATATTTACCCTTACTACATGGGATACACTGATAACTGTTATTCTCTTATTCTACTTCACATTAATAAAAATATATAATGCTGGTCACAGCATACTAAACAGATTTCATGACCCACAAGTAGAGAGTGAGCACAGAGTGAAAAACACTGTTAAGTCATCCCAATGAGTTTGGACTTCACCCTGAACACAGTGGAAAACCACTGAAGGATTTTAGGCAGAAGAGTGCCCTGATGAAATCTGCATTTGGAAAGAACAGCAACACTCTGAAGAATGGACTTGGGTGGATGGATAAAGTTCCAAGACTGACTACATGAAATAAGCTAGGCTTACTGGTCACCCAGATGAGAAACGAGGACACATGGAAAGCACCCCGAAAGCACTAACTTATAACGGGAGTGGGGAGGAGAGGGGGTGAGGAGGGAACACTTCAGACAGCAGACATGCTGGAAAAGGGCAGATTAAGAACTTAATGAGTAAAACTTACAGGACTTGGTGATCAAGTGGAAGCAAAGGGCAGATGCTAGGATGGCTCCCAAGTTTTTGGCTTAGGGACTAGGTGGTATCATTCTCCAAGACAGGAAATAAAGGACAAGTTATGAGTTTGTTAAGCATACTGCTTACCATAGCAGCAGGAAACTACTACATACTGAGGATGTGAAAAATACAACAAAATCATTATCATTACATTTCCATTCCCTTTACAGATTTTTTTTTAAAAAAACTGTACTTTCTCCCAGGGTCAATTTTCCTATGGTCCACGATTGTTAGGATTGTCAAACGTAATCTGTTTCTACTCTAACTTTCCAAGCTAATTTAAAGTGCTCCTTGGCTGCACCTTTGCTTCTTAAGAGACAAAAGATGGAACGACAAAATAAAGGAGCCGCTACTCTAATGGCAAATGAAGGAATTCACCTTCTTCTAGAAAAAAACCTCAAGCAGAAATACGGTACAACAAAATGTTCTGAAACATGGCCAAAGTCAATAATGCTACTAAGGCGAGGAGTCTAGGGCGGCTTCCTAATGTTTCAGCAAAACGGCAGTTTCCATCAGCAACAGTGTTAGGTAATAGCATAGGTCAACAATCCATGAGTCAAACCCCAGTCACTCACTGGCTTAAAATCCAGGAAAAATCATACTTTACATTTACAGTTATCAGAGCTACACTGCAGCCACAGCATCCAAATGAGATGAACATTTCATCTAGTTCAACAGCACCACCACTGTGGAATCAAATCTCACCTATGTGGTATAAAACCAATGCTAGACTTAAAAATCCAAGAAATTCTGGGATAAGAAAGAATATCCCACGGTTTCATAACTATAAAATGTCATTAAATATTTTTACCATTGCTATGTCTAAAAGAATACAAGCAACAATTATAGGGCAAACCAAAAAACAAAAGCAAAACAAATTTTTCCCCCAAAGGGCCAAAATAAAATGGTTAATATATGAATCTATAAAATTTAAACCTTATAATTACAGCTTAAAATGAATTTTAAATATAAAGTTACAACTATATACTTTTACACATATTTATAGAGCTATTTAATTTCTGATTTTATCTACCCTGAAAATTGGTCAAGTGAAATAATTCTACCTATCAAGCTACAGCTGTCTCTAATAATTAGCCAATGAGGTAATTCAACTTTTAAAATATCACATAGGTATGCAGTTTATTCCAACAGAGCAGGAAATTAATCTTGTACAGATATTAAAAAGACAACCGCATTCAAATCATGACACAGCCTCTTATTAGCTCTCCAAGCTTCAGTTTCTTTTCAGGCTTTAGTTTAACCATCTGTAAAACGGTGATAAAAATATCAACTCACGGGGTTGTTGTCATGCTTCAGTGAGAAATGACCTGGCAAATGAGAGGCATCTCCAAAAATGGTAACTTTAAAGGGGAGTGGGGGAGGGGAGACGAAGGGAGACTTAAAGATGAGTTTTCCTAGTCTTAGAAACTCCGAATGAAACGACGTTTCTGGGTCCCGGTGACTAAGGTAGTGATACAGTTTACCCTCAGCTATCTCCTTTCTCTAACAGGAAAGTCTGAGAACTACTTGTCAGAGATGAGAAACCTCAGATAGTACAGTCTTTCAGCTAGCATCATACTATAAGCATGTAGGGAGGTTGTATTTCCACATGTTGGCATGAGTTCTCTACAAGCAGCAAACTAAAAATAGAGATTTGCTCTAAAATAGAGTGATTGAACCAAAGCCTGTGAACTAAATCTCTTTCAAGTAAAAGCAGGACTGGTGAGTTAAGGACTGAAGCACTGGAGAAAATCAGGACCCGATTTCAGAAGCTAATAAGAATGCATAATTAAAGTTCCGAATTCTGACTGAATTGCTGAGTTCTCCAGGAAGACTGCGAAAATGTGGGTGGGCAAAGAGTCAAAGAATAACATACTTGCACCACCCATTTTTTTCAAGAACCCACTTCCTAAAACAAAGCTTTAATCACTACATTCTGGGCAAAACTGAACATAAGCCATTGCTCTTTTGTGTACCTGCCTCAAGGGGGAAAAATAAATGTAAGTTCCTATCTCTGTTTAAAATATTACACTACAGTGACACGCTTCATCAGAATCTCCCAACAAAAGGTACAAACAACTTGGAAGGATAATATGAATTAAAGACTACCAAATATTGTTTCAGTCGGTACAGAGTGTCCGTATGGGACGCTTCACTTAGGAAGGTAGGGTATGGGAACAGGACAGAAAAAGCAAGAGAAGAACTGGAGTTAAACGCAGGGGAGGGACAGAAGGCAAGAGAGAACATTTGCTCCGAAAACGGCACAAGGAAAAACCGTCAGAGACAGTCAAAGCCAGAAATGAAGAGGCTCTTGCATTTCCTAGGTGTGAATCAGGCATCTTCTTCCAACAGGGAAGGGAAGCCAGCTACTTACCTCTACTACCCACGGCACCAAGACAGACTGAAAAAAAAAAAGACTAAATTAGATTTCCTTCACACCAGCCTTTACCAAAGCAGGCATGATTTAAGAATAACACTAAAAGAAAAAAAAAATCTCTCCTTACTTGCTTGCTGAAGCTAAAAATCCTGCAGTAGGTAAAAAAGTTATTCATTCCATCGCTATGAATAAAAGGCTTAAAATCAGAGGCCTGATTGAGATCACACTTGAGCACGTTAACTTAGAACTAAAATCAAATTAATGAGTGAGGGGTAAAATACTAATTTTTACCTAACCTGATCTTTGTGGAAGTGGCAACAGATGGATGAAGACGGCAGCTATCTATTGAGCCTCTTCAGTCAAGAAAGTTAATCCAACTGAGAGGAAAAGTCCAGGGAAAGAGGCCAGAAAGGCAGAAGACAAAGTTTAAAAATGTCACATTTTGGGGCCAGCCAGGTGGCACAGCAGGTAAGTGGGCACGTTCTGCTTCGGCGGCCTGGGGTTTGCCGGTTCGGATCCTGGGTGCGGACATTGCACCACTTGGCAAGCCATGCTGTGGTAGGCGTCCCACATATAAAGGAGAGGAAGATGTGCATGGATGTTAGCTCAGGGCCAGTCTTCCTCAGCAAAAAGAGGATTGGCAGTGGTTAGCTCAGGGCTAATCTTCCTCAAAAGAAAAAAAAGTCACATTTTTGCCCAGGGTACATCAAAAGAGGGAAGTAAGTAAATAAGCTACCATCACACTATGGCATTTTTGGTAAGGCAGCTACCAGTGAGAGGGAGAGCTCCTTCACAGCTATGAAGATGTACTTCTTCAACTAGGCTAACTCAATTTATCAAGGATCCTTAACCAAAAAAGTCACTAGTCTGACAGTAAGAAAGACTGGTGTGTTTCCGTTTATTCTTGTCTTTCAGCTGTCTTTTTCACCCATTTAAAATAGTTCAAACATTTTCAACTTTAATAAAAGGTAAGAATGCACTGATTATTCTACCAGATGCTAAAATGCTATTTACATTTAGTGCACTTGAAAAGTTAAACCTGAGCTAAACATTTAGTAAATGTTTTACTAAAGCAATATAAAATGTCTCCGTTCCTTAGTATGAAAGTAAAACTGAGCTTAGGGAACACTTCCTGATAATAAAAATAGCTTTTCCTCGGCCTTCCCTGTTACACCAAGTCGTACTAATACCACCACTATGTAGCCTTCTAAGCTGAAAAAGATTTTGTGGACTCGCACTCAATTACAGCTCCAGAAAAAAAGCTCTATGGAGACATTAACAGACTTCCCAACTTCTTTTTGCTTTTTTGAGGAAGCTCAGCCCTGAGCTAATATCTGCCAATCCTCCTCTTTTTGCTGAGGAAGACTGGCCCTGAGCTAACATCCATGCCCATCTTCCTCTACTTTATATGTGGGGCGCCTGCCACAGCATGGCTTGATGAGCGGCGCCACGTCAGCACCCGGGATCGGAACCACCAACCTCGGGCCGCCGAAGCAGAACATGCACACCTAACCGCTGCGCCACTGGGCCGGCCCCTCTCAACTTGTTTCTTCACTAATACAGGGCACTATTTTATCCACACGCTTTTCCACAGGTTCTAAATCAGCCCCTATGAATTAAAGAAATTAGGCAGTAGGCAAACAAGAAGTAAAAATTTTATGATTTACTAATTACTTTTTCATGTTTTAGGACCTACCGGTTAAGCTGATGGTTATGTGGACACATTTTAAAATGCTTAAATTTCTTTTATGAAATAAAACACCCCAGAGATACGCAAGGTGACACAGTTATCATTTTATTTAGAATATGCTCTATTTCATTTATTCCAACTATAGTTTTAAAGTATGTTAAGTTTAACAGAAATCACAACAGTTTAAAGGGACATAACGTAATCCTATTGTTTTACATCCAAAATGAGGGATTCTGGAACAGTCCTAAACCAAATTCTAGTCCCAAAGTATGGAATTATACACGTTCTAGTTATATTTTGATATAATTTTATTAATACTTCTTCAGGTGTTTTAAATCTACCTTTAACACGTTAAAAAGGTCTTAAACTATTTCCAAACACAGCATACGCCAAGCAAGCATGGAAAAGCTGAAATAAGCCTTAAGGAATTTACCCTGACTCCCTAGTTGTCTAGATGAGAAAACAGCGTGGGTCACTGACCTACCCATGACCCCACAGCCAGATTATGACAGCAGTGGGACGAGAATTGAGTTTTTCTTCCACAGCACCAAACCTCATTTGGTTCTTTCTTTCTGATTGACTTGTCACCTAATCTCTTCTTCAAAAATCTTTTTTGAAGACATTAAGACAAGGGACAACTAAGGCAAAATAAAATGCCTCTCCAGATTTTATCTTTAAAATAAATAAAATCTAAAGAGTTGGAAGGATTCAGCAAGATATGACACCAAAAGCCTTTCAGTCCAGGGATGGCACATACTAGGCTGTCATCAAAAGGTAACTATCATTATTATTATTATTTTACAAGGAAGGTAGTAAATTTAAGTACACATATTAGCCTACTAGGTCCAGGATCCATTTGACGCATCTCTTTAACTTGAGCTAAATTGTTCTCAGTCGTCTTTATTTTAGACTGCAACTTTACACTATGATTTATGACCCTGATTTATTTTTCCTCTTGTACTTTTATGGACTGCTACAGTGTAATATTTTCAGGTAATAACCGGTCAGGTTCTCTCAGCCCTAGAGATACAGGCATCCTCCACCAACTCACAAGGGATCTTAAAATGTGACCCAAATATAGCTTGAGAAGGACCACAACTTTAAATGGACTCTCCAGTTAAAATCCAGTGACCTATTACAGTGAATGGTCACAAGTGCAAACTGCTGCCATCCCCAAGCCATGTTTTCAGAACCACTCTGGGATCTGGAGGAGGGAGGCGGAAGGTCAATAAAGGAGCAAACTATCTCGCCTCCTGCTCGTCCTCTGCAGCCTCACACCAGCGATGCGGCAATGAATGAAAGGCAGTGATAGCAGAGATAAATCTGACATCCCTGCGCAGGCCTCCGGGCGGGGCGAGACAGGGAAACTGCAGCGCACAGGCGAGAAACTCAGAGCCAGATTTAATCAATTAAAAAAAAAAAAACTACCCCAAATCATCTCGACTACAGCAGGAGCCCACCCACCACCAGATACGGGAGGGCAGCTGGCGGGCGGCTCTGGCTGAAGATGCTCCGAGAAAGGCCAGGCCAAGGGCGAGCCGGGCACCCAGAAGCCGCGGGGTTCCGCGCCGGCCGAGGGCAGGTGCGGGCGCGCGGCCCGGGGAGGGCGGCCGGCGTCGGGGAGCCGCGGCGGGGCCCGGCGGGGCGGGGGCCGGGGGCGGCCGCGGGGCCCCCGCGCCTGCACACACTCACCGGCGCCGGCGGGCTGGCCTCTCGCCGCCGCTGCTCCCGCGGCGCCAGCGGCTCTTTCCCCCTCCGCCTCCTCCTCCAGCGCCGCCGCCGCCGCCCGGCCGGGCCGCGCTCCCCTTCCGCTTCCGGGAGCCCGGGCGCCGGGGCCAGCGGGGTGGGTCTCCGCGCGGTGCAGCGCCCCGCTGCCGCCGGCGCCGTCTCCGCTCCGCGCCCAGGCGCCGCGATGGGAGCCGCTGAGGGCCAGAAGACCAGAAATCGCGTCCCGGGCGGGAGGCGCCGCGGCTTCCAGACCGCTTGTTCCGCCGGATCGCCATCGCCCGAGCACTTGTACCTGACGCACCTCCGCGCACCCCTGCTGCCACCTGCCCAGCTCTGCCCCGGCGTCTTTCCTGTGTCCCCACACCCTCCCCGTCCCCCGTCTCCGGGGGGCCTGCAGAGGGGCTTTCCTTTAAGGATTGCATTTATCCTCCTTCCTTCGGGGGAGATGACCAACGGGCCTCTCTCCCCCTAACACGTTGTGGATGTGCGTCGTACCTTGCTTCAAAATGCAGTCCCCAGCATCAGCATCCTCTGGGAGCGTGTGAGAAATGCACAATCTTAGGCCTGCTGAACCAGTATCTGTAGTTTAACAAGATCGCCAGGTGATTCCTAGTGTGCACCTTAAAGATTGAAAAGCACTGATCTCTAGTGAATGGTCTTGCCCACTTCAGACCCTCCATGGAACAAGAGCCAGAGGTGCCCCAGCCATCCAAGATTTTTTCCTATTCCTGTTGTTAACCCAAATCCATTTCCAAACTACCTTTACTTAGTATTTCTGGAGACACCCAAAAGTTGCCAGCTTTCTCATCCCTGCAACCTAGGGGAAAAAATGGACTCAACATTGCAAATAATCCACCTCCCGGTCTAAATTGGTACTTTTGTGAACACCAGAGATATACTAAAACCTGTCCCCTCCCCTCAGCTGAACAGTACATACTTTGGGATGGTTAAAATGTTTGCAATAACGTGGAGCTAGATCTTTGTGCCTGCATGCCACGGGAGACAATGTGTGGATGGAAGAAATATTACCTGCTGCATAAATCTGAACTCCTTACATGACAGCATTGAAAGTGCTCCACAAACTGGTCCCTACCTACCTCTCCAGTCTTAGCTCTAACTTGGTTCATCTACCCATCCTAGAACACTGTCCATCTTCCTCTCTGATCATCTTAATTCTTTTTTTTACAAAGTGCTCAGACATATTTATTGCAATCATAAATTATTCAAACTCCAAAAATTTACTTTCTAAATATTTCAAATAAATTTACTTAGCTACAATTATACAATTACATAATATTTTCAGTGGCATGCTACAATATATTATTTATTATTGCCTAATTCAAATCCATTCTCCTGTAATCCAATTAAGACTTTAGTCACAATAATCTATTTGAAAGGCACAACTAATCAGTGGACGTTTCCTTTTACATTCCTCATCTCTGTCTTCAGCAGATATTTGTAGAAAAGGAGATCATAAGTCTCATTTGATTCCTGTTATCCGGGTATAATTATTACTAGCAACCCTTTAATTACTGAGGATGTCCCAGTTTGGAGGGAAAATTATTTGCTCTCTCTATTGGTAGAGTACCTATCACATGCCAAGCTGTGTACTAGAACCCATGATCCAGAAATAAACATTAAAAAGTCACTGCCTCTATTTATTTTAATATTGGTTAGAGCAAAGAGCATCATGAATTTCTATTATAATGTCAGGTACAACTAAATGCTGGGATGAGCAATAACACAGAAAGAGAGAGAGGAGAACCAAGGAAGGAAGGGGGGAGAAAGAAAATGAGGGAAGGGGGGGAAGGAAGGAAGAAGACAAATAAATTACCTACAATTCAAGGGAATGAGATTAGGGAAGTACTAATCTGTGACATGATATTTGAGAACAGAAGTGAATAATAATAATCATAAAAAGGTAAAGCACATTTTGGATAAAAAATTTTTCAGAGGGGGACAATTTGAACAGTGCAAGCCAAATACTACTTCCCCCTCATAGTGATGTGGTTGGTTAAAAAAAATCTGTGTAATATCGCAAGAAATCTTCATATACAAAAAAAGTACAATATCTTGAGTATTACTCAACAAACATTAACACCTAGGAAACATCTTTACATAAGATACTGTCTTGTTGTAAGAGCAACCATCCACTAACTTAACGAGGTTTCACAGAATGGAAAAGCACACAGAGGACACCCCTGCTGTCAGTATGGACTCCATGCCTCCTAGAGGAGGCCAGCCTGGAAAACAGGCTGATGGAGGTCCCCTCATGGTCGCAGAGCTGTGCCACTGTCCCCACTCCCAGTGTGCAGGCAGCCTGTGGCCTGCTAGAAAATGCAATGACCTCCACCTCTGATGCCCCCTCTATGGAGAAAGAAAGTGGATAAACCAATCAGTGGGTAATCCAAAGGAGACACCCTGACCCACATCCATAGCACCCAAGAGACTCCCAAATCCTTCTACAGAAACACAAAAATGTGGGGTTATTGACATTGTCAGATGCAGTCAGCAAACGAAAATATTTAATACATTTGTGCATGGGGGATGGTATATGCACTTTCTATCAACATTTTAATCTGATGACCTTAATTCCATCCAAACTTGAGAATCAGCTCAAATCCTACCATCCCAGAGTTCTCTCTCACCCCTACACTTCTATCACACACATGGTAGCTTATTTTGGGTCCTTATGTTACCCTGTGTAGCTAGGTATTTTAAAACGTGTCATGTCCTGGTTTCTGAATTAATTACCTTGCAGACCTACATCAGTGGTTTGCAAAGTGTGGTTCCCACACCAACAGCGTCAATATCACATGGGAACTTGTGAGAAATCCATATTTGCCAGCTCCACCTCAGGGCTACTGTATTAGAAACTTTGGGGGTGAGGCCCAGCAATCTGTGTTTTCACAAGCCTTCCAGGTGATTCTAATGCATGCTCCAGTTTTAAAATTACTGACATAGAATATTGTCTCCTACCCCCAAAGGAACTCAGTGGTAGGGATTGATTTGACTATATGGAAGTTTTTTGCCTTTCAAGTTAAGAAATAAGCTCCTCCATTCATGCATAGCTAGGTTGGAAGGCTGTCACAATTGCTTTTGGAAGAATTACCTTTGATTTTCACAATGCATTTGATGAAGTAGGATTTTTGTAAATGGGTTTGTTTGAAAAGAAAGAAACAAAACAGACAACTAGTCACTTTGGGGGAAGAGCAGACATATGGAGTTTTATCCCCTAAATCCAGGTACCTGAATTGCATATTATTTTGCTCTTTCTTAGCATACCCTTGTGAGAGAGAATAATTTGCAGCAAATGATCTCAACAAGTGCCAAAATGAGGATTAGTTGATGGGCATGTGAATGCACATGATAATTGGAAGTGTACATATTCTTCATGCCTTTTTTTCCTGAGTTAACCTGTCTCTTATCAGCCACATCAGTTCCAGAGAGATTTTTCTAAGAAAGTCGTGGAAGGAGAGAAGTGGCAGGAAAAATATTCTCAAAATCATGAGCCTTTTAGCATGGGCAGTTAAGAAGTATCATCAAGCGCCTATCTGTCCTCTACACTGAAGGCCAAGTCACCTATTGTATTGTACTGCAATGCAATATTACCACAAGACTGTATTGTATTACAAGCCATATACTTACATACCTGTGTCCTAATGAGAGAGTAGGGAGATATGGCGTCATGTAATCTTCTTTAAGAGCTTCTCTATTTACTGTAAGGATGGACAGAAGATATATATCATGCACTACTTTTTCCCTCCAGAATTCTAGTCTATTTCGTGGTGCCTGTGACGGACTGAAACATGATTATTAATCAAACTAATATTTATCTGGGAATAGGAAGAGTAGACAAGGACAGGTAGCATTGCTGCCACTGCCAATTTAGCTTCTCAACAAAGGCACAGTCAGGGCATTTATGGGGATAAACTCAGCCAACTACTGTGCTTCTGTGCCGTGACTGGGGAGGACTGGATTTTACTGCCATTTCCAAAAGTCAGTGCAAGTGCAGTCCAGAGTTTAATCAGTACTGGCTAATAGCCCTTGGCAGCTTTGGGTGGATAGCGTTCTCCACCTGCCCAGCTGGGTACCATGCCCTAAGCACCCACATTTGATGCACATTCATGATTTCTTGGTTGCTTATAGTCATCTCCCCCATCTGTTTGAGTGGCAGAGTGCCCGTTCCACAAGTCTAAGATTCTAATAGCTGTTCTTAACGTCTTTTGGGTTAGGCATCTCTTTGAGCATTGATAAAAGTTACGGAACCCTCTTCCCAACAAAGTACACATATGCATGCAATTACATAAGCATATACATAAATATTTATATATAAAGTTTCACAAGCTGCTCCACCTTCCCACACCTTCAGAGGACCACATGGAAGTCATGAACTTCAGGTTAACAACTTGCCCTAAGACATAGAGAGTAGGTAAAATAAAATTTTTTTTCCAAATATCAAAGATAACTCTCAAAAACCACTGTGCTCTCAGGAGACAGAACAGAAGCAGTGCTAAACGGAGTTACAGGCAAAGTGCTGTGGGAGTGCACTTAGTCAGGCCAACAGCGTTGTTCAGGAGTGGCTTCATGGAGAAAGGGTCTTGCATCAGGCAAGTGAGAATAGGACTTTAATTGGGACAAAGGATCCCTGCAGGATGAGGGAAAGTGTAAGCAAAGGCATGGAGATGTGAAAGTAAGAGTCCACCTGGTGTGCCTCCAGTGTAAAATGTATGGAAAGATAGAGAAGAGGATGGAAAGGTAGAACACAGTCAAATCAAGGTGAGCTTCAAAAACAAGGCTATTTGCAATGAGGAGCCATTCACTTTTGGAGTAGGGCAAAGACCTGCTCTAATCTGGAAAGACTATTAGTGAGGGCAGTGGCATCATCAAAAGGCAGAATGGTGGGACATCTGGAAAAGTTCTAAATCTCCTAAATAAGAACCTATTAGTGAAGCCACATGGCTTTGCCTCAACATTTTAGGGTTGCTTGATGTTTTCTCTAGAGGTTTCTGTTACGCTAACTCAAGATGAACCCAAGATTCTTACGGTGGGTTAAGTGCCACTGGAAAACGTATTCTCATGAGTGATCAGGTGAATTTAGAGTCCAGGACGCTGAAAGAGTTAAAATCTGGAATAGAAAGAATGAAAATCACCTTGGACTGAAAAGAGAAAGGAAGCCCTGCCACTAATCAGGCTGGGAGGACAGACGCAGATAAAGCCAGCTGCAAAGTTAATGGAAAACACTGTTTCTGCCAAAGTCATGCAGCAGTTATAAATTACCATAATGACCTCTCTTTTGGGTGATTACTGACCGGGGATGCCCCAGACCACTTGCTATTTTCATTTATTGCTAGGGATACCCAATTGCTCAGCCACCTTTACCTCATGACAGCACCCAATTCCTGATTAATTCCCTCTTTTTCTAATCCCACCTCAAAGCAACAGCCAGTCCAAAACTGATCCCTGCTTCCCTAGACCATCTTCAGAATCATTCAATGAGATCCCAATTGCCTCGCTCCTCCTTGTCTAGTGGCACTCCTCTGAAGTGCCCTCCCTCCTTGCAAGGCAATAAATCTGATTTTGTCAGGCTACAGGCTTGTTCTGGTAGTTTTTGACTCATTAAGTTTTAACAACCCATGCAATAATGAAAGCCACCTGTTGTTGGGATCTAAAATCAAGGTTCTTCAGGATAAAGGTCTCCCTTTCTGTGTCAATGGCACAATAAAATAGCTGCCGTTCTCAGCAGTAAGACGCAGCAGTTTCACACATGGACTCTTCCAGCATGGGAAGAAGTGATGCTTTGGGCAGGTCACCCTCATCCTTTGGAGAAATGTGGAGGGAGCTGGAAGGCAGAAGGAAAAAGTACTTTTAAAAACAATTTTTGTGAGTAGTGCTTTTAGAAAACAGCTTAATTTAAGTAAATTGGATTAACAGAGTTCCAAGACAGAAGTAAGATGGGTCTAGAAGGATAATAAAAGTTCTGCCCTGGTTCAATGTAAAGAACATATTAAAAAGAGGGGTGATGCCAATCTCTGCTTGAAGGAGAGGGACTGAGTGAGATTTTCACTGAGAGGTTTTATTATAAAGAATATAGCAAAAAGAGATGGGGGAAACCTGGGTTTGTCTCCAAGACAAAACCATAGAAATAGAGAACAAGAAGACAAGTTAGAATTGGGAGCTTAACCAAAGTGTGGGGCAGCAGCACCAGTGGGATGAAGAGTTCAAATAGGAGGGTTCTCTTTGGTAGAAGGGAAAATAGTTACTTAGTTTTCAAAGTCAGACGCAAAAGAAGAGCCAGAGGGTGACCAAGTGGGAGATTTTGAAGGGGGAGGAGGGGATTCGAGAGTTAAGATTCAATGGTTTCCACCTTTGTGCAGACACAGGAACCAGAGGTGTTAAGTTCTCCAAAAGGGAAAAGAAAGAGGGGAGGGTTCAGCACCAGGAAAGGAGATGAAGAGACTAAGGAGACAGCCCACATGGCTCACGTGCAGATAATGTTGACTTGGGGAATAAAATAATCTCTGCATCCTTCAAAGAAAAACCAGGTACCAGAGGTAACAAAAATACTAGTTTCTGCTATAAGTGAATGGCTCTAAAACACTTGGGAGAATTAACTTTTGTTGATTTCCAAATATACTAACTCAACAACCTGCTTTGGCTTCATGGTCCCTACATCTAGTAGATGAAAAAATTTAGGCCACCTGACATTTCACCTTTTGACGCCCTGCAGTGCCACAGCAGGAAGCCTCAGCCTTAGCTGGTGAAAATGTGGTTGACATGGGTGCAACAGCAAATAGACGCCTGAGAAAATTCCATAGGCAATGCAGGCTCAGAGTGCCATGATGAAGAACAGCAGGAACGAGCAAACTTGTAATTGAGGAATTCAGTGAAAGCAATGGTGAAAGATTGACCAACTACGTAGGATGCACTGACCACATCTTGGGTTTATTAAATACCTGGGCTGTTTTGGATAGTGACACCTGCCAAACTCATGGACATGCACGCAGCACACACATCATTGCTGTTGTTATCCTTCTTCTTTGATCTCTTAGTCAAGGAGTAATTTTCACTGTAACTACATTACAAAAACAAAAGGTTAGTCCCAAGCTCATACCTGTTTCATCAAGCAACCTCCTTGTTCAGTCATCTCTTCTTATTCTATTTTTGCTGTTTGGGAAGAACCTGGAGATTTGGCCCTCCAGAACCATATAGGCAATAATGAAATGGAACTGACCTTAGGTTTACAAAATCCTGCATCTAAGAATCATCCCCAGACCTGGATTTGTGAAAACCAGCATTCCGAGAGAATCTTTCTGAAGCAATCTGATCCTGATTGTGCTGTCATTCATTAATTGCCACAGGAATTACCAACTGCCATCATGAAGTATTTTATGGGCACACTATAAATATTAAAAGAGCATGTTAAAATTACCCCATGTGCAGCAGCAGCTGATGCCGTTTTATGGGGAAAATATTAAAGAGTGTGCAGAAGTACACACTACAACTCCCATGATCTCTATTTCTTACAGCTCCCCTGAAGCATGACGCTGGCCACAATTTTAACTCTTTAATCATAAGCAGGAAATCATTCAACTGATCATTTCTGCTGAAGCGAATCTTATCCCTTAAACTAGGTGTGTAGTTAATGCTGTAGTTGTCTTTTTGTACACTCATCAGTCGACTTTCTATTGTAAAAATGAGGGCAGGAGGATTTTCTTTCAAGTTTCCCAGGGCAGGAAAGAACATTTCACCTTTCCTATAGTTAAAACCAGTGCGTGGGAGTGCATCCTAGGAGCTGGATGACCTGTCTGGCTTCTCTTAGGCTTTGTGTCAAGTGGAATGAACATTCTGGCAAGGTAGGACACTGCCCTGATTTGTGAAATCTGCGCAGAGCTAATCAAGACCTGTTTGGGTTGTCTCATAAGTCCTGCTTTCTCTCCAAAGATCTCTTCCATTAGCCCACCATAATGTCTGAAACTTCCAACTCTGTACTTGAGAGAAAGAACTAGATCCATAAAATGTCTGTTAAAATGCAAATGACTAGATGATGGAAATCTTGTTGTTTCTCCTAGAGATGATGATGATATCATTATCCTCATTATGTAAGAGAATATCCTCATTCTTAGGAGATGCATACTGGAGTATAAGGAGTGAAATGCCATGGTATGTACAATTTACTTTCAAATGGTTCAACAATAAAAAAATATGCAGTGAATACACATACATACACTTTCATACAAACTGAGAGATAAAGCAAATATGGCAAAAGGTCAACAATTGTTGAATTAAGGTGGAGACTATACAGATATTCTTGGTACTATTTTTTCAATTTTTTTATATGTTTGAAAATCTTCGTAATGAAAAAGTGGAAAATGCAGATTCCTGGGCATACAACAAACCCAGTGAATCAGACTCCTTGGATGTGGAACCAAGAACACATCGCTTGTGAGCACCTGAAGTAAGTTTTAGGCACACTATTTGAAAGCTATTGAATTATGGTGCCAAATGCCAATGGAGAAATAAGAGCAATCGGTATGTGATTAAAAGAGCAACTTATTTGGGGAGAAAAAAATCAGCCCAATTAAATACCTCTATTTCCTCTGGGCAAAACATGCAATTTCATTAACTTGGCAGGAGTAATGGTACCCATGAACTGCACAGAAATGAAATTTGAGGAACTTAGAGTTTCAGGGGAGAACAACAAGAGGTTCAGGAAGGGCTGGGAGACAGCACGATGCTCTCATTCTGGAAGAAATCTGAACAAGTGTTTAGAATTCCTGTGATCAAAATTCTTTAGTGACTCCCACCTCCTGGTTATCTGGCCTGGTGGTAAAATCATCTGTGGAGCTTTAAAAATATATCGACTATTGCCTGCTGTCCCCAATCCCTGTTTCCACCCATTGGAACAGAATTTCTGTATTTTAAAAGTTTATAAGTAATTCTAATACACAACCAGGGTTAAGAAGCAGTCATCTGTAGAATGAAACCCAAACTCTCCAGCCAGGGAAATTCTGTCTCCTCAAAGCAGGACCCAGTCATAACCAGCTTGGTACCCAGAATGCCTGACACTTAATAGGTTCTATGCAGATGTTAGTTGGATGAATACATTGATGGACTAGAGAGATAAATATACATGAATTAGGAGCTCTGGGCAATTGGAGATCATTTGAATATCCTGGAATGAAGTTGAGACAGGGAAGGGACTCAAGGGTGAGATCACAGGCAGAAAGGACAAAGAGAAGACACCAAAGAAAATTCCAGCTGCTGTACGATTTTCCTTAGAGCTATGCCAGGACTCATACTCTCCTTTGTAGATAAGCAGAAGAATGGGAGCATAAAGTCTCTTTTTGTGATATCTGCGCGTTTGGAAGCCTCTTCAATTGTAACTTCACGCTGTGTTCTCACGGTCCTGAAAAACTCCAGGATGTTCCTTCTTTTTTATGTTCAAGGACACTATTAAATCCCCTGGACCCCAGGCCCCCTGACGGGCATCCTTTTAGTGTCTTACCTGAGTTGATGTAAAATGTGAGGTGCCCAACCATGGTGGCCTGGTGGTCAAGATTCAGCGTTCTCACCGCCGTGACCTGGGCTCCTTTCCCAGTCAGAGGACCACACCACCCGTCTGTTGGTTGTCATGTTGTGGCAGCTGTGTGTTGCTGTGAGGCTGAAAGCTATGCTACCGCGACTTCAAATACCAGCAGGGTCACCCATGGTGGACAGGTTTCAGACTAGGAAGAATTTGTGGACCTGGCCACCCACTTCCAAAAATATCATCTATGAAAACCCTATCAATAGAAGCAGAGGATTGTCTGATACAGCGCTGGAAGGTGAGAGGATGGCGCAAAAAGACGGGGCAGGGTTCTGCTCTGCTGTCCACAGTGTCACTAGGAGTTGAAATTGACTCAATGCACTAATAACAAAGATGTGAAATCTGTCTGTTCAGTTTTCATCTAGTTCTTGCCTGAGGTTTGGGCAGGACACAGGTTTCCTTTTAGTTATGGAATTGTGACATAAAGAAGCGCTTACTGGAAATTCTTGTTCCTTGCATATTGGACATAAAGAGGTGTGTTTTCCTTAGCTGGTAGACACGAGGCAGTTGTGATGATTTCCTTGAAAAACATTAACCCAAGTCCCCACCCACAGGTAGTCACTGGTGATTGTTTCTTTGGGAGGAAAGGACGAGGAATAAAACAGAATCAGAGGGAGGCAAACAACAAGATGAATATCTGAGCTCTCTCCCGGAAGTGTGGGTGAGTAAGTGGGGCCTGGATCTGGAAAACTAGTAGTACAGGAAAGTCCATTCCTTCGCTCAGGGTATTATTACTCACCTGTTTCACCGCTGCAAGCTCCTGAATGTGAGCATTAGATTAAACAAGGTGAAGAAGACCCACTCATGTGTATTTAGAATTCATTCTCTGTTCCTAAAATGGAAACTTGACTTTCCTGAGTTCCAGTCAGAAGAGGTTTGTGCACCTGATTTCCAGCTCTTCTCGCCTCCAGCTTTCTCTCCATTCCAATTTATCATACCCACGATAAAGATTTTTGGCTCATGGAAATCTTTGAGAAGCTCAGGAAAATTCTGGACCTTCTCCCCTGAAGTATGCTCATCCCTACAACATTCGCACACATTTCAGGGGGTTCGTGAGCTCCTCTGAAGGTACTGTTGTAAACCCCTACCACCCTAATCTGAGAAAAAACCTTCAAAAACTCCCTATTGCCTGCCAAATATGTTCTTAAAACCTGTTGGCTGCCATTCAAAACTCCCCACACTATGAGTACTATCTATCCTTCCAAGAACGGCTCCCAAAATTCATTCATTTAGCTTACATACATTTGAACATTTATCCCTTATAAAACATTAAAATTATACATTTTATGTATATATTTATATTTATGTATATATGCAAATATATACATATTAAAATATAAATATTATACTATAGAAATAATATATTCATGTATTAAATAATATAATATATAAAGCATAAAATATTATATTAGAAACCGAGGGGTATCAAAGATGTATAATATACAGGGCTTGCTGTTAAAGACTTTACAATCTAGAAAGAAAGATAAGATAGGTAAATAAATTATAAAAGTTAAAAAGTAGCCATGGCTGTGGCAGATACTGTTGCTTGCCTACTCAACAGCCATTTTCTCTTTATTTCTTGCTGTCAGAGCAAAGATTTTGTTCCATCGTTTATCCTCAATGGAACTGATTTTATTCAGCTCTTTAAAAGGTACACAAGTGTGAGAGGATAACTTTTTTCTACTATAGACGTCAGTGTGTGAACAGTGAAACATGATGTCTGGAACTCCAGCAGCCATGTTGTGACTGAGGGGAGTTTTAGCTAGTGGAAGACCTACTGAAAGCGACAGATCAGAAAGAAGGAAGGAACCTGAATCCTTGATGGAATGGTGGAAATGACTTGACCAACCAGGGAACCAGTTGTCCTCCAGACTTCTTGTTAGTGAAATAATATATCCCTTTATAATTTAATATATTCTGAGTTGTGTTTTCTGGTACTTGAGTTGAAAGCATTCTCGTGGATATAATTGCCTTAAGACAGGCATGGATAATGGGCTTTAGGAATCAGAGCGGGAATAGACAAGTGAATGAATCAGGTGTTTAACTCTGACTATGTATGGATATATATGGATGGATATGGATATGGATATATATATATATATGATGCTTATATAAATATATATATTTCTTTCTTTGCTATCTTGAGGCAACGTGGCATAGTATGAAAGATCTGGGACTTTGGAGTCATTCAGCCTCTGCTACTCCCAGCAGTGATACTTTGGGAAGGCTATTTAATTTATATGAGCCTCAGCATCCTCATCTATAAAATAACACGATACTCCCTTCCTCACATGGTCTTGTGAGGGTTAAATGAGATGATATACACAAAGTGCTTGGCACAGAGCCTGATGCATGATACACTTTCAGCATATGATATCTATCAATATTATTTCTTTTATGCAAATAAAAAGTTTTTCTTGAGTAGCTCCTGCATGCTGGGCACTTTCATAGGCATTGATTACAACGGGGAAAGAAATCCATCGTGATCCCTGCTCTTCTGGAGCTTATGATCTGACTAATGGTGACACCAATAAAGGTATAATTATAAACTGAGGTGTGTGCTCTGAAGTGAAGGCCACAGAGCCATGAAATCACGTGAGAGGTGAACCTGACCTTGCCTGCGATTAAGGAAGGGTTCACTGGGAAAGTGGGGTTTGAGTTTGGGGTTGGGGTCATTGTTCTAGCTTTACAGAAGCAAAGACATTTAGTTACTTGTTCCTGGACTGTAAGCTTCTTAAAGTCAGGAATTAAATTCAGATAATCATATATTCATTTATTTATATTGTTTGTGTCCAGCGCAGTGACCAGGCTCATCACAGAGAATCATAAATATTTGTGGACTGAATGAATGAACCACTATGACTTTCACTCTCCTTGTCGAAAAAATGGGTATAAAATCTCTACTTTTAGGAGATGAGGACAATAAAGCACTTGAACACATAGTAAGGGCTCAATAATTGGTAGCTCTTATTATTATTACTATTATTATTGCTTTATAATTTACAAGCATTAACTCTTCTACTATATTATAAGCTCCAGGGTGGTGGGAAATGTGTCTTATCTATCTTTGATTATTCCAGTGTTCTCAGCACAGTGTCTTGCATAGAATAAGTTCTCTGTAAAAATTCAGAGAACACATGACATTCTTAATTAGGAATTAAATTGACATGTTAAAGAGACTATGTACATTGAAAAAATAAGTTAGCAAAGCTAAGTTAATCACTCTCTGTAGGGAATACTTACTGCCAAATTTCTAGAATAAAGATAAAATATATAGAAAAAAGACCTCTAAAAACTGTTGTAAAAACAAGCCAGAATCCTGTATGGAGAAGAAAAGAACTTAGAACAATTCATATCGAATGCCATGCATGTAATTAAAAACTCACAGCTTTAATGTCCCCCTTTCAGAGACTACCCAATCTAGGGTAACTAGTCTCGAACACTCTTCTCTACTTTAATTCTTTGCATACCACGTATAGACACCTGGTATTTTTGCTTTTCAGCTGATCGATTTTCAAGTTGCTTGACTCTCCCCACTAGAATGTAAGCTCTCTAGGACCAGGGATCTTGTCTGACTAGTTTCCTTGCCATAGTCACAGCACCTAGAGCTGTATTTTGCACATAGTTGGTGGACAAATGTATACCTGTTGAATAAAGGAACACGTACACAAAAGTAATACTCTGTATTATTGACGGATGTGCATGTACCTTTGCAAAAATCTAAAAGAGTATTGAAAGAATAAACAAGAATCTTTGGGGGTATGGTGGGTATTGAAGGGTCGGGGCTTGGGGGATGGGACTCAGCATGGTGGTTAGAGGAGACATTACTTATGTGTGAAATGGTTCATTTCCTTTAAAAAAATAGACGAAAAGCACAAGATGACAAAATGTTAAATATTTTGATGATGAGAATTTAAGTGTCTGTTATATTATTCTTTGCACTTTTCTGTGTCTTTTAAATTTCTCAAAACAAAGAAAAAAAAGAAATTCTGAATGGAGAAGAGTGAATTAACCCCTTGGAGTTTTATAAGACCTAAAGCTCTCCAATGTACTGTTACCTACACTTGATCATCACAATAATTTTGATGTAATTATTATCTACTTTATTTTATGCAGAAGGAAAATGAGACCAAGACCGATGAGGTGGCTGCCGTGACCACCTCTAAAGTCAGGGCATGCTTGACTGAACTTGACCTGGTGATGATTTCTCTTTCAAGAGATAACATCAGGGCCAGCCTGGTGGCGCAGCAGTTAAGTGCACACGTTCTGCTTCGGCTGCCCAGGGTACACTGGTTTGGATCCTGGGTGGGGACATGGCACCACTTGGCAAGCTATGCTGTAGTAGGCGTCCCACGTATAAAGTAGAGGAAGATGGGCACGGATGTTAGCTCAGGGCCAGCCTTCCTCAGCAAAAAGAGGAGGATTGGCAGCAGTTAGCTTAGGGCTAATCTTCCACAAAACAAACAAAAAGAGAGATAACGTCAATGTCCTTCAAAGCTGAGCACTAGATAAGAAGTAAAAAGAAAACAGCTTTGAAGCCTATAGGCAAGAGACCCAGAAGAGTTAAATCTAAATGGATGGACAATGAATGAGTAAATATTTTAATACAAAGAAAAAATACACTCCAAATGACCTTAAGTAAATTGCTTAAACTTTTTAAAGCTTATTTTCTTCACCTATAAAATAGAGTATTTACCTACCTCATGTGTGTTTCCATGGGATTGTATAATTTATGCATTTATGTAGTACATAAATTGTACAATTTGTATAAAAGACACGGCACAGTATCTGGCACTTAATAGATTGGGTACTTTTGTGTTTCCTCTTGGTTTCTTATGCTCCCATGTATTATGTTGAACCACTGAAAATTTTTTTTTTTGTGAGTAAAATTGATTGACTATGGTCAATTTTGTGAGGTTCATGCTATCACTCTATGAATGTAAGCTCTGATTCTGCTGTCAGCTATCTCATCTCAAATTCACATGTGTGAAAAGGGCAGACCAGAGTTTGAATAAAACTGGTAATTATTTGGGGCTTGGGCTTGCAAGTCCATTTGCAGGATAGATAAAAGAGATTTGCAAGCGTGGAAGGAAGAGAAGGATAGTCCAATTGGCAGAGACAGGTTTACATAATCAGGGTTAGGCAATTGCAAACTAGACAGCTGCTCAATAGCTTTTGGCACCAAAATATATTGACCAGCTGGGATATCATTAATACCTAACAGTTTTATCCTTATGACCATATTTTGGCCAATTAGGTTGTCTTTGACCACCAAAGGGTATAATATATTCTGATGTAAATGCCACGTGTGTATCTGTGTATCACATATTCTATTACATTGATGTGTGATAGAACATACACTAAATATAAATGCATTCGCTTCTTTGGAACACCAGGTTAGATGGTGTGATTAAAGAGGAATAGAATTTAAAAATATTGATGTCTTTTTTTTAAAAAAAAATCATTATTCTGGGAAATGGTTTTTTTGTGTATACTGAAAGTAAAGAGATCCAAATAAAATAATTTTTAAAGATGAATTTTTAAAGAATGATTATAGAAAAGGAAATATGGCTAGGGAAAACCAGTTCTGCACAATGTATGCATACAAATGAGTACAGACAGGAGAAATGTAATCACAGAAAGATAGTGATTAAATGACCTTAACAGAAAGCTGTTTGAAGTGTCAGAAGAAACACTTGGGCCATTGTCATTAGCCTCTGAAGCCATTTCAGAAATGCTACTAGCTAGGTGACCTCCACATAGTGCCTTTCAATTATGAGACAGACAAAATAAATAAGGAAAAAATATAAGACAATTGAATGCCACGACATTTCCCAGAATGTTTCATACACTAAAATTTAATACATTAACGTATTCAGAATATCTTCAGGACTTGCAATTGCAGCATTTGAAGAATAAAATTTGTAATACCAGGTTCTAGTAGTAAAAAACAGTCCTCCAAACGCAGAACCCATACTCGCTACCTAATCCAAAATGCGTGTGGATAAAGGATTTCACTGTAAATTGTTTCAATGTTAAATCCTTTGCATTTTATTTAATTTGACCTCTACTGGCATTCCTTGGTCACTTTTGTTAGCATCTCTGGTTGACCTTTAACCCAGGAAAGGATCATGGACTTTTCCTTGACCATAATACAGGTACTTGTTTAGCCACAGATGATTGTTTCTGGTGCCCCTGTAAACCACTAAAAGTAACGTCAATGTTCCCTCTTCAAAGCCGAAGACCCAACATTATGAACTTTATATGAAGAGTATCAAAAGTAAGGAGGTAACCAAACAACTTACTGCTTACATCTATGAAGCTACTTAATCATTCGATACAAATCAAATCAAACACTGCCTGACATGCAAAGGCAGCTACAAGTATGAGGAATCCTTTCTAAAAATACGTCCCCCGTCCTTTTTTCCTGATGCTTTGACAAGCTATTAAAAAAAGCCCAATTTTATGTCCTAGTTTATTTCTTTTCCTTCTTCAGATGGCTTTTACCAAAACTTGGAGACAATAGATCATGGAATATTAGTAGTGGAGAGGACTTTAGCAATCAACTACTTCAAGTCCCTCATTTCCAGGAGAAAAAGTTGAGGTGGAGAAAACTTTTCTACTTGTTAGCTTGTTAGAATCCTATGGCCAGTTAGTGGCAGAGCCAAGACTAGATCCCAAATGTGTACTGATAATCGGATGAATACCATTTCCTCTAAATTGTTCTATCTTACTACTTTTTAAACCACCTTCCCTTAAAATATTATGGACCCACTAAACATTTCCAGACTGAATAATCAGCAACTTTGCCATTGTGGTTTTGCTTTTCAAAAGTAACAGTGGGATAGCTTTTTAAGTTGAAAATCCTGGGATAAAGGGATCCTGGGCATGAAATTCTGCCTGGGAGCCTGCCTGTAGGAGGTGTCCATGCTCGTGCTCCATCTTCACCTTGCACTGGCACTCCTCCACCAGCATCACCACCTTGACCACGGGGGCAAGGCCAGTGCAGTTCAGCTGCAAGTGCATCGTGGTGAACTTGGCAGGCAAGCAGTGGAAGCAGAAGGTATGGGGGTGCTGAGCAGCTCCAGGAGAACGAACAGACGCACACTTCCCAAAGCAAAGGTTGTTCTGTACAACTACTTTCTCACAGTCTTCATGGCTGATAGTCTAAAAGGCAAGCACATCTCCATTAAATTATCTTGAGTCATTTCATTAACACATATGATGCAAAAGCTATAGACTATAAGTCTGAGGATAATTTAGACTGAAATTTCAAAACCTTTTCAATTTTGGATATTTTGCAATATCTAAGTAATGGTATCTACAAGGGCACAGAGTGACCAGAAATCTTATCTAGTTGGATGTTACCAGATGAAAAAATTCGAATGGCTAGCTTCTTAGCTTCTTATATAAGTAATGTGCCATATCTTACAGTTCATTGTGCATAATAGATTCTCAATACGTGTTTGTTCAGCTGCTCAGAGAATAGATCAGAACATCAAGAGTTTAATTCTATCCTACTTTTCAGGGCCTATCATACATTCAGATTTAGGAAGCTGCATGGAACAAGGTTGCAACACATATGCCTGCGGATCCTTATGCATTACATCACTTTTGCCTCTCCCATAACCCTATACACCTAGCTCCAAGTGCACTTCAAAATATATGAGTCAAACACCTTAAATTTAATTTAATTAGCAATAGAATTCAAAATAAGAGTTTCAAAGGAAATTTGATTGCATGATTCTTAGGAGCAATTTTCTAATTGCATACGGCCAACAAAGCAGTCATTCTTATTTGATATTTGACTCGTCATTGTTACACATCCTTGCCTTTTCAGGCAGAATACTTAACTGCCCTGCACAGTCAATTACTTTATAATACTGCCTGCTTAATTGGGCAGCCTTATTGGACTGTAAAATTTTACTCTACCCTGTGTTGCTTTTGGTTGAGTATCTTCATGTTTAAGGGCCTGATGCAATTTCTCAATTTTAATTTAAGATTTGGAATGTGGGGGTTGCCAGGGCTGACTGGGGGAAGCAGATATGGAGTGCCCCTTCATGTTAACAGTGTAGGATCAATCACAATAACCACAAATCAGCCAGTGCAATATGAATTAGGAGACAGGCATTTCTAACGAGAGGAAAGGTGATTTTGCACTGAGATTATTTTTTGGAAGTTTATGAGAAAGTAAGTTGAATCAAATCACTTTTGCTGTTGTAATACTAGAAATGATATGGCACCTTCTGCCTGACAATGTCAACATATTTGATAGAACTTTGAAGTAGTTAGGAATGAAATACAGGGGTTAAGACCACCATGCAGTTGTACGGGAGTGTTTGGGGAGGGGTCCAATTATTCCAACTTCTCTACAGATGGAGTCGACTTACTCATCCTTATCCTAATAAAGTGTAGAGATAGAGCTAGAGAGAAGTTCTGGCAATTGCTGTAAATTCCCAGTTTCCTCAATGAAGGTACAGTCTTACTCATCTCTCTGGATAGATCACCCCTAACATAAAAATAAGTCAAGAAATCCCCATAAAACCAAGCTCTGTGTCATAAATATGAATGATTACAATATTGGCGGTACCATCATACTATTTTTGCAGCATTTCCAGAATACCAAGAGTCAATGGAAAGTTTAGAAGGCAATTTGGTATGTTTTGCCAAATCCTATGATGAGTGCCAGAGGACCAAATCTGAGAGTTAGGCTTCTGGCAGCATCTTCTCCTACTCTCCACCTACCTCAGCTCTCCATCCCCTTCCTGCAAACCCTGGTCCCCTATCCCCCAAGGACACATACCTGGCTGAAGGGCACTGTTCTACAGGTCTCCTGATGCACTTCATGGCTTTTGATGGGCAAGATGATCCCCTGAGAAGCCGGACTCATTCTGAACATGAAGTGGTGCCAGAATTTTTTGGCTTCTTCCCGAAGAGGAGATTTCTTCACTTGCATCCCATCCTTTGGCTGAGTGGGGGCATGCAGCCCAGGTGGGAAGTTCTCACTGATCAAGTCATGAGGTGGGTGCACTTCTTTCTCAGGTTTCTTCCAGAACCTTCCAAACCTGGAGAGCATCTTCTCTCTCTGCCTCTGGCCTTCCCCTGCAGTGCTGGCACCTATCAGGTGTGGCACTGCAACAAACAGATCTGGCTTTTCCTCTGCTTCCTCGTGGTTGCCCACGGGGAGCTCTCTGCGATTCCTTTCTAGGAGCACGAGAGAAGCAGACCTCGGACTCTGGCGGCCAGCCCAGTGCCGTGCAGCCTTCCCTAGAGGCAGGAGCACCAGCAGCTGAAGTAAGAGGAGATGCATGCTGTCGGGGGCCCACACTTCTTTGAGATTCACAGATGGCAAGGCGCAAAAAGGAGGCTCACTCTCTGCAGGACTATGAACAAGGAGATCCTATATATAGATACCTGCCTTGTGGGATGGGAAGGCAGGTGGTCAGTAGCCAGGCAGGGTAAACACATTTATTGTTTGCTTGGATTATGTAGTGCTAATGGTGTCCTGCCTTCACTTTGGTTTTGTGTATTTTAGAAGGCCCCAGTGAAAGCCTGGGACCCAGGGGGTAATTAGCTGACACTTTATTGTCTGAGACTGAAAGAGCAGTATTAGCAAAAACAACACATTCTTTGCCGGGATTTCCCATCACTGCTCTTAGAAGAAGGACCGGAGTCAGCTAACATTTGCGGTGCATCTGCTTTGTGCTGGGATAGAATAGATGAGATGTGTTTTTATGAGAGAAGTGTGTCAGACAAAACTAGAGGCATATATTTAGCAAAATCCCAGGTCTTTAGGCTCTTCTCACACACACTCACACACACACACACACAAACACACTCACGGGAGTGGTCAAAGAAGTATATCAAAATTGTGTGGAAGGGAAAGGAAGAAATAGAAGGATGTTAACTTTGGTGAGCAGAGGACTCTCCATTTACTTAGATGTGGTTGGGGTTGTAGATTTTTGTATTGTAACAGAGTAAAGGGAATATATCCTCCTTCTCCACACATGGAAACTCACAATTCGCAAGTTAATCCCCTCACCTTAAGAATCAAATACTTGGTGCTAAATTTCACAACTGGTGGGTCATCAGATAAACTCTTTCAATTGTTCACAAATTTCTCAACAGGATCCTAAGTAATAGTCAGCTCATCAGTCTTCAGTGAGGATGGGGAACTGTCTCCCTCAAGCCGCCCTATTGATTTTTTTCCTTTCTCTAAACAAAGAGCCAGACTTGAGAACGTGGATTCTAAGAACCAGATTTGATAGCTCTGGGCATGAAGCTAGCTGGTCAATTCTTTACCTTAGAGAATCCACACCATCTTTTTTATTCTGTAGCAATTGATGACGAGGTTAAATAAAGATGGAGACAAGCATATTTCTTCAGGATCAAAGGAAAACTTGTTAGGTGACTCTCATTCAAAAATGTTATAAATTGATGTGGATCAAGGCAGCCCCAGGGAGAGAAGCCCAAGGCGTCTGGCTTACATGCTGATCTATATCATCCTCTGGGAAGCACAGGACACCCTGACTTGATTGTATCTAAAGTTGTAAGACCACACAATAACCAGACCCCACCTGCACTGATACCATTTTAATGACTTTTGTACGTGATCTTTCCTTTGTCTAGTAAAAATAAGTCACATACTCATGCCTTATAAATTTAGCCCTAACCCTCAACACATTGCAGCTCTTCACTGCCCGTGGGTCCTGCCCCCATGCTATTCTCTGAATAAAGGAGCGCTACTACCAGACCTTGAGAGTTCAAGAAATCTTTCTTTCGACTCCTCAGCTCACCAAGCCCACGTCATAAATCAGGCAAGGATATGAGAAAGAAACACATCTAAGGGCCAGCCCAGTGGTGCAGTGGTTAAGTTGGCACGTTCTGCTTCAATGGCCTGGGATTTGCAGGTTCAGATCCTGGGTGCAGATCTATGCACTACCTGTCAAGCCATGCTGTGGCAGGCATCCCACATAAAATAGAGGTAGATGGGCATGCATGCTAGCTCAGGGCCAGTCTTCCTCAGCAAAAAAAAAAAAAAAAAAAAGGAAAGAAAAAAAGAAAGAAACATATTAGAAAACTGAAACTCCAGAATTGAGACCAATCGACTTTCCACACCATTTGAACAGTATTTTCATTGGGAATCGATCCAATACTTGCTTATATTTCTCCTCTTTCAACTTAATCACCCTATTCCTTGCTTTCAGTAACATACATAATCCTGGAACATGTCCTCTTTTTTTTTTTCAGTACTGATTAAGCTTTCTTCCCAAGAAGTGACCCATTAGAATCTTTTTTCCAGACACTTGTGTTCTTTTTAATCGTCATGTCTGATTTCTGTGAGATAAAACCTCAAGTGAGTTCCTTTACCTACAATAATGCACTATTTTATAATGCACCACTTTTTCAGAATTCTATCAAAAGAGATATATTTTACTTGAACCAAATAGCCATAGAACCTGTGCTACTATTAATGATGGTAGAGCTGAGTCATACTAAATGAGCATTACTATTTTTCATATTGTTTTAATTGCCTGCTGTTTGAATTTCTTAATTCCCCTCGGCCACCCAAGGCAATAGGCTTTCCAGAGCTGACCACTCTGCCCCTTGATTATAAATATAGTATGGACCCAGCTCTGATATATTTCCTGATCCTTTTTAAACTCCACATTTAGTGCCTGAAGTTCCATTGCCATCGATGAGAGTATCTAGCATTTCCCCAAAGGGAAGACTATTCCAAGGATTCCAGGCGGGGTCTCAGGTTGCTCGTCTCTGAACATAGGATGCAATTCAAATAATTTCTGTTGAATTAAAATTTGTAGCAGACTCACTTTGGAGGCCATGCTAGATCTAGAAGATGATAGAAAATGATACGAACTTGGCTCCTGCCCTCCAGCAGGTTGCATCGTCTAGTGGAATCATACATTTCATAACTATTATATTAGCTGTAGGGATGTCACTTATTCATTTGTAACTTTTTTTTAGTCCTAAACTCCTCTTCTTCTGATCCCAATTTTGCTGTTTATAAATGTCATTTAAAAACTACTCGTGGAGAATTTCCTTTTGCTGTTCTGTCATTCCTGTTGAGAAAATGTGCAAATATCTTGAAGGGTAAATATAGCAAAATAAAGCCTTCTGTGATGAGAACTATGGTCCCTAAGTATGGCTTTTACAGCTAAGGGCAGATGACGTTCGCCTTTCACCACTGTGTCCTTTCATCAAGCCTAAAGCTATGTATATGATATGCTCTATTTACTTTTAAGAACATAGACAAACATTTTGGAGCTTTCAGCAAAAGCTTGCTGCCTCTTGGGTCTCCGGTGATACAGGCATCTAGTTACCTCTCAGTGTGAATGAAGCCAAATGGAGCTGGGTGCGGAGAGGGCCTCCAGTCACAGCAGGAAGCCTGTGTATGGAGAGAGCCCCACAAATTGTTGGTCCTTAGTACCAAATGCCACAGTGAAAGGCAGGCCTGAGCCTACATGACCCCAAGCCTGCTAAGTCCACTTCCTGGGACAACGTCAGGCCTTTGTGAGAGCCAGAGGGGCCAATCTCATAATTCATTCCAATTTACAATTCAGTCTCAGCACGACCTGAACTCTCTGATTTCAACCTGACCTGGTTTTCCTAGGCACTAAGATGTCCTCAAGACCAGATAGAGCTCCCAGTGTGCTGTGAGAGGACAGTAACAGCTACGTCTTCTGTCCCTCTTATGAATCTCAGAAGGGAGCTAAAGAGTGGTCTCGTGTGCTCTGAGGTAAAACAGAGAGGCTAAGATCTTTCCTGAAAACCCTGGATCTAAACCCACAAAAGGTGAGAGGCAGTGTTGGGGTAGGAGGTGGGCACTGGAGTTAAACTTAAAGACAGAAAAGGGAGTTTGGGTTGATGAATTTGTGGAAGGAATCTGTTTAGGGCACATCCATTGCCTCACAACTACCTCTCTCTTCAAAATATGGAATAGCAATAGTGTCATGGGAGTTTAGACTATTTAAAACAAACAAACAAACAAAACAAGGCAGAATCGTTCTTTTCTTTTCCAAAACACAGGAAAGAGGGCAAGTTAGGGTTAGTGGTTTCCACCTAAACCTTTTAACATGATTCAGTTTGGTAAATTATTCAAAGTGTAGAACTCTCCCCCCACTGCACTCCCCTCCCTGCCACTTTCTGTGGAAAGAGCACATGAGGAAGGACCTCACTCCCCAAAGCTGCTCACTTATTGGACTCATTGATGCATTCATCCACACAGCATGTATTTGAGTGCCAACTCTGTGCTAGGTCCTGGGAGTAAAATGGTGAGGGTCCAGGCCCAGTGGAGTTTGCAGTCTAGAAGGAGAGTCTGGTTTATTCAACATAAGTTACACAAAGAAAACCTAGGCAGCACCATTCCTGTACTAATCAGAGACTTTCCAGTAGATCCAAATCCCAAAGGCACTGTGCACTGCCACATTGTGTTTCTGCTAATTTTATTCAATAAATATTTGTTGAGTGCAAGGAAGTGCAATAGATGTGTGATAATTTTCTTTTATTTTTGATTAGGTAATAAATATAGGTAAGAACAAAATTCAAATAACACAAAAAGTTGTGCAATGAAAGACAAATCTTCTTCTTACCTCCCAGGCTTCCTGTCCTGCCATGGAGGCAATCACTGGAATCAACTTCTTTATATTCAATCTTTTTAAGTTGTCACCTGTTATGGGCCAAATTGTGACCCCCAAAATCCGTATGTTGAAGTCTTAATCCTCAGTACCTCGGAATGTGACTGTATTTGAAGATAGGGCCTTTAAAGAGGTAATTAAGTTAAAATGAGGCCGTTAGAGTAGGTCCTAATCCAAGAAAACCGATGTCTTCACAAGAAAAGGAGATTAAGACAAAGACACACACACAGAGGAAACACCGTTTGAAGACACAAGGAGAAGACAGCAGTCTACAAGCCAAGGAAAGAGCCCTCAGAAGGAAACAATCTTACCGACGTCTTGATCTTGGACTTCCAGCCTCCAGGACTGTGAGAAAATAAATTTCTATTGTTTAAGCCCCCCAGTCTGTGGTCCTTTGTTATGGTGGCCCAACAGACCAATTCATCCCTTAAAGAGAACAAAATGTGTAGCCAATAGAGAAGGACAAAGATTAAATGGCATAGCATGCCACAAAAATTCCCCATTTCCGCTTTTAGGCACTGATCCCTGAATTCCCTTTTAAGGTCAGATTATTCTGTTCACAGTGTCAGTGTTCTTATTGTTCTCTGTCCAAAACACTCCCACACTATGGAGACGCATTTTATTTTTTGCAACTGAGGATGTGTCTATTACTGTGTACAAGTTACGGATAATACCTAAATGTGACTAGTGAACTTCTTATCAAGATTGCAGAGGGGGCTCCTGCCAATCTGAGAAGTAGGCCAAGGCGGCTGAGGTGACTTCTCCGTGTGCCCTGCCATCCATCCATCCCCCACTGCCCACAGCCTCTATGTATGGCCAGCCCAGGATGCCTTCACTGGTGCTAAACCTGTGTCGTGCTTCTTCTTTTCCATCCTTAAAGTTTACCTTGATCATTTTTCATTCTGCAGAAAGCTGCTCTCAGAGAGAGTAATGTAACTGGAAGTAACTCTGGACTTGAAGCCAGAAAAACTTTATCCGATTCCTGGCTCTGCCTTACAGCTTGTAAAATACATGATCTCAGGTATTTAACTTCATGTCCATAAGCCTTGCCAGGGACAATACCAGCTGCCCTGTCTTCCTTACCTGGCTCATTGCCTTTTTTGTTTTTACTCCTCATCCTATTACCCTGGGTGACTTCAGCGTCCACATGGATGCGTCTGACCAATAACATGCCATCAGTATTACATGATGTCCCATTCAAACCCCTGGTAGAAATCTGATGACCCCGCTCCAACTGGTCTCCCCATCCCCATCACATTCTGACCCCTGTTATTACCAGGAATTGCTCCACCTCTAAACTGTGAATTTCACATTCTACTCTCTTGTGACATGCTGTTCTATCAGTTCTCTCACTCAGTTGTGCCTACAGCATCTGTTTTCTGCTTTATCCTTGCAATAGCACTACCACAATTGTCGTTAAATAATTATCTGTGTCAACATTTGTTTAACATCTGTCTCCACTTTAGATTTTAAAGTCCCTGAAAGTAGGGGCTATGTCTTTCTTAGTCACCATCTCAGGCCCTGGAGCAGTTTTTTCCATGTAGTAGATGCTCAAAAATATTGTTTAAAAATAAAGGAATGTATGAGTGAATATTTAGAATTCTCTGGTCTTCACTTCCTTCCCTATCTGGCTTGGTTTCATGGCCCATCACTTAAAACTTTTGCAGGATTGCCAACTCCCTTGCTCTTTTTTCCTTTTCTTGCACCCATTTAGTAAAATTTCACCCCTGGAAATACCCAGCTGTTCACTTTCCCTTGGCCACACCTGGGCTGTGGAATGCAGAGATGATGACAAAATGGCAAAAACTGAGTCTATACAAATTAACTATCTCCCATCTTAACAGAACCCTCAGTTCTGCCCAACAATCTTTCTGATTACTCTAGTCAACTCTCTCTTCATTTTCCATATAGATTATTTAAAAATCTTCTCTGATTATCTCAAACCTTTGTTCTGCCTCTTTCCTCATTTTCAATAAATGACCTCACCCCTTCTTCCACAAAGAAAGATCAAAGCCATCAGATGAGAGAGCTTCCTCTCAAATGGAAGAGTTTCCTCCCATTTGACCATCACACCATACCAATTCACTCCTCCTTTCCAATCTGCCCTTGGAATTCCATCCTTTCCAACCTAGTTTAATGAGTAGTCTCCTCCCGTATCATCAAACTCCCTTCACTCCAGTGGCTGCCCCCCATCAGCATTTGTAAAATGTTTGCTTGTTTTGAATCATTTTCAAATGTCTCGATTTAATAAAAGGTTTCAGGTTCTGCACTTCGGCGTTGTCTTCGGCCTTCACAGGCAAATTTTGGGAAGAATTATCCAAACCCATTCTCCACTTTCTCATATCCTCTGACATACCACCTCACTGAAGTCTAGCTTTTTGCTCCAGCACTCCTTTAAATCTTTCTTCCCAGGATCAATCATCCATGCCTTCTTGTAGCAATTGGAACTCGGCAGCATTTTACTCATTTCTCATTAATTTGGTCCTAAATAAAATGGAGAAAGAAAGGGAGGTCAGAGTGGGAGAAAGAGCCATGAGAATCCTAAAGTATTAAGCTACAAGAACAGACCTGCCATCCAGCCAGCTCTCTAGATAGTAGAGGATTTTTACAAGGAAACCAGCTCACTCGTAACACCAGGATTTGTTTGGGGCTCCAGAAGCCAGGTCCCTTCTTTACTCTGCCATTTAGTGCTTCCTCAAACTTGGTTTAATTTGGGTGCACAAATGTCATCCTATCCAGGGAATGAAGGCTCCTCCAAGGCTGGGTCTGTGTTTGCTGGAAACTGCACTGTCAGCAACTTTGACAACAGGGATTTTTGTTTAAAGCATCTTTCTGTTTCTTTCCCATTCCTGGCTCCTCGCTCGGCACTTTGGAAGTTCATGAATATTCGTTTTAACATACCAAATCCAACAAAAATGTGGGCAGAAACTTCTGACACAGGTCCTTATTGTGCTTTGCTTTCTAAGAGGTATCTCTCTGTCCTGGAGAACTTATCCTTAATTCTCTGTGTTTAGACCCTGTTTTAAAATCAAATTTCCACTGGATCTGGGAAGACTCAGAATAAACCTTTCTTTATTTCCCAGCATGGCTCAGTCTCAGAGTAGGTCTTTGAACTTTGTCCTACCAGACACAGTTCCCAGGCAAGTCTCTCCTGGAGAATAATTACACTCCTAGAAAAGGTAACTCATGCCAGAGGACTCTATGTGTGTTAGGTAACTTTATGTAGCTTGTAAATTGTTTTCCTCCCTTTGGAAGATGGGGGTAACGTATCACCAACAGAAGTGAGTGTAGGGGACATCCGTCTGAAAACCATTCTCCCACTAGCCACCTTGCCAGTTTCTGCTTATACAATGCAGACAGCTTGGGGGAACCATATTGTCCCTATAAGCTCATAACACATGGACAAATGATTAAAAACACATGGAAAAGAGTTCCGTGGCTAAGCTAAAATTCAGATGGGAATGGAAAATCAACTTGCAAAGCTTTCAACTGACTCAGGGCCAAATGTAGGACAGAATGCAAGGAGAAGTTGCCAAAAGGGAGGGAAGTTGGAGAAAGAAGCAAGTCCCGGATAGGAAACCTAAAACAATGACACCTTGTATTGACAATTCTCTCTAAGTCTCTCCAAGAGTAGGCACCAAAATCAACTCTGGAAATATTAAGACCATCATTTCATGAAAGATTTTAGACAGATTTATATTTTCTACCCTCTATAAATAAAGGTTGGCTTGACTCTTTTGGCACCATCTACGCAGAAACATAATGTTAAGTATCTGTAACATAAATATTAAAATATTACACACTTTTCCCTCCAAGGTGTGGGAATTAAATAACAAGGTGGCATGAGACAAACTGTGAAAAATCACGACAATAAAATGCAAAAGCAAAGCAGAACTTTCCAACCAAGCTTGCCTTCTGTTGTGCACCTGACCCTGGGCCCAAGTTTGCCATAAAGCTGGGTAGGCTTTAGTCATATCTGCAAAAGTTAAAATCCTGGTTCAAATCTGAAACTCTAAGAAGCCTGTTATTTGCAGCTAGTCACTAAAATGATCCGATTCTGACAGGTAGGAACTATGGAGACAAGAAGGTGATTTACTAGGAGCCAAGCTCTGCTAGTCTTCCACTGGGAAACACCTTTCTCTCTGTTTAGCACCATTTAAGTCTTCATGTGTTCATCTGGGGGCATGGTGAATCCTCAACACTTGCAATAAGTGTGTTCCTTAAATACTGAAGGCAAAAAAACTTTTGAAAGTGTGGCTGCATGGAGGAGCTATTCTTAGAAAATAACTATCACCCACGTCCTTAGCCAACAATCTTTCAGCAAAGCAATCCTTTCTGTCACGTGGAAAACTATCCCCTAACTTGTCTCTCTTTATGATGAGAGTCGTGAATCATAGATCACGTCTGAAAGCAAGACATACGGGGTTTTAAAAAGGGTTTCCCTGGTCATCTGAATTTCTCCCCAAACTGGAAACGTGTCCATGTTCAACACAAATATTCTAACATGCAGGAAAGTTCTTACTTGTAACATGGAACTTTAGAACCCTCCCATGTCACTCTCCCACCCCCAGCTCCTGCTTGGTTGCTTCCTGGTGAGGAAGAGCGCTGTTTGAAATTGTCATCCTCTTCCAAGTACTTTGCATCACACACACACACACACACGCACTTTACAGCTTTTAGAAAGACATCTTTATTGAGTGCCAACTATGTCCCAGGCGTATTCTTTATAGTTTCACATTTAGTTTTCACAACAATTTTTCCAGGAAGTTATTGTTATCCCCACTTTATAGGTGAGAAACCTAAGTTTAGGGAATTTAAGATGCACAGCTAGTAAGTGGTGGAATTGAGACATAAACCCACCTCACGTTTTTCTCCCCTGTCAGTGTGTCTATTGCAATGTAGCTGTTAAAATGGTCATACATTATTTTATATTCTGCTATTTTAAATTAACATTACGATAGAATTATAATTTTAATGGAGGTAATATAATATTCCATTAAGCATTCTTCCGTCATTAGATATTTAAATCATATAATTTTGTTCCAATTTTTTATTGCCCCTGAAATAAAGATATCTTCATGCATAGAGTTTTTATTTTCCTTTGAAAATTTTCCATTATGTAGAAATTATTTTGTTTCTCTTTCTTTAAACAGGTTTATTCAAGTATAATCGACATACAATATACAATACGTATTTAACGTGTACAATTTGATAATTTTAGATATCTATATGCATCTGTGAAACTATTACTACAATCAAGATAGTGAACACATCCGTCACTCTCAAAAGTCTCCTTGCATCCCTTTGTGATCCCTTCTCCTGCCCGTTCCTGTCCTCCTCTCCCATTCCCAGGTAAATCCCTATTTGTTTTCTGTTACTATAGATTAGTTTGCACTTTCTAGGATTTTCTATGAATGGAGTACATACACATTATGTATTTTATTTTGTCAGGCTTCTTTCACTCAATGTAAGTATTTTGAGAATCATCCATGTTGTTGTATCAATATCTCATTTGTTTTTATTCCTGAATAGCAGTTCATTGTGAGGATATACTATAATTTGTTCATCCATTCACATAATAATGGACATTTGGTTGTTTACAGTCTTGGCTGTTACAAGTAAAGCTGCCATTGAACATTCATGTCTAAGTATTCGAATGAAAATAGGCATTCTTTTCTCTTAGGTAAATACCTAGGAGTGGAATGGTTGGATCATATGGTGGGTATATGTTGAACTTTTTAAGAAACCACCAATTTTTTTTCCAAAGTGGTTGGACTATTTTATATTTCCACCAGCAGTGTATGAGGGTTCCAGGTCCTTCACATCCTTGCTAACACTTGGTATGGTCAGTCTTTTAAATTTTAGCCATTTTAATAGCTGTATAATACTATTTCATTGTGACTTTAATTTACAATTCCCTAAGGACTAATGATTAATATGTTGACATATTCTCATGTACTTATTTGCCATCCATATAACTTCTTTGGTGAAGTATCCGTTGAAATCTTCTGCCTATTTAAAAAAATTTTTATTATTGATTTTTAGGGCATTTTTTTTCCAATATGGTCTGGATACAAGTCCTTTATCAGATATACGTAGAGTAAATATTCTCTCCCAGTGTGTGGCTTGTCATTCGCTTGACAGTGTCTTGGCCAAGATGTATTTTCCTTTTGTGTATATTGTTGGATTTGAATTGGTAAAATTTTGTTTAGACTTTTTCCATCTGTATTCATGAGAGATATTGGTCTGTAATTTTCTTATAATATTTTTGTATGGTTTGGTATCAGAGTAACACTGGCCTCATAGAATGACTTAAAAAGTATTCCTTTATCTGCAATTTTCTGGATGAGTTTTGTAGAATTGATACTATTTCTTCCTTAAATATTTCTAGAATTCAATAGTGAAGCTATCTGAACCTGGAATTTTCTTTTTGAGAAAGTTTTAAAATATAAATTCAATTTCTGTAATAGAGGATTTCTTCATTACCTTTTTTTATTGGGCTTTGATAGTTTGTGTCTTTCAAGGAATTTGTTCATTTCATTTAAGTTGTGTATTGGCGCAAGCTGTTTATGATATTCCCTTGTTATTTTAGTAGGATGTATTCTATAGATTCTATAGAATGAGAAGTGTTGTCACTTCTCATTCCTGATATTGGTAATCTGTGTCCTCTCTCATTTTTCCTAATCAGTCTGGTTAAAAATTTGCCTATTTTATTGACCTCAAAGAACAAGCTTTTGGTTTCATTGGTTTCCTCTATTGCTCTTCTGGGGTTTTTTTCCATTAATTTCTCCTCTATTTTTTATTTCCTTATTTCTGCTTTCTTTTTTTTCTAGTTTCTTAAGGTGGAAGCTGAAGTGATGACCTTTCTTCCTTTCTATATAGGCGTGTAATGCTATAAAATTTCCCCCAGTACTGCTTTAATGGCATTCCACAAACTTTGATACGTTGTGTTTTCAGTTTTATTCAGTTCACTCTACTTTCTAAATTCCCCTCTGATTTCTTCCTTAGCCCATGAGTTAAAGAAGTCTATAATTTAGTTTCCAAACACTTAGGGATTTTCTAGAGATACTTCCATGATTGATTTCTAATTTAATTCTCTTGTGACCAGAGAACATATTTTGTATGACTTGCATCCTCTCAAATTTATCAAGACTCATTTTATGTCCCAGAATATGGTCTGTCCTGGCAAATGTTCCATGTCTACTTGAAAGGAATGGACATATATTCTGCTGTTGTTGGGTGGAATGTTCTATAAAAATCAGTTATGTTAATTTGGTTAACAAT
Organism: Equus asinus; assembly: GCF_041296235.1. Lineage (NCBI taxonomy): Eukaryota > Metazoa > Chordata > Mammalia > Perissodactyla > Equidae > Equus > Equus asinus. The sequence continues at coordinate 47,438,560 of NC_091812.1, forward strand.
GTCCACACTTCTATATCCTTACTGATTTCCTGCCTACTTGTTCTATCAATTATTGAGAGAGGGTTAGTATTAACATTTCTGACTGTAATTATAGATTTGTCAGTTTCTACTTGCAGTGCTATCGTTTTTGCTTCATGTATTTTTAAACTTTGTTATTAGATACATAAATGTTTAGGATTATTATGTCCTCTTGATGTATTGACTCCCTTAAACTATAAAATAAACTTCTTTATCCTCGGTAATAGTCTTTGCTCTAAAATCTACTCTGATATCAATATAGCCACTCCAGCTTTCTTTTGATAGTTTTAGGATGGTATATCTTTTCCCATATTTCTTCTATAGAGTAACTTGGGATTGACTGCCTTCGGGAAGCGAAAATACAGGTGGGGATAGAAGCAAAAGGTGAACTCATGCTTCATTGCTTGGAAAAAGTATTGTGGGGTTACCATAAGGCTTTTAATGGAAGTGTTGGTTGATTTTTTGTTCCTTTCTGTCTTAAGATAAACTAAACTTTATTGCCTAGCAGAATACAAGACCTATAAAAACTGTTCAAAATGAACAGTTATATGTGTAAGTTATGAGGATAGTATATTCATTTCCTGCATGATCCTGTTCTAAAGACTTGTAAAATTAACTTTAAGAAAATCATGGCATTCTGGACATTACAGACATCCAGACACATTCTAGCATAAGTAACAGTTCTCCCGTGATTGATGGGGAGAAAGAGGAGAAAGACCAATAAAGCAGTACTGTAAATTTAAAAATATATCCAATTGGCATTCCCTTCCCTTTAACCAACTATTTAAGCAAATAAACGAAAACCTGGGTGAGACATGGGGCAAAGACTGGAAAAAGTATCTTGGATGAGTCAGAAAAAAACACAGCAAATATATCAACCCATTTATAGCTTTCTAAAATAAAGTTTTATATGGTGATTTTTAATGGCATTTTTTTATTGAGATATACTTCTTATAACATAAATTCACCATTTAAAAGTATACATGTGAGTGGTTTTTAGTATATTTATTATGTTGTGCAACCATCACTACAATCTAATTCCAGAACATTTTTATCCCCTCATAAAGAAACCCTGTACCTATTAGTAGTTAGTCCCAATTTCCCCTCCCCCCCCTCACCCCCTGGCAACCACTAATCTACTTTCTGTCTTTACAGATTTTCCTATTCTGGACATTTCGTATAAATGGAATTATTCAATACGTGGCCTTGCACATCCATCTTCTTTCACTTACAATATTTTCAACTATATGGTGGATTTTATCATACTCATCATTCAGAGATATTTTACTTGAATATAATAAAACCCATTGCTCAGAGTGGTAATAGATACGGGAATAATTGGAGGAGGTCCAGCCTACAATTTGGAAGACCCTGGTTCTAGTGCTGGTTTCATCCCACTTTAACTTCTGAGGACTTTGGTCTCTTCTGCTGTATAAGGATGTTAGATGAGATGATATCAAAAGTCTCTTTTGCTCTTTCTGTTACTCCACAAATCTCAAAAACAGAGAGACACACACTGCTTGTCTTTTTGGAAAAAAATATTTATTGCAAAATCAATTAACTATATTTGAAAACTTTAGTTCCTAACTTGATCTGGAGACAGGAAATTTGGGACAGCTGCTATCAACAACACTTTGACCCGATTATAAACTCAGGAAGTTAACACCAACTTCTTTATCAGGAAGAAATATAACAAAAGAAAGCCTGAGCTGTTTGCACCGGTGTGTGTTTTCCTCCAATTCTGAAAAGGGATAATGTAATCAATGGTTTCCACTGTGACTTCCTCCCTGATAAAAAGCTCCATGCTTAAAATAAGTATTAGAAAGTTGCATATATGGCACTATGCATTTATACTTTTATTTTCCTATCTCATTCACTACAATACCTCCATATCTAGAACAATGTCAGGAGCAGGGTTGGTACTCCATATTCTATATTTGTTGAATGAATAGGTGGATGGATGGGTGGGTGGGTGGATGGATAAAAGTCATGTAATTAAAGGCCGATCTAAACAGCAAAGATTAAAAAAAACTACGTTGAGTTTTCTTTTCCATCTCTTCTTACAATGGTAGAATCATTGAAACCTAAAATGCATGTGTCCCCAGGAAAATTATAAGATGTTAAAAACCAAAAGAACAGAGGCTCAGAACTAGAGATAAGTTTATTTTATTAATTTTCATACAACACTAGATACAGTACATTTAACATGCTGCTTTGTTGCAGAAATTAATCAGCACCAGTTTATGGTTTAAATTACACAGAACCATAGTGTTAATGAAAATATGTGCATATTCTTTTTGGCTGTATTAAAAATAAGAAAAAACAAAAACATCAAAACTATCACTTGGTTCATTTTAACCACTCCTTAGAAGGAGTTGAAATTATTATTATATGTTTTTTAAGTTTATTTTTAGCAAATATATGATGTATATTTGTTAAAGATCAAACATCGGAAGATTCTGAAAAGCTACACACTAGCCGGGTTGACACCCTTGGATAAAATGGAACTTTTCCTGAAACAGTATCCAAGTCTGGGGAGAAGAGTTGGATGGCATTCACGTCCTTTTTTCTGCTCCCCTCCTTCTTAGCTACCATCAGTCCCCATCTCTTCCTGCTCAATTCTTCTCTCCTCTCTCCTCTCCTATAATCTCCCATTCTCATTCGACTCATTGCTCCATTTCCTTCCTTCCTGCTCTCACTAGAATCTGAAGGGTGACAGTGACCGTTCAAGTGGAGGGAAACACGACACATTTACTTCTTGACACCCTGACTCAAAGCCCAATCATAAGAAAGAAATGAAGGGCATGGTAAACATTGTCCAGCATCCAAACTTGCCTGAATTTTTATTCGTATCTTCTTTCAATGATGAATACTTTCATGATCAGGAATATTTTTAAATATTCTTCTAGTATTTCTACTTGCTATAAAAATCAAAATATTCTCTTTTTGGGCTACCATTTGCAATTACATTTAAATACTATTGTCATTGCAGAAATCTATAATAAAACCTACCATGCTGATCAGGTTCTATATAGTTACCATGGTTCTGGATTTCCAGCTTTAAATACTTAATATAGTTCTAGAGTTCCAGTAGGGAGGAGTGACCCCCAAATTCCTCATTCCTTGAACTTATACTTTCCCTCCTAGGATGTAACCTCTTAGGTAAACATCTCTTCTCATCTGGCATCCCACCTTTCCACACTGCAGAGCCAGCGAATCAGAAGGGGTTGGAACTGCTATGGAGGATGGGTTTTGCATCTTTTGATTGAACATCAGAGACTGCTGTGTCATCCAGGAGACCTGCATATTGTACTGGTCCAGAGCTTACTTGTGATGTCTAAGGTTGGGAGCCTCTTGACTCCACAGTGATGCTTAAATTTAAGTAGAAAGTAGAGTCTAAAGCTTACCCCAACCTCTCTTTGTAAATACTTTATTAATCAAAATCTTGATAAATGAGCAGAAATAAAACAAGCTTGTCATGTTTTTAAATTTCTTCAGTCTTTTTTAGTTTCACTCAAGGTATTATGATAATGAAACCTGCACCAAAGCTTTGGTCTACTTGGCAGCCCCATTCTGATTCTGAAATTACCCTGGTGCCCATATAGCAAGTTACATTTGGCACAACTATATTTTTCAGTGATTATGAAAAGAGGAAAATTATGAGTAACAATTTCAGAAATAAATTTCTAATTTCCTGTAATTAAACCCTGATTTCAGAAGCCTGCAAATATACTTTGCTGCTGCAAAATGTTTCACTCAGCTGACATTACAAATGAATAAGTTACCTTTACATTAGAGAATCAAGTTAATATGGCATTTCTACAAATATTAAAAGATTTAAGGACTAAAAATTGTATCAAAATCCATTCTGAGAATACAAGCTTTCAAGGCTCTGTTTTCAGTATTATTTTTTTTGTTCATCAGCATAGTTCATTGGGACACTTCTGAAGAAGCAGTATTTTTCTTCCATATGTTAACAGTCATTCATATATACTCTTAATTCCAAATATCCTTGAGAAATGCTAGTTAGTACTATAAACACGAATGAGGAGAGAGGCTTATATTACTTCAAATTTCTCACTATTCTGTAAGGCCAGGGCAACCCAATCATGAGCTTTGCAAACGTACGATGCTAACATTCTTTTGGGAAAAGGAGATCTGTCTCATGGGTAGTGATGGGTAGATCTCTGAAGGACAGGTAGCCCCTGAATTCTTACCTGAACTAGAGATTTACAGATGAGCTTCCATCTGCAAGATTCTTCCATCTAAAGCCTTCCTTTTTCACCACAGAGAACTCTCCTTTTTATCCAGAGCCTCTAATCTCAGGTTTCACATTTAAAAGGGCTGCAAAGGGACAAAGCAACCCTTCGCAGTCCAGCTTTGATTTAATGAACTGGTAGGGTTAGCTTCAGACTGAAGTGATAGAAGCACTTGCAATATAGATTTCAAAATGGACGCATTTGAGGTGTTGAGACAAAAAAAAAAAATCCAAGGACCATGAAATGGGTACTGACTGAGATTTGGAGTGGGGTCGGTGTGGGCATCTTCTGGAATCGGCAAATCGTGTATCTTATAATATTTGAGGCATTTATTTTGAAAGGCATTGAGGTGCAAGAATTGTATCACTTTCTCTAAGAAACGCTTGTTTATCCAACTTCCTGGAACTATTCATCTGTGCTCCTTTTTCACTAGATAGAATCACTCATACACTATGATAAAAAACTGTACCAAGTCAATCATGACTCCTTGTTTTCTCTTAAGCAATATGCACAAATCCTGTAAATAAATAGGTGAGATATCTCAAGCGGACACCTGTAAGGCTAGTGACATTTAGGGTTTCCTGGAGCATACATAATTGTGACGCTTGCCTTTCCTACAGTTCTTTGTCTGCCATTTCCCTTGTCTTTGAACCAAAACACAGTTCTTTCCAGACTTTGAATGTTGAGGGGGCCCTCTCCTCCAGTTGGTGAAGGTGACAGTTTCGCCACCGATCCACTCCCAGTGGCCAGCACGCACTCTGTCATTCAAACCTAACGTGAACCAAAACAATATGTCAAATGATTTTATTACATTTATACTTGGACATCATATCAGTCTATTGTTCTAAGCTCAATAACCACATGCAAACATGGGCCTAGGTTCTAAAACACAGACTAGGAACTGGAAATCCTGTAAGACACACTTAAGAGCATAAGGCTTTGGGTCAGGCAGATCCGAATCCAAACCCTAGCTCTACCACTCGCTAGCTGAGCATTTTGGGGCAGGCTTCTTAAGCATCCTGAGTTTTAGTTTCCTCATTTAAGAAATGGGCATAAAAATAGTATATCTAGGGCTGTTATGAGGATTAAATAAAATAATCCATATAAAGCTTATACATATCTAAGTGTTTAAAACAGCAGCTTTATTGTTCCTATTACCCTTCAGGCAGAAGTATCCCAGGGAGACAGATACACTCTTTTCTATTCTTCTTCATTATTTAAATGTCTTGCTTTTCATATTTGAAAGTAACTTACTATGTATTATTTTTAGTCTGGAGCTTAAGATTTTTTTCAGTCTACTACAATCCCAATAAAAAGCAGCTTTTCGACTTGCCTCTCTACTCCCACTGGGAATTTTTGCAACTTATACTTAAATGTTATAAAGCTCTTGTAATTTTTCTTAAAGAAATATTCCTCCTCCTCCCTTTCTTTCATAATAGAAATGAGAATAAAATGAGAAAAGAATCCCTTGCATGATCTGACATCTCCCAAACCAGATTTGACTGTGAAAACAGTCTTAGTTTCATAGCATACTACCTTCTCCCAACTGATTCTCAGTCAATGTTTTTAGGTAGAATGAAATGAAATACTTTTGGTTAAAAATAACCTATCTTCTTCTGGACAGTTTCATGAACTATTGATCATGTGATGCTGTGCCATGAGATAGAGCCTTGTGGGGATACAGCCTTGAGATCAGTCATTGCGGGTGCAGGGAACACAGCCTCCAGCCTCAACTTAATACTCTAGAAATCTCCGAATTCAGAGACTGACTATCACAGAGCTTTGAGAAGCCAAAAGTGGGTTTATTAGAGTTCCCTCAAATACAATACCTTTAAGGAGAGATGGTGAGAACATTAACTTTGATGGGCCCTGAGAAGTCTATTTCTAAAGTGGCTTCAAAATATTTGTATTATTAAAATTGTAGAAAACATCAAAGCTTCAGAGAATAAGCAACAAAATTACAATCACCTATTCTTCTCATGTGGAGGCAAAATATTTCTAATTGTTTGGCATATTTCTTTTGATATATATATGTACACGTATATGTATGGATTATATATGTATAAATCACATGTAAACAAACTTATTTTTTATTCTAAATTATTTCATGCTTCATACAGCTGTGGATTCTGCTTTTTTACTTAGCACCTTGCCACTAATGCCAGAACATTGCATATTTTATATATAATATGCAGCCAACATGTATTTATTGAATGAATCAATAAACATGAGGCATTTTGCCATGCCTTTAATATTTAATGCCTTACAAAGCATTAAATATAAAATATTCCTTCATATGGCTATACTATAATTTATTTGACCATCCCCTATTTATAGCTATTTCTAATTTTTTACTGTTAGAAATATCATTTGTTGAGCTCTCTTACTTATAAATCTGACCACATCTCTTATTATTTCTTTGAGGTAGACGTCTCAAAATGAAAGTATTGTGTCAAAAGGTTTAAGATGAGTTTTAAAACATGGACAGTCTACCATCTAACCATTGCTTGTAACCGTAAGTCACAATCATTTGGCCCATGGGAGGTTGACGCCACCTTCACGTTCCTGCCTCGCTCCTCAGGGCAGCACAGATACTTGCCTATCCAAAAGGACTTTCTTCCACTGATGCTCCAGAGCCATCGCATGTGCTGCCTGGAGAGTACAGTTACAAGGCTGCCCAGGTGACTACATACAAACAAACAGACATGAGAGCATCAGTGACAAGGAGTTTAACATTTCTGCTGATAAGAAATACATAACGGAAATAAAAATCAGTTTAAACTAGATACGTAGCAAGAACTTTCCAAGATTTTAATACTCTAGTTTTTTACTTTAATGAGCATCTTCAGGGTTTGGGTAGGGGACAGCAAAGAAATTGAGATTTTATTATAATATCTCAGCTTTTTTTCTTTCTTTCTTTCTTTCTTTTTTTTTTTTGCTGAGGAAGATTAGCTCTGAACTAACATCTATGCCAATCTCCTTCTACTTTATATGTGAGTTGCCACCACAGCATGGCTGACAACTGGTATAGGTCCACGTCTGGGATCCAAACCCACAAACCTGGGCCACTGAAGCAGAACGTGCTGAATTTAACCACTATGCCATGGGGCCAGCCCCTATAGTATCTGGGCTTTAAATCACAAATTCAATAGGTTTTAAACATCTTTGGAAAGTCAGCAACTGCCTACTTATAGAGATCAATTACTTAATGCCAAAATGTTACTCTTCTCACAGGAAGTTTATTTCTAAACAGGATAAATTTGGCAATTATCCAGTTAATTCGATCAGTAAGATAACCCAAACTATTCATTTTGGTGTGTTTTGTCAAATACCCCAATAATTGTGACCCTTTCACCATACTCAGTGAAAAGAGCACGACATCACTGTCAAAACTTCATATGTTGTGTAGAAGTTAAAACACCTGTTCTTACAAACATATATAAATATTTTCCCTAAAATAGAATTCTTTATGAATTATTTTTACAGCTAGCTGAATTATTCCTATAAGCAATATTTGATGGTGTCTAACTCTGAGTAATGCTCATTAAAAGCTCTTTTAAAATGCTTTAAGGAGCCTGCCTGGTGGCATAGTGGTTAAGTTCATGTGCTCCACTTCAGCAGCCAGGGGTTTGCAGGTTCAGATCCTGGGCACAGACCTAAACACTGTTCATCAAGCCACACTGTGGCAGCATCCCACATATAAAATAGAGGAAGATTGCCACAGATGTTAGCTCAGGGCCAAGCTTCCTCACAAAAAAAAGTTATAAAAAGCCAATAGGCAATTCTTTTTTTCTTTTCTTCTTTTTGAACACAGAAACTTTCAAACAAAAAACAAATAAATTCATGATGATCTTCGTGCCTGGTTAATATCCATTGACATTAAAAAAGTAGGAAACAAAATTAATAATATTTGCATAAATTTAGACAACTGTTGAATTGATTTTTATTCATTTTGCCTGTGTCTTTCCAAACTTCAGATCCATTTCTCTGCTTTTCCAGATTACACAGAGTGAACATAATTTATCCATTTCTTAATGATTTTTCCCCACTAATACAGTACTTGACTGTTCTTTAATGCAGTGGTGAGTCCAGACCTTCTGAGATATGAAAGCCTCTTTACCTCTTCTCTGAATGGCCTCAGGCTGCTGCATTTGGGTTTTGTGACTTGGCTCTGACCTCATTATTTACTGTCAACTCCTGTCTGACAGTTACAGCAGATATGATAGCTCATCTTCTCCCCGCCCCCCATCCAATATGGTGACTCTAATGTGCTGAGGGTTTAGAACACAGAATATCAAATGTGTGTTAAATGTAGGCTGAGGGAGGGCTTGAGGGGCTGCCCCAGTAAATATGGCGCATGGACAGAGTGGGGGAGACCTGGGTTCCACTTCTTGTTCTGCCCCAAATTCTCCTACAGATGCAACTTGGCAGCCTCAACTCCATCATCAGAAAGTAACAGGTTTACTCAAGGATATTTAACATCAACTCCTGCTTTAAGATTCTTGAAACTACCTTTAAAACAGACTTTGTAAAATCCATTTTAGCTAGTCAAGTACAAGTTCGATTTCCTTTTGGACTCTCCGAGAAGTGAAAAATTCCAAAAACGCAAGATGGGAAAATAGCTGTGTTTAGAATAAGTAAAATGTTAGACCATAGTTATTTATAGAAGAACTATTCAGGCATTTGTAGGCAGTTGATTATTTTATAAAAATATCATCCCTTTTCTTTTATGCCCATATACATATAAAATACAGTAGATGTAATTATTTTTATATCTATATAGATATAAATAGATATAGATATAAAAATAAAATATAGAGACATACGCATACAAGTAAGAATCTTTTGACAGTTCTGAAATTTGAAGGCATTCAAAGCATAGTATTAAAAACAGAGACCTTAATTTATCTAGTTACAGAAATAAACATCCACTTCTTTGAAATTTTTTGATTAAGTATAGATCCATTTCAGAGTAACTCTTTAAGGATAGGCCAGCAGGGGTCCCAGACACTCCTGTGGGACAACAGAATGGTTTCATAGATAATGATCTATAATAATAGAATTACCAAATGTACAATGACTGCCTAAGGAAATGAGCAGATGAGATTACAATATGCAAATTCAAGAAATACCTAATCTAGGAGTCTGGCTCCTCTAGGTTAGAAAAATAATAAAACACCAATGGAGAGGAAAAGAGATTGGAGATAAAGATTGAGTTGAGTTAGCAATCTGATTAGGGACAAGGGATAAAGTAAAATTTGCTGTTCTTCCTGAAACGTGGGTGCTGCGAAGGATCCTCTGTCAAGGATCTTGAGGTAGCAAGGGAGCCCGAGGAAATATAGCTCAGAATCTAATAATGGTTCCTGAGACCAAATCAAAAACATACTAGATGCATATTAATTCTAATTATAGAATCTAAACCCATCTCCTAAATACTTCATGAGAAGGTAAATATCCAGGTTATAAAATGTTGCAACTATGAATTGAATATCACAGAAGCAATCACTAATCCCCAGAGGAATATCCATTTTTCAAACAAAGGGGTTGGAGAAGAAAAGGACAAAATGAACCCAAAAACCAATGGGTGAAGAAGCAGAGAGGCCCATAAGATGAATGAAAACATGTTGAATGGGGGGAGAGGGCTTGGAGTTCAGAGAAAAATTATGCTGAAGAGGTGACCTTGCCACCTCAAAATGTTCCTCTTAGAATGACTGAACCAAAAGAATATGGAAATCTTTTATTTTTCTTTTAGTTTACTTTATTCTCTGCTAGACATTTTCTGAAATGCCTGGAACTAATATTAACTGTTCTTGGGGTAGTGATTCTTGTCCTTTCGAAATAAAATGCATATTGAAGTATCACACAGACACAATCAGATGAAATATTCATACCCATTCTTTCAATTAAAATTTTAAAATTATAAGCTATTTATGATATTTTAAAAATCTCACACTATATATTTATTTTTTACCTCTCTTACACACCTTGGAATACCATCAGAAATGCTATTTGATAGATGTTTTAATTTCTGGACCAATGTGGTGATTAGATAATGTGTAATTTGAAAGAATTTATATTACTGATACATAATTAGTCACCTTCTAAAATATGATGGAAAAATTCCAATTGTCCCTAAGCACTATTTCTTGTTTTTACACCTAAAAAGAAGTCACAGTTCTACAGCTTAAAACAATTCCCCGAGACCAGAGTTTATCACAATAAGTTCAAAATAATATGAACAAATTAGTTCTGAACCTGCTTATAATATCATGTCTGATCTGTTAGGTAAGATCACTAATCTCCTTGAATTAATAGAGGAGATGGAAAATTTTGTCATTATTATAACAGATTTTTTTTTAACTTTTTTTTTTTATAGATTTTATTTTTTTCCTTTTTCTTCCCAAAGCCCCCCAGTACGTAGTTGTGTATTCTTCGTTGTGGGTCCTTCTAGTTGTGGCATGTGGGACGCTGCCTCAGTGTGGTTTGATGAGCAGTGCCATGTCCACGCCCAGGATTCGAACCAACGAAACACTGGGCTGCCTGCAGGGGAGCACGTGAACTTAACCACTCGGCCACGGGGCCAGCCCCTATTATAACAGATTTTATGATAGTTTATTCCAGAACAAAATATCTTTCTACTTATACTATTTCTAAACACCATTTATGTTCTTATATACCCAATTAACAAACATTGCTTGCAATGCATATTATTACATTTAGGTCCAGAGAACGCTTTAATTGGACCTATAGTAAGACATCAACTCAATGAAAGCTAAATTCTGCAATTTAAATTCAGCAACTTTCTTGAAAGGGATTTGTGGGAAGGGGAGGTGGGAAGGAATTATCGGGATTGTATGACAACCTTACTCAAGTAAAATGCAGGGTTTAAAGACTTGCCATAAAGGACTTGCTCCATCTGGACAGCTACGGTGTCTATTTCTTTGAAGCTCATCAATGAATGAGGAATAATTTAGTTATTGGGTTGTGCGGCTAATACTGGGGGATAATAATCAAATTGTGGTCTGGTCTAGACGTTTCCAGTACAATAAGCGCCCAATAAATATTTGTTGAATGAATGAATCTATAAACTTAGAACTTGATTGCACCTTAGGTTGGCTCTGGAAGATTAGTTTGATTCCATCCAAAGGAAACTTAAAATCCATAATTTAATCAAAATCTTAAGCTGGCTTTGCTGTGAAAGACAAAAAATTAACACAATTTTGAAAACCTATTTTTGGTTAGCCCAACACAAAGTTAAAGTAGATGTGCTTGTCAATGCACTGGAGTTGAGACATCCTCTGTACTTCTGGAGTTATTTTGGATAATATAATGGAAAATTAAGTCCTGTCTCTTCTGTTTACTTACTTGTACAACTATGAGAAAGTTATTTTGCTTCCTCAGAATTCTTTATCTGTAAAATGTAGATAATAGTATCTGCTTCCCTCACAGAAGTGATGAGAGGATCAAATAAGCTAATATCTGTGAAAGAACTCTGTAAATTATAAAGTGCAATATAAAAGTAAGGCATTATTGGGGGCTGGCCCCGTGGCCGAGTGGTTAAGTTCGCGCGCTCCGCTGCAGGCGGCCCAGTGTGTCGTTGGTTCGAATCCTGGGTGCGGACATGACACTGCTCCACAAACCACGCTGAGGCAGCGTCCCACATGCCACAACTAGAAGGACCCGCAAAGAAGAATATACAACTATGTACTGGGGGACTTTGGGGAGAAAAAGGAAAAAATAAAATCTTAAAAAAAAAAAAGTAAGGCATTATTGACAAGGAGGCTTTAGAAGTAGGTCAGTCTGGTGTGAAACGGAAATGGTGTGAAGGTGACTCAAATCAAGTTGCAGATGAAATCTGAGGTCAAATGCATGAGGAATTAACTAGACTTTTAAATTAATTTGGGCCTTAAGTTTACTATGCAGGTGAGTGAATTGTGCAATATCAACAGATATATGAAAAATCCCTTTATAACTAGTCTTACTTCTCTTTGTACTCACCATTAAAACTCAGCTGCCATTAGATGGATCAATAAAGTAAACTAAAAAAAGATATTCAGGGACTGATGCAGGATTGTCAATATAAAGACATCAATAATACTACTATAAGTTGCCATTATTTCACAAGAAATGATTTTTGACACCAAAAAGCTAGAAGACCACAATCTCAGAATGAAGAACAGTCCTTCTAAGAAAAGACAGTTGGTGACCCTACACCAACAGTGATAAATGGATGGAAAGATATCGCTCAATACACGTTGTCCTTGTTTATCTCATAACATTAAGAACCAAGTAAAGCTTCTCTAGAGGCCAGCAAAGGTACTTGCACTGTCATTTGAGAACCACTGGAAGATAAACAATACGGCTGCTTTCAAAACTTGAGGTTTGGGGTTTCCATTACTTTGTTCATCTATATTTCACCAACGAATCCCAGCAACAATTTGATCTTGATAACCTTGGCTATCACAATAACACTTCTTCATTTGCCCTCGTTTTTGTCAGTAGAGAAACCCTACCTTTCCTTTGTAGCATTTTGCAATCTTCTCCTGTAGTTCAGAGAGCTTTTGATTCCACATCGAAGCTCTTTCCTCAAGGAGGAAAAAAGACCTATACCGCTATTCCTACATGAACTTTCAATGCATTAAGACAAATTTTAAATAAAAGTAGGACATCTGGTTATTTTGAAGGAAGAATGTCTTAGTTGTTCTTTAACATACAGCATTATTGGAAGATACGTATTCAAACAATGCTTATTTATAAGATTTATTAAGTTATCTTATACCGTCAAGTCATCGACAAAAACCTGAAAGCCACTAACTTCTATGGTACCTTCACTTACACTTGGAACATGAAATACATCAGTGAAGAAAAGGGTAGTTGATTTGAGAAGTTCTTAAATAGACTTTTAAAAGATTTTATTAGCTTTTTAAAAATTCTAGGTATAATTTACATATGATAAAATGCACAATTTTTGAGATATTCAATCTGATGAATTTTGACAATCGTATATATCCATGTAACAACCGCCCAGAACAAGACAGAGAACATTCTATCACTCTAGAACCTTGCTTTGTACTATTCTCCAGTCACCCCTCAATCCCTGTCAGAGACAACTGTTTTTTATTTCTAACACCAACTAATAGATTAGTTTTTCCTATTCATATAAATAAAATCATACAGTATATATCCTTTTGTATTGGGTTGCTTTCTCTCCACATAACGTTTATGAGATTTATCCACGTTGTTGGAGGTTTCAGTAGTTCACTCAATTTTGTTGTTTGTAAAATAATTTATCAAAAAAAGAAAATTTATCTATTCCCTTGTTGATGGAGAAGCTATAAAGAACTCATATTAATCAATAACAAAATGACAAACGACCCATACTATTACTACTATGAAATTCTTGTGACTGTCTGTTTTTAACATGTATTTTTATTTCTGTTGGGTAAATACCTAGGAGTAGGATTGCTAGGTCACTGGGTAGATGCCTGGAACTTTATAAGAAATGCCAGACAGTTCTACAATGTGGTTGTACGCTTTCACACTTCACCAGCAATACACGAGAATTCCACTTGCTCCACAACCTGTGGTATTGTCAGTCTTTGTGATTTCAACTCTTCCAGTGGATATGAAGCAGTATTTCATTGTGGTTTTAATTTGCATTTCCCTGATGTCTACCGATGGTGAGCACCCTTTCATACACTCATTGGCTAATTGTATATCTTGTCTTGTGAAGTCTCCAAGTCATTTGCTATTTTGTTAATCAGGTTGTCTTTTTGTTATTGATTTGTCAGAGTCATTTGTACTTTCTGGATTTGAGACCTTTATCAGATATATGATTTGAGGTTAGCTTTTCCCAAATGTGATTTGCCCTTTCATTTTCTTAATAGTGTTGTTAGATGAGCATAACTTTTTAATTTGATGAACTGCAAGATCTGACTGATATTCACCAGGGACTTCTCTAGTCTCAATTTCCAGCCATGGGGCATATTAGTCTAATTGCATTGTTTTGGATAACATCCAGGTAGGCACAAAGGAGGATCAGGGATAGTTACATGAGCATTTTTAAAGTCCTTCTGGACTAGATAAATTTTGTTGTCATTATTTGACCACAAGTCATCCTTCATTGAGTGTTCCATTACTCAATGACCCTTTTCCAACTTGTCTAGTTTCATAACCATCCATGTCTACTACATTGCCATAGGTCTGATGCTACAAGACCTTTCATTGCTATATATTTCAAATCAATGGGCAGGAATTCCTATTTAATAATAAAAAATTGATAGAACCTGTAATGATGCTGACTCAAAAAAGCTCCTTCTGACTTTCTCCAAAAAGATTGAGATAGAGAAGCCAAAAAACAGAATTGTGCCAATGGTACAGTTTTAACACAAAAGAGCTAAGTCAAAATACATTATCAAGGTCAGTCCCAAATCCATTCTGAACTACAAAACTCCCCCTGGGCTCCTAAAACAAAGACAGGTGGCTATTAGACACTCAGCGCTTGAATGAATGAAGCAACTCTACAATTCCATGGGAAAATGGAGAAACAGCAGAAAAGAAAACGTCAACCAAATGGGAAACGAGGTTTCTTACTGTTCCCTGCAAGCTCGGGCAGCTGTGGTCCAGGTGCCTTTCGGCTCTGTGATCAAGGAGTGGCAGTAGCCCGAGTGATGGTGCCACCCAGCTGGGCAGGATTTGGCTTCCACCCCCTGAAAAATAGTTGTCTGTGTTCACATCATAATGGTCATTACAATCTAGAGCCTGTCCTCAGCATAAAGAGTCCTATGAGTCCCCTAACATGAATGGTTTTGTCACCACAAAGGAGGTCAGCCCTAGTCCCAATTCTCCATCTTGAGAAGTGCAATGACTTCTTCCAGAAACCACTACTACAGTTGGCAATGTTTCAATTTTACACCTTTGACATTACGATAATTAAACAAAATAAGTAAACATCTTCTTAAATTGTATTGCTATAACTAATGTATTTTGAGATTTTGAAAACAGCGCATGGGCCATTTTTTCGTCTTTACCTTCAAAGTGTAACAAGGGCAGGCAGATGTAGCACAACTTGCCAGATCATTCCTTCCCTACTAGCTTATCACAGGGCACACAGCAAGTAAAGGTACTCGGCTGCTGAGCCTGGGTCCCACCTTAGTTTGGGAGCTCCATGCTTTCCAGGCAACCCCATCGCACTTGTACAGCTTTTGGAGGCTTTCTTCAAAGTGGAAGAGTCCCTCTAATTCCAGTGTGCAGTTCTTTGGAAATGAGGGCAACTGGTCCTATGGGAAGAAAAGGCAATTTAGATTTGACTTAACGTAAGTTGATCACACACCTCCTTCAGGTCTTCATTTGTTGGGTAGCACATGTGTTGAGTAAACTATCCCCAAGCTACAAGGCTGTTTGTGGCCCAGCAAACAGCTTGTTGCAAGGTGAATGGGAAGTAAAAAGATTTTCATACCTGTCTGGGGAAGTGTGAGTCAGTTGTGGATTCCACCTTATCTGCTTGAGGTAGTTCTGCCACTTTGACTGTCTTTTGTGGCTGACTAATAATGGAGACTTTGGCCTTCCTCCTGTGAGTTGGGGAACTGTCGTCCTCCAGTTTCAGCGACACTATTCCATGATACTTTAGGAAATCAACAAACAACAATAAAGAAAAAACAAACACCAAGATAGCAAACAAAAATATTTGTTGTAAAAATGAGCAATTCAAAAATTGAATCAAAGCAAAAAGATATAAAGGTTTTTTTCCTGGTCACCCAAGCCTCTAAAACAAATTTCATAACAAGCTTTTAAGAGAAATACATAAATACAAAAGATAAAAAATAGTTTCACTAAATATTTTGCATCCATAAATACAAGAAATTTAGCAATGCTTTCAGACCATGCTTACATGATAGATGATGTCTGTTCCATTTCTATAAACAGAGGATGGATGGACCTGAAATCAACAGAGAACAAAATTGGAACAAAATTGCATTGAATAATAATTAGCAATAGATTAAAACCCTTCCAGTAAGATCTTGTTAATGTCTGAAAAATTTTTAAACATTTGTTTCTTAAGATTTTCCATGTCAAAAATCACTGGAATTTTAAAAACCACTAGACCTAATCAAAACTTATTAATGTTGGTTCATACCTTCATAGTCCCAGTTAGGGAGAAAACACATCCTTATTTTGTTGGTACATTTATAGGACACAGAGGTCCAAGAAAACATACACATACACACACCCCCATGAGCATGTGCCTGGTTGGAATGGCGTGCTAATAAGGTCAATGCCATGGTTTCTACACCCAAGTAGATCACTTAATTTCATTCTATGCCAAGGTCACTGGTCATTCCCTATCTGTCTTGATCACAAAAGGAACCAGAGCAGAAATCATCTGGATGAGTCACTATATCTAACATCTCAGTTAATACAATTACTGAGGTGGGGCAGCATTATGATATTTCTATACAAAAGGCATTGCATGATTCTGCAAGGAACCATGGCCCTCACTATGAGAATCAAAACAGCTTCTTCAATGTTCCAGAATACTTACTAGTACCTTTAATTCTTTTAATATGTACTCCTTCCACACACCAAATGCCTGAAAGTCCCCATCCTTACTGTTTTGCCATTCCCGCGGGTCCTAAGCTTCATTGTGGGAGGATTCGTGGAATCAAAGCCCTGCAGGGTGTCTCCCCTGGTGACTGCTAGCTGCTTGGAAGATGGCAGGCGTCTTCTTTCCAGATGAGAGGAACCAGAATTGGTGAGTGAGGAAGACTCTGGGGACAGCGGGCGCCAACTGCCCTTCTCCCATGCGCTGTGTTTGTTTGGGTTGAAGGAATATGAAGGATGACATCGTCCTGGAGGCGTGCAAGATGGCAGGTCAGTTCATTTCATACAAACAGATAAGTGATCACATCGACACAGCCCCTGGAGCAGCTTGTCACTAAACTTAGATGGATGGTCTTCCCACCAGATGTTGCCTTTTTACCATTTGCCAGGAACTCCTTTACTCTTCATCAGTTTCCATCCAGGAAAGCTGTGCCCTTCTGCACATCTACAGGGTGATTATAAAGTCATGAAATTTATTTCACAAGCCACCAGTGAAAATCATGGCCATGATTTTACAATCATACCGTCTACGTGGGAAACAGCCTCACTTCCCTTCATGTTGTAGTGCTCCTCAATATATCAGGTTTATTCACTAATCTAGCATCATTCTACAGACACTTCAAAGAGTTCATCCGTTCATCCTTTCCCCAATCTCAGAGAGGTAGAAACTGGAATTGTTTGAAGATGTCAGTGAAATCAAGTAACAGTTATAAAAATTAGCCTTCAACTGTTACAGAACAAAGATCCAGTCAATCTTCATGGACCTACTTCTATTGGAAACATCGCCAATTAGTATGGAAAAAAATCTAAACCCAGAACGCTTGTCTGGATATTGTCATACCTCATGTGTAAAGTGTGTCCTTCAAGTATTTTACGTACTTAATGTGACCAGAAGATTCTACTGAAAACGACATGAATTTGGTGAGGAAATGTGGCAGAGGAGAGATATTGTGGAAATATAAAGGAAAGAGGATAGTGTTTATTTTTATTATAGGATGAGAAAGAGAAGAGGAGATAATAGATTTCAGGTAAGGAAAACACATGGACAAAAGGACATGACAGGTGTAAAATCAGGTGTATAAGCCTGAGCACAGTCACTGGACACTTGTCAAATGCTAAATAGACAACCAGAAGGCATTTGGCAGAAAAAAAATCAGAGCACCAAGGACTGTGGTCAATCTTTATTTTCTTTAGTTCACAGGTTGTTCTTGAGCATATCCTATCCAGGACCTATTTGGCTCTGCAATCCATGGTTATTCATTAATATTCTCCAGCTGCTCCTGAATCCCCGAGCCAGCTGCATCTTTCACATCTATTTTTCTCCAATTCCTTCCTCTTTTAAAAATGTCCTGGTCACACTACAGTGGGGGCTCAGATTTTAGGCATTAAGAGCTCTCTTTAACAGAGGAAGATAATTACAGCCCTACAAACTCTGGGGGAAAATAATTGTCGATAGATTCCCACCAACATTGTTTCCCCCTTGGTGAGAACAACAAACAGGCAGAGGAAAAAACTATGGCACTGACTTGTTGCTTTTCTCAAACGATAGTTCTTAGCAGGAGGAAAGCCACATGAAGCAGAAACCAGAATAAAGGGCCTACATCATGATGGAAGCAGCTTTCTTGACAAGAAATTAAGCATTTTGATTTGAAGGCGTTATCAAGCATGTTGGCTGTTGAAAGCAAGCAGCTACAGCGCCAGGACTGCTCCTGATTTCAAGATGAGGATCAAAAGAATACCTCCTTTTGAGTCCAAAATTTTCACTGCAGCTTTTGTCTTTGTGCCAAGAACTGCATTCACAGGGGAGTTCAGAATTACTTCAAAGACCTCATCATCTTCCTCTAATCCGTCATAGGTAATTGCTATATTCCACATCTTAGTTGACATTCCTACAAGAAGTAAACATTTTAATTACTCTTTAATTGCTATTTCAATCACCTAGGTGTCAGAGAAGTATATTAATTAACATGTCTAGAGCCAGACTGCAGTAGCCTGAGTGAGCTATTGTACTGCTACCAGCCCACTGACGTCGTGCTGTTCTCCCAAATAATATTAAAAGACCACATTTGCTCCTGGACAATGATGAATCCATATGAAGGCAAACACTGTAACAAAAAAAGTAAGCTGCATTTTGCAAGGAAGGGATGAACAAAAAAAACGGTTAGTACATGAGATCCAAGACTTAATTTTTTCCCAACCTGCCCCTTCACTTCTTAAGAATAAACAAGTACTGCAATCTTAAAATCTTAATAGTTTCAAAAATCTTAAGAGGTTGATGTAGACAGTTAAAACTGATTATTGGATGGTACTTCATGCTATTCATGGAACCCTTGAAATGATTGATTTCTAAAGACAGCTGCATCCTTCGGCTGCCCTGCTTCCTGAGATCCTTCTAGCCTGCAAATGCTTTTTCTGATGATGTAATACTCAGCAGTTTAATATCCTCCTAGACAGAATTTATGGGCTGGGGGTTCTAGAAGTAGATAGAGCCAATTTTTTTTCTCTTTCTGTCTGCCTCTGTTCATGGAGTTACAATCAAGCTTGGTCCACAGTAATTTTGTGAACCTGAAACAGAACAGTTTTGATGTTACATATCCCCAGCCATCCTGTCGCCACTAAGATGGTAGGCAAAGCAACCCCAGAAACATAAAATATTCAAGCTGGAAGAAACTTCCGAGATTGTCTAATCCCGATCAGTTTCCATGATGTGGATTACAGGACATTTCCCTGAGTTTATTTAGAAGAGAAAGTGGTGGCAGGAAGAAAAGAAAGTACTGTTTAGTGGAGAAAGAATGCTCAAGTTGAAGGGGAAAAAAGATGATAAACATAATTTAACCTTCTAGGGCAAAGTTCTGAAAACTTTACTCCTTCTCATTTACTCATTGGCTATTTGAGTGCTTTTGTTCCCATAAACCCCGCTATAAAAGCAGTTAAGCTTGTTTTTTTCTAGCCTTCTCTTCTGAAAATCTGGATTCTTTTTCTCCTTGTGGATTCTTTGCTACAGATTTATGCCTCTCAATTTTGCCATCTATATGATGGCCTCCTTGAAAGGATGCTGCATATAGATTTCATGATCTAATCAAAGTCTCATTGATTCCCAACAGAATCCAGTGGAAATATGAAACTGTTCACTATCCTGCTCTTGGTTGCACTTAAAAAATTATTTGAAAAGTATTTGAAAAAATTAATTATTTGAAATAATCTTTTAAAAAACTAGGCTGACAGCTAATTTGTTAAGCTTTCACTATAAATTGAGTTCTCAAATCAATTACTTTCATAGTCCTTGCAAAAACAGAAGTTGAAGCATCTAATATAAAATACTATATAATTCCCATCTCATTGATGGATGAATCAATCCATTAAAACTTATATTCTGTATCTATTATGTACTTCCCTTTGCTTTAGATGCTATGGAGAATACCAGACATGTAACACAAGCAAGCCCTGATATAAAGGAATTTAAAACCTCTTTGAAGAGACAAGATGTCAGCACCAGAAAAGTCAATTATTCAAGGCCATGTATAATTAGTTGCCCAAAGATATAGAATAGATGGTAAATACTATATGTGGGCTCCAGAGTTGGAAGGGTTTGGAGGGAGGAAATGGGAAAACAACATGAGCAAAGGCCTGGAGATAGCGAAGCAGACGACTTGACCAAGGAAGGCCGAACAGATTAGCTCGCTGGAATAGAGGTCACCGACAGGAAGTGGTAAGGCTGCATTGGCAGTGTGCAGTCAGATGGCAGAAAGGCCTGGATACTCGGTGGCTGGATTCAGACTTTAAACCATAGGCAACAGGGAAGGCTCTTGAAAATGGATTTCTGAGAAAAATGGAACTGAACATGTGATGTGGGAAGATTGAGAGGCAAAGGCAGAGAGGCTAGAAGTTGGGAGACCACATAGGAAGCTGATATAATAAAAGTGGCAAGAAGAGATAAGAGGGTAGACAATGAAGAAAGCATATGAATACTCAGATTTTTAATAATCAGAGAACTCTTTTGACTTTCAAAGCCCATAACATTAAGCATTATTCAAATAAAAATCCAATACAGAAAAATATTTCCAAGTCCCAACCAATTGCTCCCTCATTTTAAGAATCATTTTTTAAAAATTATAGTACCCCTTCCTTCCTGCAAAAAAACCTTAAAGTTTTTGTCAGACCTTGTGGAGTAGAACCAGATGGTTAGAGAAAATCTATTCCAAGTTTCACTTAAATGCTTCTGATTTGTTTGCCTGCATTTCAGCTTTGTTTCTATGCCTACCAGGTGTGCACATATGACCAACTTTTTTAGGTTAATGAGATTGGAAGTAAGAACTCTTTTGGTTTCTCTTTTTCCTTCCTCTCCCACTTTCAAGGTGCAAAGTATTTGTTAAATCACTGAGATTATAAGCGATTTCAGAAGGCTGGAACTGCCCCCCTGTTCCCATTAAAAAAAGGTGCTGAAGAGGAGAGAGAAGGTGTCATTTTATGCAGACATACCCCACTTTACGGAGTAGGTTAATTCCTGGATATTTTCCTGCAAAGCTATTTTGCTATTGAAAGACATTTTCTCAATGTTTTTTAGTGAATGTCACATTAGAGATCTGTTCCTTTTGAAAACATTTTGACTCTTAGGAATGACGAAGCCTCAATTAAGAATGCAGCAAATCTTTCAAGAACACACATTTAAAGGAAACACATTTAAAGGAAAACAATCATTTTCTTAAGGATATTTACACTTCAACTCAAGATTAGTCACCGTAGCTGAATGCAAAGCAGTCAGGGTTAGTTTTTGGTTTGGCGCAAAGTCTGCAAGACAAGCTTCCTTGAGTGGAGCTCACTAGACTGGAAAGCCTCTCAATTTCTCTCCAGCTTGCTCCCAAGAGTTCTCAAACCTTTTACTATCCCACTGTCTGTGATTTCTCACTCTCTGTTTCTTCACCAATCATGGAAGCTGCTATTTTTAAAGAAATGAACAGATTGCTTTGGGCAAAAGTGGAGGGTGTGGCAGGCGGACACCAAACCAAAAGAGGCGAGGAGTAACAATATGAGAGTAAATAAACATTTATAGGACCTGTGGGCTCGGGAACTTCAAAAGTTTCTAAAGTAAGACTTATGAAACCGTTTCTAGCTAACAAGTTCCATGTAGCGCAGTGAGAAAGAACCACTTGCCCCCATCTACAGAAGCCAGGGAAAGAAGGCGCTTTAGGTTCAACTCCCCAAAAGTGTCACCTGCAGGCCCCTTCTTCTTCTTCTACCTGCTCAGAATACCACCTCCCCTGGGAAGTCTTCTAGGATTTTTCCTTAGCCAGAACAATGGCTCATCCTCTGAGTCCCAAAGCACTAGTAATTGTTTTCACGTCTGTATTTCTGACACAATAGACCATCCTTGAGGGCAGGCACTACACTTTGATGTTGCCTTTCGCACCTAGAAATTTTTTCCCACAAATTTAAAACAAAATATGTGCTATCTAATTAAATCATAATTTCCCCTGGAATCTCCTCATATCAACTTATTCCAAGAGAGATCATTTAGAAATGCCCTTTAGGAATCCACGTGAATATAACATTCCGAAAATTCCCATAAAAATATAAGGCAATTAAATTATTTCAGCTTTGGGTCAGGCCCTTAAATAATTTTTTAAATGGCATTATTTTTTCTGGATTTCTTGGATGTTTGCTTTGGTATTTGTTATTTGTTATGATCTTTCTTCTCATTTTAAACAAATATTCACCGGTAATGAAACGCGAGGGGCAAAACCTCAAGTCCAAACAGATCTCTCTTGCAGTGGGGTGATATGGGTCCCCGAGGAGTTTCTAGGTGGCTGAAGTTGCGTGATATTCTGCCTTCTCCACAATCTCCAGACTTTCTCACAAAAACATGAAACGAACTGTAGACACAAAACGTACCTGGGTCAAACTGAATCAGTTTAGATGAAGTCAGGGTAAAATCTTTCCCAACTGTAGCTGACACTTGGTTGACCTTAGAGGGGAAAAAAAAAGTCTTTTTTTAATAAAATAAATATTCTATAATAGAGAAACATGTAGTCTAGTCTCATACTAGACTAAACTCATGCTCTTAAATCTGTTTTTAACATAAAGGTTTTTTTTTATTATAGTAAACCATTTTAGATCCAGCCTATATGGGTCTTTCTTACAGATAATGTTTTTCTAGACTAATACCAATAAAAGTAAAAGTAAAGCTTTTTTTTTTGGCTTCTCCTTTATAAATGCTTCAGTTATTGGAGAAAGTAACATGAATTTTAAACAATATTTTTCTCTTTGTTGTAAGTATCATTTATCTCATTGCCTTCCTTCTACCCCAACCTGGTTTTAAGATGGTGCCTGAGAGGAAAGGGAGGGGGAGGTGGGGGAGGAGTGGGAGGAGAAGCAAGGCAGGCGCTCCTGACAACCTGAGGGATGATCTGTCAGGCAGCTGTGAGTTATCCTGAGAGCTCCACAGCACTGAAAACCTTTAGACAAGATGAACTAAAACAAGCCTGGTCCATTTTCCCGTGTGGATGAAACCATCCCTCTTCACAGAAATGAATGAGAGCTTTGTGGGGATGAGAGACCTGGTGAACAGCCCCACAAAGGCAATCCACAGCCAGAACCAAGGACTTTAGGGGCTCCATCAAGTAAGTTGTAAAAAAAAGAAAAGAAAAGAAAAGAAAAGAAAAGAAAAAATCCACTCTAAAGAGACTATTGACTGATCCCCAGTCCCCCACCCCCACGGCTAAAAGCCAGAGGTGATTTAAGGGCTCTGAAATCAAGGCCTTAACTTCCCCTAGAAGGAGCCTAAATATATGGTAAGAATAGGTAAGAATTGGGTGGTCTGGGAAAGAGGTTGTTGAATGAGAACCCTGTGTAAGCACAGTAGGCAGTTGGTACCTAGCACATTTCTTTAAGACATCTAAGATGGTCAGGAAAGTGGGTTAGTATATTTCTTCACTTTCATACAAAGGAAGTGTATTTCTAATCAAAGGCCCTAACGTCTGTGGATGGGTCTGCAGTGGAGACATTTTGCTGAAGAAGGGTATTAGCTCCCAAGATCCCAGTTGCTCTTTGTCTACAATGCCAAGGCTCCTCCTGAACAGCCTTTCATTGTGAAAAGGAAGCCCATTGTACACCTGTATCCACCATATGCTGTAAGGTACATTTCTCCGCATGGTTCTTGCATGTGCAATTACCTAGTATTTACCACCACTGAGTTTACAGAATCTTATGGGTTTACAGAAAAGGAATGGTCTGAGGCAAGGTGGTTGGAGAAATCGGTCCGGCGAAGGTGCGTGATTCAAACCAGGGCAAGCCACAGAGGTAAAAGTACTCTCTTGTTCTTGCTCCCAGTCAAGCAGCCAATAAACTCTGGAATAAAGCAGCAAAGGGTACTGTGGGGAGAGTCGTCCCTGCAGGACTCAGGGCTGTTTGATGAAGGGCTGCACACTCAGCTGGCAGGTTCACAGTGTGCAGTCAGCTTAAGTAGAAAAAAGGTTCCATGTCACACCACGTATGTTCTTTCTCCCTGGCAAGGTGAATGGTAGTGTGGCCCAAAATTCCAGACTCGGGCATATGGTGCTTCCTATGGAGGAACAGATGATTACTGGAAAACCATCCAGGCAGATTCTTTCTTTTTCCATAAACAATCTGCCAGAAAATTATAGAGTGTATCAAGTTGTCTGATGTTTTAATAACAATAAAGCACCCACAGATCTGGGGAAAAGAGCCTATCCCTGCTCACTGGAAACATAAATACTGAGTCTGGAGATGTTGGAATTTAGGTGCACAAGGTTCTGAGGGTGATTTGAATTTATTATTGTAATTGAGACTTAACTGAGATGCTATTTTTCCAGAAGCTAACATCAGTGCCCTTTTCATTAGACTGAGGAGGAAAGTCTTTAAGGCTCGTTCGCCATCATTAGTATGTAAAAGCTTTCCATGCTCTTGTTCTCTTGAAGTGCTATTGTGATAGCAACGCCTAAGAAATTCCGTCAGTTCTGGAAGCCATAGGTTGTGCTCCATGGTCTATGTCAGTGGAAAGCAACAGCAAGTTGACTGATCCAAAAGTGGTTACCGAATATTCCTTATATTTCAGGAAGCCTGTATTGATATACGCCCTCCTAATTTTGCATGACTTGGGTGACTCTTAGGATAGGTGTGTCCCCTGATTTTCCTCATCCACTGAGACCACAGGAAGTGATCCTAGTGCATAGTAAGAGAAAGCCATTTGGGGACTGAAATTTGCTCTGGGTACCTCACAGAATGTCTTGCATACAACCTTTCTTTCCAAAGCAGAGTTTGGCCCAAATTCACTAGGTTGGATACAATTCCCTGTGCAATCAAATTTCAAGACTTAATGACCAGATTTAAGAACTAAAAACGGGTTAGAAATATCATATCTGGGAGCTAATGAAGCCGGATAAAGGATGGAGGGACCAGGAGATTTTGTTCTTGGACTCTCCAGAACAGTTGGCTATTCCTGCAGTTTGAAGTTTCCTTGGTTACTCTGATTTTTTCTAAGAAAATAATCAAAGGCACCAACCAGCAACCTAACTTTTAGCTTGACCATTTACATTTTAGAGATATTACCTTCACACTCACAAAGGCTGAGTCCATGGAATATCCCCTTCTGGTAATTTCCAAGGGCAACATGCCCATGTTCTCACAGATCTCATATTCAGTCTGTGACCATTCAACATGAGACCACTTCAGTTCCAGACTGTGCGTGAAAGGAAAAGAAAAGAGAAAATCATAAGAAATGCAGAGTAAATGCCCAGAGGGACTCTCTGCTGGGGAAGAGACTGAACCACTGGTTCACATCACGATGACAGAGGTGCTTCACTGACCAGTGCTAAAAATTCCTTACACTTGTTTGGTATGTTTTAGTTCACAAATAACTTCCACTAACATTATCTCGTTTGAGGCTTACAACAGTGCCATGAGGTATACAGGGCAAGTATTAGAATTCCATTTTGCAAATGCAGAAACTAAGGTTAAAAGACTGTTGGAGGTCCCACAGTTATTAATGACAAAAGAGTGACTCAAACTTGAATGTTTTGAAAGGAAAGGAACCAGTTGTGAGGTTCAAGGAGACATTCACTTTTGGAAAGGACATTGATGTGAAATCTTCTCTCTGATCCCTTGGCTTTCTTCAACAGTGCAACAAGAACTGTTCCAGACACAGATCTTCTCTGAACTTGGGTTCAGTTTAATATCAAGTTATCTTTGAGGATGTGCCTGGGAATTAAAATGCATAAGTGTTTCATAACCATTATCTATTCCTTCTTCTGGGCCTATAAAAGGGCTGTGCTAATATGTAGCTTGGATGCAGCTATGCAACTGAATAAACCTGATAAATACAGGGTGGTCTTTTTTTCCCATCATATATTTAGTGAGCCCAGTATTTGATGGAAACTGTCTTCTTTAATTCTCATAATATGGAGAGGAACTTTTTTCTTTTTTTAGAAAAGAAAATGAGCCTAAGAGAAGTTAAATAACTAATTCAAAGGCAGAAGCTGTGACAAAGCTAATAGATAGCAGAGACGAAATTCCCAGCATAAACCTGAAGTCAAATGTTCCGTTCCTCCTTGACCATTCTTCTTCCCAAGTAAAGTTCTTCATGACTTTTGTTGTTTGAGCTCAAGCAGAGGAATACAGTTTTATCTTTACTCTGAAATATTTCCCTTTTGAGGTGAAAAAACTTCAAACGTTTCATCTAAACATTTCTCTCCAAACATGTTCTAATCTTTTTTACCCCCATAACCTTCAGCAAGATAAAAGACACAAGCAATCTTCACTACAATCATTGAACATACTTCCATTGCTTTTGCTTTTCTCATTTCCCCTTCATTCTGCACTTACAAAACCCTCAGTGGTTGCCTTACTGTATTCCTAAACTTCCAACTGGATTCAGGCTTTTTCTTCTAGAT
Organism: Equus asinus; assembly: GCF_041296235.1. Taxonomy (NCBI): domain Eukaryota; kingdom Metazoa; phylum Chordata; class Mammalia; order Perissodactyla; family Equidae; genus Equus; species Equus asinus. The sequence goes on from NC_091812.1 coordinate 47,465,342, forward strand.
TTTTACATTACTTTTTACAATTTTTTTTCCTTGAAGAACTAGAAATTCTGGGTGCCCCTGTGTGGAGCATGGAGTTCACAAATTTCACAGAGCTCTCCAGACTTTCCCAGGACCATTCATATTAGACGGTATGTTTATCCTCTAATAACCACTTTTTGTTCTTGCATCAATCACATGTCACAGTTACATTCTATAGATTAACTTCACTAGCAAAATAAACTCAATAGCACTGTTTCGTACTCTAAGGACCATGGGCCAGTGGGACAAGAGTAGTGTGGGAGCATGGAATTATTGCAGCAGTCCGTGAATCTATATGAACATAAATGTTTCTTCAATCAATAGACATGAAATTTATTGTTACAGGCATGCTGGGCTTCATAAAATTTTGACACGAAAACAAGATCCTTATGTTAAATAATATTGGGACCCTCATGGGTTTTTGATGCAACTGAATTGAAATCTGGCATGAAACAGATCAACAAATAAAGAAGTAAAAGACCATGCTTAAAGAATCACAAGATAACAAGCAACAAGGATATTATAAATGCCAATAGAAAATGCATGTTGTAAAGAATTCCTAAAGGATCCAGCTAAATGAGAAAGGAAAAAAAATCAGCAAGAATGATTGAAGGAAAAGACAGAAAGATGAAACAGGAAGGAAAGGAGAGTGGTGGGAATGAGTGAAATAGGTAAATATGGATGGATTTCAGCTAAGTCTCAGTAAGGTTCAATATCCAATCTTCTGAGAATCCATCCATTGCTAATGCTGACCATGACAAGCAAAAATCCATCACTGTCACTCTGCAGATCCAAGTGACCTCAAGGCCTAAGGCTAAATGCAATTTGATTTCTCATCTAGATCCATAAGGGGACCACACAGAGAGCTGTTCAGCTTCAAAGCATAAAGAGTCTCGGTGTTTGGGAAAGTGCGTGCATTTCCCTGATATACCATTTGAATGTCACGTAGTGCTTAGAGGTTAAGGTTGTCATTACACAATGTTCTATTTTATTTTCTTAAAACTATTTACTACAAAAAATAAAGATCTATTCAAATGCCATGAAATTTAAGGCAGGCTATATATTCTCCAGAAAAATATTCAAATCACAAAGCATTTCCATACCTACAGGATATATGCAACACATGTTTTGAATGTGTTTTTTGTTTTTTGCAGTGTTCTATTTGAGAAGATCTTTCTACACTGAGACTGTGGTTGCTTAAGTCCTTCACAAACAGCTGAAAGCAACATAAGCGATGTAGTCAATCCCTTGGGAACTCTCCCTGCAAGAAACCACACAGCTGTATGCTTGGCGTCATATAGATAACCACATGCAGGGGCCCATGAGAGAAATTTGGAAAGCTCTGGATGTGTAGGTGTCATGTAGACAAGGGTTGGTTCAAATCTTCACATCTTAGTGATCCCTCCCTTCTCCTAACATCATTGAGTCAGAAATGAAATTTACAGACACACTGCAAAACTCATGGCGATCATTTCAAGTCATTTAGCGGGAGGTGGGACCTCCTTCAGGGGTTTCTGAACCTTGACACTATTGACATTTGGGACCAGATAATTCTTTGCTGTGGGAGGCTGTCCTGTGCATTGTAAAGTGTTTAGCAGCACTTTTGGTTTCAACCTATCAGATACAATCATACCACTGCCCTCCAGTTACGACAATCAAAAACAGTTTTCAGACATTTCCAAATGTCCCTTGGGGGGAAACTCATCCTCAGTGGAGAAACACTTCCCTAAGCGGTTTTGGGGGAACTCGTGGCAATAGAAAATTTGATTTAATGTGCAAACTAAGTTTGGGGTTCCAACAACCACCGTTGTGAATGAAAGACGTAGGATGGAGCAGCGGCAATTAAACTGGATTAGAGGTCATCATGCTTCTGGTCCCACTGCCACTCACTAACTCGAAGTCAGGCACAAGAAAAGCTGTTTAAACACCCCATTTAAATTTGCAATCCATCCCCAAAGTCTAGCATCTGTGATCCCCCTTATCCTGACCAACTTTTTCATTTTCCAATGTATGTATCATGAATAATATACTGTTTCATTTACTTATATACTACATATGGCTTCAAGTAAGCAGGGGTCTTTGGTTCCCTGATGTATCCCCAAGTCCCTTGTAGAGAGACAAGGACATAGTAAGTGCTCAATGAATACTTGTTAAATGAGTGAATGAGTCTTATTTAGCCCACTGTTTCCCAAGCTAGTGGACCATGAAACTTTTTTTCTCCCCAGGCTTATTAACATCATATTTCATACAATTGGAAGAAATGCTAGGCTAGATGATCCTCATATGTTCTTTCTAGCCCTGACTTTCTAGCCCTGGATTCTTTGGCTATTACTAGACTTCATTAGAATAGAGAGAAAGATGGCATTGATAAAAGAGCATTCTACCATAAAGCATGACCTCTTAACACACATCTATTCTATTCCCTAAGCATGTGCATGGTTCCTAGCATTTGGCTACATCTAGAGACAGCTTTGATTGTCACAACTGGGAAGAGGGTGATACTGGTATCTAGTGGGTAGGGGCCAGGGATTCTGCTAAACATCCTGCAATGCACGGGACACCTACCCCACTCCACCCCACCCCCGACCCCCACCCCATGACAATTATCTGGCTCCAAATGTCAACAGTGTTGAGGTGGAGGCAAAAATATATACTTTCTGACATTTTATTTTGTGGCTACTTTATTCATTTATATAAACGAACAATGAACTGAAAGAAACATTGGGGATTAAAACTCTAGTTTTGGATTTGGGACATTAACTAGGTTAACAAAAGCACGTGACACAGGTCCTTGGCTGCTCTGTGCGTCAGTCCCCTCACTTCCCATTGCGTGAGAATGATGAGTCTGTACTTCAGAGAGTTAAATGGACCTTAATGAATAGTCTTTAAGTATTTTTGGCTTTTCAGTGAAAGTTTTTATAGAAGCTAAAATTGTGATTAAATTATTCTTATAACTAGATCGTCATTTATAATCAAGTAGCACATGACTTAAGGAAATTGAAATGTTAAAAATATTTTTCCAAGTATTCAGTTTAAGACCTATCAACTCAAAGGGAATGGCCTTAAGCTCCATAGTCTAATACTACAGACACCTGTGTTTTCGTTTTTGCCTTTCTCCTGTGATAATGGGGAAACAGTGTTTAGTTAGGAGGCAGCACAGAGAGTCCCCAAAACAAGTGCTTTGGAGTCAGACAAATCTTGCAACTACTTCTCGGTGTGCGATTATGGTCAGTTACTCAGTCTCTCTGGGCCTCAGTTTTCATTATCTTTAAAACGAGGAGAATTATATTCACATCAAATGATGAAAATTAAAATTTGTTAATAGCTATAAAGCGCCTGCACACAGTGGGTCCTTGATAAGTGCTATTTCCCTTCCCTTCCTCTGAGCTTCCTTAGATCTAGTCCGGAGATAAATATTTTTAACTTCTGGCTTGCAGGTAATGCAAAAGCTTTACCTAGCCAATAGTTTCAACCTCTTCCCCTACAAGGTGTTTCATAAAAGTTGCTCAAACGTTCCAAAGTTCGCTTGTCAGAAATTCGTTTCTTTTTTATTTCTTTTGTCTCTTCTCTTTTAAGGCTAAGAATGAATAATAGAATGGCTACAATGAGGGTAGCCAGAGGAAGGAGAAGAATCAGAGAGCTTGGAAGCATATGACAGCTGGAGAAGCTGCCGCTGAGTTACTAAGAACTGCAGTGGGGGTCAACTTTTCTTTTGAAGTTGACTTTTTTACACTGGGCACAAGAAACAGGTCAACATAGGAGATATGTTATGAAACTGCCCTGGTCAGAAGTTGGCTACATTCTGTGGTCTGCAAAGGTGTTTCTGATGAATGATGTGGGTCCTGTGTAACTTAGTTTGGGAGTTCTGGAGATCATCTTGCGATTCAAGCTGGACTGGAGAACAGACATGAGCTGATGAGTGAGTCATGCCAAGGCAGGGGCCCATCAGATGAGCACTCACTTTGAGGTCCGGTGGTCAGGGTTCACTTTTGGTTCTGCCACTCATTCTCTTAGTAACTTCTGGCCAATTACTGAAATGCTTTGAGCCTGATCTCCTTATCACCCTCAGAGGCTTGTATTTTGCAGATTAAATTAGACATTTGTTAAAAGCACCTAGCACAGTGCCTGAAATGTAGGCACTTAGCCAAATCTAAATCTTTATGCAAATTTCCATGGATTTCAGTGTTCTAAAATAGTTCCTATTCACAATAAAAAGTCTCCCAAATGTACTTCATGAACAACTTGTTCTGTGAGCTATTCTAGGGTGGGGTGGTGGTGGTTCTATAGTCTAATCAGGTTGTGATATACGACATCCTATATCCTCCTTTCAGAGATTCCCAATGCATACAAGCATCTCCACGGTTCCGGGATGCGATGCAGTTAAAGAGCATGCAAGCTAGCTAGCTAGCAATATAGCTTGATTAAATCAAGATTTCCTAACAGCTTTTCTAATGAAATATCTATTGACCCTTCAAGACTGATATTCTATAGAGATGCTGCCATAGCAAAAACTTACTAGCAATCAAGATTCTGGGACATTCCCACGGAACATGGGTTCTCGTTCTTTAAAATAGCCTCGGTTCTGCTCCAGATTGCACCCAACAGTCCCTTCAGCTTTATTACAGAAGGTTTTCACTCCTTCGGATATGTAGAATGTTAATACTATTATTAATATATTAGTCTATTAACTCTGTCTACGCCAAACAAGAACACAAAGTTACACAGCATTTAGCTTAATTATTAATAAGCACATTGATTGTCCACTTTGCAAATCATCACAGATTCAATTTCTAATTACAGATGGGCTTTAGCTGGCCCCCAAATGTTTCCAGAATACTTCTTCAAATAGTCAATCTTTGTACCCACATCAATGAGTGACAATAGTAATCACTACCACAAGTTACATTTGTCAAGGACTTTAAGTATACAAGATGCTTTTGTATATTTTTACCTCATTTGTTTCTCCAAACAAATCTTGGTCTTGCCCCCATTTGACAGATGACATAACTAAGGCTTCAATGATCACCTAGGTCAAGGGCAGAGCCGAAGCTCAAACCCTGTTCTTTGGCTCTAAATCCAGTGGTCTATTCTTTATCAGCTGTACCATAATTCTCAGTGTTTTTGATATGGGGTGCACCCTAATATTAAAACCTGTAATTTACATTTTGAAAAAACAACTAAAACTTGTGGTCCTTGAAGAGTAAGTACTTCTCCTTTCTTGCTGCCTGGGTGGTCAATGTCTGGAGAGAAAGAAGGGAGATAAGTCTGCTGCTGCTTTCGCTTTAGGCTAGTTTAGCACAGTTGTTAAGAGTAGGCAAGAAGTTCTTCAGTGCGGTAGGAAAACCGGGGACTCCAGAGCCGTCCTTCCTGGGCCTGAATCCTAGCTGCTTCACTATTCGCTGCAAGAGCCTGGAAAAGTCACTGCCTGTCTCCTTGTTTCAACTTCCTCATCTGTAAATTCTGGATTTGGACAGTACCTAACTCATTAAGTGATTGCAATGATTAAATAAAGAGCAATGAAATAGAGCAGAAAACAATTATATTGCACATGCTTGTGATTTATATTGTATATGCAACTAAGTTCTTGCCGCCTGTCTTGGGAAGACAACCCACTCTTCATAACATTATTTCTTACCAAAAAAATGTGCTTCTTGTTCCAAAAAAATCTACTTACAAATGAGGTCGGGGACAACTATACCATTTAAAAATTATAAAGATAAATGCTGAGTAATTTCTACCTCCCTCTGCCTACTCTAAAGAAAATAATGTATGTCAGAATCAAATCAAAATTATTTTTGGGGGCCAGCAGTGGCATAGTAGCTAAGTTCATGTACTCTGCTTCCGTGGCCCAGAGTTTGCAGGTTTGGATCCTGGGCGTGGGCCCACACACCACTTATCAAGCCATGCTGTGGCAGGCGTCCCACATGTAAAGCAGAGGAAAATGGGTATGGATGTTAGCTCAGGGCCAGTCTTCCTTGGCAAAAAAGAGGAGGATTGGCAGCAGATGTTAGCTCAGGGCTAATCTTCCTCAAGAAAAAAATTATTTTTGGACTAACCATTGGTAGGCATATTTTGCATCATTTTGTTCCATTGGTTCCGATCATTTCAAGCTGAATAAGATACACCTTCAGCACAGATACTTGAAAACTGATATCCAACAGAAGCTGGACACTATTTAAAACAGCCTCAATTAAGGTTATAAATTCTGTGATTCTCCGAAGAATTTGAGGATTATTTAAAAACATAAATCCTCTTCAAAAGCAACGTCCTTGGTAAGAACAAGGAATGAGAAGGGCATGTAAATGAAGCAAAATCAATCTGGTACCATCGCTGAGAAAAAAAATTCTCTATCGGCTAGGCTGTGTTGACATGTGGAGGACTAGCGGACAGCATTAGGCCAGGAGCAAGTCTGATCAATATTCTCATGTTTTTTAATTGAACTATTAAAAAGCAAGTAAAACCAACATGTTTTCGGAGCAGGATATTTTTTTTTAAATTTCTTGAGAATTGAACGATGTTTGTCTGAATTACAAGTTAATATATTTTCTATAGAGACTGTAATTCCGAAGAATCATTTCTCTTCAGCAAGAGGAGTTTAATGGATGGTGGTTATTCATTTTAGTTTTATAATCCCATGGTTATATTTTAACATCACAGGCCAGGTCTCCCTTGCTCACATCTACTTCCCAGCTTCTAGTACTCTGTACCTGGCATATAGCAGCCCCTCAATAAAAATCTGTGCCATACCTGGGCAGGTATTACACTTTATCAGGACAGTGGAGGTGGGGCCTCAGGAATGCATTTTGTTGAGAAAGACGCCAGTTTTTCTAACAATAACTACAGAGACCTCTGCTGGTGAGTCTTGGGACTACACTGGAGGATCGGAAAGAAAAAGCAAGAAGGAAGAGTGCAGAGGATTTCTCTGGTTTTCTTCCTTTGTCCATATTCTGTCATAAAAGGCTCATCAAGGGGCTGCACTCACTTATGGTGTGTAGTCTGACTAGGATATGGTGAATATGAAAACTAGGATAAATGAACAACTTTTCTTTGAGTTGACAGGGAAAGATATCAAATTTAAAAGAAAAGAAAAAACATAGCACGAGAACTGAACTATGTGAACCTTTCTGTGACCATCTGATAGCTGGTAAGTTATTCAAGGTCTACTTTCAAGAAAAGCCTAGATTAGGAACCCAGTGAGTGAAATTACTGTGGTCTGTTAATCTCGTTATTCTGAGGGTCATACACTTTATACAACTTCTAAGTGTCACTTAATACCTCCCCAAGTCTATTTTCCTCCTTACACTGTTTTCATCTCACCCATGATAGGTTTATTAACTTCTAAAGGCAGTCACAAGTAATCGTTTTGTTTCCTTTGTTTTTTGTAAGGGAAAGAGAAGATGTTTTGCTAACCCTTCTGACCCCCTCCTTCGTCCCGGCTCCAGAGATTTTCGAAGATGATGGTTTCTAACAGTCCTACAGTGACCTCTTGCTGCACGATTTGTACATGAGCCTGCAAGCTCAGGCCCGGATGCTACAAACTGTCAAAACAGAAACCTGTGTGTGTGTGGAAGCGTATGCATTGACATGCACAAAATGAATGGCCTAGCACGATACAACTTAACTTTTTCATGTTTCCATACTCTGTAAAGCTACTGGCTTTCACATTACCAAGCAGTAACAGAAAAATCCCTCTCCAAAATAAATTCCATGAGCTTCTGAAATGGTCTGTCATTTTATCCTCTTAGATTCTGTTTGAAAAAGAATATTTCACTTTCCTAATCAGATACATTCTGGACATCATATGCAAGACAATTGAACAAACATAATAATTTACATTTGAGGAGTGGCAGAGTTCCCGGTGGGGTCCATGATTTGAAATTCCATGACATCTGAATTTATTTCCAAAGATGGGTTTATGATGTAAAGAATGGTCTTACTGTTTAAGTCCTTTTGGCTAAATTTCTCTTGGATAAATTCACCTACAGAAAAGAAATAAATGAATTTCATGATTAACCAAACAAAATATTAAATAAGAGATGAAAAAATTACATGGCTATTTCATTTTAAACACAGCTTTAAAAACAGCCCAAGTGTATTTTTTAAAGAAATTAACATTATTGCAACTATCTTAAAACTCGAATTCAATGAACTTAAATTAGGCTTTAAAATTACTTTGTCTCAGAAGTATTGTGTTTTAAAGAAAATATAAAAATAGAGGAAGAAAGAATAGGAAGATACAGTAATAAAATCGATAATTCTGTGCCATCCTGTTTAGTGATATATTTTTATCACTGTCTTTGTAAAGCAGAAATAATACACAATCCAGAAAAACTAATATACCAAAAAATAAAACCAGAATTTTTAAAAATGAACTGACATCATTTAGAATTCACGATAGAAAAAAATGAGTCACAAATATGAATCTGGTTCTGACATGTGTGTTCCACTGAATATATTACAATCTGGCTGTTGAAAAGAAGTTGTAAACAATAAACATCTGTGTATCAGTATTTGGTTCTCCCACTCAAGATGAATTTAGGAAAGCTCATCTTCAAACCCTCTTTAGCACCGATATTGATTTATAAACGGCATCTACCAGTAAGCCCTGGGGAGTGTTTACCAAATGGGCCTGCACTTAATTAAATTACTCTCTAGCATTGCCAGCCACTGGATATTTTAAAATGAGCAATTACAAGGATTAAGGAAGGCAGTACCTGTTGTTGTGTTCTCCAGATGTCCATGTTGGGGGCCTCGTAAAATCTTAAAGATGATCTGATTGTCCTCGGTGTCAGGATCCGATGCCTTCAACACGTGGGAAGTGATGTAAATCCCATAACAGCCGTTTTTCAGGAGCCCCACTTGAGAAGGGGAATGCAAGTGTGTGATGTGCGGGGCTGTTTTGTCCAACTGGTCCACCTGGATCATTGATAATTACATACAATGTCACACAAAGCCTTCTCATCCCCATGTGACCAAGGGTCTTAATGGTTGGACAATGACAAATGCTCCCAAATTTCAGCTTCCTTATCTTCCTCATTTGTTAATTTCTGCTAAAGACTGTCTTGTTAAGAATAACCTCAGCAAATATCACAGTGCCTGGAACAGAGGCCAACTTTCCATTGTAACTTTGACCCAGCTTTATTTAGGAGTCCATTGTCTGACTCTTCATTAGGACATAGCTCCTTGAGGGCTGACACCATGTCTTTTTCCCCATCTATTCCCTGCACCTGGCACAGTGCCTGCACCAGAAGAAGCTCAAGGAATATTTGTTGAATTAATATATTAAAACTGACCCAAGAATTGTATTGCAAACTTAAGGTTAGCTCCACAGAAGGATTTCCCCGTCTTTCCAGTGTTCGTTGACTTACAGAAACAGACTTGTAAGAGTTTTTAAATACATAGAACATTTTCTCGGCATGTCTTTGTTCAAATGGCAAAAATGTTGAATAAAAACAAAAATACTTCAGTAAGAAAAAAGTGAAAAGTGATTATACAGACATGTGTGTATTTGTTTCATTGAGGATGAGAACTGGTAACCAACCAGGTGGACTGTGATGATGGCAAGTCGTCAATTTCTCATGAGTGACAGGAGGAGCCCAGGTTCAGCTACCAAGGGCTTCATTCAGGTCCATCTTGCAAACGACTGTTATAGGGTAGGGATGGAGCAGGTCTGGATGAATAGCACAATTCACCACTTACATTAAAAACAGGTACAAGAACACCGCCTTCATTCCTCTCACTCCTAAGACTTCATTCTTAACTTCATTTACCCAAAAAGGATACTACTGTAAATCTTAGTTCACCCTAGCAAAGAATTAGTGTCAATGATAAGACCATATGTATTTTTTGTATATGATGATATAATAAACTACTATGCACCTATTAAAAAGAATAAGACGTAGGATGAACCAATAATGAAAAATATCCACAACTTAGTGTTAACTGGTTAAAAAAAAAAGAAAGAAACAGCAAGTTGCATAAGAGGAGATGACTATACTGCCATTTTTGTTAAAAAAAAATACATATACATGTTCATACAGACAAAATTCTGGAAGTATTTGCACAAAGCTGTTCATTTCTCTTGGGGTGGGGGAAAATTACCACTCCTCCCTTGTGTATTTCTTTCTTTTGCTTTTTTTACAAAGATTGGCATCTGAGCTGACATCTGTTGCCAATCTTCCTTTTCTTTTTCCCCCCCAAAGTTCCCCAGTACACAGCTGCATATTCTAGTTGTAGGTCCTTCTGGCTCTGCTATGTGGGACACCACGTCAGCACGGCCTGACAAGTGGTGCTAGGTCAACGCCCAGGATCTGAACCAGTGAAAACCTGGGCCGCTGAAGTGGAACACACGAACTTAACCACTCAGCCACAGGGCCAGCCCTTGTGTATTTCTACATGGAATTCTGCAACAACCAAATACTTTTTTCCTCTCAAGTTGGCAAAGTTCTTTTTTATTAACAAAAATAATCATAAATCATGTTGGCTAATGTTTGGAGAAGCAGACATTTTTATATTTTGCTGCTAGGAGTGCAAATTAGTGAGAATTTTCTGGAGCAGAAATTGGCATATACATATATTAAAAACATGCGTATACTTTGATCCAAAACGTTCACTGGAGTATATCCTATAGAAATAATTAGATGTGCAGATAAACATATATATATGCATGTTCACTAAAATATAATTTATAGTAGCAATTAACAAAAAATTCCATAAAACAGAGAAGTCCAAGAAGGGATTTATAAACCGTCTCTACCTGAGACTGAGAACAATGAAGCCTTTAAAAGTTAGGTTTACAAGGAAGATCTAAAGACCGGAGGAAACTTCCATAACATAATGAAGAGTGGAGACAGGCAATCTACATGATAGTACATACAATATCATCCCAGTTTGTTATTGCACAGAATAAAAGAATGGAAGGAAGCCACCAATGACAACCATGGCCAGCCACGGTGGCCAGTAGGAGGGATGGTGAATGGCAGGAGAGGAAAGATAAAAATACTCCAAGCCATGTAAGAAATCCTCAAAGTTGATCAATAGATGAGTGTAGCTGGATTTTTTTTACGTTGTATTTTCCCTAAAAACAAAAGTGTTACAAAAGGAACAAATGCTTGTTGTGATCATTTGTTTTAAAAAAAACGTTAATATTTAAACTCTGGTTATGTGGTCCCCTCTGTGTCATGGGTCACACTTGTGCTAAAATGTCTCCTAGTCTTGCTAAACTTCCAGCTTCTTCAAAAGCAGTTCTTCTGACTCAGTATACTGGAAGCATTTTAAAATATTGGAGTACAAAATTTTTTTAAAAAAGGAAGGCTATATCCTTTGGATAACTTGTGTTGGATTTATTGAAAATCATCTCAGACACACCTAAAACACAGAAAGCTGTGATGCTGGTCCTTTCTGCCTCACTTCCAGCCCCGTCCCCTTTTAAGGAAGATTACAGGAATCATTGCAGCAAGATTGCAGTATGTTGGTCAGACAGACATAATTTCCTACGAAATGAATGTTGAATTAGTGCCTGCTGGTATCAGTGGCAGGCACCTGTGTTTTAGCTTGTTCAGTCTAGTATCTTTGCCCTTCGTTACCCAGATCGAGACGAGAAGAGCAGTGCACCCATGCTTGGGAGACTTACTTGGAGCAATCCATCACTCAGTGGTGGTCCACACCATATTGTCTTGCCAGAAAAAGCTCCTGTAGGCAAGAGACTAAAGGGCTCATCTTTCCTGCACGGCTGGCAGGGGTTAGTCACTTCCTAAACTGCTTGACCTCTCTGCTCAGAGAGACCAGGGAATTTGGGGGAGAAAGTTTAAGGCTTTCTTTGTCAGGTTTTTACACACAATGATTTTTTTTGGGGGGGGGGCAAGGAAAGCCTTGTGAACCTTTACACCTGTAATCAACATTTTCCTATCAGTAAATTCTACAACTTCCAAGGGATAACTCTCATACTACAACCAAGCTCTTTAAGTTGAAGATTGGTGTTGAGACAGACCTGATTTAAGTTCTGATACTTTCTCTAAACTCTACCCTCTTTCCCCTCTCTGCGCGGAAGTGTGGGAAGGAACTCTTATGCCTGTGCTTAGAATTGATAACTCCTACAAATTTGCAAGGAAAATGACCCAGAAAATCACCCCTGGTTGGACAGTACAATGACATTTCTCTACCTAGTATGGGGAGTCAGGAGTCAAGAAAAAAATTAGTAGACTGAAGAGTGGGATGGGGCTAATAACAATTAAAACATATAATAACAAAATGAAAACACAATAATGTTTACTATGTACAAAGTACTTCTTTCATACTGTGCCAATGACATCAACACCTTCTCTCTACTCCCAGTGCATCATAATTTCATTACATTTTCTGGACCTCCCTAGTGTCAAAGATTCATCCGGGACCCACTCTACGTATCATGACTCCCCACTTTTCTACTCAGATCCTACCTTAGAAAGAGACTGTAATGGTTAATTTTACATGTCAACTTAGCAGGGTTGCGATGCCCAGTTGTTTGGTCAAACATCAGGCCAGATGTTGCCATGAAGACATTTTTAAGATGTGATTAACATTTAAGTCAGTAGACATTGAGTAAAGCAGATTCTCCTCCATAACGTGGGTGGGCCTTATCTAGTCAGTTGAAGGCCTTAAGAGAAAAGACAGGTTCCTCGAAGAGGAAGGAATTTTGCCTCCAGACTGTTATTGGACTCAAGACTGTAACATCAACTCCTGCTGGAATTTATAACCTGCCGGCCTTCCCTGCAGACTTTGGACATGTCAGATCCCACAATTGTGTGAGCCAATTCCTAAACAATAAACCCGCCCCCCTCTCTGTGTATATATACACACACACATATATATGTGTACACACATACACACACACACACACACATATATATATATATACACACATGTGCCGCATAACCAGGTTTCAGTCAGTAATGGACCGCATATACAGTGATGGTCCCATCAAATTAGTACCCTACAGCCTAGGTGTGTAGTAGGCTGTACCATCTAGGTTTGTGTAAGTACACTTCACGATGTTTACACACTGACAAAATCACCCAATGACACATTCTCAGAACATATCCTCGTCGCTAAGTGACGCATGACTGTATACACATATTTAAATAAGTCCTATTGGTTCTGTCTCTCTGGAGAACCCTGACTGATACAGAGACTAAACAGCAAGGGAAAATTATGATTATTTTACATAATCAGAACATATCTTGAAATAAGAGACAGATTTATATCTTTTCTGCGTTTGGGGGAAGCATGTAGAACAGGGTGAATTATTTCCAAGGAGAGTGGATTCAAGGCTTTGAGAGCCAGAACATACTTGATGTGTTTTGACTAAAAAAAGAAAAACACATTTTGCCCTCCAAGAATCATCGTAATAGTCAACACAAATGTGGCAGTGTGGTGCCATAGAAAGGACACAGAATTTGGGATCGGAAAGATGTGAGGTCTTTACATGTGCTTGAAAAAATTATTGAACTTCTGAGCTTCTGAACATCTATAAAATGGAGATCATAAAACCTACCTCATAGGATTTTCATCAGAATTAAATGAGATTTATGTAAAGTGGGTCTGAACTACAGTTAACACTCTAAAAATTGTAGCTGCTACAATTATTTTCCTCATCATTATTACATGTACAATATTGATGCTGCCTTGTAAGTATTCATACATTTAATTGAAAATTATTAAAATGCCAGTAGATGACATGGACCAATAAGCATCATCATAATAGCAATAGAGTTAGATAGTATAATAGAGTATAGTTAGATATTTTATTGTAGTTATAAGATATTGAATAACTAATATGCCAGTGTCTTGAGTACCGAAGATTATTTAATTCTCACTGCAGTGCTATAAGGTATGTTTTCCAAAGAAAGAAAACTAGAATCAGAGGAGTTAAAGAACTCTTCCAAGGTCACACAGCTAATAGATGGCAAAGTAGAAATGGCCCAGGTGTGCCTGACACCCAAGTCCCTGGTTTTGTTCCCTTCTGTACTACCACTGACTCCTACGGTCAGTCATTAGCCCATATGCAGGGACCACATCTGTTTTGTTCATATCAATATGCCTGGCGCCTTGCTTCGTGCCTGGCATGCTGTAGACATAGCATACCTATTTGAATGAAAGAGGGAGGGAAATAAGGAGATAGTTCTCCTTGTCGTTTTCTGCACATGCCTGGCAATGAACTGTGTATTTGTCATACTTGCCTGGATAGTGAATGAAACAGGTTCTTGCCACACTCTCCCATCCACCATGAAGCCTTGGTTTGTCCCATCTGTGGCCACAAACGTAAAGCGGTCAATCTGAGAGTCCCCTCCCAAGTGCCTGTAGGCCACATTCCCGCTGTCCACATCCTGCTGAGTGAAATTGTGTTGAAGCAGCACTGTCCCCCATAGGTAGAGCTGGCCATGTTGTGGGAGCTGGGCCAAAAGGAAGGTGAGGTTCTGCGCTGGAGTGTCAGGGTCAGTCAGCTGAAGGAGGTGAGGGGAAAGAAGACCTGTGGCCCCTTCGGCCAGTCTCAACCCCTTGTTCCTGGTCACCACGGGTAAGGCTCTGTCCACAGTCTCCAGTGTGATCTCAAACACCCCGGGCTTGGTCTGCAGCCCATTGCTGACCGTGAATCTGGCAAAGAGAGGCAAGGCAGCCTTCAGCATGGATTCTTGTGTCACCATCTACTGAAATGAAATGATAACAAGACACACCTTTACTAAAGGACATGTCGTGTTGAGACTCAAATGAAAACTCAAGGGTAGATCTTTCAGGAGAACGCAATTCTATCTGTGAAACAAGTCACTAGGTAATACACAAATTGACCAGTAAACACCCAAAAGTGCTCTCTCAACCACATTGATGGTAGACTCATGTGATGGAGCAGGCGAATTCTGCCAGTGGTATTTATCAGGCTTGTCAGTGCTTAGTATAGTTCCTTGCCCTAAATTGGAATTTCACATCCAATTAGACCCATGACATGAGTTTGAAGACTATACTTAATTTAGATATATTTATAATTTTGCAATTGTATTTTTTTGGTGGGCATTTAATAAGCTAAACATTGAAGACTGATCATTGGGGGCCAAACCAAGGGCTCAGTTTGGTCAATTCACTCTATTTATGTATTTCATGATAAATTTCCTAAGACCAGATCACAATACTGAGCCTTGTAGTAGTCCATAACATATCTCCTTTTCTGGGCCTCATTTTCACTCTTCTGTAAAGCGAAAGATGGACCAGATGGTCGCCAAGAACCATCCGACTCTAAAATATCATGTGATGCTCTAATCCCTTACATTTTCCTTATGCTTCTATATTGCCCCTTACAAGATATGTAGGAGTTACACTAGACATGGATTACTTCCCTGCCTTAAAGAAAATTAGAGCAAAAAGGGTCAGAAACATGGCGGGAGATCATATAGCAGGTAGGAGACACAGCTGGACTAGAACCCAGATCTTTTGACCCCACACATCCTGCTCTTGTAGTTTTTTAAAATAAATGCTGGTTTAGCAATCCACCAACAAAGAGTTGTGGTGCCTGGGCACCACTGCAGAACTGTAAAGAGAAAACTGAAATGATGCAAATTCAAGGTAAGCAGAATCTCTCACAATCATGGGTTTGTGCTACCGTAATTGCTTCTGATTATATTGATCACTGAATCACATTCCACCCACCACTGCCAATCTCCAAATAAAACCAGTTTAGGGGCAGGCCCGGTGGTGGAGCAGTTAAGTTTGCATGTTCCACTTTGGCAGCCCGGGGTTCACCGGTTCGGATCCCGGGTGCAGACATGGTACCCCTTGGCAAGCCATGCTGTGGTAGGCGTCCCACATATAAAGTAGAGGAAGATGGTCATGGATGTTAGCTCAGGGCCAGTCTTCCTCAGCAAAAAGAGGAGGATTAGCAGCAGACGTTAGCTCAGGGCTAATCATCCTCAAAAAAAAAATAATAATAGTTTAAATGACTTTTAGAACATTTCAATGTGTAATTTTTATTCCAAAGAGAATTGAGAGTATAATGAGATTAAGCAAACAAAATGCACTATTAAAATTCTAAAAGTTAGTAAATCACTACCATCAAATGAAATTGACAAATTCACTGTAGATCAAAGAAATGTACATCACAATTATCATGGCGTTATGTCTATTAGTTTTTCCCCATGTATGGCAGTAGCTTGAAATATTCATGGAGAAGAGATATACTCTTATATTCCACGGATGTAAAAATCTCTAAAAATGTTTTAGTGGAATATAGCATTAAATTATACAAGAATTTCCTTCTAGGCTCTTTTTTTTTAAGTAGAGAAGATATGGCGTTTATATTTATTTTACTAATCTGACAATTTGACTAACTAGTTCTTTATCCTTTGTAAAATACATCTTATCCTTCAGAGTTTGAAGGTTGATACTTTGCTTTTGAACATAAACCTGACACCAGGTTGTGTGAGTACGAGATGATCAGCCAGCCTGAGGCAAAGGACTCTGGGAAAAGAGCAGCCAGACCAAAGTAAAGGGAGGTGAGTTTGGCTAAGTACAGATTTTGCTTTGAAGGCTAAGGTATAATTTCTGAGCTTTCTAAGTATCTAATTGATAAGACTGCCTACAAGGAAAATATGATGTGATGCATAGTAAAAGGAATCTATGTTCAAAAAGTTAAAAGTACTAAAGTGAAATATTACAAATAAAACAAATTTTTGACATTTCACATACCTCAACTTGTAAAGAATATAACCTGGTTATTTTCTGCAGCATTATTTTTACAGTTTGAATAAGGACATTGAATTAACTTTAGAATTGTAGATTGAGCAACATTACATAGTTTCCTTAAAACAAAACAGTTTTCATTTTGTAAAGCTGAACTTTTGCTATTTTCTAAGCAATAGGGCAATTTCACTGTTGGCTCTTGCAGTCTTTGCAAAATTAGTCATTTTTTTTTTTTAAAAAAAGAAGCATACCCGGAAATATATCTGTACGTTCTTCCAACTTTTTATTTACTAGTCACCTTGACAATTTCAAAGGTCAAGTGATATGCATTTGTAGGTGCAAAAATCATGGTCTATTTCTCAGGGAAAGCTTTGCCTGGAATTGTGCCTTTATTCCATTGTTTTCCTGTTCCTTTTCATGTTTCCTTTCTGGTGCCTATCATCAGACCCATGATATAACAAGGGGAAGGTGAGGTGTTCCCTCACTGCATCCAATTTCTCCATTTTTTACTTAATCCCTCCAGATACACATTTCATGAGTTCCATTTTACCCTCTTTCACAAATAAAGTGGCTCTCTACTCCCTGCCAGATCACTAAACCAAAATGTGCTCTCGTGGAGAGTTTTAAATTGACCATTTATAGTTTAGCACAAATTTAAGCCAAAGGACAAATATTTTAGTATTAGCATTAATTGTGGAATTAAAGACATCATGCCCCGTTAAAAGCATGTCAAATATGAGCAGAGAAGGAAGGGGAAAGAAGGGCAGCGATGGGGATCAGGAACAAGGAGGTTCAGTGGGAGCTCCAGTGACGGTCAGGGGCTCAACCAGAGGCGGCCATCTTGTGTATCTGATTCCCACTTTCCCCTCTGGAGACTGAATTCTGAAAATGTCTGACCAGGTCCTCAAAGCTCAGTCTCAGGATGGCCGCATTTATATGCATGTGTGACCTGTGTGAGGACGCTGAAGTTGTCTCATGATCCAGGCTGTCCTTCTCAAACCCCTCCCTGCCTGATGATGGGGATCTGACCACGTTGGAAATCGGCAGCCTGCCATCAGACAGATGGGAATGAGGGCGAGCAGGCCAGGGACTATATAAGAGGAAGAAATATGTTTACTGAGGCCACTGTTCCCAGCTGGGACACCGAAGCAGCTGTCTGCACTGACCAAAAGCTAATAAGCCAGTGGCGAAAAGGATGCAATTTTTAAACATGACTGGATCAAACACATCATTCCACTTTCACAGGTAACCATGCAAACTACTCACAGGCAGAGAAACATTATCAGAGAGAGAGAGACAGGGTGAATGGTCATGGTTGGCTTCCCAGTCAAAATAAGCCTAGCAGAACAAGTGCACCAAGGTCAGTGCTGTTCACGTCCGCAAAGGTTGACCAGATGATCTTACAAATGCTCCCCCTCCCCCACAAAGCAACCCTCCAAATAGATTCTCCAGTTTTAAAATGACAGTGCCATTGCTATGATGGTATCCATTCCAAGGTTAAGGAGCTGGTGGTATCGCAGTAGCAGCTCCTTCTGTGGGTCCATTTTGGTTAATTTCACTTCTTATGCCCCCCTGAGAAGAGACACAGCCAAGATGACCACTGTTCTCATGAAATTTGGGGAATGACTCTCAGATTCGTCTGGGGTGCCTGCCTGGTCTGATTTCACCATTACACGGTGCTTTCAAGCTTTCTGCATTTCCTGGCAATAGAGTTGGCTGAAGAATCTGCCATCTGTCATGGCATTTAAAAGATAAAAATGGAATCATAAATAGAGCCAGTTCCTCAAAAAAAAAAAAAAGTCCAGCCGGCATGTCAAAATGGAGGACATTAGCATGTTCTTTTAGTACCCGGCTGCCAGCAGCTGAAGTCAGCTTGCTAATCACTTGGTGTCATCTGTCCTAGAATGCACTGCCAAATCTTTCTTCCAGGCCAGCAGCACCAAACAATGCAGGAGAAATTTATGATTCGCAAAATATTTTTGCAGAAGGTAAAATCTGACCATTAAACTCCCCCGCTTAATTAATGCTGCCATATCCTACATTAAAACGAGAAGGGGGAAAATCCTCTGCCACAGAATTTATCTCCTCCACCCAGCCAAATTCCTTGCCAGATTTAACAGCAAGCGACATAAATTTAGGTGATTAGATTGGTTGCATATATTTAATTTTTAAAAAGCACCATGATCACACTTTCATTAAAACAGGCTTTCAGCTTTGGTTTAGTGCCACTTGACAAACAACGCAGCAGTCCATGATTGGGTTAGCGAAACGACAAGATTAAAACTAGGGTCTTGGGTAGATGCTAGGCTCTTCCATCATCAATATGTAAAACTGCTGGCCGAACAGCAGAATGACACATTGAGGAGGTTCCTTCGCACAAGTGCATCTTCTCCGCAAATTTTTGGTACGATGAGGTATGATGGAAAGAACTCTCCCAAATGAGATCTCAGCCTAAATTCAGCTCTGATTCAGTTATGTCGGTTTAGGCAACTGTCTTTGCTTCTTGGAACCTCGGTTTTCTCGTGCACAAAATGGGAACAAACCATCTCTCTCAAGGTGGTGGTGTAAGGCTGAAAGGAAATGATTCACAAGAAAAGGGTCTAGTACACTGTCTGATGCATTGCAGGTGTTCAAGCAATATCAACTTTTTTACACGTAAGTGAAGGGATGGGACTAAATCAATACTTTCCAACCTGTGGTGTTTGTTTATTTTCCGCATCGACCTATTTTCTAATCTTGAGTCATTCAAACACCACCTTCCTAATTTCTGCCAAATTCTTGACCCACCTGTACTCTTATTACTTATTAAGTTGCTTTAGAGCAACCCACTCTTTGTTTTACCTAAATAAATGTCTCTAAAAGGAAACTTTCTAACTACTAAAATCTGAAATTTTTAACTACCAAAAACTTCATCACCATAAATACTGCAAAAATAAATACAAGAAAATGATGTTTTTCTTTCTAGCTAGATATTGTTGCCCAATGGCCTGGAACCTGAGGTCTGCACTCTCTTTGTTAAAAAGGGAGAACAGTTAATACTGAAGAGCTGTGGAGGACATATTGCGCCAGTCTGGGACTTCCTTGTTGAAACAATCAGAAGGATGGAGAGCACTAAGAGGGAGCAGTTTCTCAGTCCTGACTCCCTGTCGTTTATTGCCTTCTTCCCCCATCAGCCCATATTGCATCTTTGTATCACTGGTGGTACAAATCACTCACTTCAGAAAGTACAGCCACAGGCTTTGTGCTGAAAGAAAACCTTGCCCAGAAGCCCAGTGTGTAAAACAAACTCTCAAAAAATAAAATGCAACAAAGCTCTATCAGTAAATTGGAGTGAGGGCCCCATCTTCTGTCTCTGAGAGGCCCCGAGAGGGCTTCCGTAAATCCTCAAGGCTCCTCAGAACACACTTGGAACAACGGCCTGGACCAGGCCAGCAACTGCTAGTCCTGACTGCATCAGAATCACCTGGAGAGATTTTAAAACTACAGAACCTGGGCCTGAGACTGGACTTACCAAAGTTGCCTCTCTGGTGCGAGGTCCAAGAATTTATATTTTTATAAATCTCCCAGGGAACTCTCTTGAGGATCTAGAAATTTGGAAATTTCTAGGATGAATGATTTCTAAAATGCCTCTAGCATGACCCTATATGGATGTGAATTAGGAAACTTCTATAGTATCACCAATTCTCATATACAGAGATGCTGCTTTCTATTCGCAGCTCATCACTACCATCTGATTGATACCTAACCTTCATTTCTGAACGTCTTTACATGCTCATTCATTGGCTTCTCCAGCAGAGTCACTGGTTTCTCCAATACAGTCATTAGTGTCTTCAGCAGACTCTCCTGCGGGTGTTGACTGGGGGAAGTGGGAATGGACAAGAGGAAGAAAGTCTAGAAATGGGTACAAAATTAAAGCCCCAGAATCTCATATACATGCATTAAACCAAGAAGCACCCAGCCTCTGTTAGTGAACAGGGAAAGGAGAACAATCATTGCTCTTGTTTGTAATTTCTTTCCTCCTTCAAGATTACGCGTGGTATTGTAAAGATCAGAGGGAAAAGGGGGGCCAAAGAAGGAATATAATAAGTAATGATAACAACAACAGTAACTCTATAGTAGTAGTAATAATTGCAGCTAGTACTTATTTCATTCTTCCTATGTGCCACATAATGTTTTAAGTATTTTACATGCACAAGCTCCTTTGAACCTCCCAACACCCCTGTAAGGCAGGTACTATGAGCATCATTCCTTTTCACAGAACAGGAAACAGGATCACAAGAGGATGTGTGACAAGACGAAGGCCACAGTGTAGTGAGAAATGGAGGCAGTAATTGACCCAAGCCTGTGCCCCACCAACTACACTATTCCACTTCTGGAGCAAAAGAACCAGGGTGAGAAGGAATCCCCTCATCTCATGTTTTAGTCAAAGCCTAGTAACACTTATGCACTGAATCGGTTATTAAGATATTGATCACCCAAATGATTAGCTGTTTGTTAAGGACACTTGTCAAGAAAAAAGGAAGACATTAGTTCAAACTTCCCTGGATGTTTTTTTTGGTTTAAAAGTTGAACTATCCAAATCATCACTCTAAATACTAAAAAAGCAAGCAAAATCATCTTTACTAATATTTAAGCAGTGCTTATCATAACAGGCATATTGAATTTAGATAAATAAAATGTATGATCGAGAGTGGCATTTGAACACAGCTGTATCAGTACACTTGATAGTGTACGGGCACCACTGAATAATATGGGAATATGCTACATTTCCGTTATTTTATAGCGCTCTTTTGAAGGTTGTATTCTGGTAAAAACTATCCAGAAGGCCTGCTTGGATGGCCGATAAACCCATGCTCTCAGGGCCTCCTCCTTAATTTGTAAAACTCAGAGTCGGGTATGTACCACCGTTCCCTGAAGGCTAGTCCGAGATTTGTTGGTTCCCATCCCAGCCCCAGGGATCTGTGTCCTCTTAAGGACCTTGCATTCAGCCAGCTTTGAGAACTGCTAGACGATAGATTCTCCAGAGTTTCTCTTGCTTTATGTGACTGGAGACAGATTTCAGTATTTTAAATCACCGTCGACTTTCATTAATGTTGAATCTTTGCCTTTTCACCAGATTGTTATTCATTCTAATGATTTATTTGATACAGAATCTTTGAACAGGTGCACAGCCCCAATTATAACATTGTTTCTAAGGGGAAATATGATCCACTTTATGACAGCATGATTTATGATATAGTTACCGGAACACATTGTGTCAAAAGGCAGTGTCTGCTTATGCCAAATGTTTACTAATAAATACCTTTTCCGCAGATAGAAAAACATACTCAGAAAAAGAGGTAAATTACTTTTCCATGTCTCTCCCGAGCTGGGATCCTTAGGTCTTCCCACTTCTCCTCATGGAACAGCTTGCATTTAGATCTGCTTATGTGTTTATTTTAAAACAGCAAGCCCTAATTTCTTGCCTTGCCGCTGTCATTTTAATCGTGAACCCTCACCTTTCATACATCTAGGCAGTAGAAGAACAACGTAGCTACACCACAGCTGGAAAAGGACTCATTTTTTCCCCTTCTTTTGTCCTTCCAAGCATTAATCATGGGAAGGGCTTCTGAAAAATTTCCTTGGGGCTCACCTGAATGTGTCGCTGGAGACAGCTGCCTTGCTGTTGTGGACATAGCAGACTGTCCGTCCTGCTATGTCCATTTGGCTGAAGCTCGTAATGGGGACTCCGGGATGGCGGGCGTATTCGACCCGGCCATGTCGCGGTGGGGAGGTAATGACATACAGCAGTTCCTCAGGCTTGTCCGCTCCGTCCACAGCAAGGAGAGTGGCACTCGTCAACCAACCTCTGTCACCTTTAGACACCACAAGTGGTCTTGCAAGGATGACAATATCACCTACGTGGCAGAAGAGGTTGTCGTCAAGAATCACATTAAAAAAAATAAAATGTCCAAAGTAAAGGTAAAAACCAAAAGCCAAACTGTGCAGAAATCAAAACTAATATGACTGAGAAAGGTTTATAGAACTATGATTAAAAAAAGAATTAGACAAAAGACATGAGCAGATATTACACAGAAGGGGAAACATGTAGGGCCAATAAAGATACAAAAAGATGCTCAACTTATTAATAATCACGGAGATACAAATCAGGACCACAATAAGTTGCCATCTCACAGCCCTTTGGCAAAAATGTAGAAGTCTGATGATACTACATGTGGAAGAGAATGTAGATCAGGATGCTCTTGCATGGGATTCTGGTAGGAGGATAAATTGGTACACGATTTGGCATGATTTTGTAAAGAGCTGAGTATTCACATATGCCTGGACCCAGTGGTTCCGCTCCAGCTGTGTACTGGGGAGAAACACGTACCCTTGCACCCAGGAGAGATGTGCCAGAATGGTCTTCGCAGCACTGTTTGTAATTGAAAACACTGGCGACAACCCAAATGCCTTTCCAGAAAGTGAATGTATAAACAAACCATGCTCTATTCATACAACCAAACTTTGTACAGTAGCAAAATGAATGAACAACAGCTCCACACAACAGCACAGATGTAGCTTCTTACCATTTGTAAGTCCCAGAAAACTATAAACAAAAGTCGGAAAATTAACTCAAAATTCATTCGTTTGGTCATTCCGTCTGGAGGATGGGAAGGGCGTGCAAGTAGATGTTTGTTATTGTTAATATTCCAGTCCTTGAAGCGCATGGGGGTTGCACAGGTGTTTATTATGTATTTTAAAAAGAATGCTTTGGATGAGCCAAGTGGAAATGGGTCACACATGGACTAATGATGCAGTGTTTCACAAACTAAGGATTATAATTCACTTTTGCTCACCTGAGACTCATAAAAAAATTGATCATAACTAAAATATAAAGCTTATACTTTGTGCCAGGCACAGGGCTATGAGCTCTCACATCTTCACATCCACGCTATGAGGTGGGGTATCATGATATCTCCCAATTATAAATGAGGAAGCTAAGGTGTAGAGATGTTAACCAGCTTGTTAATGATTATATGGTTAATAAAAGCTGGAGCTGGCAATTGTACTCAGCCCATCTGACTCAAGAGCACAAACTCAAACACCATATTATTTGGCATCCTCTCTTTAATATATAGAGAGTTCTTATAAATCAACATGAAAAGGGTGAATATCCAAAAGAAAATATGCGTGAAGTAAACGCCAAGCCATTTCTTTTTTTTTCCTGCCCACCCCCCCGCCCCCGCAGGGAAAGATTCGCCCTGAGCTAACATAGGTTGCCAATTTTCCTCTTTTTTTTCTCCCCAAAGTCCCAGTACATGGTTGAATATCCTAGTTGTAAATCTTTCTAGTTCTATGTAAACCGCCACCACAGCATGGCAGCTGACAGACGAGTGGTGTGGTTCTGCGACCAGGAAACGAACTCAGGCCACTGAAATGGAGCACGGCAAACTTTAACCACTAGGCCATCAGGGCTGGCTCACCAAGCCATTTCTAAATTAAAAACACAAATAGTCAATAAAATTTTGGAAAGATATTCAGTCCCATGAATAAAAAAATGAAAACAAAATATCAAGGAGGTATAACTTTAGACCAGTGGTTCTCAATGAGGGGTGACTTTGCCCCCCTACCCAGGGGACATTTGGCAATGCCTGGAGACATTTTTGGTGGTCATAACTGGGAGTTTCTGCTAGCATCTAGTGATAGAGGCCAGAGATGTTGCTAAACGTCCTACAATGCACCAGAAAGTTCTCTGCAACACAGAATTACCCACCCCAAAATGTCAACAGTGTCAAGATTGGGAAACTCTGTTTTAGATGATAAATTTGGCCTTTTGGTGTACTATGCTTTCAACCCAAAATGCTATGCAACTTAAGTGCAACGTAGAATCAATGAGCATCAAAACCTGAGCCTCCGATGCTTGAGAGGAAGTCAAGATGAATACATCAAAGAAGTAAGGAGCAGGAACAGGGCTGGGGAAACAGAAATCACCCACAAGTGGTTTCAGCAGGAGCAGAAGATGGGTCCGGGCGAGGAAGAGCATCCGGGTTTTGCCTCACTGTAGTTTTTCAGCACTGTAATGGCATAGTAGGGATGGGGGACAACTCTTGATGGCGTCCTTCTAAACTTCTCTCAAAGATCGTATTATTTTAGCCACTGTGCAAATCAGAAGACACCACACAATTGGAAGGCCTAATGTTATTTACAATAACTCCCAAATGAAAAGAGTCCAAATGCTCGATATTAGGGATATGACTGAGTCTAGCAATTCAGTGTGGTTTTATTTAGAGATGAACATTTATGCTTATAAAGTTATGCCGCAACCTGAGAAAACTCAAGCTAAGTAAAAAGAAAAATAGGATACAACACTGTACGCATATAAAACACCATGATGTAAAAAGAAACAAAGGGAAGAAATTTAGAACTTCTGAAAATGTTAATAGGTTAGTGTATCTACTTGATGTAAGTGGTCACAAATCCTTTTGGAAAATAATCACATGTCAGAGTTAGCAAAGACCAGCCTCATTTCCTTTTCTTCCCGGGCACATCGCTAGAGTGTCTATTGCTTAGCTGACCTTAATGTGGCATGTGACAGTGATCCAGCCACCAGGATGTGCAGAATATAGGTACCCTACCTCCCAGCCCATGAAATCCTCTCATTTTCCTCCACATCTCACTTCTGGAGTGACTTCAAGGTCTCCAGACATAAAGGACCCTCTACTAAGAAAGAATTCCCAGATGGCTTTATGGAACTTCTAGAACTCTCCTCCACCCCCCAGGAGACACACTGTGCCAAGGTAACGAGAAGATAGTCTGCCCTAATCCATTAGTTGTCTGCCCTGATATATTACTTGTATGACATTTTGCCTAGACATATACATACGATGAGCAGAGCCCTACTTTTGCAGAGAGAAATAAACGTGTACACTAACATCTCAGTTATCTGCATTGCTTATTAGACATCAGGCAACACATTTTTCTGGTGCTAGACTGCCTGCCTTTATTTTATTATTATTATTTTTTTTTGAGGAAGATTAGCCCTGAGCTAACATCCACTGCCAATCCTCCTCTTTTTTTGCTGAGGAAGACTGGCCCTGAGCTAACATCCGTGCCCAACTTCCTCCACTTTATATGTGGGACACCTACCACAGCATGACTTGTCAAGCGTTGCATAGGTCTGCACCCGGGATCTGAACCAGCAAACCCCGAGCTGCTGAAGCGGAACATGCGAACGTAACTGCTGTGTCACCAGGGCAGCCAAGGAACACATTTTTATAACCAAGAAAGAAGCAAATAAATTATTATACAGCCCCAAATAAACAGCACAAAATAAATCAAGCTGACTTAAAATTTGTTTTAAAAAATTCAGGACAATTGTAACTTTACCACACACACAAAGTAAGATTTTTACTACACTGAAGCATCTAATTTAGCTCAAGCTTCCTGGCAGCCAAGGTGAAAAAAGGAAGCATTCAGTTAATCAAGCATGTACCGAGGATGAAAGATTATATTTGGTCCTGAGAATATATAGATAGTGGACTCTATAGATGAATGAGATATGATCCTTACTCTCCTCACATAAGCTCTAAGCAAAAGTATGGTGTAGTGACAGTTGGGCATCAAGGGCTTAGATTCTCCCTTGCTGAGCTTTCTTTTCAGGATGTTTTTCACTCTCCACCTTCCGTGATTTATATGCTGCTGTGTCCTATTATGAAAATGTCTGCTTAACTAATTCAAGAGAAGCTTATTATCTTATAGTGTTCTCCCTTGTCCCCAAAAAGTATGTATTGGCACTTCCCAAGTGAAAAGAGCAACAATTCCAAGCTTTTCAATGACAAAGCTCCTTTTTATTATTTTTTTATTTTAAAATGTGTTTGCTTTTATTTCCTTTGTTATTATTGTGTTGGAAATATTCTTCTTTTGAAACTCCATCATCAAGTAATAATTCACTTCTTAAAGATAAAACTAGAGTGATCACATAGATTTGGTAAAATTTTATATAAAGCAAAAACCCTGACAGTTAAAGCAGCCTGTGCAGCCATATGGTGGGAGAGGCTGGGTTTCCAACAGGCTTTGTGAAAGACGGAAAACAACAAATGGATTGGTCTGTCTCGTGAACCTCATAGATCCCAGGCAAAGCAGGAGAGGAGGCAAAGGATCAGATCATAAATGATGGAAGGGAAGAAGGGAAGGAGTGATGGCTGGAAGGATGGGAAGAAGGAAGAAAGGAAGGAAGGAAAGCAGGCTGACCTCTGAATGCTTACACCAGCTCACTTCTGGTGATAAAAGTTGATCCCAATAAATCTTGGTAGAAATGCTTTTACCTTTTCCCATATCGTTGATGATGATGTGACAGTCAAATGCAGGTGACCTGTTGTTGCCATCCCAGAGGGAGAAGGTGAAGCTGTCCTGGCTCTGGGAAGCCACTGCCCCGGTATGTGTGTATCTCAGCAAGTTCAGGTCCACTTCTTCCTGAGTGCAGTTCAGGCCAGGGTAGAGCGGGACCCAGTCCCTCCCTATCTGAAAGGCACCAGAATTAGTCAGCTGCCCATGGTTTGGATTTTTCTCCCTATGCTGTGTTAGTGGATATTTTCCATATCACCTGAAAACTTCCAATATAAATGATATTTTAGGGGAACTCCAGATTCGATTTTTTTGCCATTTTACCTTATTTTTTCCTTTCAAAGAAATAGATTGAAACAAGATAAGACCTTGGGTGGGAAAAAAAGCTAGCTTCAACCAAAGGAGGTTTGACAGTCATGTAGCAATTCAACAGCAGTGCTATTCCAAAGTATTTATCATAAGCAATCATAGCTGATTAAATATTCCAATTAATGAGAGCAGGTGTGTAATCGAGCTGCTGGAATTGATTCTTTAAAAATTAAATGTGTTTCATTTGGAGGTTTCTTTTTTTTCTTTCATATCGTTGTACAACTAATCAAACCTAATTTTTTCAAACATGTTTGTCACGGGGCTTATGGGAAGTAGATAAAATAAAAATAGAAGGAATGTATTTATTCTCCATACATTTTCCAGCCTAACTAAAGCCCAAAGAAAATTATCAAGATCCCTATCACTCCCTACATTTATACCCTGAGTCAGCAAAGAACATAACTGCAAATATCATAGGGTTTTTTTGGGGGGGAGGAGGTTGATGAGGAAGATTGGCCCTGAGCTAACACCTATTGCCAATCTTCCTCTTTTTTTGCTTGAGAAAGAGTGGCCCTGAGCTAACATCTGTGCCCATCTACCTCTATTGTGTATGTAGGAAGCCACAACAGCATGGCTTCATGAGTGGTATTGGTCTGCGCCTGGGATCCAAACCTGTGAACCTGGGCCGCCAATGCAGAGCAAGCAAACTTAACCGCTACGCCACTGGGCCAGCTCCACATCATAGATTATTTTTTATCAGAATCTTCTAAAAACAAGCTAACATTAGTTAAGCATATATTCTATACAGAACTCAGGGCAGAAATTGTGGCATTTTCAATTAAAAGAGGTTCTTATGATGGAGAGGAACTGACAACTGGTAGTACTATAAAATATAATAAATCTGTATCTGATTCATAATTCTATTGTTATTCTCTTAAGATTCACAGCTTTCCCTAGGAATAGCTTGTAAAAGTCATTTGGCATAACTTAAGAAAAATGTCATCTTAAAAAATTTACAATATGATATTATCTTGTGCTTTTCCTGTCTGGCTTAAGAGACTAAAACAGAAGTTTAAATCATTCGTTTTTTATTTCCCTTGAAACATGATTCCACAGACTTCAGTTCCTGGCAAAAATGTTTTGTCCTCCTCTCCCCTCACTGTGTTACCATCTCCCTTTTCGTCGTTCTATTTCACCCGGTTTCCTCCTCTTTAATATTTTTGCCCATCTGATGTTGGTACACGCATGTGTTCTGCCCTGTGCTCACTGGGTGAAAGTTAATTACATTGTAATAATTAAGCTCATTGTTCCCATCATAAGGTCTATTTGCAAATTTAATTTTTAAAAGATTCTCTTTCGGGTTTTAAACTGGACAGCCTGCAATTCTACTTAACTTTTTTCCTTTGCAGTCTTTTCCCGGAAAGTAAATACAGAAGAAGATATCTTTTGCTCTCTCTAGTCTCCATCTAATTCCTCATTTTCACTCCCAAATGTGAGCTTTGACTCGACAAAATCATTTGCAAGCCCCAAAAGAGGAAGAAAATACGAGTCAGACTCAAGGTGCGAAAAACTACAAAGAGTCAACAAGAAAATGAGAAGCCTTGAGAAAGTCCAGGAGGCCTGCAGTCCTGGTCCCTGGTCTTGGAAGACTCAGAGAACCCCTAGGGAGCTGGGAGAGAACTTTGTGGTGCCATCTTGGGAAGCTGAACCCATCTGGATTTTCACATATCCAAAACACTTCAGTTCCCATGCCACCCAAATGCGTGAGCTCTCACTGCATTTCTGCTTCATTACTCTTTGAAATGAAATACGGACACAGCTGTACCTCAATTTAAATCAGTGATTGCTCTTCACTCTGATTCTCTACGGTGCCTACATTCTAAGACAATCAAGCTGTTCCACACAGAATGAATCCTTGCTGCTTTTCTAGGACAGTGTCTACATTATATTAGAAGTGAAGCATTCAGTCAAATAATCACATTGGGACTGGCTGGTGGTTGTTGTTGCTAGCCTTAATCCGCCATTCAAATAAACATTTTGATGGATTACTCAAGTGACCTTCTCAAGTGACTGCTCTCAAATTTGTGTTGGGCTAATCCTTGGGTGTCATGCAACAATCTGAATCAGACTGGTGAGCACCATTTGATAAGAGACTATCTTTTCTGCATTGTACCGCCTCTGCTCCTTGTCAAAGATCGGTTGACTATATTTGTATGGGTCTGTTTCTGGGCTCTCTATTCTGTTCCATTGATCTATTTGTCTATTCTTTCACCAAACCCACACTGTCTGGATTACTGTAGCTTTATAGAAAGTCTCGAAGTCAGGTAGTGTCAGTCCTTCAACTTTGTTCTCCTTCAATATTGTGTTGGCTATTCTGGGTATTTTGCCTCTCCATATAAACTTTATAATCAGTTCGTGGATACCCACAAATGCTCTGAAAAATAAGTCTGTTTTTAAAAATTTTAAAATCTAGTGGGAGTAAAGATATCTCAAAAGATGCCTGATTCTCATCAGAAACTAGGCGACTTGCTTTACCACAGTAACTCCTTCCTCCCAAATCTCAGTGTAATCCCAGGAGGGAGGGAGAAATGAAGAGCCTTAATATTGATTGGATTTACCCTGAATTTAGTCACTTAACCATGGGGATATGTTCTAAGATATGCATTGCTAGGCAATTTCATCATTGTGTGAACATTATAGAGTGTACTGAAGGGCAACAAAATTTGCTGCTCCAAAAGGGGTCTTTTAACATAAGCATTATTTTAGGCTGATTATTCTTTTAGACACAAAAGACTCAGAAAGTTTTTCCTGTGACCTCCTGCCTAACTGCCTAAAAGAATTCAGATAAAAAAATCTGTCTCAGCAAGTGAGGTACTACCTTAGCGTAACATGAACTAAGCGGTAGACAGGTCTAGAAAAGCCTATTTGTTGGCTTTTGTTCTGTTTCTCTGTGAGCAAACACATACTTGTTTTCCAAAGGTTTGCTCCTTTTCACCTCCCTGCAAATTGCCTTCCGTCCCTTTGAAGTCCCTGACTCTCCCCACACCCAACATTTTTTGTCTTTAGTTGAGGATGGTATTTAAGATGAGGACTTTAGTCATTTTGGTGAATTATTCAGTTTTCCTGGATGTCTCCCATGTATACATGTTAGTAAACTTTGTCTGTTTTCTTCTTGTTAATCTGCCTCATGTCAATTTAATTCTTAGACCAGCCGGAAGAACCTAGAAGGGTAGAGGAAAATTTCTTCCTCTGTTACAGTACTTACACACACCTAGATGGTATAGCCTACCATACACCTAGGCTATACGGTACTAACCTTTGGGACCAACATTGTCTATGTGGTCTGTTGTTGACCGAAATGTAATCATGCGGTGCAGGACTGCAGTGTAAGTTCACCCCAAACTAGGAAAAGTAAATTGTCTACTTCTGGACAAAATATGGCTATTAGAGAATAAACTCAGTCATAGAGATCTGTGCATTGAGAAAATTTATATCTAACATTCATTTTGAAAAATAAAAGTAAAAAGACCACTAACCTTAAGCTGGAGTTGCCCATTTTGGGGAAGCCTTTCAAATAAATAGTAAATCTTCTCCCTGGGTGAGTCTCCATCTATGGCTGAAAGCACAGCACTAGGAATAACACGAGTTTCACCCATATTCATTACAATTTCAGCCTTCCTGTGAAAAGGAAGATGTCAGGGTTGATACAGAAATAGAAGACATTGCTTTAACAGGGGACATTCGTAACGACTATTACAGTTCCCAATCTTCAACAATTAGGGAATGACATTCAATATCCAAAGTATTGAAAATGATGACTCAGACTTATGAAATAGGCTCTCGTTTTACTTTACATGTAAAAGTCCTGAAAGACAATTGGTCAGCAACAACGAATATAGTATGAGGTAAGTATATACTTCTAATTGTTCACATGTATAGAAGTTTACAATTTTATGTTATAACTTATTTTATAAAATGATTTTGTTTCCAATATTTCATTTGATACAACACCACCTCCATGAAGTAAGTGGGCTAGGTATTATGATTCTAATTTTACAGACATAAACTTAGTTAAAGAGATTAAATGAGTCATCCACAACTGTTCTGGTACCCTTTATGATATAGCATTACGAGTCTGGTGATGTTTAGGTAATCTGTGGCCCTCTATATTACTCTCCCTCTCTCTGGTAATGTTCTGGGTCGCTAGTGTCCTCTTCAGAGTAATTCATCGTCTTCAAGAGCTGTGGCTGCCTGGTCAGCGCCCGACATCTTAAAGAGAGGGCTGGGACAGTGAGCAGCTGCTGTTTCTACCATAGATGCTGCTGTTGTGGTTTTCGTAGGTCCTCTATAGTGGGGCTGCTTTCACAGCCAATATGGCCATTTTCCCTGGTCTCACCAAAGTACAGAAGGGGTGTCTTTCCACCTGTGTTTCTAGCTCTCAGTTTTGGTCATCACACATGGGCTCTGTCCAACTTAAAGCTTTGTTCCCGAGAAAAACTGGGATGTCTCTTTGGGATTCAGATAAGACATCTGAGTAGCATCAATTGGCATCACTCTAAACAATCTTCCACTCCTCTGCTGAGAAGGCAAAGCCCAAACACATCAGTTCTAACCTCTTTTACTTGGTGAGTTTCTTGTTACTCAGGACTGACATCTTCCCTGGCAGTAGGAGGTGACTTTTGCCCACCTCTTGACTGGAGAATATTAATCCCACTATTCTAGAAAGCTAATGAATCAGTTGGTTGGGGGCTTGTGGAGATTAGTGATGCCATTAATAGAAGCAGATTAATCAAATCAGGAAGTCAATATGATGAAGAAGATAAGGAGTTTGGGAGGAAGAAGTGTCAGAATTAAATGTCAGAGAAGCTGAAAGAAGAAAGTATGTCACAGTCTGGGTTACCTTTAAAGGGAGCCTGGGACAAGAAATTTGGGGCAGGTAATTTATTTGGGAAGTGATTTTAGGCACAGAAGAGATGGAGTGAGGAATGAGAGAGAAGGAGGAAAAGGCAGCAAAGGGTGTTTTTACTGTGATGAGGCTCAATCCTACTGGACAGCCTTTGAAGAACCGTGTATAGAATATGCCTCAAATTGTGCTCCTGAAGAATGGGAGGCTGGGACATTTATCTAACTAACTAGCTCCCATAAGTTGAAGGCTGCTGTCAGGGTGTTTCCTGCTGTGCCTGGACATGGGCTGAAGAGCCACTGCTGCTTCAAAGAAAGCCCTGGGGGAGAAAAGTGGAGTACTGTGGGCACTTAAGGTGGGGCACTGACAGTGTGCGTCGAATGTTCCACCACAACCACAATCAGAGGTGAGCTGAGGGGATGTCACCTGGGGAACCAAAAGCATCTACTACAGCATTTAAAAGGCATATCAAAGAAATGGTTTCAAACACTGTAATAGGGTCCAGCAAGATAAGAAGAGACATTAGATTTGGTGAGAAAGCCAAGGGTAACTTTTGAGGGAGCACCTTTAATAAAGTGCTGGGGGCTGGAGACAGTGGGCAGAAATGGAGGAAGCAAGTACAAGCTACTTCTCCAAATAGTTTGGCAGTGAAATGAGAGACTGAGTCATCTTTGTAGTTTTAGAATGAAGATACCTGCTTGCAATAATGATAATAACTGACACTTATGAGCACTTACTATGTACAAGCCAGTCTTTCAAGTCTTTTACATATTTTAATTCATTTACATATTTTAATTCACTTAGTTTATTGCAACCTCCCTATGAAGAGAATACCATTCTTATCCCTATTTACAAAGAGATTGACAAGGAGGTAGAGAGAGGTTAAGTAACACATTCTAGGTCACACCACCGGGAAGTGGCTGAACCAAGGCAGTCTGACTCAGGAATTTGCTCTCTTAACCACTAACAACATCCTTATGTGTTGTTAGCAGAAGGAATGAAAAGGGAAAGCTTGAAGACACAAGAGGTAAAAAATAATGGAGCATGCTCTGGGAAGAGGCAAGAGGTGATAAACCCAAGGACACATATGGAAGGGAAAGAAGGGGAAATATAACTACCTCTCTACAGGAGAGAAGGAAAGAAGAAAAGAAAGAAAAAGGAGGGATTTTCAAGAAGAGTTGAAGGAGATTTTATGATTCTGTAGATGAAGATATCCCAGGATGTTAAATAGCAATAACACGGCAAGAAGCAATAAGTCAGAGTTGAGTGAGTGTCTTGCGTAAGTTATTTTACCTCTCTGGTCTCAGTTTTCTCCGTGAAGATAATACTTACTTCTCACAATTTTAGTGAAGATTTAAGGAACCAATATATGTGAAAGAATCCCATATAGTGTGGGTCGTATAGTAAGCATGTAATAAACACCAGTTTTCACCGTCTCCCTCCCTCTGAGATAAAGTGAGTTCATCAGAAAGGAGGTTTCATAATACTGCGATATCCTTCATATTTTCACTTTTATAAATCAAGGTCATACTTATGCGTACATCGCAGTTAGGGAAGAAGGAAAGAGAAATTTTTGTTGAATATTCTTAGTCAAACTGATGTCGAGGCAATCCTCCAAAAAACTATCACCAGCATTTCCCATAATAGCAGACACTTTTCTATACCCAACACTAGAGAAGAGTTGGGCTTCCTAAAGTTCTAATTTTGTACAGTTCTGTACATTTGCCAATAATAAGAGAAATGGCTGGAGCTATAGAAATATAATTGATGAAGACTGTACTCTATGATCAAACTCTGATCAGCTACAGAGGGAGATACAGAGAAAGTCTGCAGTTAATATCAGCTCAGAATGTCTTAAACGTGATCCTTTTGACAAGGAGTTGACAAGGAGCATTGATCTATACAGAACATAGCAGAGGACTGGTGGACAATGGAGTACCCAGATGATGAAAGAAGTGGCACTGATGTATTTCCCTCAGCCACTCTTAGTTAAAGGTTCAACCAAATCCACAGTGAGGACTGTCTGCAGTGAATATTATCATACTTTGATTTAATCTATATATTAACTGCACTTTGGGGTGTGTGTGTGTGTGTGTGTGTGTGTGTGTGTGTACATGTGTTTAAATACCTAGTAGACTGTTCATTCCATACTCTATGTTCAGTCATTCTTAATTATTCACGACTAAATTGAACTTCTAGAGGAAAACCAAATAATTAAGGGGCTAATTTGACAATTGTTGGCAGGTTACATTAACTAACATTTGCACTAAAGGTTCTAGGTGCATGAGTAGGTGATAAGTCATGACAGACAGGCACTATCAAGGCTTGTTTCTCTCCAGAGGACACACACTATATTTGCACCTAGTATTCCAGACCTCAGAATTTTATAGAGAATTTGAAAGAGACTCTTTAGGTAGCTTACTTGCTCAGCATTGGTTTCTCATCATTAACTGGGATGACCTCTACCAAAATGGTTTTAAGTATCTTATGTTTCCCATCAGACAACTGGATTGTAAAGTCATCAGCAAGGCTCTCTGAGTCATCATGCACATATATCAACCTCATTCCTGGAAAAATGGAAAAAAAGAGAGAAAGTAAATCTTTCTTATGATGGAACCATTCCAAAACACATTACAGATAATCTGTTTTAATTTCCAAGGCATTAGTATCAGTAAGAGTTCATTAACCAGGGCAATAGGGTGAAATTAAATGGTTTTTATAAGTAAGAGTGCCCTCTTAGTTCATTAAAAAATCCTATTTAAATACTTTAACAATTTAATAAGGGTCTTAGTTAAAAATCAGTGAAGAAGGATATATTATTTAATAAACTGTATAAGAACAATGGTGTCAAAGCGTGGAAATGAAACAGAAAATTAGTTCATTACTTGGGGAAGATTACAGTTATATCCTTAACTCAAGCCAGTAACCAAAATAATCTCTAGGTGAATCAAAACTTAAATATAAAATTAATTTTAAAAAACCTACCTAACATTCATATGGAAATGCAAGAGACCCAGAATATCCAAAACAGTCTTTAAAAAGAATAGCAAAGTCAGAGGACTCTATTTTCCCATTTTCAAAACTTACTACAAATCTACAGTAATCAAGATGATATGGTACTGTCATAGAATAGACGTATAGATTAATCTAATAGAAGAAAATCTAGAAATGAATACATACATTTATGATCAATTGATTTTCATTAAGGGTGCCAAGACCATTCAATGGGGAAAGAGCAGTCTTTTCAATAAACAGTGCTGGAACAACTGGATATCCACAGGCAAAAGAATGAAATTGGATCCCTACCTCACACTATATAGAAAAAATTAACTCAAAATGGATCATAGACCAAAATGTAAGAAACTAGAAAAACTAGAAAACTAGAAATTACAAAACTGCTAGAAGAAAACATAGGCATAAATCTTCATGACTTCGGGTTAAACAATGGTTTCTTAGATAAGACACCAGAACCACAAGTAACCAAAACAAAACAAAACAAAAACATAGATAAGTTGGGCTTCATCAAAATTCAAAGTTTTTGTGCTACAAATGATATCACCAAGGGAGCAAAACAACAACCCACAGAACTGGAGAAAATATTTGCAAATCATATATCTGATAAGGGAGGGTCTAGTATCCAGACTATAATTAAGAACTCTTACAATACAATAATAAGACAAATAACCCAATTACAAAATGGGCAAAGGATTGGAGTAGACATTTTTCCAAAGAAGATATAAGAAGGTGTATAAATAGTCAATAAACCCCTGAAAAGAAGCTCAACATCATTAGTTGTTAGGGAACTCTCATACATTGCTGGTAGGAACATAAAATGTTGTGGCTACTTTGGAAAAAAGTTTGGGAGTTCCTCAAAATGTTAAACATAGAGTTATCATATGACCCAGCAATTCCACTCCTAGATACAAACCCAAGAGAAATGAAAACGTGTACCCACACAAAAACTTGTACATAAATGTCCACAGCAGCACTATTCATAATAGCCAAAAAGTGGAAGTGACTCAAATGTCCATCAATTGATGAATGAATAAATAAAATGTAGTATGTCTGCACAATGGAATATTATTGGGCAATAAAAAGGAATGGAGTACTGACTCATGCTACAATGGGGATGAGTCTTGAAAACATTATGCTAAATAAAGGGAACCAGTTACAAAAGATCCCAGATTCCATTTGTATGAAATGTCCAGAATAGGCAAATCTATAGGACAAAAAGTAGGTTAGTGGTTGCCAGGGGTTGGGTGAAGGGAGAGATGAGGATGACTGCTAATGGATATGGTATTTGCATTTTGGGGGGATGAAAATTGACTATGGTCATGAATATGCTAAAAATCACTGAATTGTACACTTTATCATATGAGTGAATATTACAGCATGTGAATTATTTCTCAACAAGCCTGTTTAAAAAGATTTAGAAGAAAATACAAGTAAATATCTTATTTCTATATTTAGAAGTCCTTGCTAAACATAAAAACAAAAGAAAAAAGTGTAAAGAAAAATAACAATAAATTTTACTACTCATGATTTTCAAATTATGTACTTAAAAATGTGAATTAAGGGGCTGGCCCCGTGGCCGAGCAGTTAAGTTCCCGCGCTCCGCTGCACGCGGCCCAGTGTTTCGTTGGTTTGAATCCTGGGCGCGGACATGACACTGCTCATCAAACCACGCTGAGGCAGCGTCCCACATGCCACAACTAGAAGGACCCACAACAAAGAATATACAACTATGTACTGGGGGGCTTTGGGGAGAAAAAGGAAAAAATAAAATCTTTAAAAAAAAAGTGAATTAAAAGGCATATAAAATATGAAAAACCTTGTTTGTAACGTGACAAAAACATAAAACATCAATGTTTAATGATCTCTTATACAGAAATATGAATCAATGGAAAATTGGACTAAGCATATTATCAGGCAACTCACAAAAGGTGAAACATATGATCGATAAACATGAAAGTATGTTCAATCTCAGTCATAATCGAAAAATTTCAAATCAAGATAACAAGGAGCTACTATTATTGACCACTGAATTTTTGAGGATTTCTGAAAATAATACCCATTATTGATTAGGAAAATAGGCATGCTTATGTACATGGTGGCAATGGCAATTTGTTCCTAAAAGTATTATAAATGCTCACTTTTTATGAAGTAATTTCATTATAAAAATTTATGCAAAAGAAATAGTAAGAGATGTGCACTGATTTGTTACATAAATATATGTAAAATACATTTATTGACATATAACTTGTAAGATCAAGAAATGAAAAGAGATAGTCGTATAAAATTACAGCACAGCATATCCATACAATGAAACACTGTAGTTATCACAAACCATGTTTTCAACTAATATTTAAAAAGTGAGAAGATGCTTATAATAATTGATAAGAAAAAACAGATTACATAATGTGGTAGCAGTTTTATAAATTCTGTATATTTGTGTGAGGGGCAAGTGTGAGAATATACTAAAGTTTAAAAAAAAAAGTAGCCATAAATGAACCAAAAATAAAATCAAGGTGAAAACCTAATCTCTGAGAATGTCACTAAATTTTAACCAAAATATTAATTTATGAGAACAATTTTAATTTTTTCTTCAAAACGACTGTATAGTCCAACTTTACACAATATGCATGCATTGGTTATTAACCTAATAGTAACCAATGAATGTTAGTTTTAAAAAACTGACTTTTTTGAGGATAGAATTTGAATTGCTATTCCTTTTTCCTTTGTCTTAAATTTGAAAAAAAATCTTTGTAATATATTGTACTATTTGCTACACACGGTTATTGATTTGATAATATCATTTAAGTTCAAGAATTTATTTCTTTACAATTGATAAAAGCTGATAAAAACATGAATTAGCTTTTCAAATTCAGATGTGAGATGACATTGTGTAGCTATTGCAAAGTAACCTTTGGGGCAGAGAGCTTACACTCTAGTTGGAGAAAGGAATAATTAAAAGACAAAAGGAAAAATGTTGAACAAGTTCTAAAATGAAGCAAGCACAGAGAAGGAATGAGTTGGAGGTCTGGGTGGGCTCCCAGGGGAAGGTCAACAGTAACTGGCTTTGAAGGCAAGGTAGGGCTTGCCCAGAGAGGAGGGGAAAAGCCGTCCCCCGCGCCGCCCCCCCCCCGCCCCCAGCTGGGGAAACAGAACGTGTGAAGGCAAGAAGGAGAGAGAGTAGACAGTGATTCCAGATCCTAGAACTGCACACTTTTCTCAAATTTTTAAAAGTATTTTTTATATGTAGAAAACGGGATACGATCAATTTTTTTAAAAGAGTAATTAAAAAAATAATTCAGGCTGTTATTCCAATGTGTCATTTCCTTAAAGAGCAAATTATCTCCTCCCAGAGAATAATGAGTTATTATATGTGGTTCTATATTTGTTTCAAGTGTGGAAATTTTGGCAGACAAATCTCTTCCAATTTAGTTC
Source organism: Equus asinus (assembly GCF_041296235.1). Classification (NCBI taxonomy): domain Eukaryota; kingdom Metazoa; phylum Chordata; class Mammalia; order Perissodactyla; family Equidae; genus Equus; species Equus asinus. The sequence goes on from NC_091812.1 coordinate 47,504,046, forward strand.
CTTGATCTCAATAGTTTCAAAAAGGAATTTTTTATTATGACATTAAAAGCTTGAGCTAAAATACCAAAAATCACAAATACTATTTTTATTGATACTCTAAAAGTGAAAGAAAATATATTATTTCCTTTTCAATTACCCACCATCTCTAGCTGTGGCTTCACACCCTACATTAATCCAGAGCCCAGAGAAAACCTTGAGGGATAAGTGAATAAAGTAGATGAGTGCTATTTCTTCACTCCCTGTTTCTGTGATTTCTTATTCTCATCTTTTCCGGGTTAAATTAGTAAGTCAACAATAACAAATGAATAGAAGTGGAACATGACGTACCATTCTGGAGAAGTTCCATGGAAAAGTTGTGAATAAGTTCATGCTTCTGGTCAAGGTTGGCTGGCTGCTTAGACCGAGGAAAGTCTTTGCTAAACACCCCGTTGATGAGGAAGCCATGACGTGGTTTATGAGTGATGCTGAACAGCAAAGGGTCCTTGGGAATGTCCAGGTCAGCAGCACTGATGATGGAAGAATCCAGCTCTTTCATCTGACCCTCACACACCTAAACAAAAACAAGCCCAAAAAGTCAGCCACGTGCAAAATAAAACTTGTCTTTCTTTCAGCAAATCGTTCTAAAGAAATAATTTTAAGATACCCTATTTCTAATTCCCCATGAGATTTGTGTATAATGAGTCCTAAAAAGAAATTGCTGGTTTACCATGAGCTTAGAAGAAAAGAACAAATCTATTAATCTCCTTCACATTTTTTTCTGAAGATTTCAAAGCACTTTATTCATTTCCATGAAGGACAAAGGACATACAATTTTCAATAGACACATATTGTTTATAATTCAAAGGTCAGGAGAAATAGCAACCAAAAGGATGCTTGCTTTCTGGAAGTCATAGAGAAGTTCGGTTGTAAACTTGAGTCTAGACTCTTCACCTTCAGATCCCAATTTGTAATTTGAACCCCCTGGACCTCATTGCTGTAACAGTTCTTATGTTTCTGTTTTAGAAATGGCACAAATCTCTGCTATACACACTGGAGGTATTTGAGGTTTTTAATTGTAGTAAAAACCTCTGTATTTCAATTGCAGCCAACAACAATTGAGAAGGATGCATGGATGCATCATAGCGTATATTTTAATTCGGGGTCCTTATCTCTCCCTAATTCTCACATTTCTAATTTTCCTGAACTACTTTCCCCTCACTTCTCTACTTTCCCCTACTCCTCACTTCAGGTTTCATAATCCCTTAAACACAAATAGAACTGATGTTTTTCATTTCATGTAGGATCTAGTCATTTAGAACTTGACGTGGTACTTAGCTGTCTTGATCTTCTTTTTCTCATAGTGAGGATAAAGAGAACAAAGAAATATTTCTGATTCCTATTTTGAAATATAGCAAGATCTAAATAATGAGTGTATAAATTTAACACATGCTTTACTGGGAATCTGCAATGTCATTGTGCTACGTGCTGTGGGGAATACAAATATTCTAAAAAATCAAAATTAGATGGAATTGGAAAGGCCTGTCCATCAGTGATTATAATGCAAGGAAGAAAATGTCTAGTGTTACTAAATATGGATGAACAAGAAGTGTAAAAGGGTGGAGGAGACCAAGGATATCTTCATGGCCGAGTGGGCATTTTAGCCTCAAAGGATACATATGGCTTAGGTTTGTGAAAATGCCCTTTCTCTTCAGCCTCTCTTATTGAGAGAGCCTTCCTGCAATCATTCTTCACTGAATTGCATAAAGAAGAATCATCTGCCATATATGATACTTGGGCTAAAATGATGCAGGTTCTCTTTCTTTCTTTTTTGTTATTGGCACCTGAGCTAACATCTGTTGCCAATCTTTTTTTTCTTCTTCTCCTTCTCCCCAAAGCCCCCCAGTACATAGCTGTATATTCAAGTTGTAGGTCCTTCTGGCTGTGCTATGTGGGATGCTGCCTCAGCATGGCTTGATGAGCGGTGCCATGTCTGCACCCAGGATCCAAACCAGCAAAACCCTGGGCCACCAAAGCAGAGCTTGCAAACTTAACCACTCGGCCACAGGGCCGGCCCTTGCTTGTTTTCTTTTATCTGACCCTACTTATTAAGGACTAAGATGGCATCATAATTTAATGCACAATGATACAATTATGAAATCATCTTTGATGGTAACTTGCCTTTTTCTCCAAGAATTTTAATAGAGCAACCTAAAAATATGTTCTAATTATCCTTCTTCAGAGAGCTTGGGACTCCTGGACTCACTGCATGGCGACATTTCTCATTTATCAAATGGTAAATTAATTCACAAAATGAGAAATTTTATTGAAAAAATGTGGTATTCTTTTTTGCACATTTAACTGTTTATTGAGATTACAAATAAAAAGTTTAGATAGATACACATGAAATGCAGAAACCCACTAGTAGACAGGCTTGAAATGGATTATAATAACTTTAAAACCTCAATTTTTTTGCAAGTCACAGCACAACTTGACGGAAGACTATATACAAAATACATACACTTTTTCACAAGAAAGCGAGACAAATATAACTATTTTTAAAAATCACTTGAAGCTTTATATCAGCTGTGTTAATAACACGTGGGTCTCCATATTTGTTTCTCTTCAACAGCTTCTCCAAGGAACGCACAGATAAAAAGCATGATTACTTCCAGAGACAAGCAAGGGACAATTTCCCAGAGGCCTAATTATTTCAGAAACCCCAACCCTAGACAGAGACAAGGCAACAGAGGTAGGTATAGAAGGAATCATTTGTAGATGTTTTTTCTCTCTCATAATTACTGAACTGCTCTCCAGAGAAACCCATGTGCCAACAGAAGAAGAAAAGCAGAGCTGGCTTTTAATCTTGTCTTGAGGTGGCTCCCATATATCATGAAGATTCCGTAGGAAATTCAAATGAAATGAAGACTTTTGCATTTAGAGTTTGGTGATTTTTAGCATAAAATAAGGCAAGATGATGGTTTCAACATAGATAATATTTGCTTTGGTCAATGTCAGCAAAAAGACAACACACAACAAAAATGATAGAAATGGTGCCTAGTTATTAAGGCTCCACCATGTGCCTGCCCATCTTGATCACCACAGTACCCGTGAAGGAAGATTTGATACACATTTTGCCGATGAGGAAACAAAAGTGTAAAGAGAAATAACTTACCTGGGACCCTACAGCTAGTAAACAGCAACACCCACATCCCTCTTCCTCCAAAGTCTGTGTTCATCCATTTAATAAATAATCCATTAAATAATCATATATAAAAAATAGAATTGTTTAAAAAGAATTATATACTGATAGGAAAAGATTTCCAATATGCATAATTAAGGTTTTTAAAAAAATAAAGTAGAGAGTAGTGGATATAATATGATCTCTGATTTGTAAGTAAAAAGATACAGAGAAATCACATAAACACATACACCTCATTGGCATGTGCTCAAATTATTTTTGTGGAATTAATTGCTAAAAACTCAATTAATGGGGAGGGACTATGGATGGGGATGTTGAACAGAAAGAATTTCATATTTCATTGTGTGTTTTTCTCAACATTCTGACCGTTTAACCACATACATTTATTATTTTTTTAGAGATAGGTATTATCTGAGAGGTGATATTATGAGCCATTTTAACTATATATCTGAATTTTTAAATAAAACTAAGAAATGTTACTATAGGAAAAGATTTTTAAAACTGCATAAAAAGAATAGTCCCAACTGTATTTTTTTCATTTCATGTATGTTTATAAATAGCTATATAAAAAAGATGTTTGTAATTTGTGAATTAAGAGTCCTTGCCATCATAGCATTGGTTGAGAAGGCATGCTCTTGGATCAGATGGCCTGGGTACAAATCTCCTATGAGCCACTCCCTCTGCACCATTTAGTTCTAATCTCTGTGATCTTGGGCCACTAAGTTAACCTCTTTATGCCTGATTTTTTCAGTTACTAAACAGCAATAATAATACCATCACCCTAAAAGCCCATTGTGAGGATTCAATATGAATACATGTGAAGGGTTTGGAATAGTACCTACAACCTAATGAGTACTCATCCTATTTATATAGGCAACTACAGTTGCATCCACGTGTTTGCTATATGTTGGCAATTATTACTATCATTACAATCATCATCACTAGATTAATATTTTTCAAGTGATTGCATTACATGACATAGGTTACTGCCCTCCCCACTCCTCGTTAACTTAATGTGTTAAGTGCACCTGGGCCAGTGCTAGGTGGACTAAGTGCAAATGGAGTAGGCAAAAATAAACATCAAAAAATGACGAGAGACATGAAAATTTTGATATCTTTCTTACAGTAAAATTCTCCACTACAAAGTCAGGAGCTTCATCATTTGTGGGGTTGATTATGACATAAAATGTTGTCTCCAAAGACCGTTGCTTCCCGTCTGTGACGTACACCATGAACTGGTCGGCAGTCGGTTCCATCCTAAGATGCCTGGACTGCACATAGTTAATGTGCAAAGCCTTCATGTCTTTCCACTGAAATGAAGCTAGAACACACCAAGACAGAGCAGGCAAATAAGAAAAACTTTTTTTTCTCCAAGCTACTTGTCCTTAATCCTTAACCCCATAGCCTATTTCTCAGTAAAGCAAATAAGACATCATGGCAGTTGACCTAAGAATCAGCTATTGCGGGCTGCTATAATGACTGTCAACCATCAGCATAAAAACAGATATCCATAAATCCTAAGGTAGGATTAAAATTTGCATGGAGAACAGAAGGGCAATAACTGCTAACCAGGATGTGTAGGGACTTCATGACCATTCTTCGTATACTTGGAATGAACGTCAGTGAGACCTTCCTTTGATTAAAACCACTTCTGGATGAGCAGTTCTTGTCATGCTTGAATAAGACAGAGACCATCTCTTTCATATAAAGGCAAAACAAGAGTCAATCAATCATCTGCCTACTTGACACGTATGTCAAGCAACTGATTGAATTGGGTGGAATTAACTGATCTGCTGTTTAGGTATTTGGACATTGCCTTAAATAAAGCAAAAGAGAAAGATGCTGTGTTGTGCATTTAGTCACAGGATAAATTGTGTAACCTTTAATACAACTAATCTTTCCTCCCCCTGCCCAGGTTTAGGGAGATAGAATTGACATATAGCATTGTGTAAGTTTAAAGTGTACAATGTGGTGATTTGATACATGCATATATTGCGAAATATTTACCACAATAAGGTGAGTTAACACATCCTTCGCATAATTACCATTTTGTTATTATGGCGAGAAAATTAAAGCTCTACTCTCAAAGCAGTTTTCAAGTAGACAGTATAATATAGTCACCATGCTGTACATTAGATCCCCAGAAATTATTCATTTTCATAGTTATTATTTTCATAGGGGAAATTTTCATTTATTTTGGAGTAAACTCATACACACGGGGAATCCCAAAATAAAAAACTTCAAGTGAAACACCATAGTATTCAAAAGTATCAGCAATAATAATAGCAGTTCCTTAACTGTCTATGGTGTTTTGAACATTTTTGCAGTCCTTACCCAGTTATGAAGCAGGATCTGGCCAAGCAGATCCAGAAGCACAGGCGAGTTATCGCTGCGCTTCAAACAGTGACTTACCTATACTTATGCCCATATTGCTTTTTTCAAAACCTGCAGAAGGGAGCGTGTTTTCAAGGTAGCCAAACTGGGGAGGAGAAACCAAAACAAATTCCAAGTCATCTGCTGCAGTGTCAGGGTCAGTGGCCGACAAATGGTTAACGGTTAGGGCTGCTGAGAACCCCTCATCTACAACAAACATGGTACCTGCGTACAAATAATAACACAATTATGATGTAGTGTGAAATCCTCTAATCAGAACAGTGAGGACAAAGGGAGTGATTGAAATTCCACTTCAGAGAAGCCTCCCATATGCAAATATCCTTCCCTGGGAGATGTTCATTTCCTTTGGCATAACTCTCCTTACAGTGAAAATATTCAGGGGTACTGGGTGGAATTTAATTTGACTTATGGAACTACATTTTTTTCTTACACAAGCAAGTCAGACAATAATGGAAAGACGGCAGAAATACTAAATGCTCCAGTACAGCCCTTTAGGCATCCGCAAGGAACTCTGATTTCCCTTGTGTCTCTATAGATGTGACAAATGAAAATAAGAATTGCCAAATGGTTTTAATGATAAGCCACTAAATGTGGTTTATGTACTCTTCAAGATCAGTTGCTACCTCTGTTTGTCAGAGTGTTAATTGCCTGCAAGCTTTTATGAAGTACTCATAACGAGTATTTTTTTCATGCCTTGGTGCTTAATTATTCTGTAGGGATAATGCTTCCTTTCCAGAACATTGCTTGGGAGATAGTTTGCAAATTATAATAACATTCATACATATGCTTGCATTTTTTTTCTGAGAGACAGGACATATACATAATGCCTATGAAGAGATGACTTTCTAAACAGCAAATAAGGTTAAACGCATATAAATGGTCTCTCTGGTATCCTCATTCTGTTCTAATAGAAATCATTATGGATAAAGTAAATTACTCTCTCTCCAGCAGGCAAGTGATATTTTCCTATGTGAAATAAAACCAGAAAATTTGAGGATTCCGACATTGTCCTCATCCCAACACGTACACAAATACACACTCACGTACACACTTGCATTCCATCTCCAGACGGAATTACCTAAATTTTTCAACAAGTAAATTCTGCTCTGTAACCTTTTATGGATTTAGAATTTTCCACAGATTTGTGTTGAAGAAATTATTGGAGGCAATTCTGTGTGGTGATTTTCTATTTTGACTATAAGTAAAGTTCATTATTTCACTGAACCGCGAAAATGACAGCAGATGAGATAATAGGGCTTTAACAGAAAAAGCATTGTCACCTATTGCAACTGAAGGTGGTTGGTTGTCCACTGGATGCACTGTGATGTTGAGATCATACACTGGAAAGGAGTCATGAACAGGAACAGATGGCTGAGGTCCATTGTAGCAACAGCCATTCACAAAAGGGCCAGCTCCTCCATCCGAAACCACCAATGTAATGGTGTCAAAACAAGGCACCAGGCCAATCTCACCACCTGGAAGACACAGCTATCGCTGAAACACAACTTATTAAAAATATAGAATACCAAGATGAAACCTACTCACACCTCTTCTACAAGCATAGAATGGCAAGGAAAGGAACTTATGTGCCTAAAATGTAAAACTCAATTTTATCACTATGAAATTAAATAGACTCATGAAAATAATGCAAAAACCGCTTGCCCATCTGTTGCCTCTGGTGAAATCCCTGCCAGCCATCTATCACCATATGGAGGGGCAAAATGGGGCTAACAAGGGTGTGACAGTTCACAAACGAAGAAGGGAAAGACATGAAACTAGATAGTGACGGCTTCCTTTTTCCTTCATAATTGTTTAGTGTTAGGACCAATCTCAGGGAGAACAGAAGTCACCCTTGTCCCTTTGGTAATTGTCTGCCCAGTTGCATTAACCACCTTAAACGAACAACCATCAACCACATAGCAGTTGTGAGAGACACAAGAAGCTGGATAGGTGAAATACAAAGATAATCCCCATTTTTGTCCTTTGTTTCAGTGTTTTTCTCATTATATAATAGCCAAAGTGTTAAAAAAAAAAAAAACAGCAACAGCACCTGGAAAAGAAGTGGCATTTTATTTTCTTGTTACTCTTTAACGCTTACACCTATGGGTTTCAAAATGGCTCCAACTTAGGCAGGAAGAAGAGAGGAAGTGAGGAAGAAGATTAGATGGTTTATCAGTGAACAGGACAATCTGTTCCTGGGTTACCAATTAACAGCACAGAGCTAGGAGTGCTCACTATCTGGGGACAGAAAAGTCCTGTAGATGTGATTTTGGTAATTCTCATGCATCACTTTGAAAGTCCCAAGAGGGAAGCAATTATGTTTGAAGTTTTGATGAGACTAGGAGACAAAAGATCAGGGGCTTCATCTCTTTCACAAGACATGCTGGTCAAATCTACAGAGTATTGTGCTTGGCATCATTCTCTTTATTTAAAAAAGACAAGGAAAATCTAGAGATGATATAATTAAGCAAACAAATGATTAAAGGGTGAGAAAACTGGGTTATTTGGAAAAACTAGAGTTGAAGTTGAAAGAATTAGAATTAAACAATCAGCCTTCAACTTTAGGAAAAGTAAAAAAGAAAGAAGCCCTCTCATCTATTCATATATATAAAAAACAAATTGGCTTAAAGCATATTTATTCATCATTCACTTGATACATATATATTTAATGCCTAACCAGGTGACAATTAGTGTTCTTCATGCTCTAGCAGAGAAAAAGGAAGACATTTTGAAAATGTCAAAAATGTTTCAAAAGAATATCAAAAAACAAAGGACCTACTACGTGTCAGGTGCTGACCTAGTCTAATGGTAGAGAAAGAAATGCAATATGGTTATAATATCACAGATACATGTATCTATCAAGCAGAACCATATAAAATTGCCACTATTAAGCCATTTCTTACCTATTAAATTGAAAATTCATATATCTCAGCCTGATTATGTAAAAGCTGCTGAGGGTGGAAGAGGGTGAGAATATTGGCTGACAATGGTATGGGGGCAGGGCACATATGCCAGAGAAAGTCAGAGAAGTCTTTCAAGATGCTTAGCTAGGCTTGTACTAAGCATTAAAGGATGAATAGTTTACCAGGTAGATAAGGCAGAGAATTGGGAGGTAGGAGAGAGGACCTATAGGGAGAGGGAATCCAAAAGAGAAATGAGAAAATCATTCTAGGAAGAAAGGACAGCTCAAAAGAAAAGAGGTAAACATAATACATTCAGTAACTATAATTTCAATATAATGGAAGTATAGGGTACATTTATAGAGTGAGCTAGAAAAGTAGGCTGAGCATTGTCACAAAAAAGGCTACAACATGGATGAAAGAATTCCTCACCTTGAAATGGAATATAGTCTAAGGACGCGATCTATACTTAGAATTGTTAATCATAGTGTTATTTAAAAGGAAAATTTTGAATGACTTCTTGTTTAATGTTGACAGAATAGCAAATTAGTAATGTACTTTATATCATAAAATATTCAATTATTAAAACATGTTTATGATAACTTTATAACATTTAATAAATATTATTATAAACATTTTTAGGTGATAACCTAAATGAAAAAAGTAATCTGCAAAGCCGTGCATACAACATAACTGCCACTATGTTAAAAATTATGATTAGAAAATAGTAAATAAAATGCTGTAATACTGAAATGTTAATAGTGATTATCTTTGAGGGGTAAATAAGGTGATTTTTCAAAACTTCGTTATACTTTTCTATACTTTCCAAGTTTTCTTCAATGAGCATGTATTATTTTCATAATCATAAGAAACAAATAAAATAATGGTGAAAAAATTATTCTCGGGTGGCCTATAAAAATCAATGTATTTTGGAAGCCAAGAGCAGGACCACATAAGTCACTGAAACTTCAGATCCTACAGTTCTACTGTGCTTCTTTATACCAGTCCTAGCACAGTGCTAAATAACCACCAATTGAGTAACTGAGCGAACATTACAAGAAAACATAACATTTAACTATCAAGCCATCCTTTGAATACAGTTTTTCTTCTAGTTTAGTAACATAACAAAAGCACATCTATCTGAAATAATTTGCCCCAAAGTACTACTAGGTCTTCCGGAAAAAAATTCGTTAACACACCCTTCCATGGCCATCACTCTAGAAGAGATTTATAAATCTGTATACATGTCGTCTTGCACCTGGAATAAGGTATTGGAAGAGAAGACAGATTCATCTCACCCCTAATTCGCCTATGCTGCACGAGCCTGCCAAAGATGTTAAAATTATGTAAAAAAACAACAATCATTGGTCTTTGGATCCCCTTTCTGCCAGTCTATTTGAGATCCTTTGGAGAAATCAAAAAAAAGCATGGAGTTGTGAACTATTGAGAGACATCAAACATGTGGACTACACTTCCCAGGACAAGGAAATAACCACTGAATGCTTTCCTAAGACTAAACGCAGATGAGAAGACAAGGAGATACCATTTAAAGAAAAAAGATGTCTGGCAGAGTGATTGAAATGCCCCACACTGATTAATTGGCCATGAAACAACTGGTACCCTAATATCTCATTGCTTCCAAAGTACATACGAAAAACATTATTTCAAAATGTCTTCTCCCATTTCCGAATTAATCCTTAGCTATCTCAATCTCCCTCCTTGAGTTCTTTCCCAGTGGGAATACACTGCTTGTATTCTTTCTCTATGTCTCTTGAAATAAGAAAGTGATTTAACTCTGATAGCTCTTATTTTCTGCACCACTCACCTGGCTTACATACCCAATCGTACTTCCCTCATGGGATTTACAGATTAGGGAGGCATATGGATGAGTAAACAGGAAATCATAATCAAGTGTGATAAAAAGTTAGTTAGGGGAAGCATATGGTATTATTATTGATGAAGTGTCCTCAACCCAGAATTCAGAAGATGTACCAGGGCGCTGATATGGGCATGTATCATACTGTCATCTCTGCATGTGAATGGGTTTTGTCTACTCATTTAAATCAAATGTCCTTCACAGCAGGATCTGGATTATACTCTTTTATGGTCCACAGTGCCTTGCAGATATCAGATGTTGCTTTAATATTTTCTTTATTTGAACATTTACGTGGGGAACAAATGCCACCTGGGTAACCATATAATGTGATGCCAGAAATGTAAGCATAATGCTAATATACAAACGTTCGCTGTATCTCCAATCTGTGTCCACCACTGTCGTGTGCTGTGGGAAAGGTACACAAAACATAAGACATCCTCTTTGCTTTTCAGGAACTAAAAAGCAGACCAGTTGCTTCTTAGGAGCTAGCTGGTGATCAGTAAACTTTTTAAATTAATAATATAATTATTTTAGAGAACTTACTACAGGCATTTCTGTTACGATTTATGAATCCAGAAGCTGTGATGGTCAAATAAAGTCCTCTTCAAATTGACCAAAAGTGATAAGGACAACCCAGGGTGCATTGAAGGCCTATGTGGAAGCATCAAGAACTGAGCAGCAATACCATCTGCTCTTTCTCCACTCTTTGAAAGTCATTGTTCTAGCGAGATCTACTTCTAAATAAGGTGATCATACTTGAAAACTGGGATACAGGCTGCTGCTGCTGCTTTTTAATGGAAGCAAACATTAAGATTGTTAGATTATCAGAACCCACAGCAAGGGGTGGAGTTAAGACTCTGTCATGTTGCTTGCATGCCCTTACTTGGACTGGCCACAAAACTATCACTTACCTGTGTGTTTGTAGGTCACAGCCCCTGAGATAACATCTCCCTGAGAGAACTGATCCACTGTGACTCCAGCTCTCCTCACCACCCCATGCTGAGGTCCTCGAGCGATCACAAACATCAGTTTCAAATCATCACTGTCTATGTCGGTAGCAAAAATGTATTCAGAGGTGATGATCACCTCATTGCCCTCTGAGCAATGCATCATGGGAGTGAGGTCCGCCTTTAGGATTGGTGGCTCATCATTTACAGGGAGTACCTAAGCAGGAAAAAAACACACGTTTCCAAGAAAAAGAAAGCAATGACAGATTGCCCAACTGGCAACCCATAGCTCATAGTCAGAATGACAAGCATTTTCAATCTTGCAAACATGTGAAACAATAGCCGTGGAATTTGGCCAAGGAGTCCATCATATCTTTTAACTTTCCCCATATGAACCATCTTGCAAGAAATGACCCACACGAGAGACATTGTAGTTAGGAATGGGAGAGTATGGTTATGGTTTGGGACTCAAAGCTCTCGTTTGTTTCGAAACAGACAAAATATAAATATAATATAATGCCTTCTTCACCAAAGTCCCTATCCTCCTACATTAAATTCACACATATTCTAGAGGAAATCTGGTCGTTGTGGTCTGATGCATTTACATTTACCACATCGAAGTTATTTATATTTCAAATTAGTTGGTGATTACAAAGCTTTCCTCCACCCTCAACTTCCTCCCACCCAGGAAGTTTCTCTGGACTTACAATAAGCAGCAGCTGCATTTCAAACATTTTGAGTTAAATCTGAAACTCTATAACCATCAAATCAATGCCAGTTTTCAACTTGGTAAAACATTTTTTCTCACTGTCATGAAAATAAAGCTCCAAGAAAGGAAAGAAAAGCAACATGAAATCACACTGGCTCTCTGAATTTACAAAGATGAGGTAGAAATTTGAAAAAGCGTGTCTTCTAAATAGGAATAAAGGACATTCCCCCCCTGAGTTCACTGCCACAACCTGGGGTGTGTGCTGCACGTTTATTTATCAAGTCTGGCCTGTGAACACTCTCAACCCTAATTTCCTTCCTGCCACAAGTCAGCCGAAGTAATCTTTTTAAAATGTGGCTTTCATCAAGTCACTGCCTGCAGGAAACTTCAACGGCTTCCCAGGGCTTCTCCTAGGATGTCTTCGGCCGCATCTCATGTGATGGGGTATCTTTATGATCCCTCTCTATTTTCACCCCAAGACACTGCGTTCCTCACATCCCAGGTCTTCGTCTCTCTGCCTGCTGTCTGCTATGCTCCGCCCTCAGCTCTTTGCTTGGCTACCTCCTCCTTTAAGTTACATGTGGAATCCTCAGGGAAAACTTCTTGACACCTCAGGCTCATTTACGGACTTCTCTTGTTTACTCTCTTTTAGCATCTGTTAATTGTAGAACAGATCCATATTTTAATCAATTATTTCCGTGATAATCTGTTTCATGCCTGTCTTCATGCCTTGCCTGAAGCTCTAAAAGTACAAGGACATTATCGTCTTGTTCATCATCATACCCCAAGCACCTAGCCCAGGACCTAGCAAAAAGAAGACATTTATTAAATATCTATGGAATAAATGAATGAATGAATGTAATTATGTATATATGCCCTGATTACTCTGCTATTTAAACAGGATAACAACTCTACAACAAATATGCTTGATATTGTCTTGACACTTTCCTTTAATGAGTAAAAAGATGGAATGATGGAAACCTAGTCTTAATTATTTAATCAAAGGTAAATTACAAAAACATATACAACATTCTATTTTCTACTGGCTTATTAGGAAGCAATATCTTTCTTCAAGTTCTCTGAGTGGATTCATTAAAGACTTTATTATTGTTCTTGATTCAGTCTGAGGAAGCTCACCAATAAGTTTATGATGACCATTTTGCAGCAGTTCACAAAAGAGCCTCAGCTTTCAAATGGATAATAAAATTCAAAGGCAACAGAATTAAAAACATTCCTCCTGGATTAAAAAAAGTCACACTTAGTTGTCCAAAATTCCCTGTACCTCTGATTGGCTTTCAAAAGTCATGCCCTTTTGTCTAAAAGGTAATAATAAACAGATTGTTTTCCTCAAATGTACTGCTTATTGTCATTAAGAAGCAGATGGTCATGGATGGAAGATAGGGTTGGGTATATTTTGCCCTGAAATTTGCTCTTCAGGAAAAAAAGGAACTCAGAAAAGCTTTCTCTATACAGAAGCCCTCCCTTTTCCATGGCGGATATGTTCCAAGACCCCCACCGGGTGCCTGAAACGGCATATAGTACCAAACGCTATATATGCTATGTTTTTTCCTATACACACATATGTGAGGTGTGACAGCAAAGCTAGCATGAATTTCTCTTTCCTTCTTCACAATTTCACAGATAGAAGCTTCATTCTTCCTGTAGATCTTAGCAACCTCAGCACACAATTTTTTTTCTTTCCTTATCAAGTTGAGAACTTTCACCTTTTCACTGAAAGGAAGCACTTTATGGCTTCTCTGGCATATCCAAACTGCCAGCATCACTACTCTTGTGCTTTGGGGCCATTATGAAGTAAAATAAGGGTTACTCGAATGCAAGCACTATGATACCACGACAGTTAATCTGAAAACCCAGACAGCCACTAAGTGGCAAACGTGTGGGTAGTGTGTACAGTGTGGATACACTGGACAAAAGGATGATTCACATCCTGGGCGAGATGGCATGAGATTTTGTCACACTACTCTGTATGGCATACAATTTAAAACTTAAGAATTGTTTATTTCTGGAATTTTCCATTTAATATTTTTGGACCTCAGTTGACTGTGGGTAACTGAAACCCTCAAAAGCTAAATTGTGGGTAAGGGGGCGGGAGGGCCTACTGTATGTAAAAATCTGTCAATAAAGAAAATTTCCATTTTTGAAGGTGAAATACACTGCTCATCATCTAGACCTCAAAAGCCATCATGGGGATTAAGTGGGAAAATGGAAGGAAGGGGCTCTGTGTCATGACTGACACAGATAGGTACTCAGGAAATGCCAGCAAGTATAATACTTACAATCACCGGGTAATTTACAACTATGGCAGTGGCGAGGAGGAAAGAATACTGGCCAGAGAGTACCGGAGGTACCCGAGAGTGGAGATGCCAGCCTGGGGCTACACAGTCAAGTTAATGACTTTAGGCAAGTCATTGAAACTTCTTGGGCCTAAGCTTCCTTAGCTATGAAATGAGGATAATTCCTTCTCTGTCTAAAAACACGAGATGGCTGTGATCATTCTTAATTAATTACTAATTGCAAAATATCTTACAAACACATTACTATTACCACTAATAATAATTTCATATCACAAACGTCTGACAAAATTCAAACAGAAACAGAATTTGGAACTGTGAGACTAATTAGTGGCTCTTTCACGGGCATGTTAAGTCTTTCTGCAGACCCTCCTTTGTCACTAACTACAAATACCTGAAAAATTCTCTGAGCTGTGCTTGTGGACGTGGGTGGTTATTCAACAGAGAAACTCCAGGGTTCCCATCAGACCTTTGGGCATGCACTCAGCCTTTATGTGCAGATGCTTCTTCATTTGTCACACGGCAAAAATAGTCATCTCAAACAGACCTCTGGCTGGGGGCATACGGTACAGGAATTCACAAGGGGGCACCACGCACATATGGACACGCTTCTTCCACACAACAGGGAGAACCCCAGTGATGCTAGCCCAACCGGCCCAGCTGCTAAATAAATATTTCTGAGTATTACAGCCCAAAAATATTAGAAATAATTTATACATGGAACCAATTGCTTTTTAAGTTATTTACTCATCTGAGTTTGAGATCAGAGTAGTTCTTGAAATGGCTTAGAGAGAGAAAACAGCATACCCATTTCACCCGTACAGCTTTGCCCTTTATTGCCTATCCCGAGACATTCAAAGACGTAAGCAGGCATCCTCATACTCTGGAGTCCTTGTGTTTCAAGTTCTACCAGGGACTCCAAGAGGCTTCCAAACCAGATGCTTTATTTCTATATGAACCAGGGAGGAAGCTCTCTACCCACCTCAACGTGGAGAACAAATTCTGCTGAATTCGTGCCATCTGTGACCTCCAAGTGTATGTCATCCTGAAGTACCTCAGATCCATCATGCTGATACCTGTGGGGATGATATTTGTCACTCGTCTCTCTAGGCCACTGTGAGAGTAGGTTGAGATGCCTGACACAAGAGCTCTTCCATGCCTTCGGCCATGTGTTCAATAAATACATAGATAATAAAACACAGCATAATCATGACGTGACGTATTTAACTACTTAGGTATCCCTGAAAGTAAAATTACTCCACCCTGGGAAAATGTGTTATATGCGTTCACAATTGTCTCCAAATCAAAAAGCAGTCCTTGAAGTTGCCACTGTGACAATGGGAAGTAGTAAGAATAGCTCTGCTACTCACAAAAAACCGTGGCCAGGGCCAGGGGGATACTGACACCGGGCAGTAGACAGGTAAAAGTGGGGCACTGTGTTGGGGCTGGCCCAGTGGTGCAGTGGTTAAGTTTAACCGCTCTGCTTTGGCAGCCAGGGGTTCGCCAGTTGGGATCCTGGGCACAGAGCTACGCATTGCGTATCAAGCCATGCTGTGGCATGCGTCCCACAGGTAAGGTAGAGGAAGATGAGCACGGATGTTAGCTCAGGACCAATCTTCCTCAGCAAAAAAGAGGAGGATTGGTAGTGGAGTTTAGCTCAGGGTCAACATTCCTCAAAAAAAAAACTACAAGTGGGGCACTGTGTGGATTTTGATGATTCTCCTTCCTCCCCCGCTTTCAAGGTTAATCTTTCTGCCTGTACTCTGGATCTACTCAGCTCTTCTCTAAAACTTTGATCTATAAATTATTTATTGCCTCTCTCCTGCCATTTTTCCATTTTCATTTACTAGTTCTCTTCCTCTCAACCTATAAAGATTCTCGAATCTCTCCCAGACTTAAAAAGAGTTTTTGCTTGGTCAAGTCTTAGCTCTATTTCCTTTAATTCTCAGGGAAGTTTCCTGAAGGAATTGTCTAATTCTAGACTTTCCATTGACTCTCCAGCCCACTGCAGTGATAAGTGGTGAGTTCTAAATAATCACTGAGTTGAATTGAGCCAAATGTTTAGCTTATCGATGATCTGTTCAAGACACTGAGGAATGGAAATAAATCCCAGGAATTGAAAGTAAAAGTTGCATTAAAAGTTGTATAGTATTTTGAACATGTATGTTATTTACATATGAAAAAAAATCCAGTACTAAAAGGTATTTTACTTAGAACTAGTCTCATCCATATGGCAGGGTACTCAGGTTGGGATTCCATTTCAATGGTGGAGAAAGTCCGCCTCCCGCCCCTAGTATCCTTCCCACGTGCTGCCTCCTAGGCTTTGTTTTGTCATGCCCCCTGATATTTTTTATCAAAAATAGATTGATATGTGATAGTGTGTTAATACTACTTACCATGCTAGTACCTGTAGAAGGGCCAAGTGAGTCTAAGAGTACACATCCAAAGACATGGCTGTGGAGCCAAACAGAACTTCTTTCAAAACCTGACTCCCCCACATACTAGCTGAGTTTGCCCTCAGTTTCTTCAGCTATAATATGAGACTAGCACCATCTACCTTGTCAGGCTTGATTTCTGTGAAGATTAAATGAAAAAACATAATTGCAAGTCTCTAGCAGAATGCTTGAACTATACGTGCTAGCAAATATTGGTGCTTTTTCCTTTTCTATCCATCATTCACCACTTAGTAAGAATTATCTAAACAGAGCTCTTTCTAACATTTAGCTAAGAGCTGAGATCTTGCAGTAAAAAAAGGAAATTTTAATGAGGATAGGAGTGAGTAGTGAAAAGAGGTCAAGATACTGGAGACTGTAAATCAAGTGTAACTAAACTGTTGGATTAAACTGATCTTCTGTGCGCAAAGCTTACTTCCCAGTCAGCTTCCTAGTCAAGTATGGACCTAAGCATTTGATGCCTAATACCTTCTACTATACTTTATCAAAAGGGCCCAAATTCCCATTTATAACTTAAACTTGTAAGTAAGAAATTAACCAATCTATCTGTCTACCTGACCACTGCTTTTGAGCAGCTTGCATGGTTTGTCAGAGAAGTTGTTTTACTAGATTTTGTAGAAAAGTTTCTTATGGAACTGCATTAGGTGAAAGAAATGTAAGACCTTATGGAGAGGAAAACGATTGTGGGACCATGAGGCAGACTGTCGGAGAGCCAAGTAGAACTCCATCGCCACCTACCCCGCCTACTGTTTTGCTTGCAAATCCCCACGCCAGTAGAATGGAAGAAAACATTACACTAAAGACATCAGTCAACTGAATTCTATCCCAGAGTTCCCAGGGTTATGCAATTGGCTTTTCTTAAAGCCAAGTTCAATTATGTAGATTAGCTTTCCAGATTATTTCAGTCTATATTCATCTAGTTTGACTTCTACCTCTTGTGATAAGTGCAACTGCAGCAAATTTAATATTCATGGAGAATATTAAAATTGAGAAAATAATCCATCTCTTTTGTTCTTCAAATATCCATAAAGGCATTCCCACTGGTACAGCAAGCCAGAAGGAAAGAAAATGTCCGGAAAAATTTGTCACTTCTAATTTTCAACTGACCCTTGAAAGTATTAAGTGGCACATTGGTACCCCTGAAAGAAGTGGACAAACTTCTTTCTCTTACTTGGCCTCACAATTGATCCAAATAGGAGCCAAAGCAGGTAAAGAAAAAAAGCCAGGAAATGTTCTAACCTAACTTTTAAGGTATGGAGGTCTCCCCAAGAAAATGTGCCCCCTGTGTTTAGAGGAAATCCGTTCAGCTCCACCCTTCCATGTGGAAGGGGTCTCTGCAGGGAGAGGTAGATACTGTCCAGTTGGGTGTCCACATCAGAAACCAGAATGTGCTCTGTGCTGACGATGCATTGACCTCCCTCAGCCACTCTCAGAGGGTTGGTAAATACCTAGAAATAAGGAAGGAAACATTCAAAGCCTTGTTCCATGAGGTGTCCCTGAAGACAGAGCTCATTAAATCAAGCAAAAACTTTCAGTGCCATCTCCACTCATCAATTAATTTTTCCCAAATGTGGTAAAGGGGATAGCGTCATAAGACATCTTGGCTGAGAAATATTTTTCCTAAATGTTTCTGATTCTAAACATTGATGCACACAAAGAAGCAGGCAGATCTATGAACCCAAAAGTACCTACATTTCATTTATCTCAGAGGCTGAAGAGCAGAAACAGCACTCCAATTGGTTATTATCTGTAGTGCTAAATTGAGAAAATAATCACTTTCATCATCATGTCCATACCCACCATGACTCCACACACGTACCTTAATCTACAAAATGAACAAAACCTATATCAAACTCCCCTAGAGAAAAGAATCCATCTCTTTTTTCACCCTCAAAATTCCTAAAGACTTGAGAAATTTTTTTTAAGATTGGCACCTGAGCTAACCCACTGTTGCCAATCTTCTTTTTTTTTCCTGATTTTTCTCCCCAAATCCCCCAAGTACATAGTTGTATATTTTATTTGTGGGTCCTTCTAGCTATGGAACGTGGGATGCCGCCTCAACATGGCCTAATGAGCGGTGCCATGTCTGCGCCCAGGATGCGAACCGGCGACACCCTGGGCTGCCAAAGCGGAGCTCGCGAACTTAACCGATCAGCCCCGGGGCCAGCCCCCAAGAAACTGATTGGAGATTTCAAGCATCAGTAGTCATGTGTATTTTAGAGATGAAAGCAGAGCAGGGAAATTGAAGATCGAAAACTGAATATTCCATAAGAAATAGATTTACTCAAACATTAGACTTAAATATTAAAGCCATGAAGATGATTTTCTATAATGGAAAAACTCAATATTCAACTAATAGATCATTTGTAAGTAAAATGCAAGTTGGAGGGCTTGGGATATTTTATCACCATATTGGGAGCTGGCAAGAAGTGTTCCACGGTCAAATAAGTCTAGAAAACAGGTACATACAATATCTCCACCTTGGAGATGTTTAAGGCACATAAGGGTGATCAACGCTCTGAGGTCCTTAAGTAGGGAAACCTGTTAACTTTGTTTAACCTACCATTTCCCCAAATTTGTTTCACTCCACAGAAGCTAAAGCATCAGATACCAAGTGATGGGCTCTGAGGGCCGCCCACAGATGGCCTAGGCTGAGCACCTGCCAATAGGGAGACACAGCATTCTCCAAGGAGGCAGCTACTCTCCTCGGAGAGCCGCTGCTCCCAGAAAGGAGAAATTTCCCTGAAGAAAGAGCTGGTAAAGCGCAGGGGACAAGGAATGGGCAGAGGAAAGGGAGGTGAGCAAGAAGAAGTCACCGCCTCCACTCAAAGCCCTGCTCCAGCCTCCCACCCATCAGGGCCCAGCTGCCAGGAGCATCCACGGATGTCCCAGAAGCACACCCCAGAGACAGTTGCCTTCTATACTTTAAGAAGCTGCTTCCACCAGCAAAGGAAAACAAAAGCAAGAGCCTTCTCTCCCAAAACCACCTCCACCCCCATCCTTCTCGGTGCCTTACACTCATTTTGCCAAATGTACATTTTCACTGTTTGTAGGAGAAAGAAAGAAAGGGAACTCTTATTCAAAGAGGAGTACTATCTTTGAAACATGGTTCATGTCTGCCAGCCTCATTTTTTCCTGAGTTGTGTCATTTAATATCCCAAGACGCTAATGTTTCAAGGAACATACTGTGCTCCATTAGATGATTTTTAAGTGTATAGGTATTTTAGGGCAATTTTCAAAAAGTTGAAGCATAAGGCTAATTCGCCCCCACTCATTAATCATCAACTTTTCTGCCCATACCCAGTGCTTAGGTTTCTGGGACTTCAGGTTAGCTTGGTGTCAAGATCTCTTAGCGGTTACCACTCAGCCCAGCTATCTGTGGGTATTCACATCATGGAATCACTTCTGTGACTGTTTTCACTGAAGCTACTCTTTTTAATTTTATTTCTAATATTCTAGGTTCTCTAAGGTACTATTTCATTTGTTTTATACACTGTAGAAGAAAAGACAGCAGTCACTAAGCCACTTGAGCCCCAAGTCCTCACCACTGCTCCCAACTACCTTCAAACGATGGAGGTAATTGTTTGCTTCACCCTTTTTAGTTTTTTTCCCCAGATCATCCTTCTCTAGCAAGAGCCTTGGACTGCTTTGCATAAAAGACTATTTCTCCATGATTGTTCTAGAAAAATGTTTAACTTCCTTAGATTCTGGGTTATCTCAGGACCTGTATCTCATACATAGAAAATGATGGTCTGAGTGAAATCTAATCAAATTAACAGGAATTTGATTAATTTTCTCCACAGGGAATGTGATCTGATTGAAGGAGTCAAAAAATATAGTTTAGGTTCTTTTGTGCGAGCTCTCTGGTGCATCTTCTACTAAAAATTGCAAGTTCAGAGGCCCGAGGGGTCAGGCCAGGGCTGTGAACGTGTGGTGAGTTGGATAGTGACTTTGGTGACTGGAGAGCATGCCCTCTCCAACTGCTGGCGGGGCTAAGTGAGCTCAGTGTTGTCAGAGCTTCCAGATTTTCAAGAGAAGCCAGAAACCCAGACTTCATATGAAACCTCCTAATGTGTAAGTGTTGGCAACTCATGATTTAAGAATGATGTTTAGACCCATCAGAGCAGCTCTGTGAGTAGGGTAAGCCCCTTGGTCCCTCAAGGGGAGACCTCGGCCCCACAACCTTGGGCAGGTGTAGAGATGGTGAGGAGCGAGCAGGAAAGAGAATGTCAGTGCTTTGCTGGCTGTCTTCCAGGTAGGCAGCTGGGAAGCTGACCTCTTTCCTTAGGGATGAAACATGCATAGGTTCTAGTCCCCTCTGGTTCCTAATGAATGGGTAATCCTATATTGTCTTTCCACTTTTAAGGGAAAAAAATGAGCCTAGGAATAGCCAACCCAATTAAGTCTAGCACTCCAGTGGGGGGGGGGGGGGGGCAGGTGTGCAACAAACTCTCAATATGAATCCCAGCCTCGCAGATAAGATACACAGGTAGCATGGCCCTTATGGCTCAGTTTTAATGAGAGACTCCAGTGCTTGAAAGCTTAACACAAACATTGGGGAGTGAGACAGGCTAGGAAGGAAGGGCCCATCTTAATTCATTTGGAAAATTAAAGAGCTTCTTTAGATTACAGAGCAGCATAGCTGGCCTGCGGTGTGAGCGAATAAACTCTTCTGGTTGCTAAGAGACCCATAATTTAATCCCTTTCCCCTGATCAACACGTGAAACTCAGCAGAAAGGAAAGGAAAGGAAAGAGATTTTGACAAAGCTTTGAAAATAATGCCGAATTCAGCAACTGGAAAACCTCACCTTTTAGATAGGAAATCCCCTGGGAAGTGAAGGACTACCTGCCCCACACTTTTTTCCTAAACTACAGCTGGAAAATAAGAAAGTTCTTTAAAATAGCCTAAAGAACAGTTAGCTTTTCCAGTAAGTCTTAAACTCTTTCCTTGGGTCCTCTGTCCTTTTCCTCCTTCATATCAAACATTGTACTGACCTCAGGAACTTGATTGTCCACTGGAAGAATCGTGATGTTAAAGCAGATCCCGTGCAAAGTGCCGCCATGCTGGTTACTGACGGAAAATGCAAACTGGACACGTTGTAGATGGGGGCCTATATCCTGCATGGGTGGCATGTAGGCCACTTTCATATAATTCACAGCATGCTGCAAAGCAAATAGAGATGGACATGTGGGTGCCAATCTGTGAGGAGCAGGGAGTCTCAGAGATCTGGGTCCAAGAGAACCATTGTCTTAAAGGATATCAAACATTGTAAAAGCTGCCATCCATTGGGGCTGGCCCTGTGGCTGAGTGGTTAAGTTCGTGCGCTCCGCTGCAGGCGGCCCAGTGTTTCGTTAGTTCGAATCCTGGGCGCGGACATGGCACTGCTCATCAGACCACGCTGAGGCAGCGTCCCACATGCCACAACTAGAAGAACCCACAACGAAGAATACACAACTATGTACCGGGGGGCTTTGGGGAGAAAAAGGAAAAAATAAAATCTTTTAAAAAAAATTATAAAAAAAAAAAAAAAGCTGCCATCATTAATTTGAAGATTCTAATAAGCTCTATTTTATAAATCACATGTTTTAAAAACAGGAGGGAAAAGCACAAAGAAATTAAGTAAATATGTGAAGTGCGTGAAACCCATCAACTCTATAAAGATAGAAGATTTGAATTGCAATCCAGTTCCACTATGAAGTAGCTGTATGATAATGGTTAAGCTACTTAAACTTGCTAGGCCTCCATTTCCTTATCTATAAAATGAATAAAATAATAAAATAATAGTACTTAGCACATGGGGTTGACATACTCATTTACAATCTCTAACTACAGTGAGATTAGTCATAATCAGCTCTAAACCACAGAGGTGGCTGCTGCCTAAGCACTCTTCACCACCATTGTGACCCCTGTGAGATCTTCAGAGTAGAGTTCAGGAGTAGGAGAAGGGTGGATAAAGTATTTGGAAGGTAGTAGATGTTATGGGTTGAATTGTGTCCCCCTCGAAAAGAAAGGTTGAAGTCCTAACCCCAAGTACCTCAAAATGTGATTTCATTTGGGAATAGGGTTGTTACAGATATAACTAGTTAAGTTAAGGTGAGTTCATATTGGAGTAGGGTGGGCCCTTTGTATCCTTATAATAAGAGGAGAGAGACACAAAGGGAGAAGATGGCCACAGGATGACAGAGGCAGAGATGGGAGGGATGCCTCCACAAGCCAAGGACTGTCAAAGATTGCCAGCAAACCACTAGAAGCTAGGAAGAGGCAAGGAAGGATTCCCCTACAGGGTTTCAGAGGAGTGTGGCCTTGCTGACACCTTGATTTCAGACTTCTAGCCCCCAGAACTGTGAGACAATAAACCTCCGCTGTTTTAAGCTGCCCAATATGTGATACTTTGCTATGGCAGCCCCAGGAAACTAATACAGTAGGATACTGGGTAAACTGAATTTGGTGGAATAAAAACATATGCCCCAGGTCCCTAAGTGAGAGCCCTGCTGCTGGCAAATCAATGCAAAAGGCTGTGCTGAATTATAATAAGATTTTGAAATCATATCCAGCTTGACCAAGCATTTTCAAATAGATGTCGCATGCTTAACAGAAATGTGCAAGCAGAGAGAATATAGACATCAAGCATTTGATGCTTGTGACAGATGTCAAAAGGCAGTATTCTCGAGTGCAGCACTAGGGGTGCCATACATCCTCAGAGGATGCCTCGATCATTTGTGTCAACATTTCAGCATAGCATCATACCTGAGTGAACGACCTCAGCCCCGGGGCTGCAGGATTCTTGGTTAGCTTTGGTATGCTGTCTACCATGAATAATTTCCCAGCATCCGAGTGTCTAAAGAGAAATACAGAAGAACACATCAGCTAATTTTCCAAGTAAGAAAAATTAAATCGAATAGCCCATAACCAAATTTTCTAAAGCTCAAAGAGTTCATCACAGGAAGAAATCAAATGTTGCATATTTATTTTCCTTCTTTATGTTGGGGGTTCTAGCCTTTAGCCCAGTATCATCAATGCCGTGCTCATCATGACTTCAAAAACTATGTAAAGTTTCTGCTTTGGCATGAAGAACGGGAATCGTTATTCTCAACCTAAAAATGTTTACTCGCTACCATGTATATGACATGGGCCTAAGGTACATTCGTGCCACTTTTCTGGATTGAGATCATAGAATGTGACCATTTCGTGATCTGCAATATCTAAAAATAATGTTATGAAGACTCAATCTCTTTAGAAAATGGAATGAAAGACTGTTTTAAGCCTCCCTAAGCTGAAGACACTACAAGCTTCAGGTTTTGAAGGGAGGGATGAGATAGATTTGAGATTACAGTAAATGATGGAGTGATCAACAAAGCAATTGAACCACAATATTATACATTGACACTTTCGACTCAGTCCTAGATCACTAGCTGTAATGAATAGCTCAGGCGATGACTTTCATAGAGATACCTGTGGCTGAAGGAGAAAAACGGAGGCATTGTTATTGTGTAGAGCAACTCCCTGTCGTATGATTCCATATCTATGAAATGTAGATGTTTCTTAGTTATGTAGGCCACCTCAGTTTCCTTGACAACCAAATGCCGAGAAACTCCGGGAGCTTCTTTTGGAAGCTGGTCATCCACTGGAGTGATATGGATTGTCACCACCTGGAAAGAAATTTCTATACCATTAATTTGAAATACCAAAAAGGCACCAAAGAAAACACCCCACAATCACCTCATCACAGTTACAATGATTTTTCTAAAACTGTCGTTTATATTTGACTTGTATATAAATAATTCAGGACATTCAAAATATAATAATTCAGGATATTCAAAATAATTCAGGAGCTATGAAGAATGTGAGCCAAAAAATGGAACATTCTCCATCCATTTTATATCTTAAGAATGTAATTACCACAATTACAGTTAATGAAGTCATGAGCACTATAGAATTGGCAAATAAAACACAAAATATGTGCCTGATTTTATTTCTCTATCTCCCTCCACCTGTGCTTTCCCAACCTCCCTCTTTTCAGTCATCGATCCTAGAAACCTTGACATAACTTTTGGTTCCTCCTTTTCCACTCACATACAACACATCACCAACTGCCAGAGTTTCTACTTATAAAGTATCCTATACAGTGACCACAGCCCACTCCCACCCCAGCTGTCATTCCCACTGTTACTGGCCTAGCTCCAGCTCTCATAATTTCTTCCTTCCATTATTGCAACAGCTTTCTGATAGCCATAACTCCAATAGCTAATCTAGACTTTTCAGACCTCTAGTGCTATCTTCAAAGAAATACAAGTCAAATCAGGTTATTCACCTCCTCAAGAATCTTAAACACCCACCCAGGAGGAATGGAATTCAAACTCCTTAGCATGGCATCCAAGACCCTCCACAGTTTAGACACACTCTACTTTTCAACTTTTCGTCTTTTACTACCTTTCAGCATTACTCCAGCACACCAGTTGCACACCACAGACCTGGCCCCAGTCCTCAAGCATGCCTCTGTGCTTTGGATCATGTTGTTTCTTCAATCAGGAATGCTTTCTCCAGCAACCTGAGAGAAGTCTCTTCTTAAAACTTTCCCAAATTTCTCAATTGGAACTAATTGTTCCTGAATTTTTCTTATCCCTTCACATTGTCTTGTATTATTAGTTAGTAGTTTACATGTCAGTCTCTCCTAGACTGACAGCTCCACAGGAAGAGGATCACAGTACAGTACAAACCACATGGAATTTGCAGTGAACAAAGTCTTGAGTATACCACTTCATAGTTATTGATCTTGAGCAACTCACTCAACTCTTGGGCGTGTCAATTTTCTTCTTTGTAAGTTAAGCATGATGCCAACAACCTCACAGAGTTGTTACGAGGATCAAATATCACTATGTAGATAAAATGTCTCGAATTGGTAGGTGCTCAATAAATATGTTCATCTCTGTAGCTCCATAACTTCTGGCATGGTATTTTGTAGGTAGGAGGCACTTCATCAGTGTTTGCTAAATGAATGAATCTACATGCCCTGTTTGTGATTTTAAGAATTTTTAAAACCACATTCATAGATTTGATTCATGCAAGAGGGCAAGGAGGCTTTGTCAAACAGCTTTTATCATCACATTTGTTTGTTTTTTTTACAATAATCCATGATTGGTAACAAGAAGGCAATTATTACCTCTCTCTTGAAATGGTACATTTGCTTGGCATGATGAGTCTTTGCACAGCCTGATGCATGAGAGTACTTACTCTGCTTTTAATTGTTTTAATACTGTCACTGAAGCACAGATCAGCAAAGCCAGTTTGTCTACAATAAGGGTGTTCACAACACTCAATTTGAAAATGAAGAGATTCCTTTTTATTTTTATTTTTTTAAAGGAAATGAGTTGGGTTTTTTTGTTTAAAGATTGGCACCTGAGCTAACAACTTGTGCCAATCTTCCTTTGTTTTCTATTTTTCATTTTTTTCTGCTTTTTCTCCCCAAATCCCCCCAGTACATAGTTGTATATTTTAGTTATGGATCCTTCTAGTTGTGGCACGTGGGATGCCGCCTCAGCGTGGCCTAACGAGCGGTGCCATGTCCACGCCCAGAATCCAAAACAGTGAAACCCTGGGCCACTGAAGTGCAGTTCGCGAACTTAACCACTCGGCCATGGAGCCAGCCCGGAGGTTCCTTTTTAAATTGACATACTAAGCAAAAACTAAAACATGGTTAAGCTTTTGCTAGGAGATAGGAAAGACTGGAACATCAGCTCAGCCACTTACAAGCTGTGCTCCCTGGGGCAAATCATTTAACCCTTTGGGGCTCAGTTTTTCTCTCTGTACATTGGGAATAATAACAACGGCTATTATAGAGAAGCATTGTCCGGATCAAACGAGATAGCTAATAGCACAGTGAGCACCTGGCAGTGGGTGCTCAATAAATTAATTTCCTGTTTCCATCCTTCACTACTTTTACAAAAGCGTATGGCATATTTACTACTCCATTTTGAAGTATTCCAATAATTAAAAACTAAAGCCAGTTATCAAAATAAAGAAACACAATGACAGTCATTTCTCCAGTTTCCTGCAGTCTGTGTCACAATTTTTTTTCCAATTATAGTTTTTTGCTAATCTACAAAGTTCAGCAATTCTCTATGGGACCTCCCAGCCAGAGTGTGGATCATTGAGGCTCCACTTAATTGAAAAACTGGATTTAATAAGGAAACAATAGTTATTGTGCCTTCAAAGAGACCATTTTCCATGCTAATTTATTCTCCAGTGTGTTCTTTCTGTGAAAAGAATGTACAAGCATGCTTTTTTATGCTCTTGGAGTAATTCTTGGTGGGAACATTTTTCAACATGCTTTATGATCACCTAAGTTGATGTGTCCTTACATATTTATGCATGTTTAAACATTATTGTGGGTGAGAAAAATCCTATTTTAACAAACTCCATAGAGAAATAAAGTGTTCCAGTTGCAGTGAAATTTGGTTGTAACAAAGACGTTATGGAATACTTGTTCCCAGACAGCGGAAAACTAGTGCCCAGATCAATCTCTGGGCTCTTGCTTGCTGGCTCCTCATACACCCCTCCAGTCTGCTTATGGCCACAAGCACCCACGGACAGATTTGTAGGGAATCATAATATAAAGTGATAAATCAGTATATAAAATGCAAAGCCTGACCTTGACCCTCAGAATCGGGCTCACCATATGATACTCCGCTGACTGGCATCTGACTTTCTTATATGCCTGGGTTCTTGATCCTTTCTCTTACCCTGAGCTTTGATTCCTGTCTGATTCTTTATCTTGCTTCTTCCTTTGAAATAATCCAGTGCAATTTCTCAGCCCCGGGAACTACTTCCGAAGTTGGTTTTGCCCACCTCACCTTCCGATCTGTCTTCTGACAAACGCCCACCTCCAGGTGCCCATTCTCTCCTCTGGTGACAGTTCAGCACTCCCTTCTACTCCACCCACAGGGCTTTGTGGCATCTGCTTCCTGTCTTCCTCTGTTTCTTAGTCCTCTTTCTGCTTATCTCTTCTATCCTTATTTTGCACTTTCATTTTAATTCTAATATTACTCTCTCCTGGTTTAAGATCTCTTTAGGCTTAAGGTCCATAAAGCCCTCTATGGAGAAGGGTAAAGAAGCAAATATTTTTCAAATCAAATCGAATGGGTGAGGCTTTATTTGATGACAGTTGTGACAACCAAGATGGAAAGAGGGAGGCAGTTTCTTGCTGATATGTAGACACCTTGTTGATGTGTAGGTAGATCTCGTAGTAGGAGCATCCAGTTTGAAAGGATGAGAGGAGGCAAGGGACATCCCTGCTTATGTCACTTCCTGCTTTAATTGCATTGTTTCTCACCTGAGCAGATCCTTGGTTTCCGCCTCTATGAAAAAAAGTGTTTTAACAGTATGGACTAAACGGTGCCTGAGTTTAATCTTCAGTCACCATGGAACCTTCTGATCACAAAAACTCCCATCAAGTAACCATCTTATCTGGATTCTTAGTTAAATAGTTGAAAGCTACAGGTTTTGTTGAATACTTTAAATACATTTTTATTTGTGGGACATGACTAGATACTAGTCCAAATTAAAGATGTGATCATCAAGTAGAGCAGATGATTACTTAAGTCCCTTAAAAGCTGGAGTTTTATTGATGATATCAGCGTTTTGCAACCAAAAAACACATACATGTACACAAAATACTTGTTTGGTTGTTATGCACACACTAGTTCCTGGAAACTCTGAATAAAGCTTTACACTAGTTACCACCCCATCTCACGCCCTCCCCAGCTCCTACCAAATGTTTCAGTCTTCTTATTTCCTCCTAGTTTCAATTTTGGGATCAGCAAACAGTTCTTGAGGTTCTACTCTGACTCAGATACCAAGATCTGAAGATACAGAGATGAATAAGTCAGGATTCCTACCATCAATGAGGTCACAACTGATCCAATAAAACAAATAATGGCCTCACATTATAGTGATTTGATATTGGATCATATAAAAGAACTAGCTGACCCAGCCTGGGGAGTTGTGGGATGGAGGCATCAAAGAAGGATTCCTGGAGCAGGTGGAGTCGTAGCTGAGAGGAGGTCCATAGTCCAGAGTAGAACTAAGCTAAAGCTTCCACAAATCAGAAGAGGGAGAATTGGAAAAAAATGGATGCTAGATGAATTCTACTAAACACACTGCTACTGTATCAATGGATTTCACTTGTTCTCAATTACAAGGATGTGACTGACCTCTTTGATTCTTAAGAGACCATGTGAGGGATTCTGAGGATAATCTAGTCCTGAAAAGATGAAGGTTGGAACTAACGCAATGGCAGTGGGGTGGGGAAGTAGGGATAGATGAGAGTAATTTATCAAGTAGATTCAGTAAGACTCGCTGAATGACTGGTTATGCAGACATTAGAGAGAGAAAGGAGTTAGAGATGACTTCAGAGATTCTAGTTACCGTGGTTTCATGCAAGTTTTGGGGGAATATACTGAATGTCTTATGGACATGGTGAGTTTAACATGCTGGGAAGACATACATGTAGAGACGTCAGGTAGAGAGGCAGGTACACAAGGCTGAGCTGGAGAACATTTAGGACCTAAAGAATAGGTGGTACACAAAGACAGAGAAAATTTATTGATTCTCTCTCTCTCTCACCACGTAGATTAAGAAGAGGAAAGCAGAGATGTGATTATGACTTCTTTAGAAACATATCCTTCATAAGGAATAAATTTATAACTGGATCTACAGAGTTCAGTCTGACTTATTTGCCAAAATTTAGAAATAATTCTGTTTCAATAACGTTTTCATTACCATGGTCCTTATTACAGAGGGATCTGACACTATATTTGATTTATAAATTATAATATAAATATAAATACTATCTGTAAAATATATAATAGCAGAAGAGGAAAAAGAAGTCCTGAGCTTTCTATTCTTTTTTTTTTTTTTTTTGATCAGGCCTTGAGCTAACACCTGTTGCCAATCTTCCTCTTTTTGCTTGAGGAAGATGGTCTCTGAGCTAACCTCTGTGCCAATCTTCCTTTACTTTGTATGTGGGACACTGCCACAGCATGGCTTGATGAGCAGTGTGTAAGTCTGCACCCGGGATCTGAACCTGTAAACTCTGGGCCACCGAAGCAGAATGTTCAAACTTAACTACTACGCCACCGGGCCAGTGGCATAAAGTCTATTTTTAGAAAGCCACATAGTCTGCTAAAAGTGATAGGGTATTCTAGTCAGAAACATAGCTTAGTTTGAATAGATACAACAGAAGATTTAGAAATAAATTCTGGTAATAGTTATCATTTTAGATTATCAAATCAACTAAGATCGCAAGCAAAAATGTAATCTAGAAATGGCATGTAACACATTAAATAAGAAGAGGGGGCTGTTGTTTACAAAGGAGTTGTTGGTCATTCGCTAAGCAGATGAATTGGGAATTTTCTCATTCATTCTCCTTTCCCTCTTAACAGAGATCACTGACTTTCTTCAGTTTATGGGCTCTCTGACATCACTCTTCCTGATCACCCCCATTTGTTACCTTCATCTTAGCAAATAGGTGAATAGCTCAACAATCTGTGCACTGGCGAATGTGAGTGACTATGACATTGTGAGTCTCAAAACCAACAAGGACACATGATTTAAGTAGTCATTCTAGAACCAGTTCAAGATTTGCTTAGATCCCTACATGTGCTACCTTCCAAGATAATAGGTATAAAATGCCTAGCAAACAGAACTATGTATAGTAGGTGATCACGTACTTTCAGCTGTCTTTTTTCTACCTCTACCACCAAACCCCCTCTCCTTGCAAGGAATCTACCCTTTTATAGTTGTCCAGACCCTATGCTAACTCCATTTTCTGTACTTTCTATACGAGAATGTCTCCTTAAACCCATTTCTGCATTCTATATACTTAAATGATATCCTTGAGGTGGTAAAACACTTAGTTCTTCAAAAGCAACAATAAATAATAGCTAATTTATTTATTGAGCACTTACCATGTGCCAGAAAGTTCTCAGTACTTTATATGTATTATCTCACTTACCTTCACAATCACTCTATAAGGAAGTTGTATTGTTACTTGCTTTACAGATGAGGAAACTGAGGCATGGGTCAATCAGTTAGTAGCAAGGACAGGAGAGAAACATAGGCACTTCAAATTCCAGAGCCTATAGTTTAATCACTACACATAAAATATCGGTGTTTTCTTGAGTGTTATGAAGCCAGAAAATTTTGCGAGGTTTTCTGTGTAAAAGGGCCCCATTGGTAAATAACCTTGGAAACACTGCGTCCATGTAAATTGAAAAAACTCTTCAGAAAAGTAAATGGTAGAAAAGCCATGTTGCAAAGAAATTAACTTAATTTTGCTTAATCTGCTGCTTCTTAAACTTGGAACCTTGAGACCTGTTTTCATGTAGTTTCTAATAACACCTCCCAGAACTGATGTCTGTGGACAAGACTTTGGGAAAGCGTTCAGAGATGGCCTCTTACCTGTGGCACTGAGAGATTTGGAGGTTCATGGCTGTCCCACAGGACAAATTCAAAAGAATCTTCAAAGATTTCTCCACCAAAGTGACGATAGTAAATGATGCCATTAAACAGATCTTTCTGCAGAAAGCCAGGAACAGGATAACCTATGGGGTCCACAAAATACCACAGAATTTTGTAACAATCTGCCAAGTGTTGGGGTGTAAAGATATTGGACTTATCTCCAAAAGCCTTCTCTGCCTAGTATGCTGTATATATCCAAGGAATCTTCATTAAATGCTTTTTATCAAAGTTTATAAATAATAAAACAGAAAAACTAACATTGCTACACCTGCCTTAAAATATGTAGAAAAATTAGCATTAAAAATATTTTTAAGAAACGTGATCTTAAGTAACATTAACTACTTGATCCCTATTTTGTCACTCTTGACTACTTTAAGATGTAGTTATGAAATTATTCTAACAAAAGGTAAATGACTGTTATTCATGAAATTACTTTATCAATAATCTAGAATAGGCCAAATATCTCTCTTCAAACTTATTTGTTCTATCACCTTGCTTGGCAGACTTACTTTTTCATAGTGTAATTGTTACCTTGAGGCCCAGTTCTGGAAGTTTCCAGATGCACAATCTTGGATAGATCAATTAAACTTCTCTAAGTCTCAGGCTTCCCATACACAAAATGGGAATAATAATAGTATATTGCCTCATAAACTTGATTTCCATGTTTGTACAAATTCTAACTCAAACAACCTTAACTGCCCAGAATTACCTATCAGTCCTGGCCCTGGCTTCTTCATGATCTCTCCAGCCTGCGGGGGTTTTGTGATGTTAAAGAAGATGTAGTCATCACTGGAGTCCATGTCTGAAGCTCTCAGCATGGAACCCTGGATCAGTATGGTCTGCCCCTCCTCCAGTTCAATCACAACGTTGGTTATGAGGAATGGGGGACTATCGTCTTTGGGCAAGATGTTGATGGGAAACTTATGGCGGATGCTGTGATGGCCATCGAATATCCTGAAGACCACAAAGTCTTTGGTGGAGTCGCTGTCATCATGATGGTAGCGAACAACTCCAGCCTGAAGGTCAGCCACGGTGAAGAGAAATCCTTTCCCACCTGATGGAGAGAGCAGAGATGCAGTTGATTGAACCAGGTGGCGTGGAGGCAGCAGCTGCAGCAAAAGCAGCCCTAGAGGAGAGGGCGTTAAGGAAAGTGGTGCAGCTAGATGCTTCCTTTGCCTGGAAGAATAATAGATTGTTTGGTGGGCTCTGAAACTCCACAGATCTGGTTCTGAATACTGGCTGTAATACTTACTAGCTTTGTGGACTTGGGCAAGGTATTTAACTTATTTGAGATTCATTTATAACACAGGAATAATACTACCTACCTCAAATTCTCTAGTAAGGATGAGAGAACTTAGATAACAGTACGTCTACAATAATGTTAATTATTCTCAACTCATTGTTTTTATCCTACATGGCAGCACTACTTAGAGGAGCAGTCTTGAACCAGCAGCATCAGCACCATTGGAGAAGTCATTAGAAATACAAGTTCTTGAGCCCTATTCCAGACTACTGAATCAGAAATTCTGGAGGCAGGGCCCAGCAATCTGTGTTTTATCAAGCCCTCCAGAAGATTCTAAAGCATGCTGAAGATTGAGACTCACTAGCTTATAGGCAAAGAGCTAGAGCCCTGGTACCAAATGACCGGCTTTCAAATTCCAGCTCTACCACTTTCTAAAGCTTAGACAAGCCAACTTCTCTAAGTCTGAGGTTCCACATTTGAAAAATGGGAATAATCACAGTCTCTCACTTCATGAGGTTGATATAAGATAAAGTATGTAGAATGCTTTGCACCATATCTAACACAAAGTAAATCCTTAACAAATGTTTTTACTATTTTTCTACCTCCTCTGAGCCCAGAACATCATTGCCTTATGGGCTATAACTCTCCACTTCATTCCTACAATATTAATAAACACAGCTTCACTCTGCATAAACTATTACAATTCTTGATGGAAGGTGTCCCATTACTCTCCCCACATCATATAGTTGTATTAAATACCTCACTGGAATAATGATTAAACACTAGTATAATGGACATTACAAGTTACTTGCAGTCACCACTTTCTGCTTCTTCCTCAATAACAGAAACTTAGTTCTATTTGGAATGGCAATGTGATCATTTTAAAAAATCAGGTCCCCAGACTCTATTGCACCTTGGGGTATGTGAGTTGGTAGGAGATATAAGTGAAGTTGTTATATCAGACTCCTGGGAAAAGTTGTTACAGAGAGTAACTCAGGTAGCATAATTTTTTTCATTATCCCTTCTCCTTACTTCTTTGAATGCAGATTCAAAGCCTGGAGGTGTAGGCGCCGTCTTGGGACCACTGGCAGAGCAGAAAAGAGCTGTTGGCATCATGGATATAGAATGTCTACCTCTAGGCAACTGGTCACATGAGGAAAACAATGAATTTTTTAAGCCACTGTAGTTGGGTTTCCCTTACATGCAGCTGAACACCCACCCTAACTGATAAACCCAGGCTTAAGCTAACGTCCCACTGTCCTGGGATTAGGTAAGCAAATTTATCACAAATTTACCATTTTTTTTTAATTTGAGAATTCCCCAGTCACAAGTGATGATAAATAAGAGCTCTCTTTCTGCTTTATTGTTAGGCAAACTAAGAGAATTAAAGCCTCTGAGCTCATTACAAGGAAAGGACTATATTAACATAAACTATGAATATTATTTTTATCAGGGACATTACCTTGTTAACTACCATCCTTATAAGTATAAATTCATTTCTTTTAAACTATGGTAACTGCTACTAATAACATAACATAATTATTACTAAAGTATTAAAAAACACATTTTTCTGTTTTTTAATACATTTCTCAGAAATAGAGAAATGAGAGGGAAATATTTTGTCTTCCAACTGGAATAAGATAATCCATTAAGACGAATATTTAGAAGGAGCCCTACATGGCATCTGATCTCTGAATAATGAGCCAAGCACAAGGTACCATTCTTAAATGGTCATCCATTGATGTGAGCACCTAACACAAAAGCCAGTGGTTTCAAGATCTCTAGAATTTGAGGATATGGCAATGCATTTAGAAATGGGGCCCAAGAAATGCTATGCATATCCTGTGAAATACGATTTGCCTTTGGAGAAAATACTTCTTGGGTTCCTCTCTAGGTTACAAAGGTTGATCATTCACCTCTTAGTGTAAGACGTCCATGCTGCAGTCCGTCCACAGTGACTAGACGGACAGCACGAATGTCATCATTGTCAACAATCTGAAACTGTTCCCAAGTGATGGCCCGAGACTGGCCCTCCAGGAGATTCAGACCTACAAGAGAAAACAGAAAAGCATCCTGGAAAGATCTATGACATGCCAACTTGCCTACTTTAAGACAAGTTTGATGAATTTTCACTCACAAAACTGGCTGAAAATTATATCTTCAAAAGCTTTTCAAGAAACTGGAATTTAGTTTTTATTTTCAGTAATATTTTTGCTTGTACTATGAACTCAAATCTGACAACTGGTTCCTTATGGTACATCTTTTAGAGGCATGATGGTGCCAGAAAATAAATACTAAAGTACAGATGTTATGTTCACAGTGATCTCCAGTTCAAAAACACCCACAAGGAGTTATCCAAAGGCTGCATTCAGATATTTTAAGCAGGCAAAAGAGTCAGAGGTACTTCTATGTGTAATTTATGAAAGCATAAGTAGCCCACAGGACAGAGAATGTAAAGTGGCTAAGTATGCAAATAAGGAGCTACTGTGCCAGGGAAGTGTTTGACGGCGTTAGACATGAAGTGTCTGACACTTTGCAACGAGGGCTGTATTTTAGCCTAGACTCTAACAGGAAGGGACTTTTGTAACTAAAGCCATAGTAACTTAAAATAAAGCCTTCTCCTTGAACCTAGCACGCTGAAGGAAATCTGAGAAGAGAGAGTTGCTCAGAGCAAAAGGAATACAGATTCTGGACTGAACACTCCAGTTAGAGACAGGGAGCTGCAGCTTCATCAACCATTCCCATTACCCAGTAGACCTGGGAGCCAACAGATTGCAGAGAATCTTGAAAGGGAGCAGAGCTTTTTAAAAAACAAGTTGATAAAATTTGAAGACAGTGTACTGGTGGACCTGGTTAACGCTCCTCCTCAAATCCACCCAACTCCTCTGCCTCCCTGGCCGTGACCATTTGCCTGCTTTCTAGCTGCAGCAGCCCAAGGGTTCTCTTCAGTCATCACAATTGTAAAGCCCTGGCTGCCACCATAGCCTCATCTTCTAATGTGGCTGCTTACTTCAACTGCCTTCATGAGCGAGGGCGATGTTTTGGCATGACTGTGTGATTTTGTGACTGTGGCCAGGTCCTACACCGTGGGACCCAGGGAGCCTGTGATGTGGCTGCTAAGAGGGGCCAGGTAACACAACCTGGATGTGTGGGGAATTAATATCCAGTGAGGCAAACTGCCCAAGGTGAGACAGGAGATGGGAATGAGCAAACAGATAGATCATTCACTCTTTCCCCACTTCACCTTTGACTCTTCCTACACACAGTGTTTCCTTCTCCTCCCAGAGACAGCAGCACTATTAAGCACTTAGCTTTACTTTCTTGTAAAATAAAGCTGGTGGTCATACCAGCTCAGTCACACCACCTTTTTATTTGCTTCCCTCTCTGCCTCTCTCACTTCCCTCTTCCTCTTACTCTTGCTTTCAGTTTAGGGTTATGCTTATGATCTACCTCAGAGGCTATTTGTTAGGGTGCCTGGACCAAGGTATGCAGTATATTAAAAAAAAAAAAGGAAGGAAGAAAGGAAAGGAAGCAGGGAGCAGGGAGGGTGGGAGGAGGAACAAGCACATATAAAGAATCTCTGTATGAGCCAGCCCTGATGGTCTAGAGGTTAAAGTTTGGCACTCCCACTTAGGTGGCCCAGGTTCGTTTCCCAGTCGCAGAACCACACCACCTGTCAATCAGTAGCCATGCTGTGGTGGTGGCTCACACAGAAGAACTAGAAGGACTTACAACTAGTATATACAACCATATATTACATCTTTGGGGAGAAAAAAAAAAGAGGAAGACTAGCAACAGATGTTAGCCCAGGGCGACTCATTCCCAGCCAAAAAAAGAGAATCTCTGTGACTGGTAGTAAGGGTTTTGAAGCCAAGAGTGCACAGCACAGCACAGGACAAGGCATCATGGGATACAGAAGAGCAAGCAAGAAGACTAGAAATTTATATAGCAAATTTTTAACAGTGGTTATGTCTTCATGGTGGAGTAATGAATGATTTTATTCATTCATTACTATTTCATTCATTTATTCATTACTATTTATTTTATTTATTGTGCTTTGCAAGTTTTCAACCATGAACTTATATTAAGTTCATAATAAGGAAAAATTCACTTTAAAAGGATTCTGGGGGCCTGCCCCACGGCCAAGTGGTTAAATTCACATACTCCACTTCAGCTGCCCGGGGTTTTGCCAGTTTGGATCCTGAGCTTGGACCTAACACTATTCATCAGGTCATGCTGAGGCAACATCCCACATAGCAGAACTAGAAGGATCTATAATCAGAATATACAACTATGTACTGGGTGGCTTTGGGGAGAAGAAAAAAAAAGGATTCTGATGTCCAAAGTAGCCAAAACCAGATTTGGAACCCTCTTCACAAGCCTGGGTTTCACAGATTGCATCTATACACACAGACTACTAAGTCTCTATGCTTAAGCAATAACCTACCTAATAAGTGATTATTACCAAACTTATGTTACCAGTTCCTTCTTTTCTCTCATTATCCTTCAAACAGTGGTCGAGGGGGACATAGCTCCAGAATAATAAATCAGGGCTGCTTAACCAATGTTCTCCACCGCTACTGAAACTCACATACACACAAACACATACATGTGCATGAATGTACCCACGTGCAAACACACACACACACACATGAGGCAACTCATTTAAGCTGCCACTTGAGGTTTTAAATCTGACACAGATATTTTCCCCTTAACAGAACTTACCACCACTGCTTATAAGTATGTTTTGAACGCTATTGATGGGATTAGTGGGAAAAGAAAAGAATCTTCATTTACTTTCCACATTTACATCTGATCTGAATATTTACATTGCATTATAAGTCCACTCAGAAATGAGAGGCAGAGTAAAGCCTTCTTTTAAAACAAATAAAGCAGTTTAAGCTCTTGTTTATGTACTGTGGTTTCCATGCAACCTGATTTAAAAATAAGACAATGGATTACACTCTCCACCTTTCTTCAACCGACCCCTCTGATAATTTGAGTTGGAGACCTTTTCTCTCAGTCCAAGTACAGCTCAATATCACAAAAAGTCCCCTTTTTCCTCACTAGTTGAAAGGCATCCTTTGGGCTTAACTCCCGCAGAGGAAAGAACTTGGCTTCAGGACACAGGAATCCTGGATTTAAATTTCTCACCCTGTCAGCAGGAAAAACAAAACAAAACAAAAAACCAACTATCTGATCCCCTTAACATGCCTGGGTATCAGTTGCCTCATGTGTGAAATGGGAATGAGACAACCTTTCTTTCCTGACCCATATACTCTCTTGTCTTGCCCTCAGGGCTGCTTTGCTTGATGTCCCATACTGAGTTTCACCTGTGTTCCAGGACACTCGCGGGGCGTTTGTGTCTGCTGTTCTGATGGAGATGTGGACTGCAATAGGTGCACTCCTTTCAAAGAAGAAGTCATACACCTCCAACTCCACCTGCAAACAAACAGTTGCATATGAACCACACGTTGACAATTTATAGTCTAAAATACCACTGTTTCTGGGATACGCACCACAGATGAAGGCGAAATGGATTCAGGTTTCTGTTGCTGCCTGATCTAATTTTTGACAACCTGATGTCACTTTTTCAGGCTCTACATCTTGTTCCTTAGTTTATTAGTATTTTTAAATTTTATTCTCCATAAAAGAATTTCTTATCCTGAAATAAGCAAATAGGCTGGAGAAGCATTTGCTCAGGAGCCTATGTCAGTCCACCATCAGACCACTTGAGCCTCTCTCAAAGGATAGGGTCTAGAATAGTAGTTCTCAACTGGGAGTGATTTTGTCCCCCCAGAGGACCTTTGGGAATGTCTGGAGACATTTTGGTCTCACATGTGTGCAGAGGGGTGCTACTGGCATCTAGTGGATAGAGGCCAGGGATGCTACCAACATCCAACCATGCACAGGACAGCCCCCACAACAAAGGATTATCCTGTCCAAAATGCCAATGGTGCTGCTATTAAGAGACCCTGCTCTAGAAGCATCTATCCCACTAGACATATAGTTAAATGCCCATATTTGGTTTGCTCCCGTGAAATTCATAACTAATAATTGGGGCTGTATGATAAGTTTTGAACCTTATTATGTGCTATGTATGCATTGCACCAGGTGTTGACAGAGAAGGACGAGGTGTGATACAGAAATGGAAGGCACACTGCCTACTTTTGAAGAATGTGTGGTCCATTTGAGAGGGTAAGAGAAATGATCACACAGCAACATATCAGCATAGTACACAACAAAAGAAACAGATTCAAGGGGGCCAAAGTAACAGACCAAAAATGAAACTCTACTGAGGTGGGGGAAGTCTTTTTGGGGGTATAATGTTAATATTAGGTTTAGCCATAGGAAATTATATGTTATGTTCTCACCAAGGAACTTTCTTCTCAAATAAATGTCATACCTAATAAAATGAGTTTGAATTTTCATGCCTGAAAGAACGGACTGCCTTGGCGTTACCGCCCAGGGAAGGGTCAGCCAGCTTTAGGAGCACTGGCCATTGCTCTGCTCTCAGTAGTCCCACCCCAGGCTGTTGAACGGACAAAGTTTTGTAGAGGCCTGGGGCTGCTGGCCTACATGATCTGAAAAGCACATAACCTCCACTGAGAAAATTGAGAGTTACCTTCTAACCAAAGAAAAATCACATATTTGGACAGGATATACATTAAGATCACACTATACAATGCCAGAAAATACACAAAAGAAGCAGCAAATCTGTGGTCCTTTTTTTTTGAGCTTGAGGTAAAACCAGACACGTAACGAGAAATTACTTCATAATATGGAAGGAATGAGAGGTGAGGGCAGGGAAGAAAAAAACAGCTGCCACTTACTATTAGGATGTGAGGAAAAGAAAAGCAAAGGGTAAAGCATTTTTTTTTATCATCTGAAGTCTTTGTCTGCCCTTGAGGCTAAATGCTAAAATGCCCTAAATTAGATGTAGGACAATTTGGTAACCCCAGGGACACTCATTTTCCTTACTAAACCTGAACTCAAGTCTGTATCAATCTGCTCATTTAAATTTTCCATTCTGTTTGAATCAATTTACTGGTAGGTCTGTAAGTTTGTGATGGGTTATTATGTGCAAGTCTGTAACCAGCTATTGTCCACTCCTATTGAATACAAAACAGGGAGAAAGGCAGGAAGGGGTTTCAATTAGATAGAAAAAGGACTTTCCTGATGGAAAGTATTTGATAGCGAAATTAGTCACCCAATGAGATTATGGACTCTCCTGTCCTGAATCAATGATATTAACTAAAATTAAGGATCCCCAGTAAAATAGTCTCCCAAACAAAAAAGAATAAAAGAATTTATTAAGGAAAGAATTGTGACGTTCGTGCCCATCTTCCTCTATTTTGTATGTGGGTCACCACCACAGCATGGTTTGACGAGTGGTCTGGGTCCGCACCCTGGATCTGAACCCACAAACCTAGGCTGCCGAAGTGGAGCACACTGACCTTAACCACTATACCACCAGGCCAGCCTCTAAAAATTTTAATATGTTTTCTATATTTAAAACTTGAAATATTTTTTCAAAAAAATTATAGATTTCTCAATCCTCTTGACAAATGAGAGCCATAGCTACATTGGGCGTGTCTGTATTCCACATGGCAGCAATCAGCTGGAGCGGAGTTATAGCTGCTGTCTAAGGTGCTAGCTCTTTTCTTCAGTTCCTCACAGTCTCCAGGTGGGTTTGCCCATTTCCATCACCTGCCTGGCTCCTTTGGGCATTCGAGTTTGCATCCTGATTTACAGTGACTGATTCTCTTTGGAGGCCATGAATGTACCAACTAGCCTGAAGGCTAAGGGGAGTAGCCTCTTAAATACCTCTGTGAATACCCAATAGGCTACGAGCTTTGTCTCTCTTTCTTCTTACCTCATAATGTCTCCTCTCAGAATGGCTGCTGTTTGGTGGCTGATAGGCAATCTGCAGGTCGCTTAGATCTTTCCAGGTAAATGAAGAGACCGGTCTGGTGTGATCCCACAGGTGAGTCACATAGCCCTGGGGTGGGGCTTTTGTAATATTGAACACCAGCAAAGGCTTAGGGGTCTCATCCTCTTCACAGTCCAGAACCGATGTAGTCAAAGAGGTCAGGATGAACTGATCCACTTCCAGAATAAACATGGCCATGAATGCAGCCCTTGGAATCTGATTAGGAATGCCAGCTCTAATGTAGACGGGCAACCACGCACTCTCTGACTTTGAAGGAGAAAACAAGAGGAATGAAGCTATAACACACAGGGTTAATAGTATGATACTTAACACAAAGTCACAGCCTAAAGGCTGTAGCCAGCAGTGATCTGAAACCTGGCTGCACATTTGAATCATCTGGAGAGTTTTTAACACATGCTGATGCCCAAGCTCCATCTCCAGAGGTTCTAATTTAATTGTTCTGAGGATGGGGCTAGAACTCTGGTATCTTTAAAGCTCCCTGGTGACTCAGGGTTGAGAAGGGGCATCTATTTCGCCTTCAGAAGGAACTGGGCTTTTGATTCTATCTCCAGCACGTATGATTTGTGTGACTTTAGACAAGTTATTTAACTCCTAAATCTTATTTTCCTTCTTCTATAAAATGGAAATACTAGATCCCCATGTATTAAATGAGGATTAAATGAGACAGCCACAGTAAAGCACTTGGCAGGGTCTGGCACACACCACTAACCTCCTGTGGCTCCCCTGTCCACTTCCTGTCCTGTGGTTTTAAAGGGGACAAGGGCAGGATGAATGAGAATGGCTTTATAACTTGGAACTCATGCAACAGAAGGATGGCTGCTGAACTGTCTAGTTAAGATCCTGGGTCTCTGAGTGAGGAGTAGGTAATTGAAATTGCAAGTGACCACTCAGGCTAGAAATGCACCGTCCTCAAATGAAAGGGCTACAAAGAAGAGGCTCCAGTGATGAGGAGCTCCAAGAGAAACCGTGAAATTGCCTCAGGGGGCCTGAGGTCTCAACAAGTGCTACGGGCAGGAAGACCCTCATTGCAGGAGATGCTGGTTATCGTAGCATTTAACATATTCCATTGTCGAGAGAACCAGCTTAATCATCAAAGTTTACATTAGTTCAATACTGCTGAACACTGGATATTGGACTAGGAGTTATAATCTGTACATAACAGCATGCTAAAAATAGAATTCTTCCTGGCTCAGTCTCAACTGAATTTCCAATAAAAGACATATCAGATTTCAAAGTGAATGTGACACAAATACTACAGGCAGAATTTACAAAGTAAATGGTCTGGAACCAGTTCTAGCGTCTAGAATACTCTTGCCCACTGTAAGAATATAAGAGGCTTGAGAGAGGTAAGAGATTTATCTGGAGAGAAGAGTGCTGGTCTGTGCTGAGTCACCTTCTTGACCCCCAACACCACACACTCCTATGAAAAGGAATGGCAGGGCAATGCTACATCCCTTGTCTCAGGTATCAGGAGAGAAGTTTCCCAGAGACCAGCCTTAAAATGTGTGTTTTACAGGTGGAGCACACAAAAGGATGATGCTGGGCTCATACCCAAGGAAGCTAAGCGGCCAGAGGCAGAAGAATAATGATAGTTGTGCTGGGATCAGCCTATTGTCTTCATCTGTGGCAGGAAGGAATATATGAGTGCTCCCAGATATGGGCTAAGTAGGACAGAGGGTTGGTC
The DNA here is from genome assembly GCF_041296235.1 of Equus asinus. Lineage (NCBI taxonomy): Eukaryota > Metazoa > Chordata > Mammalia > Perissodactyla > Equidae > Equus > Equus asinus. The sequence goes on from NC_091812.1 coordinate 47,546,214, forward strand.
TGGGGTCATGCTGGACCCTGACCTTTAGGGTACATTTGTGAGAAGCCAAAGAATCCCAGTAGCAAGAAGGTGGAGGTGGAAATCATATTCTAGGAGCTGTGGGAGGAATTACAAGTGACCACTCCAGCTAGAAATGCAACCTCCCAAGATGGCAGAGCTATGAGTAAGAGGCCTCCGCAATGCAGGATCTCCAGAGGAACCATGAAATTACCCCAGAGACAAAGAAGCAGCTTGAAACATCTGCCAGACTCAGAGAACATGAAGTCATATTGTATCAGCGCCTGATCAAATAAGACCTCTCTCTCCAAGACTCCCCCAAACCACTCACCCCCAAGACTGGAAGCCAGCAAAGCTCAGAAGAAGAGAGAAGTGCAAGAGAAACAGGCGAGAAGGCAATCATCCCCCACCCCCACCATGGCATGGTTTATGAAGACAAATGAACGATATGCTGAGACATCCCAGGGTTTAGAGTATGTATCTCTTCTTCACATGACAGGAGACAAAATTATTTGAAGATTCATAATTTGAAAACTCAAGATGTTGAACAATGAGGCCCACTAAGCCTGGAGTTAAACCTAAATAAATATGTTATTTTAAACATGTTAACAAAATGGATACAAATGTCAAAACAGCTTACTTGAAATAAAAGCTAGATAATATAAGAAATAATAAGGTATAACAATCCTACACTGGAACTGAAATTGCAGATTGCGTCAACAAAGCCTGGGAGGTGGGCAATTGCCAGGAGAAACGATAAACAGGATCAACCTTCATCATATATAGGGAGGAGCCAAGGGACCCCATTTCATTTTTGACTCAGAAATTAAAAACATAAATAATTTTGTTAAATTTGTAACTAAACTCTAGTAAAACACAAGGAGATAAAGAACCTTCAAATAAGTAGAGAAAAAGGCAAAGAATACATAACCTATATTGCAAGACAAATTTTTTTAATTAGCAAGCAAACATAAAACAAGATGACAGAAAAAACCACACATATCTGTTATTACAAAAATATAGCTTATACTCCCTTGTTCAACACGAATATTCTGAAATTAAATATCCAGTTATATGTGCCTTATAGGACAGGCGTTTAAAATCAAATCACATACAAAGATTAAAAGTAATATGACGATCCAAAGTTTTCACCTAAGGGAAAAAGCAGAAGTGACTGTAATTTCAAAGATGAATTCAAGGCGAGAAGCATTAAAAAGGACAGTGTGTGGACAGCTGATATTGATAAAATATACAAGACGAGGATTCTTATAAGCATCATTATATTTCATATTATTCTGGCCAAAGCAGTGGGGAATAGAGCAAAAATAAAAGGAATAATTACTGAAAAAGGAAGAACAAAATTATCATCATTAGTGAAATATATAATTAGGGTCTTTAAAAGCCCAAAGAATGGAAAAATTTTTAGAATAATTGAATTCAAGAAAAAAGCTAGATAAAAGAAAATTATACCAAAAAATAGCTTTCCTATTTATCGTCAGTAACCAATGAGAAGATACAATGGAGGGAAAGAGCCTATTCACAATAATTTCAGAAAAACGAACTGCCTAGACAGAGTGGACTTAACAGGTGTGATCAACGTACGTGAAGAAAACACGTCAAAGACCGCTTGCCTAGGGGAAATGAGATGCCTCGTTTCTGGACGAGAAGACTCAGTATGGTAAATGTTCTAATATTCAATGATTCCTGAAATAATTTATAGTTTTAATCCAATCCTGATAAAAATACTTAGGGGCTTTTTTTTTTAACTAACATAAATGATTTAATTATTTATCTGGAACTAAGAATAGGTGAGAACGGATAAGAAAATTTTGAAGAGGAGTGATGAGAAAGAACTTGCCTGTAAACTATTAAAGTGTATTATAGACCTTCTATATTTAGAGCGCTATGGTACTGGCACAGGCACAAGCAGGCGAATCTAAGGAACAAAGGAGCTGGCCTTGAAACAGTATACATAGCATCTTTCTATATGATGGAAGAATCATTGAAAATCAATGGGGAATAGGTAAATTACGCAACAAATAGTGTCGAAAATTTTGGCCACTTGGAAATAACTGCTTCTGTGTTTCACAATACAATAAAATTTATTTCAGGTGGATTAAAAAGGCAACTGTAAAAAAGAAAAGCTTTTACCATCTAGAAGAAATTAGGGGTGAGCAGTCATTTAGCCACTTGATGAGGACGCCGTGCAAAAGCATAAAAATAACAAAAGAACAAGAGTCAAAGCTTCGAATATAGCATAAAATTAACTCCAGAAGACAAAACCAACTCTGGGGTGTGTGTCTCCCACAGTGTGTGTGTGTAAAAATGGTAGAAATACAGCTAGTTTTGTTTTCTTCTTATTTTGCTTTCTGTGTTTCTTTAAAATATTCTCTGTCATGAGCATATTACTTCTATATTCATAAAAGGATCTGTTTTATAACGTGCCAAGTTGACTACAGAATAGGTTAATTAATAAAACAAAAAAGTCATTTAAAGGGATAAACTCCCAATTAAACTGATCTAAGGATATAAACAAATAAAACCTAACAATATAGAGAGGAAAAAGAAGACAAATCAGTCAGGAAGAAAAATGAGTCTAATACATTTTTATGGAGACAAGAAATCATTAAAAGTGAAAGGTATTTTGTGTCAAAAGAAACAGAAGTTATCTACTAGTAGTTAGGAGACCTAGAGGTTAGTCTTGTCTCCAGCATAACAGCCATTTAGTATGTATGGACAAGGTATGCAATTTCTCTGGCCGCCAATATAAGGGGCTTTGGCTAAAGCCGTTACTTACAAATCAGGCTGAGTATCAGTTTTTTACTGGGTAGCTTTTTTTTTTACTGGGTGGTACAACATGCACAGTGCTTACTATGCACCAAACTTTGTACGAAGTACTTTGTAAGTATTATCTCATTTAACTCTCTCACTTACTCTAAGAAGGTTCCATTATCCCCATTTTAAGATTAAACGAATGAGACACAAAGTCCAAAGACACATAGCCAGCAAATAGACACTGGAAACCAGGCAATCTGGACCCACCGTTCCTGATCTAAACTATTAATGGTAGACACCAATCTCTCCTTTAAAAGCTCCCCAAGTGACTTACCTGATCAATTTAATCAGAGTACTTCAAAGTTTTTTTAAATCTCAATTCTAAAATTCTACGATCCTGCTTTATCATTTCCTTATCGTTCCTTGTCTTATCAATTCCTTGGGGGTAATATTGTTCAATATTTGGGGCTCGTAGGAAAACTCCTAGTGAGAAGTCAGATTGTGAATGATGGATGTCTTCCACAAATGTGATCTTGGATCATCTTTTATCAGCACAAAATATGAGCTGTTTCAGCAGGTACATATTTACCCCAGCTACCCAAATAAATTATAGAGTAAAGGAATCAGTCGAGTGACATGTTAAAGATTTCATATAAATTGATTCCACTTTCTGCCATCATTTCAGTGTGAAGAGATCAAGAGGCAGAAAGGGCAGGAGAATCTAAAAAGAGACTGGAGGGCTGGCCCCATGGCCGAGTGGTTAAGTTTGAGTGCTCCGCTGCAGGCGGCCCAGTCTTTCGTTGGTTTGAATCCTGGACGCGGACATGGCACTGCTCATCAAGCCACGCTGAGGCGGCGTCCCACATGCCACAACTAGAAGGACCCACAACGAAAAATATACAACTATGTACTGGGGGGCTTTGGGGAGAAAAAGGAAAAGATTAAAAAAAATTAAAAATCTTAAAAAAAATAAATGAATAAAAAATAAATAAATAAAAGAGACCGGAAGATGGAGCAGGTCTTTGGAGGCCTGTCTCTTTGAGGACCCAGTCCTCCATTTCAAAGTCTGGAAGAGAGAAATGATTTAATCTGCTATAATCATAAAAGTTGCCTTGCAGAGTGGGTGTGTGGACCCTCTGAGTCCTCTAACAGGTGATAGAAGGTTGTAATAAAGAGGGGGAAATGAAGCATCAAAAAGAAGGTGTCACAGAAGATCAAAAGACAAGATCAAGAATATTGAAGGGAAAGGGGGAAGAAGGTTAGCAAGTAACTGGCCCCAGTCCTTCCTAAGTTGCCTTGGTGATGGTAGAGCTAGAAGAGAGCCAGAGAAGGGAAATTATATACTGATATTATATATACAAGCTACTGTTTTAAGCATTTACTGGCAGAACAAACAAGCCTACAGTCTAATGAGTCACTGGGCTGTTCCACCCACAATTGCACAGAAACTCTCCTGGTGTGGGAGCCAACATGAGCACCCCCATGGAACAGGTTCTCTTGCTGTGGATCAGCTTGGGACACAGACACATAATCCCAAACCCTACCTTGTATACGATCTTACTCCTGCTATCTGTGAGGTCCAGTTGGATGGCAATATAATCAATGTTGGGAGAAGGGGGATCCATATGTTGATATCGAAGCCCCATCAACAGGAACTCCTCACAGCTCACTTTGAGACTTCCTATTTTCTTCAGTCCCAGGGTACAGCTTCCACCTGGACACCTCAGTTCTGTTCCCAATTCTAGAATGTACAGCATTGAATTGAGACAGTTACTTCAACATTAATGATTGTAAAATTCAAAAACCAATCCTCCCTCCCTTGGATACTTATTCAAACCTCTTGCTGCCCCAAGAATACTCATGTGTACCCTCCAATCATGTGAGTGGGTTGTCATTATTCTGAAAGCCTGTCATTTCCTTTACTGAAAAGAACAGTTGACCAGTTGTCTCATCGGGCCCTTGCCCACCAAAAGTTACTGAGAGAAAAAACAATAAAATGTATTTTCTGGTGCTTGAACATCTCTGACAAATAGGCTCATGGCTCACTGTAGGCCTTCTGTAGTCTAGCTCCAGTCTTCCTTTACAGCATCTGCTTCCATGTTTCCATCATGCAATGCTTACTAGACTATTCTATTTATTGAAATTCTCTTCCCATTGTGCTTGTCACACACTTGAATTCTGCGCATCTTTCCAGGTCCATTTAGTCTTTTTACTAAACCTTCCCTTAAACATTCTTTGACCACCTCAACCAACTTGCTTTCTCTCATTGAAAACCATAATCATCTCTCCAATAGTCTTCACGGCTCTGCCCAACCGCATTTTTCACTTTTGTAGGGTATATGATACTCATAGTCCACCTATTTTTTGAGTAGTCTTTTGTACATTTCCCTCATGGACAAAAGTGGGTATTCTACTTCTTCACCAGATGGTTGGGAAGACTAAATAAGGTGACTTATGTGAAAGCATGTCTTTAGCTATAAATTGCTGTCCAAATTCAACATATTATATCCCCTATATATCTCGGTCTTCCCATAGTGCCTAGAACACTATTATGCATACAGGAGGTGCCCAAAATACACTGATTAAACGAATAACAGAAGGAATGTTATCCATCAACACTTCCTGATTTAAACCATGGCTACTTCTCATCAGTTCTACCTCAAACCTGTTTATAATCCAATAATACTTAATAAATCCACCAACTACTTTTACTACCACTGCCATTGCTACTATTAATAATAACAGCTGACAATGACTGAGCACTTGCTATGAGCCAGACACTGTGTGAAGCACTCCATGCATGTGCATGTCATTTACTCCCATTTACACATCCCTATGGAGTGACCACTCTCCTTGCCCTTTGCACAAAGGCTAAGTAAAAGGTTAGGAAACCTTTACTTGGGTTCAGGAACTTGCCTAAAGTCTCACAGGAAATAGGTAGTTTTCAAACCCATGTCTTTCTGATTACAAAGTCCATACTCTTAACCACTAACCTACATTTTTCAACAAGCTACAAATTATATTAAGTAAAACTCTTTGTCATCGTGGAAGATGACCATTTACAGCTATTTTTGTCAGTTTAGTAACATTCAGATAAGTATTAAAACGTATCATACGAGACTCAGGGAAAAAACTCTGTGGCTGATCTCCACGAGGTTCTCCTGGCTGGGGCTCCACCAGAACCATCTGGCCATGGGCCGGCAGCAGAGTTCCCAAAGGGTCCAGCCTGACTGTACATTCCAGGCTGGCTGTCCTATCATAATCAAATCTGAGCAGGTTCTTGTCAATGGCTCTGGACAGGCCATAGAATTCAGACACCTCCAGCACATTGTTACTCATACGGATGATGTTACAGTCTGGTTCCAGGAGATAGACCCTCAGGATAAAGGTTTCCATGAAGGTGTCTGTATCAGTAAATCTGTGGAGAGAACAGAGCAAAAGTAGTATTTATTGGTGCTCAGGTCCTTCTGATACCTGTGTACTTGCATGGCTTAAAGCTTAAGGATTGGCCTTCACAAAATTTTGTATATTGGGTAGAATTTGGATTTTGTTTCATATTCTACACTCAACCTCTCTGTTTTTCTCCCTTCTTCTCTTTATCTTGGTGTCAACTCCTTTTTCTGCCACTTCCCTCTCCAATGATCTTTCTTTCAACACCATCTCTCAAATCCATCATCGCTACTGATATTTAATGACTGCTGTGAGCTCAGAGTGTCAATTCTAGCATATGTGTAATTTAAGAGAATCAAGCTTGTATAATTCTTGGATTGACTTTTAATTCAGGAGTGAACGGGGTGAGGAGTCTCGGAAGCATCAAGGCCTTTTTTGCTTTTCAGAAATGCTACTACATAAGACGTCATTTATAGTCCAGTTTGGGTGTCCAGCTCATTGCGGGGCACATAAAGGGTGTTCAGTGATTGTTACTTCCATCCCCTCCCTTACCTTAGTGACCACATCCTCAGGATGTTTGCAGAGAGTAATAAAGATGGGTTGTCAGTCTTTTTTGAAGGAGAAAATTAATGAGTGATGGATGTGCATCAATAATGCAGCTCCTAATTGACGAGCTTTTCTTATGATCCAGGCATGTGCTAAACTCTTTACAAAGAGTATTTCATCCAATCTTCCTAGGAACCCATGGTAGACATTGTTAATCCCACTTTACAGATAAGGAAACTGAGGCATAGAGAGGTCAAGTAGCTTGCCAAAGGGGCTGGAGAGGAGGTAAGAGGGGAATAAACATGCTCCCCGATCTTCTGCCTCCAACTTCTCTGATTACAGTCATGCGTCACTTAAGAACAGGGACATGTTGTGAGAAATGCATCATTAGGCGATTTCATTGTTGTTTGAAGACCATAGAGTGCACTTACACAAACCTAGATGGTATGGTCTACTACACTCCTAGGCCATATGGTACTAATCTTACGGAACCACCGTTGTATACACAGTTTGTCATTGACCAAAATGTTGTTATGTGATGCATGGCTATATTCTATTTTAAACGTTCTCAAGACCAAGAAGTATGACAGCTCCCCTAACTCTGCCCTTTCTGAGTGCTCCTCCACCCTCTCCGGCTCTTAGAAACTCAAGGAAGAAATGGGAGCAGCCAGAATTCTTCAGTTTCGTCCTAACTTATCACCAGGCTAGCTCTCTGAAGTTGTTTTTTAGCTCTAACATCTTAGAAAGATCAAATAGCTCTGTATGCTGATTGTATAGCTTCCTAAGGAATCCTTGGGTGTGATCACATTTTGTGAGCCCAGCCTTTTGTTCATGCCTCTCTTTTGGCACTTGTCATTCAGCATCACAATTAGCTACCCGTATTTTGCACCAGAGTATGAGCACCAAGAGTCTGTGGATCCTCATCCTCATGTTTCCTGTGCCCAGCACAGGGCCTGACCTATAGTAGGTGATCATAAGTGTTTATAGAATGATTCACGCTTCCAATGTCCTCTACAAAACTCTTTTGTATTAGTCTAGTGCTTATGGGAAATTTACACTGAAGTATTTTAGCCAAATATTCATAAAACCAATAAAAACCAAGTAAAAAATTATCTACAGATCTACTCCACCTCTTCTCAGTGAGCAACACCAAAAGCGTGAGCTTAATTTTTAAATTAAATTTTTATTGAGATATAATTCACATACCATAAAGTTCACCTTTTTAAGGTATACAACTCAGTGGTTTTTAATATATTCACAGGGTTGTGAAACCATCATGACTCTCTAATTCCAGAACATTTTCATCACCCCAAAAAAGAAATCCTTAACCACGAACAGTCACTCCACATTCAACCCTCCCTCAGCCCCCAGCAACCACTACATACTTTCTGTTTTTGTGGATTTGCCTTTTCTGTACATCTCATATACAATACATGACCTTTTGTGTCTGGCTTCTTTCACTTAGCATAATGGTTTCTATGTTCATCCATGTTGTAGCATGTATCATTACTTCATTCCTTTTTACGGCCAAAAAATATTCCACTCAATGAATATACCACCTTTTGTTTATACATTCATCAGTTTGATTGGTTCCACTTTTTGGCTATTATGAATAATGCTGCAATAAACATTTGTGTACAAGTTTATGTGTAAACATAAGTTTTTATTTCTCTTGTATATACGCCTAGGTGTGGAACTGCTAGGTCATATGGCCACTCTGTTTAACTTTATAATTGATTTTTAAAACATTTTTATTATTTAATATGTTTAAAAATCGAAGATACTGCACTTCTTATAACTAAGCAGCAGATAATCAAAAAGAAGAATTTCATTGAATTTTGGAATATATTTTCCTCCTAATTCTCATTAAGAATTTGTAGTTTGTTACAAAAAACAAACAACTCAATCAAAAAGTGGGCAGAAGTCATGAACAGACATTTTTCCAAAGAAGAGACACAGATGGCCAATAGGCACATGAAAAAATGCTCAAAGTCACTAATCATCAGGGAAATGCAAATAAAAACTACACTTAGATACCATCTTACATCCATTAGAATAGCTACAATCACCAAGACAAATAACAACAAATGTTGGAGAGGTTGTGGAGAAAAGGGAACCCTCATCCACTGCTGGTGGGAATGTTAACTGATACAGCCATCATGGAAAACAGTATGGAGATTTCTCAAAAAATTAAAAATAGAATTACCATATGACCCAGCTATCTCACTACTGGGTATTTACCCAAAGAACTGGAAATCAACAACACAAGGAGACTTATGCACCCCTACGTTCATTGTAGCATTATTCACAATAGCCAAGATGTGGAAGCAACCCAAGTGCCCACTGACAGATGATTGGATAAAGAAGATGTGGTATATATATACAATGGAATACTACTCAGTCATAAAAAAGACAAAATCGTCCTATTTGCAACCACATGGATGAAGTTTGAGGGCATCTTGTCAAGTGAAATAAGCCAGACAGAGAAAGACAAACACCATATGATTTTACTTATATGTGGAATATAAACAAACTTACGGACAAAGAGAATAAATTAGTGGTTACCAGACGAAGGGGGGTGGAGGGTGGGCACAAGGGGTGAAGGGGCATACTTATATGGCATATGACAAATAATAATGTACAACTGAAATCTCACTATGTTATAAGCTATTATGACCGCAATAAAAAAAAAAAGAATTTGTAGTTTGTAATTCCATTGCCCATCACGAGTGGGGGGCCGGATCACCAGAGATACTTGTAAAAGAACTCTAAAGGGAAAGAGGGTAGGGCTAATCATTTGCCATAGAAAAGCCACCAGGAAGATGACACAAATAAAGATAATTGAAAGCTGGCTACAATTCTTGCCTCACCCACTCAGGTCTCCAGTTTCTTACTTTCTTGTTTGCAATCTAGTAACCCTGCTCACGATAATATCACCCACAGAAAAATCCCTAAGAAGTACACAGAAGGGTTATCTGGCAAAGATGAGCAATGCTCCTGTGCTGCTTACCTGTAAAGTCTAAGCTTTACTGTGTCTTCATGGAGAAGTGGGCAGCCATTGTGAACATACTTTACTTCATTGGGAAGGAAATGGCAGTCAAAGACCTAGTTCACACGAAGAAATGGATAAACATCAGTGAGAAAATTGGTACAAGATTTCATTTGTCCAGCAGTAAATTTCTTCCTGGATAAATTATGATCTGTTAGTGGTGTGTGTGTACGTGTGTGTGTGTTTTAACCATCACCACCTCTACCCACCCCCATGCTCACTCACAATCCTGCTTATACAGCTGTGTCTTGTTTTGAGAAAATCTAAATCATGAAAATCCAAGCAGATCAGCAGATAAATTAAGGAGTGATTCTCTCTCTAAATAACTATCTTTTTACAGTCTATAGTGCATTTAAAATATAGTTTCACTTTTCAAAATGTTATTTACCCATACCCTTCAGGGATTCATAGCAATTGAGGTAGAGAGGTCTACCTGTGTGTGTGCGTGACAAGGCCTGCCTTACCCCACACAGAAACACACTGTATTAGTTCTGTATATATTCTTTCTTCTCCTTTTATTTCTGTCTTTTTGGAATAGTGTTTTTATATTCAAAAATGAAGCCACTGATTATGGACATTATTGTGGTTGATCAGAGCTGAACGTGACTCACAGTCATTTCTCATAGACTTGTGAAAGACTGTTTTTATTAGTTATGTAATAGCAGAAATGGTTAATGAGACAAATAGGCATCTAAAGGCAATTTCCACTATTCAAATAAAATTATAATTAACCATATCACCTCTCTCAGAACTTCTAAGGAAATTGCTAGCTACTATATTTTGGGAACCTGAGGTGTTTTTGTTTTTGTTTTTGTTTTGGTGAGGAAGATTGGCTCTGAGCTAACATCTATTGCCAATCTTCCTCTTTCGCTTGAGGAAGATTGTCGCTGAGCTAACATCTATGCCAATCTTCCTCTGTTTTGTATGTGGGATGCTGCCACTGCATGGCTTGATGAGTGGTGTGTAGGTCTGTGCCTGGGATCCAAACCTGTGAACCCCAGGCCTCCAAAGTGGAGTACATGTACTTAACTACGACGTCACCAGGCTGACCCCAGGAAATGCTAGTTTTTAAAAGAAGAATTTTCTCTTCCAACCACACCAAGACCCTCATTCTGCTCAATCTTACTTGGTAGAGTTCTAAGAAATACCCTTGAGGTATTCACTCATCGTCCCTGTTGTGTTCATGGTGTTTATTCTCTGCAGCCTCAAACGCTTACAGACAACACAATCCTCTCTAAGAAGACTTTAGCACTAATACAAATGATCTTCCTTTCCCACAGACATCATTGGTTCCTCTTTCTAATTGACAAGGAAGGAGATAAAGGGAAGACCTTCCCCATATCATTGACAAATACTCATGGTAATAAAGAGACAATCTGCTTTGTTAAAAGAAACATCTGTTTTATGTTTCGTAATATGTTTTCCTTTTATAAAAGGCGACAACCGTAATTGTCCATAAATTTACTAACTAAAACAAAGGAGAGCTAAATCCTTTCCTAATTACTGTCTAGCTTTGTTTTTTTCCACTTCAACTGCTTTTCAATTACAATTTATAATTAAATTGTCACACATTCCTAACTCATTACTCACTTTAATGACAGTGAACTGGTTCAAACTAGAGAGATTTTCTCACCGCTGTTTCCTATTCAAAAGAGCAAGATCAGCACTAAACTGGGGTGCTTTTCCACCCGGGAAATTCTTGCTTTGGGGCAGGTGTGAGAAGTGCTGTGTGTGAGGAAGCCTTGTCCTAAAACATGAGGAAAACATATTGCCATCAGCCTTATCTAATTGACTATATCAAGAGGGTTATCTAAACAGAAGGTACTGGTGTGCGCCAATGGAAATCCCTTCCCAAATATCCAACAGGAAATGAACCTGTTGGTCCTAAGACAAACTTCAGTAATGAAATGAAAACACTAATTGAACAGATGTTAAACAAAACATTTTCTGTGCAAATCAAACCAAACTGTTCCTTACACAGCAGGGTGTCGTTAATACTGTTGTCTCACTAGAAATGGGATCACATAAGCCTTCCTTTCAACTTACTAGTAAGCTCTGTTAAAGAATAATCTTTAGGCTTTGTGTGTGTGTGTGTTTGTGCGTGCGGGTGCGCACGCGTATGTGGGTACACGTGCATATGCACTTGGTTATGTTTAATTTCAAAAACTCCATAAGAAAGAAATCCCTGAAAAGGGCTGAATCAGCCTAGATTCAAAAGAAGTGCACAGACCAAAAAAGCAGACTTTACTTGGGAATTTTGTTTTTGTTGAAATTATCGTAATAAAAAAATAGGAAGGTCACCCGGCAGTTTGAGAAACAAAGTTTTCCGGATATATAGATTTCTTCATGGTACAAAGTTCTAATATTTGACAAAAAAGTGATGAAACGCTACATTTTAATGCACTCCTTTTAAACAGAGTAAATTTTAGAAGGTATAAATCACATATCTACTTTAGGTGATGTAAATTGATTTGAGATGTCGGATTTACCTTGGGAAATACATGCAGTGAACATTCAGGACTCAGGGGTCTTTCTTGGGTTTTTTTAATGAAAAATAGGACTCTAGGGGCCCAGTGGGGATATTTGGAGCCCCATTCCCTTCCCTAGCAGTCCAGACTTTCCTAACGCAGCCAGGCATGTTGTTGTTTCTGTTCCATATTGTCTTTCTTTCTGGATTTTTGCCTTAAAAGCAGAGAAAGAGTGCTAAGAAATCCTCTTGAGGTATTCACACACCGTCGCTATTGAGTTCACCGGGTATAGCTTCTACCTTGTTACAGCTTCAAACATTTAAAAACTGGGTTTTTGCCTTAAAATCAGAGAAAGTTTGAGAAGGAGATGACTTGGAGATCTATTCCAACCCTTGATCTTTGTGACCAAATAAGGTTTTTTACCTAGTTTTAGTCACTTAGATCCCCTTTTGCTCTCCAGTGCCTCAGAGCAGGTCAAATGGTCAGGACCATTAAACATCACTGAAAATCTATAATGGAGACCATTCCATTACTCTCAGAAAAGGTGCCATATATGTTCAGAAGTCACAGGCTATTCGGGAGGGAGGGAGGCTACCCAGAGAGGCTGGGTTGAGTAATAGCACATCCTCCCCAATTTTCTTTCTAAGGAAGAAGAAGTGAATAACAGGCTTTTGTTTTTCTCAGTGGAGTATGCATGCTTGGGGCCAGAGCTAAGTACTGCTGGGCCACAGGTTGCTCCAGCATTCTACAAGGAGGAATTTTTCTTCTCTTCTTCTCCCTCCATAAAATATTCAGCCTCATTTCTAGGTAAACGTTGAATCATTTTTTTTTAAATATATTGATTGGAAGGGATACCAAATTATCAGTTCACCAGCCTTTATAAGGCACCCTCATATATCTGTACAGCCCTGGGTCCTGCTTTATCAAGAACCTCAGTCCTCTAGGACTAGGGTCCTATCTTGCTGTTCCCCAAAATTCCAAGGGTTTGCTTTTGACCCCAGTCCCTGTAGTTGGATCTCTGTTTCCTGCAGCTGAGCTTATTCGTGTCACTACTCATCGCATCTGGTCTCCAGGTACGAGCTATCCCAGGTCTCTCCTTTTTCCTTGACTGATGGGTGCCAATCAAACACACTCTCAGAGTGCAAGTTATGTCGGGAGAAAGTGGAGAGGTGTTACAATTACCAAATACTTGGGAATCCAATGCCTTAGGACCTGGGGCCATTATTGTATACTAACATTTTTTCAATGCCCATCTGAAGCCCCGTGACTGACAAAAGAAAATCTCATGGGAAAATGGAGGGACATATTTGGTTACTACCACATCAGGAATATTCTCAGCGTGACAGCCCTCCATAGAATTCTGATGTGTTCCAGAATTAGACTATAACTTTAAGTGTGGTAGAGATGTCCATTTGAACTAGCATTTATCTAAGTCTCTTTAGTCCATCTCCACAACATCTAGTACCGCTTTTGAAGAACCTCATGGAATCTGTTTCTTTAGCCAAATGGAGAAGAAGAAAATTACTGTTCACAGTTCAGTAAATGGGAATGGTGCATTTTTCCAGAAACAGCAGCAGCATCCAGTGTTGAATATTCTCAAAATTGTTTGCATTGGGAGGAGAGTTAAGTCACAGTAGGAACAAGCAATAAAACCAGAAGCCATTTTCTGTTTTGTATGGAGATAAACTCCTACTTCAAGCAAATACAATATATGGCAATACAGACTTTTTAAAATCCAGTGAATTAGAAGGTAATTCTTCACCCTACCAAAGGATTGAGCATAGAATACTCTTAAATGACAAGGTCTCCAAGGTTTTGATGAAAGGAAAAAATTTTATGCAGACATTTTTGAAGAACAGTAAATATTTAAAGTGAAGTATCTTCATATCTCTTTTCCATGTCTCTTGCTTACTCAGGGGACATTTTAAGTGATGTTAACAGAAGAAAATGTCTTCATTTTTTACTTTTGCCATTCTATGGTCACAAGTATGTCCTAAAAATCTTGAAATCCTGATATCTTATCCAAAGGCAACTTGACTAGCAATGGGTGAGATAATTTGGGACAGGAATAATCCTATAAAGACTAACCATGTCACACAATACTTCCCACTCCAATCCTTGGAAGGCTGTCCCTGTTTTCTCTCTCTCTCTCTCTCTGTCTCTCTCATAGAGTGGTGAGGCGTCTAAAATGGAGAGGTGTGAAATTCTCTTACATTGTGCCTTTTCCTGGATGATTAGCTGCTCTCTACCGTCAAGCAGCTGGTAGAATTTACAAAATTCTCTTCAATAAAAGAGGATAAATTGGGAAGACTTGTTGATTTGGTGCATTATTAATTAAAAAATGCATATACCTATATTAGTTTGAACCTGCCTTCCTCCAAAGGTGTTAGCACAAATAGGAGTAAATCCTGTTGATTTCATGGTGGTAATCCAAAACTAGCCAAGAACACTCAAAAACAGGTTTTACCAATATCAAATCATGATGTTGTACACCTGAAACTGAAATAATGTTGTATGTCAATTATACCTCGATTTAAAAAAAACTTTTAAAAAACAGGTTTTACCTTGCATAGGAAAACAGTACAATAGTATGTCTGTGAACTCCACCATTTCAAATTTAAACATCTTACAATACTCACTGTTGGTAGATTGAAAAGAGACCTTTTATATTTCTCATTTTCTCTCTCCCTCCCTCCCCCTCTCTGTCCCTCTCTCACACTCACACACTCACGTTCACAGACACCACTAAACAGAATATCTCGACTATGACCTACCTGTGGAGTGAGTTTCCCAACTCTCTGGGTTATTGGCTCATTCATCACAACTTCCACTTTGCAAGCATCTTTCTCTTTGGGAATGGCAAACTTCAGGTCATCTCCAGACAGGAAGGCGGAGCTGCCCTTCACCACCCTGACCCCACGGTTAGTGCTGACGAAGGTGGGGCTGGCCCAGCCTGGGAGCAGCAGCAGCAGCAGCAGCAGGGCGTTCAGCCCACCCCAGCTCAGGGAGCTCATGCTGACACTGGCCAACTGGTTTCGTCCACCAACGAAATCCCTTCAACAAAGGAGGGCTTCTGTGCTTCCTCGGGGGATGTCAGCTCATAGTCCAAGGGGCAGGGCAAAGGGTCCCGACAATGTGCCCCAAGATCTTAACATGTCCCTTTCATTTCAAACTCGGACAAGGAGGCCTTTCAGGCAATCCCAGGGGCTTTTAATAAAACTTGCTGATCCCTCCTGACAACGCCGGCAAGATTAATGTGCCTCCCCAGTGCTTTCTTAATCCTGCAAATGGGAGAAAGGGTTAGAGGAAAGGGAGAGAGAGAAACCAAAAGGTTTGTGTGGCTATTCGAAAGATCCCTACAGACAAAGGAACCTTTCAAGCAGCCTATAATTTAGCTAAATTAAAAACAAATAAACTAACTTGACCTCCAGGCCCATCTGAAAGGCGATGCAGCCATTTCATTACCCTGCTAGTAACTCCTGCTTCCGGACTCAACATGCCCCAGTCGGATGTCAGCTGTGTGGTCCAAAAGGAGCACGCCAGCCTCGCTGCCCAAGCACAGCGTTTGGTCCTCTGCGTTCAGAGAAAGCTCTTGAACTCTTTGCTTCTGTTTCCTCATTTGATATATGAGGACTATAATCTAATTTGTGTAAGAGAGCTGATAGAATTATTTACATGTTGTTGGAAAACACGATTAATTCCAAATCAATGCTATCCAAATAAGAAATAGGCTTAATAATTTGTCACATAGGCACAATTCTGACTTTTCTGGGCAATGGAGATGCCTAAGAAACGCTTGAGTGGAAATTGGGGAAAATATATATTTTTCCAAGTGAGCATAAGGGTTTTTGTTTATGTGTAACAGGGACCAAAAATAGAGAAACATGGCTTCAATATATACAGCTAACGACACAGTGGATGTGCGTGCATATTTACATTATCTACAATGCTAATTACATTGTAATGTACTGAATTAGCACAAATGGAGTCTTTGTTTCTATTTTAACCACTTAGAATTTCATCATTATTTCTCTGTGTTCTATAAGAACAGAAACTATTTTATCCAAAATAAAATGTGTTGAAATATATCCTTAAACTCAATGTCTGATTAGCTGAACCAATGGTGGTTTATTATGCCCATGGAAAGCCCATCCATTTTAATAGTTTCTGTCCATGGATACTGAAGTAAACGTTTGTCAGAAGGGTGTGAACAGAAATGCCTCTATTATCCACAGCTAATCCATTAAAGGAAGACTCATTCTCTTGTCACTGTGTGAAACCTTTCACATCTGAGGTAGTGCATGACATGTGTCTCCCGACACCTGAGGGGGTGTACGCTTTACAGAGCAGCTTATTTTTTTTATGGTGTCAGTCCCCGAATAAAACAGTTCACACACTCCCACTGACCATGTTGCCCACACTCAGGCTAAATTAGGTTGGCTTATTTGTTCAAAAATGCAAATCTGGTTGTTAAACTTTCACAACAAAATCAAACTTTGTTTCTGTCAACCTTCAAAAACAGAAACCAGTTTAAGAGTCAAAGTGTTTATTTGGAATCAAAGAACTGCAATCCGGGGAGCAGAGATTCAGGTAGAAACCCAAGGGTGTCCCGCTGGGGAGTAAAAGTCAGGGGCTTTTAAAGGCAAAGAAGGGAGGTTGCATTACAAAGAATTTTAATTGGAGTTGAAGGCAGAAGCTAGTCTTGGCTAAACATTGATCGACTATTAACTCTAGCTTCCGAAAGTTCACAATCCTCAGTCTTTGTGATCAGGATATCTGTTCTGCTGACTTCTCAAACAATTGCTTGTAAAACAATTGCAGTTTTAGCCCAGATCAAAGGTTTGGCCCTGTCCAAGATTCAAGACAGCAAAGCGGTTCCTTTGGAAAGGCAGCTGCGTTTAAAACTGCTCCTCTATAGTCAATTTTGACATTTCTAGGACTTTACAATCTAATGCATTCCTCTTATCTCACTTCTTTTCTTTCACTGCTTCTTGCTAGAGTCCTAAACTTTTTAATATTGGGGAACCTATGGTCCAGTCCTTGGACCTGTTTTTTGTCCATACTCCCTCCCTAGTGCTCTCATTCCTTGGCTTTAAATACCACTTATATGTCATGAGTCCCAAATCTATATCTCTAACCTCCTCGCTTAACTCTAGATCGTAAGTGCAACTGTCTATTTGACAGCTCGACATGGGTATGTAATAGGCAAGTCGTACTTTGTGTAGCCAAAATTGAGCTCTTGGTCTTTCCTCCCTCAGTCTCCACTATCTCAGTTAATGGCAACTCCAACTTTTCAGTTGTTCTCTTGTTTGTCTCATACTCTACATCTAGATAAACAACAACAAAAAATCCTATTTGTTCATTGTGGTGGACAGACCTCAGAGAGACCTCCAATTCCAGCCCCGTAGTATCCAGAAGCTCCCTCCCCTTGAATGACAGCAGAACTTATGACACTTCCAACCAACAGAATAAGGCAAAGGTGATGGATGTCATGCCGTGATTACATTACATGATATATAAGACTCTCTCAGCAGACTGGAGCTAGAGGGTCTCCTGCTGAACTTGAAGAAGCAAGCCTCTAGAAGTCTACTGTCACAAGGAAAGAATTCTGCCAACAACCTGAACAAGCTTGGGAAAGATTCTTCCTAAATCAAGCCTCCAGATAAGAATGGATCCCAGTCAACACCTTGATTGCAGTCTGATGACAACCTGAAGCAGAGAACCCAGGTAAGCCATGTCTGGACTCCTGACCAGTGAAATCAGTGAGATAATAAATTTGTGTTGTTTTTAGGCACTAAGTTTGTAGTAATTTGTTTACACGGTAATATAAATTTAACTCTTGCTCAGTTCAAAACATATCTGGAATCCAACTATTTCTCACTACTTTCATTGTTATCACCCTGGTCCAAGCCACCACCAACTCTGCAGAATGATAGCAATAGCATCCTATTTGATGTCCCTGCTTCTTCTCTTGCTTCCCCTATAGGCATTCCTCAGCATGGCACCCAAGGTTCCCATTAAATGTTGCTTATATCATGTCAATTTGTGCCCCAAACCTCCAATGGCTTCTCTTCTTAGAGTCAATGCTGAAGCCCTCCTGATGGCCTGTAAGGCACCACGGAATCTGTTTCTCCTTGCCTCTCTCATCTCCTGTTTGTCTTCCCTTTGCTCACTCTGTTTCAGCCACACCAGAATCTTTGCTTTGCCTCAAACAAATCATATCAATTTTCCCCTTCTCACCCCCATCCCAAACCTTCCCACCTGCTTTTCCCCTCTGGCACAAACATTCTTCCCCCAGAATCCCTCTTTCTACCTCACCACTTTCAACTTTCCATCAAATATCACATTTGCAGTGTGGCCACACTTAACTACCCCGTTCAAATTATGATACTCTCATCCCCAGCATCCTTTTCTGCTTTGTTTTTAACCTTAGCACTTGTAACCATCTAACATAGTAGGTTTGCTTATTTACATAGGTCGCTGCCATCTCTCCCATGAAGGTGAGAATTTTTATCTTTTTTATTTGTGGATTTATCTTTATGATTCCCTCAACCCTTTTGCCCAGATTGAGGAGGCTGCCTTGCACATAAGGAACAGGGCCATGCCATAGGCTGGCGGAACTGCGAGCTAGAAGGAGACCAGGTCTCTGGGCCCTATGCAAAGCGGAGTCACCGTACCAGCCCATTCTTCCAGAATTTTGCATGGCAGAGAATGTAAATTTCTTTCCTGTTTAACCCACTGTTATCTTGGGTTTGTTTTGTTACTCATGGCTGAACTTGAACTACTCTTTTAATAATCACCTTATTCTTCAAGTTTTTCTATTAACTTAGTCTAGTCACTAATCAGCTAAATATTGTAACTTCTTACCTAACAGCATATGGGGCCATAGCTCATTCTCTAATTGTCTCATGATAAGTCCTTAACTAGGAGATAAAGGCAAAGACCAAGATCCTAATGTTCATTGACCAGGAAGAGACCAGAGAAAAAGAGAAGGAAATCTATTTCTGTGGCTCCCTCTGCCACAGTGGTGTGAAAAGAGTAGACTTGAATTCTGAAGATCTGGATTCTAATCTCGATTCTTATGATCAGTTTCCCCCCTCAAAAATGGGGCCATCCATTCTCCTTCTTCTGGTCTCCCCGTGAGAACAAATGAAATAATCCATATGGAAATATTTTCTTAATTATAAAGGCCCATACAAATGTAACATTATTATTACAAAATATATCAAAGGAATAAGAGAGTAAATCTTGTCTCAAGGAAAATAGACTAGCAAGACTGGTGCCTTGGTGAAGGCAGCAGAATTAGGTTCAGTGAAAGCCAAATTGAGTACGTATTATTTGCATTCTAATTTTCTCTTTTTCTTCCTCATTGTCTTAAGACAGGATGTAGTAGTAAAAACTGAGTTCTAATATTTCAGAAACAACCTGAAGCAATACAAGTGGGAGGGAAAGAGCGTAAGAGTAACAATTTCCAAATTCAAAATCAAACAAAACTCCTCCTTCTATCAACTGGGGCTGGACGAAGTTTACAAAATTAGGCTCAATAAAGATCAAAAGAGTATGCTGTATTTATGGTTTATTTACATTCTCATTTTGCTCTTGTATTTTTCTCTTGGCGTTGGGAAACACCAAGTATGTGGACATTCCATGGAGAATATTGTTGTGATTTTTGCTTGAAGAAGGTGGCAGGGGAAGGGAAAGAGGAAAGGATTTGGATGAACAGACAAAGAGTGAAGGGGTGAAAAAAAAATAAACAAACAAACAAAACGCAGAACGGCAGCAAAGGAAATCAGGACTCGGAGTCAAAAAAGATTTCACAGACAATGATGGGTCTTTTATCTCCCCCAAAATAAAATGGTAGTAATTGTCTTGTCTCTGATACAAAATTATGATATCCAGAGACAGACAAAATTTACTTGACAACACTAATGGGAAGCCTAGCCCATCTTGAGATCTCCATTTTCTTGGTCCCAACTTAGGGCCGAGTCAGACCCTCAGAATCCGTCTGTCCACAGCTTGCTCTGATTGCCGACAGGGGTCAGCAGAATCAGTGGGGACATTTGGAAGTGGAAGCAGAAAGGGCACTTGGCTTGATGCCTCAAGGGAGCTTGTAAACTGGCTTTTAGCCTCATCAGACTTAATTTGACTCTGCAATAGAAACAAATCCTGTCTCTGCTTGCTTGAGTGGTTCAGCTGCTTCTCAGCATTTCGAAAGCCTCAAGTCGTGGCTACAAACCAGTTCTGCTCTTACAGACCATTTTCCCACAATTGCTTTTTTTCTCCACGTGGAAATCACGTATTCTAAGTATATCTGTACAAGCCAACTAAAATGGGTGAAAAGTTGTTCTGAAAAGTGGGAAAGCACCCTGCTTTGAGTTCTTCCTTATACAGATTCAAAAAAGCTTTCTTCCACCAAACTTTCTTCCTTGGTAATTTTCCTGAACAGAAGAAAATAATTTAGTAACATTTTATCTGGTGGAGGGGAAATGTGAGCTAGTATTTATTTTATAATTACACATTCGGTTTAATCATAAGAGCATGTATTTTTCATGTTCCTAGAAACACGATACCCGTCACTTATCTGAGATAATCTGTGCACAACGAGAAAAAAACGGATCCCAGCTGTACTCCTAGGCTCTCTCTGTAATGGAAATTCTTGATGGTCGAGGGTAATGATGTGTCTGATGAGAATCATATCTACTATCACTTCTCTTTGTAGTTTTGCAATCGTAGCTACACAACACCGGGGAAGAGTGCCTTCCTCCTCCTGAGCCCAGATTCTATCAGATATCCACAATCAATCACAGCTTTGTTTGCTTGCCTTGCTGTTTGCAGAACTCCTATGTGGCCTGAAACATCTTCTCCTCAGTGTTCCACGTAGTTATTACCAATCAACTGAAGATGGTGTAAACAATGGAAACTTTTGTCTTTCCTGTGCCTGAGGCTATTAGCTCCTAACTCACAGTTTAGATCTCACAAGTACCCGAAAGTCATTTTTTTTTTTTTGGTGAGGAAGATAGGCCCTGAGCTAACATCTGTTGCCTGTCTTCCTCTTTGTTTTTCCCCTCCCGAAACCCCAGTTTATAGCTGCATATGCTAGCTGTAAGTCATTTTAGTTCTATGTGGGATGCCACCACAGATGGCTTGGTTAGTGGTGCGTAGGCCTGTGCCCAGAATCCAAACGGGGGACTCCCAGGCCACCAAAGCAGAGTGGGCAAACTTAACAATTCAGCCATGGCGCCGGCCCCCCAAAAGTCTTTAAGAAAGAAAATAAATTAATAGAGAAGTGGCATTTTAAGCAAAAAATAGCCAACTCAGGATGGACCCATTCCCGCCCACTCAAACACAGACTTTGATACGCTTGACTAGAATGGTAAAGAAAACCAGCGAGATTGTCTAAGTTTTACTCCACATCAAAATCTTTAAAATACCAGTCAAAACGAACTTTTGAAGCCATCACAGAATTTCTTTTGATAGATTTTTTAATTATCATAATTTTCACCCAATTTCCCAAGTAATGCATATAAATCGAATATAAAAGTTTCGATCATAAATTTGTAACTGAATACCATTATCCACAGGACAACTGGATTGGGTCCAAATCATATATAACATAAATTGATTCACTGAGAAGCAATGAATTGGAAATCAGGAGAACTGTATCCACAGGGAACCACTAGCTGTCTAAACTCAGAGAAAATGGTTCTCCTTTTTTGTGTTTTAGCTCAGGAAATTAGACTTAGATAGACTTTACCAAGGATTTCAGATCCACCGCCTCCTCTGACCTTACCACCCCGAGACAGAGAAGTCTAATTGCTCCTTGTTAGAGGCAACAAGGAGTCCACATTCTGAGACTTGCCCAAAGTCACAGCTGGAAGCAGCAGAACCTGGGAGAAGGGGGCCTCTGGCACCCGAGTGAAGTGCTCTTCCCTCCTCTGTCCTGACAACCTGCTTCCTTGCCCTCCAACAGGGAGCAGCTGAGCCACACTCAGAAGAAGCCCCGGGAACACACAGACGTGAAGTAAGTTCTTCTCTTTCAAGAAGCTCCTAACCTCTTAAAGAAGATTTATTGTACAATGACCCCATGAGGGTGGAAAATCCTTGGTGATCTTGCCCAACATGGGATTTCCAGAATGAATTCTCTCAGACAGGGAGAATAGAATTGTGGATAAGAAAAACCCACTTGTGACTTGTAAGTTTTTTTTTTCTTTAACAAACAATTCTTAGTATCTTCCTTTTCTCATTTTTTGATTACTAGTACTTTTTGCTTACTATATACAAGCACTGGGCTATATTCTTTATATGTATGTCTCCATTTATTTCTCACAACAAACTTAGGAAGCAGTTCCTAATTATTCTGATTTTATAAATAAACAGTGAGCTCAGGAAGTGAAATAATCGTAATAAAAACTAACATTGATTAAGTGTTTACTATGGGCTAGGTATTGTTCAAAGTATTTTACATATATTATCTTGTTTCATTCCTACAATGGTTTTAGGAGGTAGATAATGATTTTACGATTTGGAAAAGGAGGCACGAAGAGGTTAAGTAACTTGCCCAAGGTCATCAGTTTGACCCCAGAGTCTGTGTCCCTGTGATTGTAACCCAGTTTGCACTTCACCACTCTGTTACATGGCTTCCCATGACAACAAAATCGTACACTCTGCAATTGCTTCACTACCCCCGGTGTCTTTTTCCTACAGTATGCAAACTCTTAACAACTTCCTTTATGGTTCCAGTCAGCAACCGATGACTGTTGTAGGAGTTAAAGTTTCCCGAGAGGCTATGTTCTCTCAAGCAAGTAGCTGTTACTTTAAGAGCATAGAATTAGCGCAGACGCTCTGTCTACCAACATCTTAGTGTCCCAACTCCTTCCTCCACAAGCACAGCTTAAAGACCTCGACGCAAACGGGCCGCTTCAAAACTCCAGTCTATTAAATCAATAAAACATGTGTTGATTTTCTTTATAATCCTCTACTTTGCAATTTTTTCTAAAGTGTAGTCTAAATCATAGAATGTATGGTTTAGGAGAAATTTTAGGAATCAACTAGTTCATATCCTTCATTCTATTTATAAATTGTTTTTTCCCATAACTTCCTTTTATGTGTGTAAAAGAAATTCATGCTCATTAACTAAAAGATAAAAACACAAAAACTTAAGGAAAAGGAAAAAATACACTTTCCCAACACCCAAAGAAAACACCTTTAGATTTTCATATGTATCTGTATGTATATACAGTTTTTAAACTTAATTAGAACCATACCACAAAAAGAGTTGTGTACCATTGTTTCCTATTAACCTAACCGTCTGTTCTAAGCATTTTCCATATTACTGAATATTCCTTGTGATCTTCTTTTTCGTCTCTGTACTATCTGCGACACGGATATACTATGATATCTACAGTCATTCTGTTGTTACATTGAAGTAGTTACTACGTCAGTAGATTGTGATGAAAAATCCTTAGTTATAAAAATTAGTTTATTTTTCTAGTTCTTTACTCCTTATAGTTTTCTAGAAGTGGAATTATAAGATCAAAGGGTAGAAACTTATTTTGAGGCTCTCGATATGCAGGCTTTCTGGAAAGATGGTACTAACTTACACCCTTACCAGCTTTGTTCACTGCTGACATTCTATATCGTCCCCTTTCATCTTTACTCACTTCCCAAGTGAAATGTTGTGTCCTGTCACTATTTTAATTTACATTCCTTTGTTTACTGGAGATTTAGCTTTTTATTTTTTTTAATGCCCATTAACCATTTGTATTTTCTCTTCTAGAGCCTCTTCATTTTACAGAAGAAAGGAAGTGATAAATAAATGAAAAGCAATAGGATATATTGGAGTATATGAGGAAGCCATTTGGTTTAAAACTAATTTGGCCTGACCTTGTTTTTCCAAATGGGCCTGATGTGGCATCGTACACCTGCTTTAAATATTTACTATGTCCCAAAGACAGGAATGATGCCGCTAAATATAGGGATGTAACTTCCCCCCATATCAGCATTTCTTTAAGGATAAGCATGGCTTCTTAGGAACTAAGGATTAATTGCTGACCTACTGTGCTCACCTTGTGACCACTGACCTGCTGACCACTGATCTGCTGTGCCAGCTAGGCATCTCATGACAATTGTAAGTGAGACATTCGTATCATACATGATGTATGCTCTTTTGTTTTGTTTTGAGGATGATTAGCCATGAGCTAACATCTGCCGTCAATCCTCCTCTTTTTGTTGAGGAAGACTGGCTCTGAGCTAACATGCGTACCCATCTTCCTCTATTTTACATGTAGGACACCTGCCACAGCATGGCTTGACAAGTGGTACACAGGTCCACACACGGGATCCGAACCAGCGAACCCTGGGCTGCCAAAGCAGAAAGTGCGAACTTGATCGCTGTGCCACTGGGCCGGCCCCGTGATGTATGCTCTTTGTTCCAAGATGGTATATAACCACTGTGTACACCCTACTTCTGTGGTGCCCTTCTTTCTTGGGGAAGGAAGGCCCCAGGCTAATCCTCAGATCTGGCTCATAATAAACTCACCCCAATTTTGATTTATAGATTGATTATGGATTATTTGCATCAACAGAAGTCCTATGACAGGTAAGTGACTTTAGTAATGTTGAAATAACATTCTAGGCCCAAGATGGAGCCAGTCCTGTGGTCATGTCAGCAAACCGAAACTTAGATAAATTTCTTGACCCTGTAAATACTCTGCTTGACCAGAAACACAGTATTTTTAGCCAGTTCCCTAATGCCAAGCCAATTCTGGGCCTGACTGGTTTGACAAGGTGGCCCCAGACGATCAGATATTTTCCATTTGTCTCTTCCTTTTTCTTTATCCTATAAAAGCTTCTTGCCTCCCACCCCATTTTGCAGTTATCCAAAAGGAGATTGTCCACTTTATGAAGTGTTAAATAAAGTTTGTTTTTATCACCTAAATTGTCTTCTTTAATCATTTTTTTTAACACCAAGATCACTCAGTTCTCTGGAAAGCAAGCCTGGATTGGACCTCTAGTTCTCCTGTCATCCAGACCAGTGCAATGCCACTGATGCTCACTTCAGAAATATCCCTGTCAGTACTTCTTCCCCAGATCTCAGGAAGCACTGACAGACACACAGAGCCGTGGAAAGATAGCCCTCTCTCAGGCTATGCCGCCAAGACCAAAGTTGCAAAGATGGATCTTTGGCTACCATGCAAACTCCTTAGAAGGTTTCCTTTCTTAGATTTTTCAACAGTTCAGTGTCTATCCTGCTGATAAAGGCCACATTTTGCAAATTGTGTTTGTTAAAAGGCACATATTGGAGATATTCAAAGTTTTCCACAAAAAAGTCTTCTATATCCAAATACATTTGAAGCATAGAATGCTAAAATCTCCTTTTAAAGATTCACAATGTAATATGAGCATATTAAAGGCTCTAAGTCCTGCAGAAAGGAAACCTTTATGCCCAAAGTTTGCAAACTTATAGAAAGCCTTTTTTTCTTCCATAAGAAAACTAGGCTGTTGGGGCGAGCCTCATGGCATGGTGGTTAAGTTCAGAGCACTCTGCTTCAGCAGCTGGGGTTCACAGGTTCGGATCCCAGGTGTGGACCTACCCCACTCATCAGCCATGTGTGGCAGTGAACCACATATAATGTGGAGGACAATTGGCACAGATGTTAGCTCAGGGCTTATCTTCCTCAAGCAAAAAAATAAATTAAAAACCAGGTTCTTTGAGAAATCATTTGAGATACCAGGTTAGGGAATTAAAATAACTGATATATACGATGGCTATATGGTATCTGCAAAATTTCTAGTCATACCTGATAAATCCATACTTAATGAATCTACATCAGAAATCCAAATTCCAGGCCATTCTTTCGAAACCAGACATCTGGCCTTTCTCTACAGATGCCTCTGCTAAGACCACCTTCAAAGGTAGAGAAAACTGATGGCAGAGGGAAAAGGTTCTGTGCCCTCAACTTACAGTTCTGTTTTTAATGACTACTAAAGCTTCTTAGACCATCAAAGCCATTTCCTTGAAGACTAGGAAGCCACCATAATTTACTTTCATTTTGCTTTTAGCCAGAGGGTTGCATCATACAAATTTTCACAATGGTTTACTTTAATTGAATAACTGAGAATGAAAAACACTCATTCACATTCACTACGGTTGACTGTACCTGTCCTTCGCCTGGGACTGACCATGGGTATGTATGTACCCAACTCACACCTGGGATCTTCCCAGCCAGAGTCACCCTGATTGAAATTGATTTTCCTCTTCTTGAGTGAATTCTGCAACTTTTAATTCACAATGAAACATTGAATTGTCCAAGTGAGATTCGGTTTACATTTACATTAAATCATGTTCAAGAGTTCATCTTGAGAACAATCCCATTTTTTGAATACATCCTGGTTCTCTGTTTGGATATGACAAATTCATCTGTTCATTCATTGTACAAGCAATTGTTGCGAACCCACTTTGTGACAAAGGCTATACTAAATACTAGGATTACAAAGAGAAAAAAAAATTCTTGCCCTTAGAGAATTTATAGTCTAATGCAGACAGACAGAATATAAAGTAACAATTCAAAAAGACTGGTGAGTGCTATAGCCGTGGAATGCATTGTGTGCTACAGGAATAAATAGGACGGCAACATTTGACTCAGACTTCGTGTAGGGGAGGCCTCCTAGAAGGGGAGACAGTTAAATTCGAAAGAACAAGTAGGATTTAGAAAGGTGAAAAGGATACATTTGAAGATGGAGATAAATAATGTGGCATAGTCAAAGAATCAAATAGATGTTATGTCAAAAGCAGAGTTTTTGTATGCAGCAGTAGAAAAGCACTGCATGCATAAAAGTTAACTAGGATATAAGCCCTATCTTTGGGAGATTGAGGTCTTGTGGGAGAGACATTTATAATCAAGTACTTTGTAATACAAAATAGTATTGCTACAATGGCATGTGAGCAAAATGCTCTAAAGAGTTCATCAAACTCAGCAGCATACATTTAAGGTTCTTCTACTTCAGGATGAAATACTTCATTGTGAAAAGGATTGCTCATTCAGAAAACTACCCAGCGTTGCTCCTTGAGCTGTGCTATGATAACCCGACCATCTTGCTTGCATGCCATAGCTAATGACAAAACTCAAACTCACAGATGTCTCGTGCAGAAGAGAGCCCAACCATCACAAATATTCTTGTTGAAAGATCTGCTGTAATAAAAATGCTTTTGATGACTTCAGAAACATGGTGATAAATGACAAAAACTGTAATGTTGTTTGAGCCTAAGTCACAGCATATCAAAAATCACAGAATTCCAGAGTTGGAAGGAGCTGCTCCATTTTTACATATCATCATCATCATCATCATTATCATCATCATCATCACACTTTATGTATTCACTTTGGTCCTGGCACTGTTTTAATTCATTTAATCTTCACAACAGCCTATGAAGTATATTCTATTCTAAGAATTCTGATTCTAAGGAAAGAGATAAGTAATTTGTCCAAGGCAAATGCTAATAAATGGTGGAGCTGGAATTCCAACCCCAGCAGACAATCTCGAGAGGCCAGGTTCTTGAATCATGCTCTATGCTCTAGCACACAGCAGTCAAGATGAGGAAATATGGGCTCTAAGAGGCTAAACAATTTACCAAAGCTTAAAGAACTGGTTGGGCCTGCTGCTTTATTCACTAACGCAAGCAGAGCATGGAAAGTAAACCACAGTATCATGTACTGAGATGTAGCAAAGTAAAAAAATAATTGCGATTCTTGAAACCAAAAAATAATTAAACAGAACTACAATTAGAGTCTTGACTTTCTTCCCTGCTGAGGATCTTAGCACAATTCTGATGTTCAGCTGTGACCTACGCATCACGTTTTTTTTTTTAAATGGCTTTTTATAAATAGCTTTGTAAATAATTTTCTGATACAACAGTACTTAAAAAAAGAGAGAAGGGGCTGGCCTGGTGGCATGGTGATTAAGTTCATGTGCTCTGCTTTGGGGGTCCAGGGTTTGTGGGTTCGGATCCCAGGCATGGACCTACACACCACTCATCAGGCCATGCTGTGGTGGCGTCCCACACACAAAATAGAGGAAGACTGGCACAGGTGTTTGTTCAGGGCCAATCTTCCTCACCAAATAAATAAATAAATAAAATGCAACAGACGTGGAGAGAAGATGTCCCACAGTGAATAAGGGGCTACTAAAAAAAAATGGAGAGAGAGAGAAGGAGAGAGCTTAATGCTCTGATACAGGCAGGATTGGAGCAGAAGTGAAAGAAAATGCAGCAGTGATAAGCACAGAAGCCAGGCTGTAAATCAGAACCACCAGACCCGTGTGCCTCTTCCGGTTCCACCATTTCCTTGAACAAGGTCCTTATTCTTCCTGAGGCTCTGTTTCCTCATTTACACAATAAATAATTGACAACTTTGGGGGTTGTTAAAATAGTTAAATATGCTAACGTATGTAAATGTATTATGGTTCACCCAAAGCCCCCAGCGTAGACACACACAGCCAGGCTCAACCAAAGCCAGTCCTCCTCCTTCCCCTCCCTACCCAAGGCCAATCAAGCAAAGTTTTTTCTAAAGCGTATTGAAAAAGTTACCACTGTAATGGTGCTACATCTCATTAAACATCTGTCCAAACCCACAGAATGTACAACACCAAGAATGAACCCTAATGTAAACTATGGGCTTTGGATAATCACAATTGGCTCATCAGTTGTGACAAATATACCATCCTAATACAAGATGTTAATAACTCAGGAAACTGGAGGGAGGGGGTGTATGTGAAACTCTCTGTACTTTCTGTTCAATTTTTCTATCAACCTAAATCTGCCAAAACCCAAAATTTATTAATTAAAAAAAAGTTATTAGTTGAGCCATCTTTTGCCATGCTCCATGATTTAGGTTGAATTGACTCTCCAGTAACACTCAGACAGAGCTAGAAAATTTTCTATAGAGCAGTGCGGGGCCATCAGCAACAAAAAAGAAACAAGGCAAACCACAGTGACTTCTTGCCAATCACAAGAATAGGCAATTGGCGACTAAGCATGATTTTAGCCAGGTTGGACTGCTCTGTCCTTTCTGAGGATCTGCATATCCCCAGCTACTCAAGTGCCACTCAAGTGCCATCAGGTCTCACTGGCCCACAGGACATTCTCCCACATTGAGGCCCCACATGAGAATGCACACCCAACGCCTGTGCTAGTTCCCCATCCACATGCGTGAGTCCCTGATGCCTTTGTGGCCCACTGAGCTTAACTGCGTTAAGAAGACCAAAACTGGGTCTGCTCACTTTGGGAGAATTTGGGGTGGGCTACAGAGATGGGAGCATGGGAGGATGCTCTCTGGCAGTGGGATTAAAAATGCTTCAAGTGCTGGTTCAAACACAAAATCTCCATAAACATCACAGGCTGCAAATAAAGTATCTGAATGCCTGATTAGATGACTTACTGTTGAGTAAATCTGTGAGGGAGACTACAGCAATGCACAAGAACGGCATCGTATAACAATTGCAAACACCAATAAGTCAGAGAAATATTTTAAAAGAGAGAAAAACATGGAGCACACAGCAATCTTGGCTAAAATACTTTCTTAGAGTCTCCAAGACACAAGTAGGCTATCTCCAAAACTTAGTTTGCAAATCGTTTGTCTAGAAGTGAGAACATATTTAACATAGGCACAGTGTCCAGGCTGGCTGACAAATGCCGTTCAAACTGCGACATCCCTGGGCACTGCATAAACTCATCACGGTGGGAGATATTTCCTTGGGAAAGCACACTAACACATCTGTCCTGTAAAGTGTTGGCCAAAGGTGTTGAGATTCCTTTACTCAGTTTCACTCAGTTCAGCTCACCAAATTCCAGGGCACCGTGCACGTTGTGACCATGCTCCATGGCTGCCAGGGGTGCTGTTTTCACAGACCACAAAGTGAATGGTGTCCCCTGGAGTTGTGCAATGTGGTGGCTGACCCTGATGTCTCCCATGGTCCAAGGAAAAGTACTGGCTGCAAAAGAGATTTCACTCTCATGGCTTCAGCCCTACTCCACTGCCTCAGAAGGAAGCCAACAGTCCTTGCGAGGGCTAATGATGGCCTGCCTTATTGATGACAATGGGAAACACACCACGGTGAAAGAGTTGCCTCTAATGTCACCTGTAAACTAGCAGGTCCCATCTCTGACTTCACATCACGATCACTCAAGCATCTCGCCCAGAGTTTCTGATTTAATTTGTCTGGGTGGGACCCATGCATCTTAATTCAAAGTTCTCTAGGTGATTCTAATGAGCGGCCAGGATTGGCAATCACTGCTGTAAACAACTGCACTGTATTTTCTTCTCCTTTAAGTATAGGAAGAGGTAAAAGGAGCTTTCATGCCCAAAGACCGCAGTTAGGTCCTTTGGGTGTCAGAAAACCATCAGGGTAGAGTGAGGTGGTGGGGCTAGGGCTGGGGACGCCACCTATAAGACCTGCCCCGGAAAGAGGCTAGAAGCAAGACCCAGTTTGGAGGTGGTTGGGGGAGGGATGGGGAAGAGGAGAGGAAGATAGGATGGCCCCAGACAGAGAGGAAAGGAAGGAACTTTTCCTGACAGCCTGACTGGGAGAGCCATTCTTAGGAAGCCAGTCACACGTGTGACATGTACAGACACAAGGCAGTAGCTTCCTGAATTAGCAAAACTGTTAGAAAGCAAACAAAGGCTAAAATAAAAAACATTAACATAAAGTTTAACTAGTAAAATTTTGTGCTAGCACCAGTTTCTCTTGCATTCTAACTTTTCCCTTGCTGTGAATCTTTAAAGACAAAGTTAAATATGCATATTACAGCAATAAATTTTATTACTCGCAAGGCTAATATTGTTCCCATGCTTTTTTTTCATAGTGTGATATTTCAAGACGTAACAGAAATGGTCATTTGGGTTTAGGCAGAAAGTAATAGATCTCCCAAAAGTCATTATTGATCAGATCAGGAGATTTGAGGCTGCTTAATTATCTGCCGCAAAGCAGAAACATTCAGATCTTCTGGTTCATAAATTAAAAATCTCTCGCATCACTCCAAAGTCTAATTCTCCTTCGTGTTCCTAATGTACCGATTACTTCTTGTCAATTCTTCAATGAAACAATGGCCATTATCTCAGTCTCTTACAACACTTCATAACGTGGTCATGAACCTCAATCTTGTCCACTGGAGCCCATCTCATGATCTCCAGCCTTGCGTTTGGGATAAGCAATTTTCTACTCAATAACGAAAAACAAAAATCAATCTTTTGAAGGAAAAAAAGGAATCAATTCCTTTTTTTAAATAAAACTGTTTTTTTCTTTTTATATAAAAAGAAAGCCAGATAATAATGCATGACATTTATGTCACACTCTTTAGTTCACACATCTCTTAGTAGACAGACCTCAGTTAAGCCTTTGAACTAAGGATGAGCACTTCGACTAAATGGTTCGCTTTTTGAAGACTTTAATGTTTAGAAAGAAATGCAACCTATGATAAAAATACGTTACTTGAACTTTCTCAGCCTTGCTTTCATCATCTGTACAGTGGGGATTCATAATATCGATTTCACGAGATTTTTGTAAAGATAGCTGTTGTTGTTGTTGTTTTTAATTATACGGACATTCAATTGCCCTCACGTCATGAGCACATGAGCTCCTTATGTTATTGTCTTAAAGTCTTAAGTCTTAGTCTTAGAAAGTCTGAAATGTCTAGGTCTTCAAAGTCTGAAGTCTGAAGACTTGGGTCTTAAGGTCCTAACTTCAGGTCTCTCTGGCCATAGAGCTAAGTATTCAGACGTGGTAGCTGTAAGCACTGGGCTGTCCATGACAGCAAGCCTGCTGTGCAACACCACGTGATCTCTGACCATGTCCCCATTAGCCAACACGTTTGTCATCATTTACCATACTTTTTTTTAATAATAGGTAGCATTTTTTTTGTAAGTCTTTTTTTCTTTTTCTTTTTTTTTGTTTTTCTTAAAGATTGGCACCTGAGCTAACAACGGTTGCCAATCTCTTTTTTTTTTTTTTTCTGCTTTATCTCCCCCAATTCCCCCTGGTACGTAGTTGTATATCTTAGTTTCAGGTCCTTCTAGTTGTGGCATGTGGGACGCCACCTCAACGAGGCCTGATGAGTGGTGCCATGTCCATGACCAGGATGCGAACCTGCGAACCAGTGAAACCCTGGGCCACTGCAGTGGAGCACGCGAACTTAACCACTCGGCCACAAGGCCGGCCCCTTTTTTCTTTTTCTTTCTTTCTTTTTTTTTGTGTGTTAAAGATTGGCGCCTGAGCTAACGTCTGTTGCCAATCTCTTCTTGTTCTCCTCCTCCCCCTCCTCCTCCTCCTCCTCCTCTTCCTCTTCTCCCCTAAGTCCCCCAGTACATAGTTGTATATTCTACTTGCAGGTCCTTCTGGTTGTGCTATGTGGGATGCCACCTGAGCATAGCTCGACGAGCAGTGCCATGTCCACGTCCAGGACTGGAACCAGTGAAACCCTAGGCCACCGAAGTGGAGCCCGTGAACTTAACCACTCGGCCATGGGGCTGGCCCCATCATTTACTATTCTTAACACAGGCAAGCACTACAGTGGGGAAGAGATATATGAGGACTCCAGAGTCCTCCTACCATTGAATCCCGTAGCCTGCGATTTCCACGGACTACAAGGAGCCCAGCACCAAAGCAACTTACAAATCTACAGACCAGAAAACATCTCTTTACTGGGGAGCAAAGACCAATAGTTCCCAATAAAGCAATTCAGCAATAATCAATGGGTGAGGCCACGTAGCTTCTGTAATGCAAAATGCTGCACGTGGCACACTGCTCCCTCCTAACCTGAATAGTCAAATCAGCACCACACAGGCTTTATGGCCAAATGAGAAAGATAAAATGGGTTCCATCTGGGATTTTTGAAAGTGCAAAGCTAGTCCTGCCTGAGAAACTTTCCCTGTCACCTCATCTTGAAGCCACACTCTAAAACCAGAGTGTATTTTGACTGATTTTTAAATGGTTTATGAGGCTACTGGTTTTATTCTATTTCCTTTTGCTGTAGTAATGTTCTTCAGAATTTGGAAGATCAGCTAATTAACACCAAGCAGTAGTCTTGACTTGGTGGCATGGTATTTTGGGCTGGTGTTGGGAGTTATTTGTTCCCCCAAAATTCATATGTTGAAATCCTAACCCCCAGTACCTCAGAATGCAACTGTAATTAAAGATAAGGTCTTTAAAAAGGTAATGAAGTTAAAGTGAGGTCATTGGGGTGGGCCTTAAACCAATACGACTGATGTCCTTATAAAAAGAGGAAATTACGACAGACGGGTACAGAGGGAAGACCATATGAAGACACAGGGAGAAGATAATCATCTACAAGCTAAAGAGGGAAGCCTCAGAAGGAGTCAACCCTACCGGCACCTTGACCTTAGACTTCTCCTCTGGAATCGTTAGAAAATAAATTCTGTTGTTGAAGCCACCCAGTCTGTGGTCTTTTATCGCTCTTCCTTCTCTTTCTACCCTCTTTTTTCTCCTCTCTTGGTCTCATTGCAACATTAAAAATGTAGCATTTCTTAAAAATTTGACCTCTACTGACTTCTCCTACATATCCACTCCCACGGCCTTTGGCTATCACCTCTAGACTTAGGTATCTCTACCCTCTCCCGTAACCTCCAGATACACGTTCACAATCACCTGCTGGAGACTTCCCACCTCTATGCCCTGCTAAATGCCTGCTACAGGCATTTAATTGTTTATTTGCAGTCATTTAACAAACATCTGCCTTTTACCCAAGTCTGTAAACTTCTCGAAGATAACAGCCATGATTGTTCTGCTCACTTATGTGTCTCCAGCCCTGGTCATTGTGCCTGGTACAGAGAAGCTCAATAATTATCAGCTGAGTTACTGACATCCCATTGCAAACACTGGACCTATAAGAAAACCTGGTGAAAGTGAGAGCTGCATGTTTGAATGGCTACGTCATTCCATTAGGTGATAGTTTATAGGCTGAGCATGGTGCAATCCCAGGGTTTCAAATTCTCAAACAAATATTTCCTCCTGAGGTTGGACCCCTCCTACAATGGAGAAAATCCTAAGAAAAACAAAACAATTTCTCTCCTTATATGTTTATCTGAAAGAGCTATAAAAGTCTCCAATTCTGGAGAGTCAAGAAGAAATGAGGACAGAGGGAATGTCACATCACCCTTGCAGAGATCTCTCCATACAGATCGCTTTGATATTCTGTGAGCTCACGGATCTGTTTCTCGCCTCTACTCAATCTGCTAATCAGAGTTCAAGACTGGGGTAGTGGTGGGTTGAGATCTATCTGCCCAGTCAATGAGATCTGGAAGAAAGCTTTATTTCCATTTCTCTTTTCTTTTCACCTATAAATTGAGCGGCTTGCCATAGGCTTGATTCTTTCAGCCTTCACACCTGTGTTAGCCCTCTCTCAAAGAAGAAATATTTATCGAGCACTTATCATACATCATGTATCATGCTAGGTGCTTTCAAAATACCTTTGAGCCCTTATAAACACCTGGTGAGGTGAGTAGCCATACCCTCATTTTACTCCTGAGGAAACTGGCTAAGTCACTTGGCCAACATTGCAGAACCAAGGAATATTGCAGCTGAGGATTGGAACTTAGCTGAAATTTATTCAATGGCCATACTTTTTTTCTGCTACACCACTCTGATTTAATATTTGGGCTCTCCTATCAATACTACCTTTTGGTTTCAAAACAATCGGTAATGCTTATTGGATGAAATAGAATTATCCTATTATGTTATAACAAAGGGGAAGATTTATATAAAACAAAATTAAAGTATTGCTGTTGTGTTGTCACTGTGTTGTCTTTCCAAGGAGAAGAATCGCTTTTACAGGAAAAGCAAATCTGGGCTATGAAAGGGATTTGACAGGAAACACCAAACAGCTTTTAAACAGTTGGATAAATCTTCATCATGGAATTTTGATCCTTTCTGAAGTTCTCCTAACTATACAATGATTTTGCCTTATGATTTACAAAATGAAGAATTTTTGTGCTAATAAGAAATGTAGACCTTGGAATGAAGATACCATGTCATTGAGTGCGACCTCATGAGACAAAGTCCTGGTTCACTTATTTTAAGAGAAGAATTCAGGGAGCGTTTGTTAAGTCCCGAGCAGCTGATAACACTTGATAGAATGCAGAGATGAGGCCCCGGGGAGGTGGAACACACACCAGCAGAAGGACTTGCAGCTGAGTGAGTCCTGGAGTGCTATCTGCTCCCATCTCTAAGGAACCCAGATAGGAAAGTTTCAAGGATAAAGTTGAGGGTAAAGAGTACCTTACAGTCTTAGCAGCTTTCGGGTAATGCACAAAAAGAGTACTTTTGACACCATATCATAAACAGGGAGTGGATAAGAGTGAAACCAAAGACTATTTTGCCATCTCCCTTAAACTTACTAACGAGAGGCCCAGAAAAATATCTTAACTTTGCAAGATTCCTGTACTCTGTTCTCCAATGAGTAGTTTCCCACCCAAACATAATATCTTCAGACAGCTGGAGGCTACATTTGTCAGAAAAGCACATAGATCACAGTTATATTTTCTTATCTTGATGGCCAAGTTTTAGAGCCCTTTGAAATGTTGCCCCAATCACTGCAGTACAGAGAAAATGCAAGATTTCATTAGGGAGTTGTTTTTTCTCCCAGCCCCTCAAAGGTCTCTGTTTGAGCCTCTCACCTGGTAGCACAAAAGCTATTAAATCACTTGAATGAAAGGTCAGGTTGCAAGCTGTGCAAGTATGGAAGCCAGCAAGCCCTGTCCAGACCACCCAGCTCTCCAAAGGGGTAGCAACACCAGACGCAGACCAGATAAGAGGCTGCCGTCCTGTGTAACCTGGCCCAGGAAAACAGCCTTTCTAGAGAGTCACAGGGTCCCCCATTGTGAGGAATGACTGAGAGCTCTGAAAAGGTAGCATTTGTCTAACTCCCTATACGGGCAGTCTTGGTTCTCTGTGAGAGAAAGAAAATTTGAAAGATATTTTTGAAAAACATTAAGAAAAGCAGTAAGCCAAATCTTTGGGACTGCTCGCAAAGAAAATGCTGTAAAGCTCTCATTCACCCATATCTGTGTTTAGAAGACTAAGCTATTTCCCTCAGGTCAGAATATCAGACGTATCATTTCATTCAACCCTTTCATTTATGGATGGAGGAAGTGAAGGTTAGAGAAATTAGGTGGCTCATCCAAGATTGGTTAGCAACAGCTAAGATTTGAAACACCATGAGGACAAGGACTCTGTCCATATTATACACAGTGATTTTTTGCCGTCCTTGGAAACTAGCATGGAGCCTGGCATGTAGCAGGTACCTGCAAGTGTTTGCAAAGAAGAAAGGGAAAAAAGAAAAGGGGCGCTGATGACCACATCTTATTTTCTTTTTACTGTAAATATGCCATAAAATGTCATTGGGGATGGGGATAGGGATGGAGGCTGAATTCTTTCATATTTTGTCAAATGAGGACCTCGACATGACAGAGGAATCACTTCCTGTTTCTCCCAATTCTTGTGGGTTGGTCCAGTCTAAACTCAGTTTCTAGGAATTACTGCTTCTGAACGTCTCAAGAAATAATCCAGCTCAGTTTGTTCCAACTCAGCCTAGCCCATTGCCAGGAGCTGAGCATCCCCAGGAGGCCGAGAAAAAGTTAAGAACAGCCCTGGTTATAATCTCCAAGACAAACACTGCTTGGCCATTCGGAGGCAGTCAGATCACACAGCCCCACACATGGAGGCAGGCGAACATGGCGGGCAGGTTCCTTTGCCCAACTCCCTTTTTCACTCATGGGAATGGAAAGGCGGAGATGGAAAGGGAAGCAAGAAAAAAGAGATGAGGTTAGTGGGAAAACTGGTTAAAATCCTTGGTTTGTCAGGCAAGCATGCAAGACCACGTTGCACATTACCTCTGTTCAGCATCAGCTCAAACTCCAGCTTATTATTTAGATACGAGGTTTAATATTAACCAAGTACATGGTGAGAATTTAATTGTCAAGGACAATGGAGAGTAGTGCTTATCCAAGTGTGATCTTACCTGCATCAGCATCCCTGGGTAAATTCCCAGCCCCACCCCAGGTCTAAAATCCTTTGGGGGTGTGGCCTCGGCACCTGCCTTTCACCAAGCACCCAAGTGGTCCTTATGCGCACTGAGTTTTGAGACTCTTTTTTGGAGAGAAACAGCAAAGGTAGTAAACATTTTCCTAGAGTTACACTGAAGACACTTTTATCAAGTGTAGGCAGGGGACTAAAGCAACTTAAGCTCAAACTGCAGCCGGAAATGGCAGGACCCGTTTTCCAGAGCAGAAACCTGAAGAGCATTTGGATCACCAGTTCGCCTGTGCGAAGCAGCCCTGAAGAGGTTAATCTCTCCAGCAAGATTCCCAGGCCATAAACTCCGACCAGCCCCCGGAAATGCTCTTTTTAAGCTTTGTAATTCACACCACGCAACAGGACAGAGCACAATAGCAAAAAAAAAAAAAAAAAAAAAGCAGAAATGAAAATTAAATGCCTTGAAAATTATTCCTGTGATCCAGGTGAAAACCAAAAAAAAAAAGTACTTATTACAGCACCAAGGTCTCTGGACCATTTCTAAGCAATGAGCAGAAAGAGCTTAAAAATCAGTCAAAAACTTCAAGACAATACGATTTCTTTGCCTTCCAACCCTGTCTCATCCCCATAATAACAGAACCATGCTTTTAAAGATATATATCCACATATAACTCAACTAAGGCAAAGGTATCCAAAAATCATTTCATTCAAATTTCTATATCTTTATACTATGAGGATATTATCTGTATTGTTAAATTTGGAACTTTTTCCTTTGCCATTTCCCTTATCTGAGAAGAAACATTCTGATCTGGAAGGAAAAAAAATACAAAATTTAAAAATGGTTATTTCATTGGTAAGTGCCATTGGGATGGATTCAGAAGAGAGTTACGAATTCGTGTTACATAAGAAAGAGACTCCTCTTTTTGGCATATGGTTTTTTACACTGCAAGTTGTCACTTTCTGAGTTTGCATGAGAATTAAACTTCTGCAAGCAGACTCTAAATACTTCTCGCATCCTCACTTCGAGTTAATGTTAACACGCAAACAACCCCTGGGGCATTCTGCTAACAGAACCGTCACAGTCAAGATGAGAGCAAGTACATAAAGCAGATACTTACAGATAGTGGTTTTCCTTTCCAAGCCAAAAAGCTAGAAACCCTTGGCCCGGGCAGGCGGGATAAGAGTCACTGACCCAGTAATCTCTGGTTTAAAGGACTTTGAGAGGAAGGGGGAGGAAAAACAAGCCAGGGAAGGAAAGAGAGCTGAAATTCCAGTCTTTCAGGTCAGCTGAGTTTTAGCTTTCTTTGTACTAAAAATCCATTAACCCACCCAACAAGAAAATGTAGAACTGAAGGTCACATACACACTCCACTGTCTTTGCTGGTCTTCTTGAAGCTGCTGCTGCTGCGGCTTTGAAAACTTCAAGACTGCCAAGCCTCAGGACTCCCTCTGAGCGGGGCATGATAAAGGATGCCTGCAACTGTTTGCAGGGCGCCCGACCCCCCTGGCAGAGAGCCACAGCTCGTCCAGTCCCTTCTGCTGGTTGGGTCCGCAGGGACAAAACTGAGCTTTTGTTAATAAGGTCGGTTGCTTCTCTTCCCAGACTCTCCCCAGCTTCCTTTCTCACTATTAGTTCTGTTCTAACTGCTCCGCCACTGGCTGAGCCGAAACTGCCTCTCCCACCCGCAGCTCACAGGCACACAGGCTCACACACACATGGGCACACACACACACACTACAAATACAGTCACTCAAACACACCACACACAGGCACCCACGTGCGCACAAGTGCACACACGCCCGCACACAGACAAGGCACACACATGCGTGCTTTCACACCCATGTGTGTGTGTACTCACACATACTATACACAATAGGTACATACACACACATGCTCATACTCACCCACATAAATACTCACACAGGTTTTTCCTGAATCTTCAAACTTCAAACGCACTTTTTTCCTGAACGTCTTTTCTTCAGACAAATTTCCCCCCTGAAAGGTTTTTATTTAAATTCAGATGAGATGCCCGCCCGGCATTCAGAAGGGAGGAGTAGGCAGAACTGGCCCCTTTTGACTTTGTCACAGCATTTAAAGGAAAAGATAGGAGATTCTAGCGCGCTGTTTTAAAGTACCACCTTAGTTCTTCAGTTTACAAGGCTTTTCATGTGTCTGGTTCTTTTTAAAAATCCCACTAATCTCATCTCATTTGCATATAGTTCATGACCCCCACTGAATCAAATATCCCAGGTCAAGAAATGTCCTCTCAACAGAGACTCTTTGAGTTAAACTTGTCAGGATTCGGTGGGCGAAAGTCTTGTTGATTAACAACTGGATAATAAAATGCTTTCCTATATTTCTTCTTCACAAGAAAAAAAATAATAATGGCATAACATCTGGCCTAACTTTTAGATTGACCATATATAGAGAAGTTGGAGTATTATCTCACTTTGCAGGAAATGTTTATATTGAGACATGGCTGGCTAGTCTAAACCTTAGCCAAAAGTACAAAGCACTATAAGTCCAATTCAACACAGAGTGTGGTTTTCTCTAAGGAGCTCACACCCTGTACCCCTTTCCTGGGAAGCAGTGAGGGGAAGAGAGAGAAAAATGGAAAGGAAAGGGAAGAAAATTATGTGAGGAACAAAGGAAAAAAATGCAAAAGAAGAGAGAAAAACAATTATTTTATTTTAAAACACGCTTTATGGATACTTTAGCAATGAATGGTGCATATACACTTACTCAAAATAGCCGGAAATTTAAAATCTTCGAGAAGTTCATGATTGATTCCATTTGCTCTGATAATAAATGAGTGAAACTTCTTGAGGAACCATTAAGTTCTTTATAGGTAAACAAATATTGTTTACTAAACAGTTATTGGTAAACAAAATGTAGTGACCATGTATGATTCATGTACAAATCTTGAAAGGGCAAGAAATAAAGCCTTAACGATGACAGGGAACACAACGTAATAGACAACTTTGTCCTCAGACTGAATTTAAAAATTTTCCACCTTATGAATATCTCACCTGCAAAGAAATGAAGATGATTCTAGATGCTATTGGTTGAGACATAAAATTCGTTTGATAAAGAATGACAGTAGGTAGTTGCATCAATGCGCGTCTCCTAAAATATGGGCTAAATTAAGTTTATGGATTAGTCTAGAAGCAGAAATAAATATTTTACATCACTTCTATGGGAAAAAACATTCAGCCTTCTAAGCAAAAAATAACAAACAACCAAGATTGCACCGTATTTCAAAACGCCTTCAGGAAATCTAACTATTGTAAAGTTTATATACATGACTCTTCGCCTAATGTCTGCTGAACATATTCTAGAACAGGCAGAGAGGGTCAGATTAGCCAAAAAGTCTTGAAATCTGAAGTACCTGCTTATACAAAGAAGTTACTCTTTCTCTTATATCTTCCACAAATGGATAGGGTCTGTTGAAATAATACAATTATCAACTATAACAAAGTACTGGTTTGGACAAGTTGATATGCAGTCAGGGTACTTAAAAAGAACAAACCAAAGAAACAACAAAGAATTCTTCCCCTAAAAGCATGTGCTGCTGAACTTAGTGAGGGAACAAAATTTATTTTAAAGAAATCATCAATTTCTATCCTTAGGGTTGGAGTGATACGAAAAATATAAAATGCCATGTGTTAGAGATTGGCATACCTTTTTGGATTGTAAAGGTATATGATTTTTGCTGATTACTGTAGAATATGGCATGCTCTGAGAAGCACAGCCAACATCGTCACCAACAACTCCTGCAAAGGAATTAGGAGCGTGCCTACTAAACGCTGCTAATGGCACCGAGCACGGAGGTGTTATCCACTGCAGTGTGAAGATGGCTTCAGCCCAGTGACTGTGGGAAGCAACGCTGTGACAAGACTATCAGTCCAGGAGTGGAAGGGACACACACATCTTAAGATGAGCTTAAAAGCCAATAAGTAAATAAAATAAAAGCAAAATAAACACCTCTGTGTAACAGAAAAGAACAGAAACAAAACCCAGCAAGAGGGTTTGGAGGTGGGGGCTTGCTGACCTCAGAGTTCAGAGCTGACAGGGTGGCCAGGAGATAACAGGGAATGAAATGATCCCTGAGTAGGCGGAACAAAGGGCCGTGCAGTCTGTTGAAATCAGGAAAGCAGACACCAACATCCCTTTTAAACATAAGTGCAAAATCCTAAACAACTTATTTGCAAATCTAATCTAATCGTGTATTTTAAAAGATATTAAGACCAATAGGGTTTATTTCAGGATTGCGAGTATAGCTCAAAATGAAAACATCTAGCAATTTAATATACTAAAGGAGAAAAGAAGCTGCATGATATCTTAACAAATGCAGAAGACTGGTATTCAGTAAAATTCAAGACTCATTCACTAAAAAAAAAAAAAAACCCAAACACAACGCTATTAGCCAACTGGAAATAGAACGGGAGTCCTTTTAACCAATCAAGGACATCTATCAGAAATCTCAAGCTTAATGGTGAAATCTTAGTAACTACTAAAGAAGGAACAGGACCAAAATGCTTGCTACAGTCCCCATAATTCAACATTGGATAAGAGATCCCCGCCAATACAATAAGTCAAGAAAAAGAAACGAGGCATGAGGATTGGAAAGGAAGAAAACAAATTTTTTATTTGTAAAAGATATGAGTCTCTCTATAAAATATCTTAAAGAAAACTTCTGAATGAGGGTGCTGGAAGAGGGTGCTCCTGGTGGGAGAGACGTTGAAGGGACAGACTTTTCCAAACACACACATGCACACACCAAGCAATACAGCTGTCAACAACAAAGGACCCCTTCTCCCAGCACTTTGTTTTATGTTTGGAGCCAATGGTCCAGCTAGAGATCTGAAAGGATGAAAGATTCAGGTCCTTTCATTTTATGAGGATTGATACTCAAATCATGTGCTTCACTGAAGCTATTTGAGCAAATGTTTCCCATCCTCCATATTCAAGGCCGTTGTTTGTGGGAATGGAAATTCAAACTAAAAATTCTACTCATCACATTATTATTTCCACATTTGTCCACTAAATTCAAGCAGGAAATTGGAATAAACTGACTCATCCCATTCCACTGTGCCCTCATAATTGAAAATCAAACAGGCAAGGCATTTTTCTCATTAATAGTTAACTTGAACACAGCTTGAAATGCTAGTATTAAAATAAACAGACATTAGGATTGCCACACATGCATTAAAAACATGAAAAATCATCAGAAATCTTTTTTATCTTCATCTTTTACAGGAAAGAGGAAAATGTACTAAAGGCAACATAAACAATTTAATTTTAAGATGTTTTACATTTCAACTATCTTTGTGAGATTTGGGAATAATTTGGTCTTTCAAAGCTTAGCACCAGAAACAATTTTATCTTTCCAAGCATAACACAAGGAGTTGGGAGCCTTTGCTCATGGAGTCTGGAAAAATCTCGGAACTCCAGCTCTCTCAAAAGATGATGCATTTTGCATCACAGAAAAATCAAAATAAAAACATTTGTTGCATTAAAAAAAACATCATGGCAGCTTAGCCCAAGTCAGAGTACTCTGAAAGTAACAAAACAAACCCACAGACAAAAGACACTTTTCACACCTTAGGAGTAAACGGCACAAATCTACTAACAAAATCCCTACTTATTTAGAAAGATGAGGCTAAAGCCACTCTGAATGTGTCTTGCAGGAATTAGAATGTGCTGATCTATTAAATTCTCTTCAACAAGGGTTATTGAACCTCAGTATACATTAGGCTCTGTGCTAATCATGGGAGGAACAGAGATGAGTAAGACCAAGTGCCTGCTCTCAAAAACCTTCCAATGCAGTTGGAGAAGTAAGATAAGAATATATAGAAATATATTGAGATGTGAATAAAGATAGTTAACAATTATTGAACATATACCCGCTTATGTACATTTTTACTTACATGCATTTATTAACTCAATTTATTCTGATAACTCTAGTACCTCAACTGGATCTAGGAGCTCAAACTACAGCATCAGTTATCTCTCTGCCTCTATTGACAAGCTCTGTCTCTGCTTCATTTTACCTGTTAACCTTACTTTCTCCTGGTATATACAGGCTTTTTCATGGTAAAGAAGAGACCACCCGCAGCCCAGGCCTATAGTGCTAAGGCTTGCAAGCCAGAAAGAAGAGACCCATTTCCATATTAGTTTCAGCAGAAAAACCCTAGGGCAACTGGAGAAGGAGTAGGGGTTATGGATGTTGACACATCAGGACAAGGGGGAGTGGGCAAACATTTTCCACATGGGAGCAGGGCAAGAGGGACGGGAAAGCAGCTGGGCAGAATAGTCAGGCACAGTGAGAGATGTCTAGTTCAATCTTTGCGGCAATAAGGAGCCACTGAAGGGGTTTTTCCTCCTTTTTTATTGAAATATTTGACATATAACATTGTGTAAATTTAAGGTGTACATGTTAATATGATATATTTATATATTGTAATACGATTGCCACTGCAATGATATTAGCACCTCCAACACATTACATAATCATCCTTTCTTTTTAGCAGTTGGAATTAAGTTCTAGTCTCCTAGCAAGTTTGAAGATTATAATACAAGATTGTCTTTGTTCACTTTACTGTGCCTTAGATCTCTAGGGCTTAAAAAAGAAATGAGTTATGAAGCCATGAAAAGACATGGAAGAAATTTAAGTCATATCACTAAGTGAAAGAAGCCATCTGAAAAGTTTACATGTTGTACGATTCCA
This sequence comes from Equus asinus, assembly GCF_041296235.1. Lineage (NCBI taxonomy): Eukaryota > Metazoa > Chordata > Mammalia > Perissodactyla > Equidae > Equus > Equus asinus. The sequence goes on from NC_091812.1 coordinate 47,590,211, forward strand.
ACTATATGACATTCTGGGTATGGCAAAACCACAGAGATGGTGAAAAGATCAGGGATTGGAGGGAGGGAAGGATGAATAGGTGGAGCACAGAGAATTTTTAGGGCAATGAGACTACTCTGTATGGTTCTTTTGCAATTTGTCCAAACCCATAGAATGTACACCAAGAGAGAACCTAAACGTAGACTATAGACTCTGGCTATACTGATGTAGCCATACAGGTTCATCAATTGCAACAAATGTACCATTCTGGTGGGGGACATTGATAATGGAGGAGGCTATGCATGTGTAGGGGTAGTGGGTATAAGGGAAATTTCCATACCTTCCACTCAATTTTGCTGTGAATCTAATAATTTTTTATAATTCAAAAGTAAAATGAAAGCAATTGTACCTCTGGTACAATCCCCAGAGAATCTCTCAAGGAGGAAAGACAGTCCTTAACAATTCCATATGAAGAAATTGGAACACTTAAGCACTGTTGGTGGGATTGTAAAATGGTGTAACCACTATAGAAAACAATATGGAAATTCCTCAGGAAAATTAAACCTAGAATTAGCATATGATCCAGCAATCCCATTCTAGGTATATATTCAAAAGAATTGAAAGCAGGGTCTCAAAGAGATATTTGCACACACAGTTATGTGCTGCATAACGACATTTTGCTCAACAATGGACCGCATATACAAGAGTGGCCCTATAAGATTAGTACCATATAGCCTAGATGAGTAGTAGGCTGTAACATCTAGGTTTGTATAAGTATACTCTATGATGTTCACACAACAATGAAATCACCTAAGGACACATTTCTCAGAACGTATCCTTGTCATTAAGCAATGCGTGACTATATTCAAATCAGCACTATTCACAGTTGCCAAGAGGTGGAAACAACCAAAATGTTCATCAGCGGATGAATGCATTAAAAAAAATGGAATATTATTCATCCTTAAAAGGGAAGGAAATCCTGTCACATATGACAACATGAATGAAACTTGAGGACATCATACTAAGTGAAATAAGCCAAACACAGAAAGACAAATACTGTATCATTCCACTTATATGAGGTATCTAAAGTAGTCAGTATCATAGAAACAGAAAGTAGAATGGTGATTACCAGGGGCTGGGGGAAGAGGAGAAAGAGGAGTTGCTATTTAATGGGCATAGAGATTCAGATTTGCAAGATGAAAAAGTTCTAGAGATCCGTTTCACAACAATGTGAATATACTTAACACTACTGAACTGTATATTTAAAAATAGTTGAGATGGCTTTTTAAAAAAGGATATGAACAGTCGCAGATTTTTTTAAAAAAATTCCACTAGGACCTCTTACTCTACAAGCCTTAAATCCCTAAGGATCTGGCATAATTTAAGGATGACCCATCACGCAATGACCATTCTTTAGTGCTGTTTTTTGAGAAAACCTCATGTCTTTACTTACAAGTACAGTTATAGGTTCCCAACTTCCTTACCATCAGCTCATCCAACCAAATCTGTTTGAGATGGGAGAAAAGATATGGTTTCCTTTCCTTTCCTAAAGCTTCATTTGTTCAAAGTTTCAAATTATCTCTTAGTACTTCTGGATCTCAGGACTAGTAGCACTTATTTAAACTTTCTCTAAAGTTAAATATTTTTTTTCTTTTATTTATTTTTTTTTTAAATTTTTATTTTTTTCGGCTGTACATCATATTTCGAATTCTGTATACATTACATCATGTTCGCCACCCGAACACTAATTATAGTGCATCCCCTCACATGTGACCCTAATCACCCCTTTTGCCCTCCCCCCTCCCCACTTCCCCAATGGTAACCACCAGTCCAATCTCCAATGCTATGTGGTGTGTTTTTTTTGTCGTTTTTATCTTCTACTTATGAGTGAGATCATATGGTATTTGACTTTCTCCCTCTGACTTATTTCACTCAGCATAATACCCTCAAGGTCCATCCATGTTGTCACAAATGGCCGGATTTCATCATTTCTTATGGCTGAGTAGTAGTCCATCATGTATAAATACCACATCTTCTTTATCTGTTCGTCCCTTGATGGGCACCTAGGTTGCTTCCATGTCTTGGCTATTGTGTGTAATGCCGCAATGAACACAGGGGTGGAAGCATCTTTATGCCTTTGTGTTTTCAAGTTCTTTGGATAAATACCCAGCAGTGGAATAGCTGGATCATATGGTAGATCTATCCTTAATTTTCTGAGGATACTCCAAACTGCTTTCCATAGTGGCTGCACCAGTTTGCACTGCCACCAGCAGTGAACAAGGGTTCCCTTCTCTCCACACCCTCTCCAACATTTGTTGTTTCCTGTCTTGTTAATTATAGCCATTCTGACTGGAGTGAGGTGATACCTCATTGTAGTTTTGATTTGCATTTCCCTGATAGCTAATGATGTTGAGCATCTTTTCATATGCCTGTTGACCATCTGTATATCTTCTTTGGAGAAATCTCTGTTCAGATCTTTTGCCCATTTTCTAATTGGATTGTTGGTTTTTTTGTTGTTAAGCTGTATGAGTCCTTTGTATATTGGATATTAACCCCTTATCTGATATGTGGTTTGCAAATATCTTCTCCCAATTGTTAGGTTGTCTTTTCATTTTGTTGATGGTTTCCTTTGCTGTGCAGAAACTTTTTAGTTTGATGTAGTCCCATTTGTTCATTTTTTCTTTTGTTTCCCTTGCCCAGTCAGACATGGGACTTGAAAATATGCTGCTCAGACCAATGTCATAGAGCGTACTGCCTATGTTTTTTTCTAGAAGTGTCATAGTTTCGGGTCTTACATTCAAGTCTTTAATCCATTTTGAGTTGATTTTTGTGCATGGTGTAAGGGAATGGTGTACTTTCATTCTTTTGCATGTGGCTGTCCAGTTTTCCCAACACCATTTATTGAAGAGACTCTCCTTTCTCCATTGTATGCTCTTGGCTCCCTTGTCGAATGTTAGCTGTCCATAAACATGTGGGTTTACTTCTGGGCTCTCCATTTTGTTCCATTGATCTGTGTGTCTGTTTTTGTGCCAGTACCATGCTGTTTTGGTTACTATGGCTTTGTAGTATAATTTGAAATCGGGGAGTGTGATACCTCCAGCTTTGTTCTTTTTTCTCAGGAATCCTTTGGCTATTTGGGGTCTTTTGTTGTTCCATAAAAATTTTAGGATTCTTTGTTCTATTTCCGTAAAAAAATGTTGTTGGAACTTTGATAGGGATTGCGTTGAATCTATAGATTGCTTTAGGAAATATGGGCTTTTAACAATGTTAATTCTTCCAATCCAAGAGCACGGAATATCTTTCCATTTCTTTGTGTCTTCTTCGATTTCTTTCAACAATGTTTTATAGTTTTCGGTGTGCAGATCTTTCACCTTTTTCGTTAAGTTTATTCCTAGGTATTTTATTCTTTTTGTTGCAATTGTAAATGGGATTGTATTCTTAATTTCTCTTTCTGCTACTTCGTTGTTAGTGTATAGAAACACAACCAATTCTTGTACATTGATTTTGTATCCTGCAACTTGACTGTATTCCTTTAAAATTTCTAAAAGTTTTTTAGTGGACTCTTTAGGGTTTCTATATATAAAATCATGTCGTCTGCAAAGAGTGACAGTTTCACTTCTTCTTTTCCAATGTGGATCCCTTTTATTTCTTTTTCTTGCCTGATTGCTCTGGCTAGGGCTTCCAATAATGTTAAATAAGAGTGGTGACAGTGGGAATCCTTGTTTGGTTCCCGTTGTTAGACGGATAGCTTCATATTTTTAAAAATAGGAGACATCTCCCCATATCTAGGAACCTTTTGGGGATCTTCTCTGAAATAAGATCAAACACACTTCTCAGAATCTTTTGTCCATAAAGTGGCAGCTTGAAAGCTTGTAACATTCAAGAGCAAAAATATGATACTCAAGTGTACAGAATGGACTTGGCTTCAAACAACAGATAAAAAATTACAAGGTAGCTTTTCTGGAGTCTACAGGCCCTTTCTCTGTTTCCTTAGCCATGAGCGCTTGACCCTATCTACCTTCTTTCACCTTCAAATTCTTGACTAAATTTTCCACTAATTTGTAGGAATGAGGTAAGAATACACAAGTTCAGAAAGCCATCGAGCATTTCAGACATAAATTACATCTATCAAGCCTTGTTCACAAGACATCGCAAATATTTAGCTGTGGCCTTTCCTTGGGTGAATCCCAACACTGTACAATGCAGTGGTTTGCAGAGCCTGTTTAATACACAATACTTCTGATATTGTCTATTTTTATGCCCAATAATTAAGAGGAATTGGGGCTGGACCCGTGGCCGAGTGGTTAAGTTCGCACGCTGCGCTGCAGGCTGCCCAGTGTTTCGTTGGTTCGAATCCTGGGCGTGGAGATGGCACTGCTCATCAAACCACGCTGAGGCAGCGTCCCCATGCCACAACTAGAAGGACCCACAACGAAGAATATACAACTATGTACCGGGGGGCTTTGGGGAGAAAAAGGAAAAAAAAATTTTTTTAAATCTTTAGAAAAAAATAATTAAGAGGAATTATATAAATTATTTATCTTCAATTATATGAAACTGATCACTGCAGCTTGGCCTGGTAAGCATGGAAGAAACGGCATTGATGACAGAGATGATTGGGGTTCATGCTGCAAAACAACATAGCAGAAGGGTCTGAGCTCTCTTTCCTGGCTTCAACAAAAATGCAGTTAGGAAACCAACAGATTCTAGGAATCATTCTGGAAATCCACTGAAGACATTTTGGAGATGGCTAAGCAGAAGGCAGAGACGCAGTTACAAAGATATGGTCTGAGTGGACTGATCACCTTGTGCTACTCTTTTTTGCTTTTATTCTCTAGCAAGGAGTCAATTCATTCACTCATTTGACATTTATTAAGCACTTACTATATGCTGAGCACTATCTTGGTGCTGGAAGTGTAACAATGAATATAATACATGTAAAGAACTACGAAGAATCTGGGATTTAATCCTACTTGCAAGCTAGCAAGTTAACTTGCCACAATTTCACGGATGCTAGTAGAAGACACAAGACTCGTGGTCTGAGATAAAGGACCGTTTATTACAACAACAGCTGTAGCCGGTGAATGAGCATTTGCACCACTTCCCTGAAATTCAGCTCCCACAAGAAAACATTAAGAGGGTCACGTGATACCTGCATCTGCAGTGGTAGCATTATGAACAGGAAACGAGGTTAGAGAACCTGAATATTTTGTTATGGGCAGTAAGGCTGCCTGCCCTTTGTCCTAGAAGAAGACATTATCTTTATTATACTAGACAGTAAACAAACCTGCCCTCTGCTCTGGAGGGAGACAGTATGTCTATCTTCAAGGCTGTTTGCTCAAACATCCTTGAAAGGGTAGTGCAGAATAAAGGCAGCCAGTGCCTTTGCTCATGAGACATGTAGAAGCAAAAGACACTAGTGGAGAATTGTCTCTCCAAAATATAGTCCTTACACTCAAGAAGTTTTGAACCTAAAAGAGGGACTAGAAATGTTAAAATAATAACAATAATTATAAGATGGCAGGTAAAATGATAGTATATGTACAAGATATTATGGGAGAATCAAGAATGTGCACTGATCCAAGACGTGGAAGAAGAATGTTCAGAGAAGCCTTCTCCAAGGACCTAAACAGGGCTGACTCCAAAAGGATGAATAGGAAAGGGCAGCTAGCTACAGAAGGAGGGAGAGGTCACTTTAACAAGAAGTCTCTGCAAGACCAAAGGCATGGCGATGAGACCAGTTTGCTACAAGTAGAAAATTGTAAATTGGGTATCACTGAAGCTTAAAGAATAAGCTGGAGGGTAATGGGAGATGAAGTGAGACAGGTAAACAAGGCCTACAGTTTGGAGAGCCTGTCATTTCTTGCCAAAGAGCTTCATCTTTGTCCTGTAGGTATTGGGGAGCCACTGCAGGGTTTAAGCAAACAGTTGAATTTGCATTCGACAGATCTCAATAGATCACTCTAAATAGAAAGGGGTCCACATCTCTCTTTGGCTTATTGTCACGATTTTGATATGAAACAGTGGATCCTCAGTAGTCTCCTCCAATCTCTAATGACATACTACAAACACTCAATACGTATGGTTGCCATCAACTACCCTTGTGTATGCTTCTTTGATAATCCAGCAGGGCTGTTTGCTCTTCTCTCTCCATCCTGATAAAGGCTCTCATGCTCACACTCAGCCTAAGTCTCCAACAGTGCACCCTCCTGCCTTTCCTGCCGCATACTTATCAACTGCGCTGTCTTCAGAGTAGTTTTACCTCATTCCCTTGGGTTTTAACAGTCAATGATAAATGTATCAAGGTCAGTATTTTCCTACCATCTAATTTCCTCCTCTGACAAATGCTGTCACTGAAAAATGATGGAGAATTTCCTGATACCTTCTGTTTCCCTTATTGCGGCCCCTCCAGAGCTTTTCAGCATAAGTGTTGTTGATGGGAGCATTGGATGTCTGGGATGTATGCTAACACCACAGTTTCCAAGCATGGAGGAAAAAAGGGGATCATTTTTTTCATTTATTTCTGAGGAATGGGAATGTAAGTCTAGAATTCTTGGCCTTGGATCTAGTGGGACATTTAATTACACATCACCAGCAGTTGTTTGGACCTAAAATACACCCTAAATACTTTATCATCTCCAAATGTTATAAATGGCACCTAGATCCGTCACAAATATGATTACTGGGGATCAGAAAGATGTGAAAAGATCCCAGAAACTCCATCCCAGAAAAAATTCCAAACCAAAATTTATTCTGCAAGGCATTTTTTTCATGAAACATCTGACCAGCAATATTTCAGCAAAACCAATGCTCATTGCCATAGTAAATGGAGTAGGAATGTATTACCTATCTGGTCCATACTTTCCCATTGATCTGTTACCTTGCTCAGCTTCTGCAAAGGCACATTAGGATGAAGTTTGTCAACTTCTTTCTTCTTCTTAAATAGTGACCTCTCTAAAATTGATTCCACCAACATTAATAGAAATGTCAAGTATATAATAACCCTGGGTTCTTATAGCAGCCCCTACTTAGGGTTTTAAATGCATAAACTGTAGCATCCGCTGGGCATCACTTTTAACTTAGTACATGAAGAGAAGAAGGATGTGAGTGTAACCTACTCCAACATGGCTGACCTCAGATAAGCATTAATTACTCTAACTGAATGTTGCAAATAATGTATATCATACAATGCTTTGGAGGCTTTTTCCTTTTCCAAAGCCATATCACAGACTTTAACTTATTTGATCATTATAAACACTGTAATTTTGACATGATTCTGTCCATCTTGCAGATAGAAGAACCAATGACTTTTAGCTGTACTTCTGTAGCAAGAGGCTGCCTCTGAGGCTTGTAGTCACAGAATGTATCCAGAGTTTAAAGGGATAACAGAGATGAACTAACTGTGGTCTTCATTTTCTAGAATAGAAATTCAAAACCCAGAGATGTGCCCAAGTTCCTAGATCTAATGGGGGAATTGAAATATGAATTCAGGTCCTTTCATTCCAAGCCAGGGTTCCATATCATGTAGCCTGTGCCTTTGCAATATATTCCATGACTTCTGATTCCCCTGTGATAGGACAAGCAGGGGCAGCCTGCCAATCTTAGCATTTCCATCTGGAGCAGTTTCAAGGAGTCTTCAGCATGTCCAGGGGTCCCTATTGCTCCAACCTGCCAGAAAATGGGCTGTACATTGCATGGCTGAGATCTAATAACAGTCCTGCTATTGACTCTCACATTTGAGGATGTCTTCAACATAAAATGTCACTTATTTACAATTGAAGAACCTGCAAGAAGGTTGATATCTTGAATTCACCAGATTAGTGTGATATGATAGATCTATAAAAGGCCAACAGAGTGGCTTAGCGATGCATGGAGTCATGGATAGCAGGAAAGCTTTGGCATTTACAAGTTGTGTGACCTTGGAGAAGTAGCCTCATTGTTCAGAACCTCAGTTACTGATGTCTAAAACGGGGATTATCTCTTTAGACACCTCCAGGAGTTGACATGAATTCTGAATGGAATGATATGTTCAAGGAGTTGTCTGTAGCCTCTAAAGTGATGATCAAATCTCGTTTGATTAGGTAATGTAGGTAAAGCACCCATATGGTGAGTGCAGTGTAAGAAATGTGCTGTAAATGTTAACTATCAATATTAGCTAATCCTATCATTTAAGTACCAAATAGGACATTTTTGAAAAATTGAGCAGAGTAAATTTTCCTCTACATTACAGATTCAGAATGTTTTCTATAAAAAGTACTTGCTTTAGGATAGTTTTTAACCCATATTTTGAAGTATAATATGTTATAATAAAGTGCGCAAAGTACGTTAATCTGAAGTGCAGAGCTCGATGAATTGACACACTCATATACACTCTTGTAACTACCACCCAGATCTAGATATAGAACATTGTAGTACCCAAAACTTCCCTCATTTCCCTGCCCAGTCAACACCCTCCTCCCCGACTCAGAGATGATCACTATTCTATGGATGAGTTTTGCCTGTTCTTGAACTTTGTATACATGGAATCACATGGTATATATTATCTTGTGTCTGGCTTCTTTTACTCAACATAAGTTCTATGAGATTTCATCCATGTTTTTTGCATACCAATAGTTTCTCCTTTTTTTTATTACTGTGTAATATACTATTGTATGAATATTCAACAATTTACTTATCTATTTCTCCGTTGATGGACATTTGGGTTGTTTCCAGGTTGGGGTAATTATGAATGAAGTCACTATGAACTCTCTTGTACATGTCTTTAGATGGACCTTTGTACTAATTTCTCTTGATTGTACTTCAGGTCTGAAATTGCTATGTCATAAAGTAGTATATATTTTACCTACAGGATTTTGAAGCCGGATTTTAAATAACAGCATTAATTTCCAAGGCCAGTCAAACCTAGCCTGACTCTAATTCTGTGGATTCATTACAATGCCATTCACTCAATAACTACTTGTTTAGCATCTGCTATATATCAGGAATATACAACGTAACAGGGCAGATATGAACTCTTCCTTCATGAGGCTTACCAGCTGGTGGGTGGTGGACTCTTAACCAGAAATTAGAACATGATGAGTATTGTGGAGGGAAAGTGCAGGTCACTATGGGAGCATATAACAAGGGGTCTGATTGGTCTCAAGGTGGGGGCATTTCCTTGCTTCTACTAAAAATGTTCCAATTCAGTTAAGAATGAGTTGTGATAAAAGTACTAAATAAGGAGTCCAAAGATTGAATTCTATCTGCAGTTTTCCCATCAGGCAGCTGTGTGATCTGAGGCAAATCTTTTACCTTCCTGGGTCTCACCCGCCATAATAATACCATGTTACATTTGCATCCAAGTAAATTGTTTCTCTTATGTTGTTTAAAGAAATAAATTTGTAATCTAGTCACCAAATTTAGAAACAAGCCAGTAGAGAAATAAGTCAGAGGAGTCCTGATACTTTTCTGACTATAAAAAGATACTTTTCTTCCCTTTATATACAAGTGAAGTCACAAAACTAAGTTCCCCTGAAAACAAATTAATATGTTTAGCTATGAGAATAATTGTTAGATGTTAGCTAACACTACAGCGGTAATCATTTCACAACACGTAAGTATATCAGATCAACACATTGTACACCTTGAACTTACACTGTGTTATACGTCAATTATATCTCAATTTTTTTTAAAAAAAAGAATAAGTGTTAAGTTTATAGGAGACTATCATTAACCCATCAGGTCTTTAAACAACCACCTAGAAAGATTTTTACGACTACTAAGCCAGATTCAGTATCATTCTGATAGGATCTACCCGCATCACAACACAGGATGCAATATATATTTTTAGTGTCTTCTAAGCTAGCAGTCCTCAAAGTAGTCAGGAATACATGGTGGTCCCCAAGATCATTTCAGGAGCTCCATGAGGTCAAAATTATTTTTATAATAATATTAAGTTATCCTTTTTCCTTATTCATTCACATTCTCTCATGAGTATAGAACTCAGTTTTTCCAGAGGCTACATGACGTATGATACTGTAAGAGATTGAATGCAGAAGCAGATGTGAAAATCCAGCTGTTTCCCATTAAGTCAGACATTAAAGAGATTTCGAAAATGTAAAACAACACACTTTTTCAGTTATTTTTTGTTTTCAAAATTATAGTTATTTTTCACCAAAATGCTTATTTATGTTAACTTGTAATAAACTTATTGCTGTTCCTTTAAAATAAGTTCAGTAAATATTTTAATAGTTCTCAGTTTTAATTTCTAATACACTAAATATAGTCAGGTACAACTCAAATAAACAAAAGCTCTTTAGGGTCTTCAATAATTTTGCAAGAATGTAAAGCGACCCTGAGACCAAAAAGTTTGAGAACAACTGATCCAAGCAAACGTCTTGCAAACATCCTCTGTCTCCTTATGTAACAAGTCCTGGATCAACAGTCTGGCTTTCGCCATTGTTATATCAGCCAAGATTGAATCAAAGAAAATAGGGCTTATGGAAACCACGGGTTAAATTAAAGAATGTAAGACTTATACTTTCTCCTCAAAGAATATTGGGCATATATTTTTTCTGTCTCTACAAATAGTGCCATCGTTTATGATTCCACATTTACACGCACAATTTTATATAATCCTCATGACTCTGAAGTAAATAGAAAAGGCATTACCCTTCTGATTTTACAGGTGATGAAAGTGACCTAGAGAAATTACATGACTGATCCATGGCCACAAGTCCTACCAGCTGGGCTGGGAGTGGAATGTAGATGTTTGTAACTCCCTATCTAGTGTGCTTCCCATGCAGCAGAATGAAGGAATTGTACCTAAATATTCTCTAAATAAACTTTGAGTCTAAATATTTTATAACTCCACCGTTCTTGATCAATGTTATTTTCCTGACACTTTTTTCTTCAAAAAAGGCAAGATCATCTTTTCTCTAAAACCTGCTTTCTCCGAAACTGAAAGTACCTTAAGAGAAGCTAATTTTCTGGAAATATCTTTCTTTCAAGTATTAAAAAGTCAGATATCCATTTTGTCTTTGCATTCAATAAAAGTAAGCATAGTCTAGTTTGGGTTAGAAGCATATATGTCTTCTGAGACAGAACGAAGATGTTAAGCTTATACATTCCATAAAAGGAATGGAAGCTGTCTTTAACACAGCAAACTGATAACAGTTAAATACCTTATGAGAATCAAATGAGCTTTTAAATTAAAAAAAGAAAGATTTTGCAGTCGTTTCCTAAGATCAGATGTTGAATGATCGCTTTGTGATTTACTGATAATTTTATTTTTTCCTCTTAAACTCAGCATAATTTGATGGGTTTTCCCCTACAATCTGATTAATTTCTTAAACTGATGATTAAGTGGTGCCTGACACTTCTGTTTCTACTTGAGATTAATGGCTTGCCAACTTCTAATTTAAGGAATCAATTTAAAATGGCATCTAAATGCAAAACTTAAATTCTCTTTGCTGAGAAAGGTGGTCCGGTCCGGTTTTCAGCAGACAAGGATCTTAGTTTTGATTTGGGGGAAGCTAAATGAGAGATTCAAATCATGAAGACAAGTTCCGTCATTTCTGTACTCACAGGAATACCAATAAATGGAAGTGATTGAACCAGGTAATTAGAGCCTGGAGCATCTTTAACACAGGTAAGCAGCATGGGTGTTAGGAAGGCTTCAAATATTTCTAAGTATGAAAGAATTTTAATATTTACTAATGAATAATCACTCACTTTTAAAATATGTTAATGACTTGGACTAATAGGGAGCTTTTTTGACTCCTCTGAATAAATGTCAAACATTTGAAGTGTGAATTTCCAACTTTTATATTTGAAGAAACAGTGTTAGTCATTTTGTTATTATAATTAAAACTACATGGAATTGGGGAGAAGGAGCAGCGGGGGAGGGGTGGAATGGAGAGTGAGGTAAGAATTTTTCTCTTGAAATCACCTTCTTAAATTTGACTAGAGGATCCCAAGCCATCTCTATCATGATTAAAATGGAAGATCACACATTTGCCAAATTTTGGTGCTTTGGAGCTGTTTTTACAACAGGATGACGGGATACTATACTTGTCAAGGACAAAACAAGAGAGGGGAAAGGGAGAAATTCCCCAATCTCCCAATGAAGTGCCCTTAGATTTCAAGGGAACGGAAAATCAAAACCACGTTGTACTTTCTCCTAAGCAGGTCACTATACTTCAGCAGCAATTTAGCTTTACCAAAAATAATCACAAATTTCCTCTCTCAAAAGGCCAAACACCACAGTCACAGGTTGGGCCATTGGATCATCAGAGAATCTGAAGACAAAGCAAGCTCTGAAAAATGTGAACTCCACTGCTCTTGCACACTGCCCAAACTACTGCCACAGTAAAGCGCTCCTGGACAGTTAGAGAGCAAGGGGGGCAATTTCACCAGGGTAGCTGATGAAATTCCCCATCTCTTTCCATAGACTCCTGCAAAGAAAGACCCTTCACCTAGGTATTTTCAGGCATCACTGGGTTTATCTCCCAGTGATGATCTTGACATTAAAAAGAAGTTATCATCGATGTAAATTAATGACCCTCTATTCCACAGATAGAAATGGGAATTTAGAAGAGGCTCATCCAAGGAGGGTTGAAATTTCCTCTTTCTTCAAACCAAGCTCTCTTTCTATGTCTATGCATTGATGCATATTTTTGGCACATTGTCTTACCACTCTATAATAGAAATTTTGAAACATATGCTTTCAAATTATTTACTAGTATGAAAAATATTCGTTAACTGGATTATTTCTTTTAAGATTAGATTTAATTTCAACATGTGACATAAATCTTGGCCAAGTAAATATCTTCAGACATTTATGGCAGATTCTGCCCCACAGGCTAAGGCTTCGTGGGCTCTGTTTTGTGGGGATAGGAGCATCTGCTAACTATCAAGAGGCAACGGGATGCATTTTATGATGACTGTTTCCTGGAGAGATAAACAGGGAAAAAAACCCACAATTTTTCAACATCCATTCCTTTAAACCTTAAATTAACAGCACTTTTACAGCTAATGATCTGGATTTACAATGATAACCAAGAGCTGGGGGAAATGTATTTTCCTTACAGCCACTGAAAAGTAGATGTCTTTTGGTGGAGGGATATATCACAGATCTTTCCAATCTACTTCCAAGCCAAAACTGATTTAAAGAAACTTGAAATGAGCACATCTTTTCAAAAATGTCTGATTCCTAAATCACCTAAATACCATTTTACAGAATTTTTGTATACAAACAAAACTATTGGTTTTGTTACTTACAGAATCAAACCAAATAAAGATTCTTCTAACGAAAAGTCTTAGCTCAGCGTCTAATTAGCAGGAAGCTGTTCTTTGGTGGTCTCCGGGGCACATGTAGGAATGTAATCGAGCATTTGGGAAGCCATCATCTGGCATGCAGACCTTTGGTTCAGTTCATTATTAAGCTCCAGTCACTGGAGTCTTGGATCCTAATCCTAGGACAACTTTTAACCTCCCAGATAATTTACTCTTGTGGGTTGCACTTTGGCAACATTCTTTTCCCGACTTAGATTAAGGGACACTGCCTATAAGCATACAACACTCACTGTTTTATTTGTTACATGATTATACCTGAAAACATTATTAATTGCACAATGAATTTTTTAAACTAATATTTACAAAGCACTTCGTAAGTTACCAAGCATTTTTCCTACATTACGTCATTTAAACCTCCCAAGAATGCCATGAGAAAGACTCTTTTATTCTCATTTTGCCAGTAGAAAACAAAGGCTTAGAAAGGTCCAATAACTTGCCAAAGGTCAAGAACCAAGACTTGAAGCCAGGTCTGAGGACAAAAACCAGTCCTGATGGGAAATCTACATCAGGTCTAGTCATCTGATGAAACAGATTTTCCTGGGTGACAGCGTGATTTTCCTTGTGGATATGGAAACCGTACAACCTACATTAGGTCCCTTATTACTTTGGGCAACTAAGCTCATCTTTTTTTTTCAAGAATTGTTTCATTGTTTTTTTGTTTTTGTTTTTGGTAATTCTTCTGAGGGAAATGTCAATCAACAGACAAAAGTACAAAGTAGAAAGTTTTAAAAACTAACAAAATTCTACCACCCAGAAACAGTTTAATTCTTGAAGGTCAGCTCCTTCTAAAGAGTAAAATAAGTGATAACATACAATGTCAGTGAGGAGGGATAAAACAAATACATTCATACCCTGCAAATGCAAGAGAAAATGGGGGAAATCTTTCTGGAAAGCCACTGGCAGCTAACTAAAGAGTTTTTAAAATGTCTGTGCCTCTGACTTTGCAATATCACTTCAAGGACCCTGTCCTACACAATCAGGAAAAGGGACAGAAATTTATAATTTTTATAAATTATTTTAAAAACTCATAAACAAGATGCTATTTATAAAAGGATAAAAAAAGAAAAATAGAAAGAACATAAATGATCAAAATTAGAAAAAATTTTAAGCTGTCATATATACAAACAATAAAATATCACACATGAAGAAAGCATGAGGGACGTCAGCAACATGGTGGAGTGAGCCGTTCCCTTCATCTCTCCCCCTTTTGAACTACAACTAAATGGACATTCACTGACTAACAGAGGAAGCCCACACAGCACAACAGGACACCTGAGAGACACACACAGCTATACATCTGAGGGTGGGTGGACTGGCCCCTTGGGAAGTGGCAGAGATAGGTAAGCATGCCCTGCTCTTCCCAGTAGACCTGTGTATGCACACAAATGCTTTCCAACCTGGTGCAAGCGCCTGGAAAGTGGGAACATGCATGGGGGCAACTGTAGGAGGGGGCAGTGATAACCCTTAGCTCATGCTTGTGGTTGCTCTCCTGTCAGGGAGGGGGAGCCTACTGCACCCCTGTGCTGCCAAGGAGCAGCCATAGCTCCGGTCCCAGCAAGAAAGCCCCGCCCACCAAGCACCGCAGCCCCACAGACCACAAACCATAAACAGAGACCTCAGTAGATTTATGTGCTAGGGCAAATGCTTCCCAGGTGCATTCAGGAGCACTCACAGTGCTGCTGAGGCCCCAAAGAGGGAACATGTCCCACATGGCTGTAGGAATAGGAGTGGCAGCTTTGATCCCACTCGGGTTCACTCTCTTGGTGGGGATAGGGAGGCCATTGTACCCCTGTGCCACCAAGGAGCAGCCCTAGCTCTTGTCCCATAAGAAATCCCCGACCCCCAAACACAGTGGCCCCAAGGACCATAAACAGAGACTTCAGAAGATCTACACCCTGGGGCAAATGCTCCCCAGGCCAGCACACAAGCGCTCACAGTGCTTCTGAGCCCCCAAAGAGGGAACATGTCCTGGGTGGCTGTGGGAAGAGGCAGTGGCAGCTTTTGGCCCACTGGTGATCACTTTCTGTGGGGGAGAGGGAGCTCAGAGTGCCCCTGAGGCACCAAAACATGGCCCTAGCCCAGCAAGGAAGCCTCACCAGACACAGACAGTCCACACAAGTGCCTGAATGCATCCCAGGCTGGGGCAAGCACCCATAATAAACCCACAGCTACCATCAGACTGGGTGGGGCCAGAAACACTGCTCCTGCTTCCCCCAGCAGTAGCAGGAGGAATCTGCATCCTAAGAATATCACAAATTCCCCAACAAAGATCAGTTCATCAAACATGATGAGAAACTGTAGGAACAACTCAGACCAGAAGGAAAATGACAATTCTCCAGAAACCAATGCTGAAGACACAGAATTATACAACCTAAATGATAAAGAATTCAAAACAGCTGTCATAGGGAAACTCAACGATGTACAAGAAAACACAGAAAGACAATTCAAGGAGCTCAACAATAAAATGAATCTCTTCACCAAAGAGATTGAAACTATTAAAAAAAATCAAGCAGAAATTCTGCATATGAAAACCACAATTAATAAAATAAATAATCTAGAGTCATTAAGAAATAGAACTCATGGAGGAAAGAGTTAGTCTCCTTGAGGATAAAAATGTAGAAATTCTACAGGTGGGGGAGGAGACAGAACTAAGATTTTAATAAAATGAAAGAATTCTTTGAGAAATATGACTTGATTAGGAAAAGCAACATAAGGATTATAGTTATTCCAGAAGGAGAAGAGAGGGAGAAAGGAGCAGAGAGCTTGTTCAAAGAAATAATTGCTGAGAACTTCCCAAACCTGGGGATGGTTTTGGATTCACAGATAAATGAAGCTAACTGAATGCCCAACTTCATCAATGCTAAAAGACCCTCTCCAAGGCATATAATAGTAAAAATGGCAAAAGTTTGTGATAAAGAAAAAACATTAGGAGGAGCAAGACAGAAGAAAATAACCTACAAAGGAAACCCTGTCAGGCTTTCAGCAGATTTCTCAGCAGAAACCCTACAGGCTAGGAGAGAATGGAATGATATATTCAAAATCCTGAAAGACAAAAACTTTCAGCCAAAAAGACTCTATCCAGTGAAACTTTCATTCATATACAATGGAGAAATAAAAGCTTTCCCAGATAAATAAAAGGTGAGGGAGTTCATCACCACTAGACCTCCCCTACATGAAACAATTAAAGATGCCCTCACACCGGCAACAAAAAGGCAAAGGTATACAAAGCTCTGAGCAAGGAGATAGACAGACATTATCAGAAACCTGCAGCCCTCTACCAGAATAGGGAGGCAAAGACTCAATTACAACTTAAAAGAGAAAGGGGAAGAAAGCATCAAAAGTAATGAGAAACATTTCAGGGGCTGGCCCCATGGTCGAGTGGTTAAGTTTGTGTGCTCCGCTTTGGCAGCCCAGGGTTTCACCAGTTCAAATCCTGGGCACAGACATGGCACTGCTCATCAAGCCATGCTGAGGCGGTATCCCACATGCCACAACTAGAAGGACCCACAACTAAAAATACACAACCATGTACCTGGGGTCTTTGGGGAGAAAAAGAAAAAAATAAAATCTTTAAAAGAAAAAGTAATGAGAAACACTTCAACTTAGCCCCAAACTCACAAAATTAAAAACAGAACAACTCATAACAGCAATTACTCAGAAGGGGAGAGGAAAGGGAAGAAATCTGCTTAGGTTAACGGAGATAAGAGGCAGTAAGAAAATGGGCTATCTCATCTTTCATACAGTCCTCACAGTAACCACTAAACAAAAAATAAGAGCAGAGCCACAATTCACAAAAGGAGAGAAAACTGAGAAATCTCCTTCAGAAAACCAACAACATGAAATGGCAGTCAGAAATACAAAGGAAGAGAAACAGTGGAAACATAGAACAACCAGAAAACAAGAGATAAAATGGCAGCATTAAGCCCTCATATAATAATCTCTCTAAATATAAATAGACTGAACTCTCCAATCAAAAGACACAGAGTAGCTGGATGGATTAAAAGACAAGACCCAACAATATACTGCCTCCAGGAAATGCAGGTCAGCTTACATAGGCTTAGAGTGTAGGGATGGAAGACAATATACCAAGCTAATGGCCAAGAAAAGAAAGCAGATGTTGCCATAATTTTACCAGATAAAGCAGACTTCAAGTTAAAAAAGACAATGAGAGACAAAGAGGGGCAGTATATAATGATAAAAGGGGACACACCACCAAGAGGACCTAACATGTATTAATATATATGCACCTAAGACAAAGGCCCCAAATTACATAACACAATTGTTAACAGACCTAAAGGGAGAAATTAACAGCAACACAGTAATAGTAGCGGACCTCAACACCCCGCTTACTTTAATAGACAGATCATCCAGACAAAAAGTCAACAAGGAAATAGTAGACTTAAATGAAACACTTGACTAGATGGACTTAAAAGATATAGAGAGAGAATTCCACACAAAAATAGCAGACTATACATTCTTCTCAAGTGCCCATGGAACATTCTCAAAGTTAGACCATATGTTGGGTAATAAGGCAAGCCTTAATAAATTCAAGAAGGTTGCAATCATCCCAACCATCTTTTCTGACCACAATGCTATGAAGCTAGAAATCAACCACAAGAACAAAACTGGGAAAGTCATAAATATGTGGAGACTAAACAACATGCGACTGAATGACCATTGGATCATTGAAGAAATCAAGGGGAAATTAAAAAATACCTAGAGACAAATCAAAATGAAAATACAACATACCAACTCTTATGGGATGCAGCAAAAGCGGTCATAAGAGGGAAATTCATAGCAAAACAGGCCCACCTCAACAAGCAAGAAAAATCTCAAATAAGTAATCTTAAAATGTACCTAACAGAGCTAGAAAAAGAACAGACAAAGCCCAAAGTCAGCAGAAGGAGGGAAATAATAAAAATCAGAGCAGAAGTAACTGAAATAGAGACTAAAAAACTGGAAGAAAGGATTAATGAAACTAAGAGCTAGTTCTTTGAGAAGATAAACAAAATTGACAAACTCTTAGCCAGACTCACAAAGAAAAAAAAATAGAAGGCTCAAATAAATAAAATTAGAAATGAGAGAGGAGAAATTACAACAGATACTTCAGAAATACAAAGGATTATAAGAGAACACTATGAAAAACTATATGCCCACAAATTCGATAACCTAGAAGAAATGGATGCATTCCTAGACTCATACAACCTCCCAAAACTGAATCAAGAAGAAATAGAGACTCTGAATAGATCAATCACAACTACAGAGATTGAAACAGCAATCAAAAACCTCCCAAAAAACAAAAGTCCAGGACCAGATGGCTTCTCTGGAGAATTCTACCAAACATTCAAAGAAGATTAATACCTATCTTCTCAAACTATTCCGAAAAATTGAAGAAGATGGAACACTTCCTAACACATTCTATGAGGCCAACACTACCCTGATACCAAACCAGACAAGGACAACACGAAGAAGGAAAAGTACAGGCCAATATCACCGATGAACTTAGATGCAAAAATCCTCAACAAAATATTGGCAAACTGAATACAGCAATACATTAAAAGAATCATACACCACGATTAAGTGGGATTCATTCCATGGATGCAGGGGTGGTTCAACATCTGTAAATCAAACAATGTGGTACACCACATTAACAAAATGAGCAATAAAAATCACATGATCATCTCAATAGATGCAGAGAAAGCATTTGACAAGATCCAACATCCATTTATGGTAAAAACTCTCAATAAAATGGGTATTGAAGGAAAGTACCTCAACATAATAAGGGTCACATATGACAAATCCACAGCTAACATCATACTCAATGGTAAAAAGCTGAAAGCTACCCCTCTAAGAACAGGAACAAGACAAGGGTGCCCACTCTCACCACTCCTATTCAACATAGAACTGGAGGTACTGGCCAGAGCAATTAAGCAAGAAAAAGAAACAAAAGGAATCCAAATTGGAAAGGAAGAAGTGACACTTTTGCTATTTGCATATGATATGATTCTATATATAGAAAACCCTAAAGAATCCACCAGAAAGCTATTAGAAATAATCAACAACTACAGCAAAATTTCAAGGTACAAAACCAATTTTAAAAAATCAGTTGCATTCCTATACACTCACAATGAACTAGCAGAAAAAGCAACCAAGAATACAATCTCACTTGCAATCGCAACAAAAAAAATAAAATACCTAGGAATAAACTTAATCAAAGAGGTGAAAGACCTGTACACTGAAAACTATAAGATATTATTGAAAGAAATTGAAGAAGACATGAAGGAATGCAAAGATATTCCATGTTCATGGGTCTGATGAATAAACATACTACCTAAAGCAATCTACACATGCAAAAGAATGAAAGTAGACCATTATCTTGCACTATACACAAAAATTAACTCTGAATGGATTGAATGTAAGAACTGAAACCATAAAATTCCTAGAAGAAAATACAGGCAGTACACTCTTCAACAGTGATGTAAACTCTTATGAATCTCAATAAAAAATAATAATAAAACGCTTTTTAGCTTAGAAAATGGAAAACAAAAAAAAATCACACAATTAAAAATCAAATTACTGGGGCCAGCGCCATGGCCGAGTGGTTAAGTTCGAGTGCTTCACTTAAGCGGCCTAGGGTTTCGCCAGTTCGGATCCTGGGCGCGGACATGGCACTGCTCATCAAGCCATGCTGAGGCGGCGTCCCACATGCCACAACTAGAGGTACCCACAACTAAAAATACACAACTACGTACTGGAGGGCTTTGAGGAGAAAAAGGAAAAGTAAAATCTTTTAAAAAAAAAATCAAATTACTTATATAATTTAAGTGAAAAAAGCAAGTCACAATATAATAATCATGTAATATTATTATTTTAAAAATTATTTACTGCAACAATAAATATAAGTATATTGATATTATATTAGTAATTAATATTGATGTATCGATGCTATTATCAATATATTAAATATATTGACCAAATGTTAACAAATTATTGATATCAAATATTTTTATGTATATGTTGATATTATTTGATAGTCATCAATTAACATTGATCAAATATTAATATGGCGATATTGTATTCATATTGGTTTAATAATATCTAACAATTATCGAGTTTTTCCCTCTATGCCAGGCCCTGTGCTAAAATCTTTTTAGGGGTTATTTAATTTAGTCCTTACAACAATATGATAAGTGCTCCTTTTGTTTCCTTATTTTAACTTTAAAAGCTATTTTGAAATAATTTTTCATTTATAGAAAACTTGCAAGAATACTACAAAGAACTCTAAATTCACTTGAATTTACCAGTTAACATTTGCCACATTTGCTTTATCTTTCTCTGTCTCTCTGTCTCTCTCTCTGCAGTCTCACATACATTTTCTGAACAAACTAGGTTCGTTTCATCCATCAGGTCCCTTTACTCCTAAATGCTTCACTGTATGTTTCCTTAGAACAAAGACGTTCTGTGATGTAGCAGTATAATGACCAAATCAGGAAATGTCACGCTTATACAATAATACTTCATATACTACATTGTCTCAATAATGCCCTACATAGCAATTTTTTTTCAGATCCAAGATCCAAACAGGATCACTCATTGGATTCAGATATCATGTCACTTTAGTCTCCTTTAATCTGAAACAGTTCCTCAGCTTTTGTTTTTCACACCATTCACTTTTTTTAAGGTAGGGCCATGCATTTTGTAGATTTCTCCTCAATTTGTGTTTGTGTTCATTTTTGGCAAGAACATTATGTATGTGATATTGCGCCCTTCTCGGGGCGTCAAAGCAGGAGGTACATGACGTCAGTCTATGACATGGTTGGTGATGTTCACTGTGGCTGAAGCCATCAGGTAGTGTCAGGCAGGTTTCTCTACTGTAAAGTTACATTTCCTTTTTGGTTTGGATTCTTTGAGAGTATGCATATGTGCATCACTTCATCAAATTTCCGCCTAGCATTGCAATATCTATAGATGCTTGTCTGAAGCAGTAGTAGCTATAAGGGTCGTAAAGTGGTGACCTACCTCTATCATTCCTGGCTTTCTCCTTTAGGCAAGAGATTTCCTTTTTCTTTTACTTACTTATTTGTTTCTTTATTTCTTATCACTATGGACTCACAATTTCTATTTTATTCAGTAAGTTATAATCCATTGCTATCATTATTTATTTTCTTTTTTTATAGGTCCTGTGATGGTTAATTTTACGTGTCAACTTGACTGGACCACAGGGTGCCCACATATTTGGTTAAACACTATTCTGAGTGTTCCTGTGGGGGTGATTTTGGATGTGATTAACATTTAAATCAATAGACTGAGTAAAGCAGTTTTCCCTCCTGTAATGTGAATGGGACGCACCCAATCAGTTGAAGGACAAAAATGCTAGCCCTCCACTAAGTATGAAAATTATTCCTACCTGAAGGCCTTCAGACTAGGACATCAGCCTTTTCCTGCCTTTGGATTCAAACTGAAGCATTGGCTCTTCCTGAGTCTCGAGCCTGCTGGCCTGTGGACTGGAAACACATCCTCAGCTTTCCTGGTTCTCAAGACTTGAGATTGAGACTGGATCCACACCATCAGCTCTCCTGGAGCTCCAGCTTGCTGACTCACCCTGCACATCTTGGGACTTGCAAGCCTTCATAATCACATGAGCCAATTCCTTACAGTAAATATATTCTTAAATTCCTTATAATAAATAGACACATTTTTACATTATATATAAATCCTATTGGCTCAGTTTCTCTGCAGAACCCCAACTGTACACTCCTTTGTCCTTTACTTTTTTCACAGGAAATTACTTTATTTTAGTTTATGGAGCTATTTTTTCTTCTTTCTTATAGTTGCATTGTTCTTCTTGATATGAATGTTCCAAACTTTATTCAAGAAAAATTTCCTGTATTGTAGGATTTAAGTTATTTCCAATATTTTGCAATTATGAAAATGCGGCACTGAGTAATCTTGTGCACATATATTTTCATATTGTTGAGAGACATCTTCAGAGTAAATTCCTTTTACTGAGATTACTGGAGCAAAATGTAAACAGATATGTAGTCTGTTCAGGTTTTGCCAAATTCCCCTCCATAAGGGTGTGCCATTTGGCACTTTCACTAGCAATGTATGAGAATGCTTGTTTTTCCCTTGCCTCACTGACAAACTATATTTTCAAGCTTTAAAATTTTGCCATCAATTTGCATTTTCCTTATGAGTGAGATTGAATATTTTTTCATATGTTAAATGGCCATTTTTATCTTTTTTTGGTGAGTTATCCTTTATGTCTTTTACCCATTTTTCTATCAGCTTCTTGTTATCATCATTCTTTAACCTATGAGACAACAGATTCAGGGAAGAGATGTAAGTCAGGGTCATAACCAGGCATTGCTGGAGCTGAAATTGGATATTGACTATATCATGAGAAAAATTTCCCAAAAAATGTTTATTGTTGTTTTTGGATCTTTAGACTTAACTCTCCAAATTTTCTGTCACAGTAAACATATATTACTTTGAT
Source organism: Equus asinus (assembly GCF_041296235.1). Lineage (NCBI taxonomy): Eukaryota > Metazoa > Chordata > Mammalia > Perissodactyla > Equidae > Equus > Equus asinus. Next base: position 47,613,021 of record NC_091812.1, read on the forward strand.
AATTAACACAGAAAATGAACTAAAGTTTTTTTGGGGGAAAAAAAAGAAAGAAAGAAAGAAAAGAAAAACCAGCTGCTCCTTAAGTCACAACAACTTTCAACAGTCTGCCAGGATAATCTGCACCTCGAAGGTGGGAGCAGCCAAGCATGGAGGCTGCCAGCTGCCAGAGGCTGTAGGAGTTTGCCATGTTTGTATTTATTTTAAATGAAAGAGTAAAAACAGAGGGAGAAATAAGAAGAAAATATTGATGAGGTGACATTTGAGAAGACTGAGACTGCATATTGAAACCAAGCAGCGAATTGGAACATCCGGCACACCCTCTAAAATCAATGGCTTCAGATCCACGAGAAAAACAAGAGGGAAGGAAGAAAGGAAGCTCATCAATGAGAAAAATCTCAGAGACTGTTTCAGGCTCTCAGACATGACTAGGGTGAAGTTTTCAGCACAGAGCAGAAGGTAGAAGTAATGCAGCAGATCTGCTACCACAGAGAACTGAAGAATGGCCACGTCTGAGGAGGTGAGCTATGAGTCGATTCTTCTGCCAAGCAGTGGTTCTCAGCCTCACGGCAGATTAACATCACTAGAGGAAGGTTTCAAGAAAACAGGTGCCTGGGTCCCATCTTCAGAAAATTAAATCAGAATCTCACGGGTGGGATGCTGGAATCCTCTTAGGAACCACAGGTCTTGCCAGTGTACAAGAGGGACCATCTTGAAAGTTTTCAGACTTCCTTTCAAGGATAAGAGAAAGAGTTCAGCTCTATATTTTAACTCAATAAGTCTACTCATCGGTGCATAAAAGAGATGATATTATCATCATCTTCTTCATCATTACTAGCACTATCATGATCATCATCATCACCACCATCATCAGAGCTCCCATTTAGAGAATACCCGACGATGCCCCAGATCCTATGCCACGTACACTAGACTTTTTACACATTCTAATCTTCACAGCACCTCTTCAGGTAAGTATTATTTTTACTGTGGAGTTGATGAAACCAGGGTTCAGAGAGATTAAAAGATTTACTCAAGTCAGGTCTTGGCACATTTTTCATCCCATTCAGTATTGTGATTGCACTATTTTGCTCACATTTATCAACTTCACCAATTACACTTCCTTTATTATACAGCAATTCCACTCCTAGATATCTCCCAAGAGAACTGAGTGCCTGTGTCTAAAAAAAGACATGTACAGAATATTCATAGCAACCACAGCAATTCTATTTATAATAGTCCCAAAGTAGAAACAACACAAATGTCCATTAGCAGAAGAAAGGATAAACAAATTGGGATGCACACCATGCATCCACACCATGCAATACTACTCAGCTTTTAAAAAGAACAAACTTCCAAACCGATATACACAGCAGCATGGACGAATTTTGAAAATATTTCGTTGAACAAAAGAAGACAGACACAAAGAGGATATATGTATGATTACATTTACATGAATTTTGAAAGACAAAATTAATTCCTAGTGCCAGGAATCAGAATAGTGGTTATATTTTGGGGAAGAGGCATGCATGTGGTCATATAGATGTATACACATGTAAAAATTCATTGAGATATACATTTTAGATCTGTGCATTCTAGTTTATGTAAAAGAGACCTCAATCAAGCACAGAATTAAAAAATAAATAAAAAGAAGTTTACCCAAGGCCATAAAACTAGTGTTTGAGGCAAAAACAGAACCTGGGCTTGTCTGAGACAAAGCTTATGATCTATCAATAGTTCCATTTTCCCCCTAAACATCTGTTGACTGCCCCCATTCGAGTATCACACTTACTTGATAAAACTGAAAACAGCCCAAATGCTTATCCTCAGGAGCATGATTAAGTAAACTCTGGTTTGTCCACATAATGAATTATAATTCAGTCACTAAATGATGATTATGAAGATTTTAAAGGAATTAAAAAAATGCTTATGAGACAGTGTATGTGAAATAAAGCAGAATATTGAATTATACCTATCTAAATGAGTATAACTATGTAAGCATTAGGAATGTAAACATGTAAGGACTAGACGGGAGCATTATAAACTCCTATTTGTTACGACTGAAAGATTGTGGGTGATTTTGTTTGATTTCCATTATTAGTGTTATAATATTGTCTTAACAACGAAGTATAAAGGACTCAATAAATAAGAAATCTTTAAAACCATTGTCATATTTCCAATGAAATGAACCTAACAGCTTCTATCTAGAATAGACGCCATCCTATCATATGATCCAGGATAATGCTGGAGGGTAAGGGAGGCTGCAGATTAGTCTCTGATACTTCCAGTAACTGAGGTTTCTTGGAGAGGACCAATTTTAGAGCCAGTTCTTTCTAATTTGAGAGTTAGTGATGATGTAATATATAATTATATGAAATTATAAAGTAAAAACAAAGAAATAAGAGTGAAATATTTAAAAGGGGCCATTTGAAAAGCCAACTCTAGTATATTAAAGAATATTTGAATATGGATTTTTAATAAGGAATACCTGTAGAAGTCATTATTCACTGCGTGTAATTGTGAACTGTTGGAGAGCAAGGTCAATTCTAATTTCTTTGTACAAGCTCAGTTTCTTGTTGATGTGTCAAGACAAGCACAATACATTTGTATTATTAATTTAAAACAATGGCATAGACTTTTGGTTAAATATGGCATATCGAACACATATATTTTTCTCTGCTTCTTTCCCAAATCCTAAAAAAATTCAGTGAAAGAATAAAATGGTGTGACTGCACTTAGCCAAACAGAGTAGTAAGATAAGAGCAGATGAGTCTATCAACTGATGAATGGACCAACAAAACGTGCCATATCCATACACTTGAACATTATTCAGCCATAAAAACACATGCTACAATATGGATGACCCTTGAAAATATGCTAAGTGAAAGAAGTCAGTCACAAAATCATATGTTTTATAATTTGATTTATTTGAAATATCCAGGATGGGTAAATCCATAGTGACAGAAAGGAGATTAGTGTGTGCCAGGGGCTGGGCAGGAGTCGGGGGAATGGATGTGGCTGTTTAATGGGTATGGGGTTTCTTTGGGGGATGATGAAAATGTTTTGGAACTAGACAGAGGTAGTGGTTGCACAACCTTGTGAATGTACTAAATGCCACTGAATTATATACTTTTAAATAATTGATTTGATGTTATGTGAATTTTATCTCCATATTTCAAAAATGACAACATCAGATGAAAGATGAACAGAAAATTTAGAAGATGACCAATGGACAAATGGCAACTGACACACAGCAGAGTAAACGAAAACTGACATGTGGGATATTGGAGGCTTCTTTTCCAGGGAAAGTTAACAGCTGAGGAAAAAATAACTATCCATAAAGTCTTAGCACATTCCTGCCTACCAACAAGCCCGACACAGTAACGACTTGCAGATGCCTCCGTCTTAAATGTGAATGAAATTGAAAGCCAAGAATGACAAGACATTTGAGGAAATATTACACCAATGAAATAAGAACAAAATGCTATATTTTAAAGAGTATTAAGAGAGCAAGAAGTCATGTTTGGAAATGAAATATATGACAGGAGAATTAAAATTTCGAAAGAAGGTTTAGAAAATATAATTGAGAAGAAGAAATGGAGAAGGTAGAACACAAAGACAGATGAGGAAAATAGGAGAGAGAAGATAAGAAAAGTAGAAAGTCGATCCAACTGGTTGGCACTCATAAAAGAGGACAAAGATGGAGGGTTGTGGTAGACTGAATAATGGCCCACGAAGATATCTAGGTCCTAATTCCTGGAACCCTTGAATGTTACCTTACATGCGAGCAGGGACTTGGCAAGTGTGATTAAGAATTTTGAAATAGAGAGGTTATCCGGATTATACAGGTGGGTCGTAAAAGCGATCACAGATGCGTGTATAACAGGGAGGCAAAGAGAGATTAGACACAGAAGTGGAGCAGGCAGTGTGACCACAGAGGCAGAGAATGGAATTCTGTGGCCACAAGCCGGGGAATGCTTCATCCCCTTTGGGTTGGGGATGCATGGGAGGATTTTTGTTTTTTCTTTGGGGAACTTTGTTGGGTTGTTTGTTTTGTTTGCATTTTTTTTAACGCCGTCGGTGGAAAAACCTCTGAAAAAGCTAACACAATTTTGTGGGCTCATCAGAGCCCTGCTGACTTTCTGAGCTTTTACCTGCCCGGTATGTTATTCTCTCACACAATTTTGCACCAACTCTTTTCTACATCATAAGTCCATTATAATACCTACAATTTGCTGGAGAGCTTCTGTTGTTACAGAGAGTATGGTACTTTCATTAAAAAGGAAAAACAGAGAAATAATAGTCAAATAGTTAAAAGGGGCCATTTGAAAAGCCTCCAAAATTGCTCAATTAACTAAGAGATCCCTAGATCTCTCTTAAACATAATCATAACAGTTATTTTTCTACTTATTGAGTTAGCAATGGCAAGCATCCTCTACATGTTTTAATAATTTTTACTAGGAAACATACTATAATAAAACTAGGAATCAGTAAATATTTTTCCTGCAATACCAATGAAATCATTCTTCTCGTAGTTGAGTTAGTAACAATTGCCTATTTCAACAAATACAAAGAAAGAGGAGTAAAATTAACCTCCTCGGTCAGTTAGAGCCAGTTCTGTGCACAAACTGAAAGAATCACTGGTGGAATTTATGAAATGTGTTGTCCTTGAGTCACATACTTTAAAATCTTCTGATGGAGACAACAACAAAAACTCTATTAAGCATGCAGCCAAGGATTGTAATTTGATCTCCATATAGCATAAGCTCAAGTCATGTATGTAATTACACAGAAGGGATTACACAGACAGTATCAAAGTCCTTTTACCCACGATGATGGATGTGATCTTGGCTCATAGTCCCTTTCATGACATAAAGGGTTTCATTGCTTCTAGGAGTCTGTACTCTCCTAATTGTTTTGTCATTCAGTGAGAAAGGGTACCATCTAAAAAAACTTAGCTAAGGTACACCAACTAAACACCTGAATGGGAGATATCCAGAGTCTTTCCCATCCCATTCAATTTCACATAATAATTAGAGTTTGGGGGCACTCACAACTGCTGGCATTTGATGGAATCTGAGTGGATACTTTTCATTACAAAACAAAGCCTGTGAACTAACTGAGTTAGAAAACATATGGAAAAGAAAATGTAGACTTGCCAGAAATCCCCACTTCTTCACTCAATATGTATTTATGTATGTACATATGCATGTCCACCTTCTTCCAGAAAGAATTTCATGCATCCTTGACATTTCTCCATCTGCACAAAGCAATTCATTCTTAGTTCTTTCCACAACCTGAAAATATTTACTTTTATCTCCAACACAGGGAAATGTGACAATATCTAAATCTTGTAGAAGTTTACTATCTTGGAAGAAAATATTTTGTCTTTCTAAATAAAGAAATGGAGGGAATGAAAAAGTGTGGAGAGGTGGGGAGTGTTGGAGATGTTAACTATTATAGTGAGAAGAAGAAAACTTTAAAGAAATTGGGAAATTAATAAGAGCCATTATTAAGATGGATACAAGACCCTTACAAATTTAACGTTAGGATCAATTTCCAATAAAATATACCGAAGATTCATTACATAATTAGATCATAACGGTATCAAACTTCCCAAAAAGGGGGTTTTAAAAAAATAGGCCCTAGGAATCAGTAAAAATTCCTGGGAGATCTTCAGACCTCCAAAGAGTGTGCAAGTAGTGGTACCCAAGTCAATATCTCTAAGGAGTAAAGGGGAACCAGCTAATATCTGGCTTATAGGTGGAGTAGAGAGAAAACTACACAAAGGTGTATACATATATATGATCTGCTGAGGAAAATAGGAAGGATCAGAGGAGAGTGGAGAGATCTAGTTGCCATAAGCTGGTGGTGGGATCTGCTAGGCTGGATGGTGAGAGAGGGGCGCTGGGTTCACCTTCCTCTTTTTGTCCCCTCATCTGCACTCAAGAGACCACTGTGACTGTCTCATAACCCTCTGATGCAGGCCTGGAACCTTAGGTTAGAGCATGCATTCTCTGTGCCCCATCCCCTCTGTGCCCTGTCAGCAGTTAGTTTCAGATGATGGAGAACGTTGGCTGCTTTCTTCTGCTTTTTAGTAGTCTTGGGACTTTGCTCCTATCCTTTCTTTCTTATGTGGGTTTGGGGTCTTCTTTCTGTCTTGTTACTGCATTCAGTGGAATCCAATATTGGAAAAAGACCATGATACCTATTAGGTAGGGGAACTCTAGGTCCAGCTCACAGAGGAGATTGACTCTTGCTTTTTCTTTTTCTCTTGCTTCTCATTTTTCTAAACCAATTATTGGAAGAGTGACATCAGGAATGAGAACTCCAGGGAAAGATTAGAACATCTAGTCTAGGAGAACAGGTTGGGGAGGGCAAGGGGGAGAATGCGCACCAGGGTTTCTTTCAAAAGCTCACAGATCATCTATCTGGGTGTGGTAGAGAGCTCCAGAGTAACCCCAAAGACCATGATTCAGGGGCCATGGATTGGCTTATTAGGAGAATTCAGTACACCAAAGTGAACAGTCCTCAACATTGCTCATCACCCATCTTCCCATCTCACATATCTCTAGGCCAAGTCTCCCCATTTTGTTAGTGCTGATCTGTGAGCAATGCTGAGTCTCTGAAAGTCTTTTTTTTTTTTTTTTATTAATGTTATGATGGATTACAAGCTTGTGAAATTTCAGTTGTACATTTTTGTTAGTCATGTTGTGGGTATACCACTTCCCCCTCCGTACCCTCCCCCCACCCCACCTTTTCCCTGGTAACCACCGATCAGATCTCCTTCTCAATATACTAATTTCCACCTATGAGTGGAGTCATATAGAGTTCGTCTTTCTCTGACTGACTTATTTCGCTTAACATAATGCCCTCGAGGTCCATCCACATTGTTGTGAATGGGCCAATTTCGTCTTTTTTTTATGGCTGAGTAGTATTCCATTGTGTATATATACCACATCTTCTTTATCCAATCATCAGTTTCTGGGCATGTAGGCTGGTTCCACGTCTTGGCTATTGTAAATAATGCTGCGATGAACATAGGGGTGCAACGGACTCTTGAGATATCTGATATCAGGTTCTTAGGATAGATACCCAGTAATGGGATGGCTGGGTCATAGGGTATTTCTATTTTTAACTTTTTGAGAAATCTCCATACTGTTTTCCATAGTGGCTGTACCAGTTTGCATTCCCACCAACAGTGTATGAGGGTTCCTCTTTCTCCACAACCTCTCCAACATTTGTCGTTCTTGGTTTTGGATGTTTTTGCCAATCTAATGGGGGTAAGGTGATATCTTAGTGTAGTTTTGATTTGCATTTCCCTGATGATTAGCGATGATGAACATCTTTTCATGTGTCTATTGGCCATATTCATATCTTCTTTTGAGAAATGTCTGTTCATGTCCTCTGCCCATTTTTTGATCGGGTTGTTTGTTTTTTTGTTGTTAAGCAGTGTGAGTTCTTTGTATATTATGGAGATTAACCCTTTGTCGGATAAGTGGCTTGTAAATATTTTTTCCCAATTAGTGAGCTGTTTTTTTGTTTCAATTCTTTTTTCCCTTGCCTTGAAGAAGCTCTTTAGTCTGATGAAGTCCCATTTGTTTATTCTTTCTATTGTTTCCCTCAACTGAGGAGTTACAGTGTCCGAAAAGATTCTTTTGAAACTGATGTCAAAGAGTGTACTGCCTATATTCTCTTCCAAAAGACTTATTGTCTCAGGCCTAATCTTTAGGTCTTTGATCCATTTTGAGTTTATTTTGGTGTGTGGTGAAAAAGAATGGTCAATTTTCAATCTTTTGCATGTGGCTGTCCAGTTTTCCCAGCACCATTTGTTGAAGAGACTTTCTTTTCTCCATTGTAGGCCCTCTGCTCCTTTGTCGAAGATTAGCTGTCCATAGATGTGTGGTTTTATCTCTGGGCTTTCAATTCTGTTCCATTGATCTGTGGACCTGTTTTTGTACCAGTACCATGCTGTTTTGATCACTGTAGCTTTGTAGTATGTTTTGAAATCGGGGATTGTGATTCCGCCGGCTTTGTTTTTCTTGCTCAGGATTGCTTTAGCAATTCGTGGTCTTTTGTTCCCCCATATGAATTTTAGGATTGTTTGTTCAATTTCTGTGAAGAATGTTCTTGGGATTCTGATTGGGATAGCATTGAATCTGTATATTGCTTTAGGCAGTATGGACATTTTAACTATGTTTATTCTTCCAATCCATGTGCAAGGAATGTTTTTCCATCTCTTTATGTCATCGCCTATTTCTTTCAAGAAAGTCTTGTAGTTTTCATTGTATAGATCCTTCACTTCCTTGGTTAAGTTTATCCCAAGGTATTTTATTCTTTTCGTTGCGATTGTGAATGGGATAGAGTTCTTGAGTTCTTTTTCTGTTAGTTTATTGTTAGTGTATAGAAATGCTACTGATTTATGCACGTTAATTTTATACCCTGCTACTTTGCTGTAGTTGTTGATTATTTCTAATAGTTTTTCTGTGGATTCTTTGGGGTTTTCTATGTATAAGATCATGTCATCTGCAAACAACGCGAGTTTTACTTCTTCGTTACCTATTTGGATTCCTTTTATTTTTTTTTCCTGCCGAATTGCTCTGGCCAGCACCTCCAGTACTATGTTGAATAGGAGTGGTGAAAGTGGGCACCCTTGTCTTGTTCCTGTCCTCAGAGGGATGGCTTTCAGCTTTTGTCCATTGAGTATGATGTTGGCTGTGGGTCTATCATATATGGCCTTTATTATGTTGAGGTACTTTCCTTCTATACCCATTTTACTGAGGGTTTTTATCATAAATGGGTGTTGGATCTTGTCGAATGCTTTCTCTGCGTCTATTGAGATGATCATGTGGTTTTTGTTTTTCATTTTCTTGATGTAGTGTATCACGTTGATTGACTTGCGGATGTTGAACCATCCCTGTGTCCCTGGTATAAATCCCACTTGATCATGGTGTATAATCTTTTTGATGTATTGCTGTAATCGGTTTGCCAAAATTTTATTGAGGATTTTTGCATCTATGTTCATCAGTGATATCGGCCTGTAGTTCTCCTTCTTTGTGTTGTCCTTGTCAGGTTTGGGGATCAGAGTGATGTTGGCTTCATAGAATGTGTTAGGGAGTTCTCCATCTTTCTCAATTTTCTGGAACAGTTTGAGGAGAATAGGTATTAAGTCTTCTTTGAATGTTTGGTAGAATTCTCCAGAGAAGCCGTCTGGTCCTGGACTCTTGTTTTTGGGGAGGTTTTTGATTACCGTTTCTATTTCCTTACTTGTGATTGGTCTATTCAGATTCTCCATTTCTTCCTGATTCAGTTTGGGGAGATTGTAGGAGTCTAGGAATTTGTCCATTTCTTCCAAGTTGTTCAATTTGTTGGCATATAGTTTTTCATAGTATTCTCTTATGATCTCTTGTATTTCATTGGTATCTGTTGTGATTTCTCCTCTGTCATTCCTGATTTTATTAATTTGCGCTTTCTCTCTTCTTTTCTTGGTGAGTCTGGCTAGGGGTTTGTCAATTTTGTTAATTCTTTCGAAGAACCAACTCTTTGTTTCATTGATCCTTTCTATTGTCTTTTTTGTTTCAATATCGTTTATTTCTGCTCTTATTTTTATTATTTCCCTCCTTCTACTGACTCTGGGCTTTGTTTGTTCTTCTTTTTCTAGTTCCGTTAGGTGTCGTTTGAGGTTGCTTACGTGAGCTTTTTCTTGTTTAGTGAGGTGAGCCTGTATTGCGATGAATTTCCCTCTTAGGACTGCTTTTGCTGCATCCCAAATGATTTGGTATGTCGTGTTCTCATTTTCATTTGTCTCCAGATAATATTTGATTTCTTCTTTAATTTCTTCAATGATCCATTGTTTGTTGAGAAGCGTGTTGTTTAGTCTCCACATTTTTGCACCTTTCTCTGCTTTTTTCTTGTAGTTGATTTTTAGTTTAATAGCGTTATGATCAGAAAAGATGCTTGATATTATTTCAACTCTCTTGTATTTATTGATGTTTGCTTTGGTTCCCAAAATATGGTCAATCCTTGAGAATGTTCCATGTGCACTTGAGAAGAATGTGTAACCTGCTGTTTTTGGATGAAGTGTTCTATATATATCTATTAAGTCCATCTGGTCTAATTTTTCATTTAATTCTATTATTTCCTTGTTGATTTTCTGTCTGGATGTTCTGTCCATTGGTGTTAATGGTGTGTTGAGGTCCCCTACTATTATTGTATTGTTGTTGATGTGTTCTTTTAGTTCTATTAAGAGTTTCTTTACAAATTTTGGTGCTCCTGTGTTGGGTGCGTATATATTTATAAGTGTTATGTCTTCTTGGTGGAGAGTCCCTTTTATCATTATATACTGTCCCTCTTTATCTTTCTTTATCTGTTTTGCTTTGAAATCTACCTTGTCTGATATTAGTATAGCGACACCTGCTTTCTTTTGTTCATTATTAGCTTGGAGTATTGTTCTCCATCCCTTCACTCTGAGTCTGTGTTTGTCTTTGGGGCTGAGGTGTGTTTCCTGGAGGCAGCATATTGTTGGATCTTGTTCTTTGATCCATCCTGCCACTCTGTGTCTTTTGATTGGGGAGTTCAATCCATTTACATTTAGAGTGATTATTGAGACGTGGGGGCCTACCACTCCCATTTTGTGTCTTGTTTTCCGGTTTTCTTCAGTTTCCTTTGTTTCTCGTCCCATGGTTTAATCTGTTCTGATGTACAGCTGCTACTCTCTGTTGTTGTCCTTCTACTTATCTCCTCTGCTCTTGGTTTTGTAGCCCCTTTCCTTTTTTGGATTTTTCAGGAATGAGGGTTTTCCTGAGGATTTCCTGAAGAGGAGGTTTTGTGGCAATGAACTCCCTTAATTTTTGTTTATCTGGGAAAGTTTTTATTTCTCCATCGTATTTGAAGGATATTTTCGCTGGGTAGAGAATTCTCGGCTGTAGATTTTTGTCCTTCAGATTTTTGAATATATCATTCCACTCTCTTCTAGCCTGTAAAGTTTCTGCTGAGAAATCTGCTGATAGCCTGATGGGGGTTCCTTTGTAGGTTAGTTTCTTTTGCCTGGCTGTCCTTAATATTTTCTCCTTGTCGTTGACTTTTGCTAGCTTCACTACTATATGCCGTGGAGTTGGTCTTCTTGCATTGATAAAGTTTGGAGATCTATTGGCTTCTGTCACCTGAAGATCCATCTCCCTCACCAGATTTGGGAAGTTCTCAGCCATTATTTCTTTGAATAGGTTTTCTGCCCCTTTCTCCTTCTCTTCTCCCTCTGGTATACCTATAATCCTTACGTTGCATCTCCTAATTGTGTCTGATAATTCTCGGAGAGTTTCTTCATTTCTTTTAAGTCTTGCTTCTCTCTCCTCCTCTGCCTGCAACAATTCTATATTGCCATCTTCCAAATTGCTAATTCTTTCCTCCATATTATCGGCCCTACTGTTCAGAGCATCTAGATTTTTCTTAATCTCCTCTATTGTGTTCTTCATTTCCAATATTTCTGTTTGGTTCTTCTTTATCGTATCAAACACTTTTGTGACATAGCTCCTGAACTCGTTGAGTTGTCGGTCAGAATTCTCTCTTAACTCATCGAGAATCTTAATGATGGCTGTTTTGAAGTCATCGTCATTTAGGTTATATATCTCATTTTCTTTGGGATTGTTTTCTGTGTATTTGTTGCTTTCTTTCTGTTCTGGAGATTTAATGTATTTTTTCATATTGCTTGATGTTGTTGATTTGTGCCTCCGCATGGAGATAGAGTTTAGTTGCTCCTTTCACTTGTTTCAGCTGCTGTGGTGGGAGGAGCAGCTGTTTATACTTCACCAACCAGGAACCCTGTCCGTAGTTGCTAACTGGGCCTGGGCCCCTCTTCGTAGCCACAGTGGCCCTTTGGATTCCCTCCTCTGCCGTGGGGGCCGTCACAGGGGGGCTTCAGGCTGCAGGTGCCTACTGTTGCAGCCCACCTAGATGTGCTCTCTCCTTGGGGTCTGCAACGGTGTTATGGGCTTTTCCAGCGGCCAGGGGTGGGATCACTTATATTTGTTGCTCCGTTGCTCTCTGCACCCACCAAAACTCACTTGTCCTCTATGGGTCGCAGGAGAGCTATTGGCATCTTCTACAGTCTGTGGTTAGTACACCTAGCTATGCTACTTTTGCCCTGGGGTCTTCCAGCCTTGTGGCTGGCGGCTGGGTGCCTTCTACTGGTGCTGTGCAGAGGCTTTCCCTAAGGCTGCTGTGAGCCTGTAGGGTTTCCCCCTAGGCTACTAAGCTGGGTCTCTGGAACTCTCTCCAGCCCCAGTCCTCTCTGAGATCTCCGGCAATCCCTAGCCTCACGGGGTGGGCAACGGCAGCTGGGGGTCGCCCCGCCCTCTGGGATTCTCTCCGGGCCTCTCCCGGAGCCGTGAATGCTCAGCGTGGCCCCTCTGCTAACGGCAGACAGAGAGTTTTGTCTGCTGCCCGGGCGGAGCTCCGGCGCTTCCCCTCCGGGTCGCAGAACCGGCCTTTGAAAGTTCCCCCCACCCCAGTCCTCTCCGAGATCTCTGGCAATCCCTAGCCCCACGGGGCGGGCAACGGCAGCTGGGGGTCGCCCCGCCCTCTGGGATTCTCTCCGGGCCTCTCCCGGAGCCGTGAATGTTCAGCGTGGCCCCTCTGCTAACGGCAGACAGAGAGTTTTGTCTGCTGCCCGGGCGGAGCTCCGGCGCTTCCCCTCCGGGTCGCAGAACCGGCCTTTGAAAGTTCCCCCGGCCCCGGTCCTCTCCGAGATCTCCGGCAATCCCTAGTCCCACGGGGCGGGCAACAGCAGCTGGGAGATCTCCGTGCCCTCCGTGTCTCTCTCTGGGACCCTCCGGGCGCCCCGAGCACCAGGCTGGGTCTCCCCGCCAATGGCGGGGAGAGACTCTCCCCGTGGGCTCAGGTGTGCAACTCCAAAGTTTCCCTCTGCGTTTAGGAGTAATTGCAGGGGGTTTAGGTAGGGTTCTGGTCACCTGTTTCCACCATCGCTCCTCTGTTGTGTTCTCGCTCCTGCCGTAGATGTGTGTGGATCCTCTGGGGGCGTCCGTTGGAAGAAAGCCGCTTGCGGGTACTAGGCTGCCCGTCGGGGTCGGAGAGTTTTCACCTATTTCCACATCCTCCCGGAGGAAAGTCCATCCGCCTTCCGATGTATAGTCGCGTGGGTGTCTCAGACGTCCTGAGATGCTGTCTGGATATCCTTTGTCAAGCGATAAGTGTCCAAATAATTGTAGACTCGAAGGGCGAGAGACAAAGAGGACTACTCACGGCGCCATCTTGGCTCTTCTCTCCTCTCTGAAAGTCTTTGATCAGATACTACTCCGTCTATGCTAAGGGAGAAAAATCCTGTAGAATAGAGCACAGATGTTCCTGAAGATATGAGATTCTGTGTCCTTATTCAGTAGAGGACCACTGTCTGAAATAGCAATGAGGACCACATGCAAAAAACCCTTCTTTATTTGAGTTTTCTGGGAAGGATCAGTAGAAAATATTTTTATCCACTTCAATAATGAATAGCATGGAAAGAATCAGATCACATTTAAATCAATGCAGAAAGTCACATAATTCATCAATGAATGTCACACAGTTCATTCAGCAATGAATGTCTTTTACCTGCTTAGGAAGAGGAGAGTCATCAGTTGATCCCAGGCTCCCATTTTTCTTGTCCTTCAGCATCAAGAAGAACAAAGCGGGAGCTTTACAAGGTAAGGTTCTGCTATTCAACCCCCAGCTCCAACAGGGTTAACTTCCATCACTCCTTTCCATGAGGTCCCAGGGCCACCATGGCTGAGGATGTCAGTTCCTGGAGCCAGTCCTCAGAAAGCAGAGTCCTTCAAGGAGAGTGATGCAGGAAGGAAAGCACAACCTGATGCCCAGGTCCTGCCAGAGGCTCCATCAAAGAATAAATTTTAAAACAGCAGGAAGCATTTGTTGTAGAGCCTTCATCCTTGGAAATGAGGGAAGGACAGGAAAATCTACAGCTCAAAGCCTAAACAGTGGCCATCTCTATGCAGAGCCCAGGCCCGCTAGATATTAGAGTTGCCTCTGTACACAAAGGGAATATTGAAACTTACAAAGAACAAGTCCATCACTGACTAGACTCTAAGGAAGAAAATGGCGCTTGTGCATGGAACTAATGAAAGCAAAGAGAGCTCCTCCTTGAGTGAACAGAAGGACCCAGCAGAGCCAAAAATTCCTGTAACATCAGGGTTCCTGCCTTGCTGAGCAAAGGTAGGGCTGAAGACTACATCCTGAAAGCAGGACCTAAGGGTCTGAATGCTTTAAACATTAATATACAGGTCACAGACAGAAACAGAAAACCCAAAACAACTCTGCAATTCCAGCATGAGCAATCATGTTTGAGGCAACTGTCTTCCATGCTCCCAAGAAGCCTATGTCCCAGCCAGGCCTTGACAGCCTGGAACAAGGGTGCCCAGGCCATGCTCAGCAGAGCCCCAGGGTCTGGCTCTGGTGGGCTGTTTACTCTGGTCAGCCAGAAAATTCGCCTCCCTCCCCTACCTCCAACAAAATTTCTCTTAAAGAAATGCAATTAGAGAAAATGAATTAGTTCTCAGGTTACCACATCCTCCAAAGAGGATGGTTTCTGTCTCTCCTAACTGGCAATATTTATTCCCAAATCTATTTGTTTATTCTAAATGGAGAGTGATGACTTCTCTGATGTGCTTTGGAGAAAGTTTAGGGAATTCTAGGAACTCAGGCTTAGAGAAAACAAGGGTTCTTCTTCAGCTCTTGTTGAGAACTGGTTTTGGCTTCTCAAAGATGACCATGTTTAGGGAGGGAGTTTGACAGTGGCATTGTACACCTGCCACCCTCCTGGGTTCCTACATTGTACCTATGAAGATACTTCATTTAAAAAATTTGTAATTATAATACTACTATTATAAAAACATATACACATACAAAAACACTCTACAAACATTCAGAGGTGTAAGCAATGAGAAAATTCAGTAAAGACCAAGTCCCGGGACCTGGGCCATCAGTCCCTCCCCCACAGCTATGAAGTGGAGTGGGCGGGCTTACACCAGCATCAAAGGGCCAAGAAGTACCCACTCAGACTCCAGGAAACCTCACACACCCTAAAATTGGAACTGGAAGTTTGGGCGTTGTGAGGCCCTGAGTTCAGAATAAGGAGGAATCCCAATGACTCTGAGTCTCTTGGTGGAAATTAGCTTCCACCCGCCCCCAAGACCCCCCTCCAGTCCTGATGGAGGCTGGGGAGATGAGCACTGCTCCCCAGTTCTTAGCTTAGCCTTAATGAGAGGTAGAGCTGATTGCCACCTCACCTGTCCTCTCTCCATGGGACAGGTTCTGGAGTAGCAGGGAATGTAGAACTCCTGGCTCCATCTGTGGTTTAGCAGGCAGGGACAGGAGGGGGCCAAAGGGAAGGCAGAGCAAACCTGGAGTAGAGGGGAACATGCTGTTTACAGCTTGCCTAGGAAATCTCCATAGATCTTCAAGTAGCACTCATGGCACTCTCCAGACACAACAAGGGAACTGGGCTCAAAGTCAGAGACAGGAAAATTGCTCTATGGCCTGGGTCACCTTGCCCCTCCTCCCATCTGCCAGAAGACAGCCCGTCTCTGAAAGGATTAAGAGAAAGAACATTTTCCTAACAGTGGCTTTTTGCGTGTTAGGAAACGTAGCCACTTTCCAATGGCCACAGAGCTGGGTGAGCTTTCACTGGGGAAGGGTTTGGGGGATATTGCTAAGCAGGACGCTTGGGATGGACATGGTGAGGCCCGGAAACAAAGTAAGTACCACTTCAGGTTCATCTGCCTTGAAACAAACTCTGAACTCAACCCATGAATTCTCCGTGCTGGGGCCAGCGGAGGCAGGATGTTGGGAAAGGGAATCTCCTCCCCATGGAGACTCTACAAGGTGCACGGTCACAAGTTAAAGTCCTGATTAACTTCTAGGAGGATTCCAGAACATTCTTTGGCTCAAAAAAGGGAATATCTGTACAGATAACACCTTAATAATTGAAGTGGTTCTTTATGTTAAAAACAAAAATTCAGTTGATGGCCAAAGGTGGCTGATATACCCTTCAGAGAAATGTTCAGGGTATTTGAAATAAAGTTGGACGTATTAGACAAGAGAAAAAGAAGGACAAAGTAGTCCTCTTCCTCTCCTCCAGCTTCTGGGGATTTCCGCTCAAAGGGAACACATTCAAAATGAATTGTAAAGGGAGAAAATGTAGAAATAGGAAACTGAGAGAGATGTCTGACAATAATAATTAGAGAAAGAGACAGAAGGAAGAAAAGACTAAAAAAAATTAGGAATTTTTTAAAAATCTACATACAAAATAATGACAAATCTTCTGAAAAAGGGTGAGAAAGTTGAAGCCCTTTTTGTGAGGGAGACGAAGGAGGAAAAATCATGAAACTGTCCGGAGTAAGATGACACTGGGTGAGATTTCTTTCTGCCATCGATTGCTAAGTGAACGAGACAATTGCTAACATAATAGCAGAAGCAGTTTCTAAGAAAGACTGACTAATAAATCAAAGAAAGAGAATGGAAAAGATAAATGAAATATAATTACCTGGGCTCCTCCAGTTCTTTGTCTCATGGTTTCTTCTAGTTCAGGGAATAAAGTAAGAACTGATATCTTAATAAAGTTTGCCAGAGCTTCCTGCCTCTTAAAGCCTATGACCTTTGCCAGAACTTAAAACATCCTGCAAAACATTTGGCCTTTAAAGGGCTTCAGATGGATTATAAAGCAAACCATGTGTCCCATTTCATACTCAATCACAACTCACATGGGCCTCTTAACAGGCGCTAAATCATAGCATCTTAGAAACATCCGATTGGAAACAGCCATTTGGACATCTTGCCTGGGGTCAGAATAGTGTGCCTATACCCTGGATAGTCTAGTTACTTGCTCCGTTTCTTTTTAAATATCTCAGGGGAGGTGTTTCTTATACTCCTCTTTCAGATCTATGATGCCATCTATTAGGACCCACTGCCAGGAGATCCTCTGTAATGCTGGCCTTCTGCTCTTAATATTCTAATATTTCTCATTAGTGAGTATATCCATCATTTCTTAGAGAAGGAGTTTCCCCACCAGGAAACAAGAAGGAAGCTAAGAATAATACAGTTAGAGATTTTAGAAAGAACATGGCAACTGGGGGCCAAGATATGCTTGTGAACAAATGCATCGGATTTCCTCCTTGTCTTCTACGTGCGGACATTTACTCCATCCTGCCCCAGGACTTCTCATCTCAGCCTGTATTGTACTGTTCTGTTTATTCCTATTTTTCCAATCCAAATGGGAGTACTCGGTGTCCACAGCAAATACAATACACGTTACACGTGTACTGATGTGCCTGGTGAAGAGAAACTTGAATTCCTCTGTATGGCAAGGAAATAACTGTTTGGGTTTTGCTGGGTGATTTTGGTTTCTAGAGATGGGAAAGATAACTCATGTTGGAATAAAATCCTTTTATCTGGGCCAGGCACCAGAATGGTCCATTAGTTACCCAAACATTAAACAAAGAGCTGTGCATTACTCTGGCTGAGAAGATGTAAGTGGCCATTTGGACTGTACCAGACCTCAAGCTCTGACTCCTCAGATGGATGTATCAGGATACTCTCCTCAAATCACTGATACCCCAGCCTTCCTCATGCTTCCGTGGGAAAACAGAAGCCAACAGACAAGTCTTCCAACACCCTTTTACCACCAAATCCCCCACCTGTTTGTGGCTGTGGCTCCCTTTGTTCATTCCTTCCTGTTAGGAGAGTATCAAAGGTCACTTCGCACTGCGGGCCAGGATCCCATCCCTTCTCTTCCTCTCAGGAACTTCATTCCTTCAATGTGCTGCTTCCCATCTATGAGAATCCTCGTCTTTCCTTTCTACAGGATCATTGCCATCAACATTCTACATGCTCTAGTATCACCAGTTCAAAAGACATACAGAACAACCCCCCTTGACCTCACAGCCCCCCTAAGCACACAGCCTCATCAGCTAAGATTCTCAGAACTGTTGCCTGCAAACCTTGTCTGCACTTCCTCACCTCTTCAGCCCTCTACAAATCACTAGAAGTCACCGAAGCCCTCCATTCTCTCAAATCCAATGAAGAATTATCTTCTCAAAAAACCACACTCTCCTTCATGAAGCACCCCTCCACTTCCTTGCACTCTCTTCTGTTTTTCCTCCTACCTCTGGTTCATTCCCACTCTCCTTTGTGGGTCCTACCTCTTCTATCCAACTCTAATTGTTGGAGTGGCTCATGGCTCAGCGCTATGCCCTTTCTCTTC
Organism: Equus asinus; assembly: GCF_041296235.1. Taxonomy (NCBI): domain Eukaryota; kingdom Metazoa; phylum Chordata; class Mammalia; order Perissodactyla; family Equidae; genus Equus; species Equus asinus. Next base: position 47,631,280 of record NC_091812.1, read on the forward strand.
TTACACGATACCCTGTGCCTAGGAGATTCCATCCAGTCTCACAACTTTAAATAAATATGCTGATGACTCCTAAATTTCTATCTCTAGATCTGATCCTCTGAAATCCAGAGTTATCTGCCACTGCCCATTTAACATTTCCACTCATATATCTAAGGGATATCACAAACTTAAGATCTACAAAACAGAACTCTTGATTCTCCAATTCTTCCCCCAACGTTCACCCAACCAGGTTGCTCCCCAGCCTTTTCTGTCTCAGTAAATGCTCCCCAATCCCCCCAGTTTCTCGAGCCTGAAATCTTTTTTTTTTATTGAGTTAATGATAGGTTACAATCTTGTGAAATTTCACTTGTACATTAATGTTTGTCAGTCATGTTGTAGGTGCACCCCTTCACCCTTTGTGCCCACCCCCCACCCCACCTTTCCCCTGGTATCCACTAAACTGTTCTTAGTCCATAATTTTAAATTCCTCATATTAGTGGAGTCATACACAGATTATCCTTCTCTCGCTGGCTTATCTCACTTAACATAATTCCCTCAAGGTCCATCCATGTTATTGCAAATGGAATGATTTTGTTCTATTTTACAGCTGAGTAGTATTCCATTGTATATATGTACCACATCTTCTTTATCCATTCGTCTGTTGCTGGGCACTTAGGCTGCTTCCATGTCTTGGCTATTGTAAATAATGCTGCAATGAACATTGGGGTACATAGGACTTTTGGGATTGCTGACTTCAAGCTCTTTGGATAAATACCCAGTAGTGGGATGGCTGGATCATATGGTAGTTCTATTTTTAATTTTTTGAGAAATCTCCATACTGTTTTGCACAGTGGCTGCACCAGTTTGCATTCCTACCAGCAGTGTATGAGGGTTTCTTTTTCTCCACAACCTCTCCAACATTTGTTACTATTAGTTTTAGATATTTTTGTCATTCTAATGGGTGTAAGGTGATATCTTAGTGTAGTTTTGATTTGCATTTCCCTGATGATCAGTGATGATGAGCATCTTTTCATGTGCCTATTGGCCATCAGTATATCTTCTTTGGAGAAATGTCTGTTCGTGTCTCTAGCCCATTTTTTGATTGGGTTGTTTGATGTTTTGTTGTTGAGTTGCGAGAGTTCTTTATATATTATGCATATTAAGCCTTTGTCAGATATATGACTTGCAAATATTTTTTCCCAGTTAGTGGGTTGTTTTGTTGTTTCAATCCTGTTTTCATTTGCCTTGAAGAAGTCGAGCCTGAAATCTTAGTCATCTTTGACACCTTTCTTTCCCATCTCCCCACCTCGAACTCAACACAGTTTCATATTGATTCTATTTTTTTTTTTTAAGATTTTATTTTTTCCTTTTTCTCCCCAAAGCCCCCCGGTACATAGTTGTATATTCTTCGTTGTGTGTCCTTCTAGTTGTGGCATGTGGGACGCTGCCTCAGCGTGGTCTGATGAGCAGTGCCATGTCTGCGCCCAGGATTCGAACCAACGAAACACTGGGCCGCCGGCAGTGGAGCGCGCAGACTAAACCACTCGGCCACGGGGCCAGCCCCCATATTGATTCTATTTAACATAACATTTAAACATATTCAAAATCAAATTCTTTCCTGTAAATGGTCTTCCAGGAAGACCAGATCCATTCCTGTCTCCTCCAATCCATTTTATACACATCAACCAGGCTGATCTTCTTTTAAAAATATCTGACTATGCTAGTCCTCTGCTTCCCATGGTTCTCTATATAAAGAATATCCATTCATTACCATGGCCAAAAGGCCTTCATGATGTGGCCCTATCCACCTCTCTACCCCTCTACCCTCCTCATCACTCCCTGCGCTCCAGCCTGACTGGGTGAGTTGAAGCCTATGGACCGACTGCCCACGCCCATCTAGAATGCCTCCCTGCACTGCGCTGCATGGCAGGAAAGCTAAGAACGTTTCTCAGAGACCCCTTGCAGCGAGGGACCGGCATGTGATTTAATTCTGCCAATCACACGCATTTGTGTGAGACTTGATTTGGGGCCTCAGTTAAGTTAGGGAGAGGCAGAAGCGGAGGCATAATTTTGCTGGTGCAGACTGGCCCAGAATCAGCAAGGTTCTGCAGTCACTGGCGTCCAGATTGGGTGGTTTCCTGCAGCCGCAGCAGTTTTCCCAGTCACAGAAGAAACAACACGGTTCTGGGAGCAGGAGGTTGTTTCTGGAAGCTTTGCCGAGACTCTAAGCCCAAGAAACTCCCTTCCAGCTCCTTCAGTGATTCTGTAAACCACTGAGTACCTGATGAATCGCTCCTTCCTTAAACTAGCCAAGATGGTTTCTGCTGTCTGCAACTGAACCCTAACAGATGGACTGACCGACTTTTAGTTATTTAACTGAACCAAGATCGTGCTTTAGAATGTGAGTTTTTTAATCTTCCTGGCTGAAATTGAACCCGAACCCCATTCCAGCACTTAACGTGCTATGTGACGTTGGGTAAGTCACTTCATCTCTCTAGCCTCAGTTTTCTCATTTGCAGAATAGGAATAAAAATAGCATCTACTCCAGAGAGTGTTTGAGGATAAAATGAGATGATACTGGTATAGTAGCTGGTTCCTAATAAGAGTTCACTAAATGTTAGCTTTTATAATTATAATTAAGTATTATTGCTATTTCCTTACTCTGGGCCTTATAATTTGCTTTATTACGCTGAGAGTGTTCTTTCGCCTGCTCTGAACCCAATTAACTCTCACTCATCCTTCAAGATTTGGCTTACAAATCACTTATGCAAGAGCTGCTTCCTGGTCCAATTCAATTATGTCTACCTTCTTGGTTTTCTCTCATAATGGCATTTTTTCCTCTTAGAGCACTCATCAAAAGTTTCACCTATATATACATTTTTTCTATGTTTACATATTTAATTCTAATCTCCCCCATGGAGCCACAAGTTCCATGAAGGCACGAGTCAGAACTGCCCAAGCCCTGTCATCCAGCCAGCATCCAGCATCTTGCTGGGCACACGAATGAGCTCAGGAAACATTTCTCAGATGAATGACCCAGTCATCTGGTGGCAAATGTAACAAAAGTTGCTGAACACGTGAACACTGTGTCACCAACCCATTCTCATTTAGGGAGCCCAGGCCTGCTTGGGCATAAAACAACCCAAAATGAGTTTGAAAAATTATCTGAAAGTGTACCTCATAATATTAAGTTACATATTGATAGCACTCTACAGTTTTCCAAGCTCTTTTAGATATGTTAATTCTTTTAATCCTTACAGTAAGCCAATTATCTTTTTATCACCTCTTACAGAAAAGGAGATGCAGTCTCCAAGGTGTTTGCAACAGGCCCAGCATCACACAGATAGGCAGAGGCACAGTTCATGCATCTCTGCTAGGACACATGAGTTCCAACCCTGGCTTTGCCACTTTTTTGCTGTATGGCCTTGGGTAAATTACTCAGTCTCTCTGAGATGGTTTCCTCATCTGTGAAAAGAAAATAATAGTATACGTGTTGTTGGGAAGCTTATATGTATAAAATCTGAGTTGTGCACTGGGTAAATAGCAGATAATCCAGATCTTAGTACCATCATCATCATCATTAAATCAGTCAGTTTCACTCAGCAAGATGGTGCAACAGGCTTCTCCATTAGACCCCGGGATTCTAGACCATTGATTCCTTAGAATTACATATGTTAATCAAAGCTACAGCATGGATTCCATCCTCCATTTCATTAACTGAGAGATTTAATGCCCCACATATCAGGCCCAGATACACAAAGGTAGCTTACTCCATCTCTGCAGCCAGACTGGAACTCCCCATTGCAGAGGCTCCTTTCTCTAGAGAGCTTTGCACGTAGGTTTTCGTTATTTATCAATGGGTAAGCAATAAGCACAAAAAGCTGTGGGTAGGAAATCCAAAGGGCTTCAAGAAATAGATCTACTTCAGGACAAATTCTGAAGCGTAGATGATCCGAATCAGAGCCAAAGGCTCCTGGCTCAATGCTCAGAATTTTTTAAACCTTAGGCCAGAAAAACCAAACAGTCCTGTATCCCGTTTCTGGGAGGAACCAACACTCTGATGAGCAGACTGGTGGTCAGAACGCCACAGACAACACATGGCTTTTGCTGTTGTTCAGGCTGGCCTGGTGAGGCCATCGTGGAGCAGGTGTGACCCTGTCCAGGGAACTCAGTGAAGTGAGGACAGACAGCGGGATTAGACTGGGTGACAGGGGTGAGTACTGAGGTGTTGTGTTCAGCATCCTCTAGATGCTACCTGCTCTAACCACACATAAATTGCATATAACCAATGCCTTCAAAGGGGTTAGAAGGGCTCCCAGTTCCTTCCTCAAGGCTATGACTTCAACATCTTGAATATTCATATTAATAAGGATCCCTGGCTTTAATCCTAGGAGACTGACCACATCATTTCCTGTTTGCGACTCAGCTGAACACAACGGATGGGACTCAGAACTCTGGCTCTCCCACGACAGCAGGTCTCACGTCTTCACTGACCCTCTCATTGAGGTCCTGGCCATTGTGTTTCCACATTGACAAAGAGAAAACTTCTTCCTCACAGTGAGAAAGGCTGTTCAGATACGGTGGAGGCACCAAAAAGCAGTGACGTTGTGGTCAAACTGTAAGTGACGAGAAACTAAGCTTGTTAGTAAACACATCTCTGCAGTGTTGCTTCAGAGCTTCACATCTTAATCATAAAGATACCAGCTGCTAGCCCGGGAAAACAGCTAGTGTGACTTGAAATAATATAGCCAACCTTTATTTAACGCTTACCTTTTGCCAAACACTGCACTAGGTTTTGGGGAAATTAACCCTTTAATCTTTATCACAGGAGGTTGAAATACATACTACAATTATCCCCATTTCAGATGAAAGAATAGAAGTCAAGTACCTTTTCTGAGGCCACACAGCTAGGAAGCAACAGAAAGGATGCTCAAACTTGGGTCAACCTGACCTGAAAGTCATCCTCAGTGTAGCTCCACACAAGGTCCTTTCACTCCCCCAGGCCAACTATCACTTATGTCAGCTCCAAAGGGATCACATTCCTCTTGTCCCTTCATCCATTAGGTATCAACGTAGAAGTCCCCTCCTCCAGAAGCTTCCTTGCTCCCCACTTGCTTTAGGCTCCCTTATGTATGCAGATAGCACTCAATACCTCTTCATCACAGCCCTCCTTGTAACATCTGATCTCTCCCACTAGCCTGGGGGCTCACAGAGGGCAGGGGCCAGGTCTGTCATGTTCACAGTGAGAACTCTATTGGGTAAGAGAGTGTCTTGCCCCTCAAAGGCACCCAAGAGATGCTTGTGGGACATGGATTCATGAACAAAGACAATACCCCACGAGGGTTCTTTTTATCATGTGAGAGCAGAGGACCTCACTACTTCTCTCCAGAACTTCCTTTGTCCTGGGAATCAAAGAAGCAGGTGAAGCCGGGGGCACACTTTTTGAAAGTGCTGTAAGTCCCCTAATAATGCTGATCCTTTGATTGTAAAGGAGCTCAAATTTCTTTGTGGGATGTGAAAACCAGCGATGTCATAAACATACCACATGGCAACTATTATTTTAGCTCTCCTATAGTGGCAACAGAGGGAGAGGAAGTTTGGTGTCCTGACATACGTTCACGAAGGTCAATCTTTAGGATATTAAGGGTCCTGTCGTCAGCAATGATAGTTGCATTGGAGGACAGCTCTAGGGAAACCACGGTCTTGCCTCTTTACAGCTAAGCAAGACCGGCTGAAGGATGTGTGGGACCCAGTGCAAATGAGAATGTGGGTCCCCTTGTTCAAAAATTATTAAGAATTTCAAGAGAGTGACAGCAGGGAACTAAACCAAGTGTGGGGCCCCTCTAAGCACAGGTCCCTTGGCAAATGCACAGGTGTTACATCCATGATATCTGTCCTGCTCCTGCCACTTGCAAAGCTCTTACTAAGCTTTTCACTGATTATTTATTTCATTTCATTTCATCCTCATAACAGCTGCACGAGGTAGATACTTATACAGACCAGACATTTTGGCATCAAAGGTTTTGTTCTAACTGAATGGTGGAAAGGCACCAAAAGGTGGAAAGGACTAGAAGAAGAGGGTGACAAGGAGACAAAGGAAGCTGAGCCAGTCTGGCCAATCCCAGTTAAAACTCAATGGGACCCTTCTCTGTTTTGACCTTTGATAGCGAAACACGGACTGAGCAGAGTAAAAGTTTTCAGATAGTTTAACCCAAGGAAATAATTGTCCTCCAGCATAGAGGACAATAAGTATTATTAATCCTCTCCCTCTGTTTCTCAAGAAGCAGGACCACTGAAAGTCACAAATACTCTCCCCCTAGTTGTTGGACCAGCCTGCTTCCATCAGCCTTTCCTGATCTCAGTAAACACCGACCCCTAACAGCGCTCTAGCCACCATCGCATTAGGCGTGGGTGTTTGAGGACTGGATGAGTAGAAAATGAAGGAAACAAAGACCATTTCTCTCTGGCCACCATTTCCCTCTTCTTACAGCTGCATAGTCCCCCTCGCCTCCGACCAGAGGTGAACAGCGGGTCTGAGAGGGCTGGGGGAGCAGCCATCCTTTCCAGGGCACGGCACTTTTAATTAAAAGCTTAGGTTTGGCAGGAAAAGCCTTAAAGTACTTGAAAAAACAAGGCATATTTTAAAACAAGTCTCAGTGGCATTTTATGATGAGATTTACACAGACTCATAAGATTTAACTAAAGAGCAGTTGTTAATAAAACATACACAGTATTACCAAAGGTTTCTAAACGTGGGCATTGGCCTGAACTGGAATCCTATAGTATTAATAAGCCCAAACAGAATCAAACACCAACTAAATGTTGCTCCCTCACCTACAGAATAATTCCAGCAAAAAACTATTAAGCTAGCTTTTCACTGCAAAGAGTTAGTGTTAACTTTTATGTTAAAAAGCTATTAGAGGGGGGGCTGGCCCCGTGGCCAAGTGGTTAAATCCGAGCTCTCCGCTGCAGGCGGCCCAGTGTTTCGTTGGTTCAAATCCTGGGCGCGGACATGGCACTGCTCATCAAACCACGCTGAGGCAGTGTCCCACATGCCACAACTAGAAGGACCCACAACGAAGAATATACAACTATGTACCAGGGGACTTTGGGGAGAAAAAGAAAAAAATAAAAAAGCTTAAAAAAAAAAAAGCTATTAGAGAGGCCAGCCAGGTAGTGTAGTGGTTAGGTTCATGAGCTCTGCTTTGGTGGCCCAGGAGTCACAGGTTTGGATGCTGGGAGCAGACCTACACACGTCTCATCACCCATGCTGTGGTGGCATCCCACATGTAAAATAGAGGAAGACTGGCCCAGATGTTAGCTCAGGGACAATTTTCCTCACTAAAAAAAATATATAAATAAAATAAACTTTTAAAAAAATCTCTTAGAAATGAGGGGCCAGCCCAGTAGCACAGCAGTTATGTTCACATGTTCTGCTTCAGCGGCCCAGGGTTCGCCAGTTCTGATCCCAGGTGTGGATCTAGCACTGCTTGTCAAGCCATGCTGTGGCAGACACCCCACATAAAATAGAGGAAGATGGGCACGGATGTTAGCTCAGGACCAGTCTTCCTCAGCAAAAAGAGGAGGATAGACATCAGATGTTAGGTCAGGGCTAATCTTCCTCACACACACACACAAAAAATACTTCTTAGAAATGAAAGAGTCCCACCAAGGTTAAAATCCTGACTGGACTGCTTTCTTGATTTATGACTTTGGGCAAGTTGCCTCACCTCTCTAAGCCTGTTTCTCAACCATAAAAATGAGATAATTAAAGGGATGGCCCGGGGGCATAGCAGTTAAGTTCATGCTGCCCTTCGGCAGCCCAGGTTCGCAGGTTTTGATGGTGCGTGCAAACCTAGCACCGCTCATCAAGCCCCACTTTGGCAGCATCCCACATAAAAAAATAGAGGAAGATTGGCACAGATGTTAGCTCAGTGACAATCTTCCTCATGCAAAAAGAGGAAGATTGGCAACAGATGTTAACTCAGGGCCAATCTTCTTCACAAAGAAAAAAAAGATAATTAAAATACCATAACAATACCCCCCAGGGGTGTCATGAGGATTAAATAAGATAATTATGTAAAACATGTAGTATGGTAGCTGGTACATAGCAAGCACTGAACAATAGTTATCTGTTACTATCTTACTATGACACTAGGTTTCAACTTACAATTTCAAGATTGGCTAATGGTCCCAAAGACAATACTTCTCCCATTGTTACCACAATCTTGTTGCCTAAAACCCAGAAAAGTGCCTGTTGATAGTAGACACTTAGTATTTGTTGAACAAATGATTCACTGAAAATCAGTGTCTGTTTACAACATTAGATTTTAAGCGCTGTCGAGATTGGGGAGAATCAATCATCCACGCATTTTTTCAAAATATATTTATTGGGCTTCTATTGTGTTCCAGGTACTGTGTCCTTGTAGTGTTTATTTCAGACAAAGCACATGCTCAACAAAATTTTATTTCAAGGAGGTGCTCATGATCCTGATCCTAAAACTCACTTGCAACACAATTATCAGTCTGGTGGACCTTTCAAAAGCCCTATTGGGCTCTTTTACATGTAGCCCGTGGTTTTCTGGAATCCATCATTCTAGAGAAACCAAGAGTCTGTAAAGAAGCCTATGAAACAGTTTTCCCCAGGAACGTGGCCCCTGGGTTCAGCACTGCTATGTCAAAAGTAAATGGATGCTCCTTAAGGATAGGGATGTTTTGTTTTGGTTTTTAGTTTTGTTTATCTTTTTTTAAAAAATAAGAGGGTCCCGGCCCAGTGGCACAGCAGTTAAGTGTGTACGTTCCACTTCGGCAGCCCGGGGTTTGCCGGTTCGGAACCCAGGTACAGACATGGTACCGCTTGGCACGCCATGCTATGGCAGGTGTCCTACATATACAGTAGAGGAAGATGGGCACAGATGTTAGCTCAGGGCCAGTCCTCCTCAGCAAAAAGAGAAGGATTGGCAGCAGATGTTAGCTCAGCGCTAATCTTCCTCGAAAAAAAAAAATGAATGAATGAATGAAAGAAAACACACACACACAGAGACCGAAAAGGCTGTACGTAATTAGGATGCCTTTAGTTTGTAACCACAGCCCCAAAACCTCTCTGAAGCAAAGTGAATTTCAGTAGTCCCTGTTCTCAGCCTCATGCATGGAGGGACCTAAGTATACACTTCCACACCCCAAAAACTACCCTTAAAGAAAATAACATGGGACTGTTCAACTCCACTTCTGCTGTACCCCCAACTCTGCCTCAGTGACCTTCAGGAAATGCCATTGTGTCAAGTAGCAGAACAAAACTTGGCTTAGAGGAAGGTGCCAATCATCCAAAATGCTGTCTGGAACAGAAGACGTACAAGGAAATTAATTTTGCAGTGAGTACGTTCCTAGAGCATAGGGTAAGCAGCTTGCCATAGTGTCCAGCCCATAGTAAATCCTTGATACATGTTGACTGATTGAATGAATGACCTGTCATAATGGAGACTTTTCTGGTCTTCTGGGCAATAGTCCATACCTTAGTAGTTGCTGAGTTATATCAAAGCCTGCAATCTATTTCTTCATTTCATTTCTTTTTTAAACAAACTACAGTATTTTGCAGTAATCACTTATACATTCTGGCAATTCGAATCAGGAGGCTTAGAATTAGAATGTCAAAATATGCGTCTGATTTAACCAGACTTAGCTCTGGGCTGGACATCACTGAGCTGTCTAAGCAGTCGTTGTCTGTGAGGCTTTGGCTTGTCAGACTCTTGGTGAAAAATCTCACAGATAAGGTAAACCCCTCCATCTAACTTCAAGTGGGGGCGAGGCCATGGAACAGTCTTTCCAGACTCTTCCAATAAAAGATTTTTTTAAATAAACACACTAGCTATTTTTTGCATTGGATTTACAAAGCTTTTTATTTTTAAGAATTCCAGAAAGTAACATGTCACTGAAAAAAATGTGATAGACTATAAAACGTGGGTGTGTCACATTCTCTGGTTTGCTTTAACTTGTTCGTAAAAAATCATCAAAATGAACCCAGGGGGGTAAAGTGGCCCTCTGTTACTTTGGTACCTTCATTTTGTTCATTCTCTAGGCCAAATGGAAATTTCTGTAGGAAAAATGGAAAGGCAAATGCCAAGTAGATATTTTTCTCCTCGGTTTCAACCAGCAACTTGTGCTTCCTTTTGAATAAGAAAAATAAAATATGTTAAGACTGAATAAAGAGACCAGGTTTTCTGCATGTAGAGTGCGCTCAGTGAGAAGGGTTCTAGAGGCTGTGCCTTTCATGTCTAGTGGAATTATTTTAATTGCTTCCAAGGTTGGCTTAACAAGCGGTTTCATGGCCCCTGAACAGCTAAGAGTGTTCTGGAGACAGATACACACACCAAAAAAAGGAGAGAGGAAACTTCCAGAAAAGGCAGCATGGTGTGGTATAAGCAACACAGACTTCAGAATCAAAACTCTAGATTCAAATCCATACTCTAACACTTCCTGGCTATGTGGCCTTGGGCACATCTCACAGGATCTTGGAGTGTCCATTTCTGCTATAAAAATGTAGATACTAGTACCTGGAAAGTCGGGCAGAGTTTTTCAAAATGCAAGCTGCTATACACTGGCAGGTGATAACATCAATTTGAGTTACAATCAACATTTTAACAAAATGAAATGGTATAGAATAGAAAATATCAAGGGTGCATTACACGTCGTATGGGTAAATATTGTTTCATGAAATTTTTGCTTTAATTTTATATATAAATATATAATTACATGTTATATACATACATTTTATATATGTATACATAATTAAAATGTCTTTCTTGCTAAGGGTCACAGGCAAAAGTTTAAAAATAACTCTCATAGGTATTTCACGTGGATTAGAAAGAGGGTGTATATATGAAAATATCTAGCTTATAGTAGATGTTCTGTTATTGGTGTTCTCCTTTCCAAGAAGAAACTACCATATTTGGACAAATTTGTGAAGAAATCACCATTTGTTATGGAATGAATGTTTGTGTTCCCCCAAAATTCACAAGTTGAAATCCTAACCCACAATGTGATGGTACCAGGAGGTGGGGCCTTTGGGAGGTAATGAGGTCATCAGGACACAGCCCTCATAAATGAGATTAATTCTCTCAAAATGAATCCAAGAGAGCCCTCTCTCTCTCTTTCCACCACGTGAAGATACAACAGAGAATGGCAGTCTGAAACCGGAAGAGAACTCTTACCAGAACCCAACCATGGTGACACCCTGATCTCAGACCTCTAGCCTCCAAAAGTGTGGGAAATAAATTTCTGTTATAGCAGCTTGGACTAAGATGCCATTTTTATGTACATGCCCAGTGTTTCTCATTGTCTTCTTTCTTAGAACAAGCTGAAACTTTTAGCATTTTGCTAAAACCAGCCTCTGTTAGATATGACACACCAAATTTTTGGAGAGACCGTTTTAAGAGTCTTTAGGAGGGGAGCTCATAGAACGAAGCTTCCAGCTCTGAGAAGACAGTCACCTGCCCTTTACTGTGATGATTATTGACAGAAAACCAGCTCTTATGAGGTTGTCTTTACTAATTTTCTGGATGTTAGCTTTCCTTCTTTGCAAAGAAAAGCAACATCCACAGTAGAAAGTGTTTACTGAACCCCTTCTAGGGACCAGACTCTGTAACGAGCCCCTTTTACAACTCTGTGAGGGATGTACTATTTTTGCCTTTGTACTCCTGAAGAAACTGAAGCTCAGAGGAGGTGAGTAACTTGCCCAAAGTCATTCAGCTAGTCATCCATGGAGCCTGGATTGGAACTTAGGTCTGAACGCAAAGACCATGGCTTTCTCATCTACCAAGAAATGGCCATGACCTCACATTTTTCAAAGCGATTCATTATTCCCTTTCACTCCCAGAAAACAGTGGCTTTTACCCATTGGCGTAAAGCAGAAACTCCATTGGAGGCCAGACTTCTATCTACACTTTTATTTTCCCCGGTAGTGGAATCATTTTCCTATAAGGAAAAATTTGTATCTCTATCAGGAAAAAGAACCTACCACTAATTCCATGAAGAACTGTTGGGACTTCATTTACTCTAAAAACATGAAGACTCTGCTTTCCCAGCCTTCTCATCCTTCCTGTGGACAAACCAGGAAATTCCCACATTTACTCCCCAACTAAAGTATTAAATTGAGATTTAAAGAATGAGGAAACCAAAGACCTCATGTACACACACGCCAAGCCTCCCCCGTGAGTTCTTCTCAATGCTACCCCCCAGGGGCATAAAGAAAGTCATCCATCGTTATCTCACATTTGGACTGTCTGTTCTAGACAAAAGCCAGACCAGGCAGTGCCCAGAATGGAAATGTCTGTAAAAACCAGTGTCAGGAAAATAAAGTGTTCTTATCACTGAAATGGTAGGAGATGAAAAAAATCCTGACTTAGCTCAAAATACCAGAGAATAAAACGCAATCGGATTCTGAAACAGCTCATGATGGAGCACTGTAATAAACAAATAAATGAATAAGGCTGGTGCCATACTGTGTCTGGATCTAAGGGGGAAAACAAGAATTTTACCCATAAGGTCAGGCCCATTCAGAATCTTCAGTAGGAAGTGGTGAAGTTTCTCTCTAACCTCTTATTCGCACTTTTCCTGGTTATAGATCCTTTCAACTTCAGGATTTCTCTTCCCCTCCTTTTATCAAAAACAATAGTCAAGGAAGGGGTTTTTGTTCATTTGTTCTCATTAATGTAAAAATTAATGATATGACTCAATATGCTACCTATTCTAGGGGCTTCTGCCTTATAACTAGAGACAAATATAGCAAATATTTTCAATTGCCTCCTAATTTTGTTCCCTTACAGAGAAGCTAGTTTTTCTTCCTGATCCCCTTTTATCATAAAGGCTAAATAAGCCATGAGGCCGGGAAGGAGGAGGAAATGACAGAAGCAAAGTCCCGGCCAGCAGGGAGGAGAGGCACAAAAATCTCTGCCCTTCCTAAACGGACGAATAGATAGACTGTAGACGGAAACCGAGGTAAAGCGAGAAGGTTAAGCTCCAGGGATCTTTTCCTCTCTCACCAGCTACCTCAAAGATGAGGTGACATCAGAAATATCCAGAACATTGGAGCTGGAGGCTCACCTTATTTCAGCATTGTTCTCGAGGCCATGGTGCAGAGGTGAACTTTCGCCTTCAGCAATATACAATATTCAATGTAGTGTAGGAAAAAAGGGAGGCCTGGCTGGGGTGTCAGTGGGAGCTTATAGACCCAGGCATAAAAAGACTGTTTAAATTAATACCAGGCTGAATTTACTGTTGGGTTGGCCATGAAAATATACCAATATTCAACACTTTTTGACTTACAAAACAGCAATTTTATATGGTTTTACGTGAAAGAATGGAGTAGGCATTCATAAGGAACATGAGGTCAGTTAAACTGCCTTTCACTTTTTTGTATGTAAGTACAGTGAGATTAAATGATTAATCTCCTTGCTACATAAAGGAAAGGTACAGAGGATATCTCTGGTCCACTTCTCCCAATCCACTTTCTCGTCTTCTCTCTCTGTTTCACAGCTGGGGAAGCTGACCTGTATGGGCTTTGTTAACAGGCTCCTGGCCCTCCAGCTTCCTGTTGGGAACACTAGAAGGGGATGGGTGGAGAATGAATGACAGTATTTATTTCCATTTCTCTTTCTGCAAGGTCACGTAGCTATGTCCCTCCACTATAGGCATTGGTCCTCTCAAGGCCACATCCTCTACAACACTCTCTCCTATGTAACCTCCCCCTCCCCTTGTCTTCTCAGGCCTGGCATCAGCTCTTCTCCCACTGTTATTAGCCCCAGATTACTGCACTGCTCCTTGTAGTTCTCTTATATTCTGCCCAACTTTGTAAATTATCCTAATTTCAGGGTGTCATCTATTTCTTCCTGGGACCTAAATTGACACAAAAGGGAACTAAAATATTTTAAGCAGTGCCTCTGCATCAAGCATTGAACTAGGCATTTACATATATCATGTCATTCCATCTTCATAACAGCCCAATGAGGCAGGTGTTATTATTCCCATTTTACATATGAGAAAACTGAGGCTCAAAGAATTTAAGTAACTTGCCCCAGGATACAGAACTAGTGAATGAAGCAGACTGCTTCTAAAGCCTGTGCTCTTGCCTCTGTAATAGGCAGAGGTTGGAGATGACAGTGATGTGTGAACTGAATCTTAAAGGATGGAATTTTGCTGCGTAGGCAATGGTAGAAAGGGAGGAATATTCTAATATGAAGGAACGGCATGTACAAAGGTATGAGAAGTATCCTTCTCAAAGGATCTCATGTAGGATCTCATACCTACAAAGGTATGAGAGTTGTACACTGGGAAAATACCTGTGACTTGGAGTCCTATGTGTCCTTGTCAAATAGTCAAATCTGAAAACAATCAGCAAAATGCCAAGGTTCTGCTGCAATTTGCTCTAAGTGGGCTGTAGGATGTGTCTGGAAGTGTAGTGAGATGAGCATGGACTGGATCAGATCAGGAAGGTAAGGAGGGTGGATGTGATCAGTGGATCAGCCAGGGTCGTGGTTGCAAGTGACAGAAACCAGCTTGGCTAACACGAGCAGAAAAGGAATTTACGAGAAGGATATGGGATAGCTCCAAGAGCAAAGGAGAGCTAAAGAACTACCACAGAATGTCAGCCCCATGAGAGTGGGGACTTATCTGACTTGTTTAACACAAAATCCCCAGGACCTCCAATAACATACAATAAATATTCATCTGATGAATAAATGAATGAATGAGTTAGGCTTCAGGGGAGACAGGAACAAATGCCATTCAGGGTCTGGAACAGAAACTAAGGGCAGTCTCTTCAGGGTGGGACTCACACCTGAACGAGCTCCAACATTTTTAGGTTTTAGATCTCAAGATTAAATTTCCCATTTCCCATGAAAGATTGGCCTTACTTGCATTACATGCCCCCTTTTGGCAAATAGAGAGCCAGAGCCTTAACTGACAGTCCGACAAGGGGTATATGACTGGAGAGAGACAATTCTGCAAAGCAAAACCAGGGAGCTGTTGCCAGAAGAAGGGGGAATAGATGCTGGATTACAATTGCACAGACCGTCCTTAGACCCATCCCAACTAAGACCAGTTTATTGAGGACTTTCAACCGCCTAGCAGTATAAACAGGAAAGAGATTAATTTCTTTCAGAAGATGCTCCCGATTCTGTTGGGCCTCCTTTCCCCCTGAGTAGTACTTCCCTTCATGCTATCTGGGACAGGTTCTATATCTTCCCAGTCACTTTCCATTATTAAAACAACTTCTTTTCAGTATTTCAGGTTTAGTCATATTATCTTTACCCCTATTCTTAATCTCAAACTTACACGACTTTGGATTGAATTCAAAAAGTGTTATATGTGGCTCCCACTGTGATCACTGGGACTCAGAGATGGCGAAGTCGTGATTATCATCCTCTTGATACCTCAGGGTAATGGGGAAGAAGACAGACAAGGAAACAGAGAGAAAAGTTCAGCTGCAGAAGCTAGGTTCAAGATGGCAGAGCTTGGGTAGGGAAGGCGGAATGATTAGCACCTTAGAAGGGGGACAGGGAGTAAGAAGAGACTTTCTGGAAGTGGTAACATCTGAGCTGAATGAACAGAGGTCAGCCAGGCATTCACAGAGACAAAGACATTCCAGGCTGAGCTGGTCAGGAGAACAAAACTGCTCTGAGCCCTAAGTTTGCATAACTCTTCGTGTGGCTCCTCAGAACAGTTGAGAAAAACAAAAGGGGCAATGTCTCAAAAGCCATT
This sequence comes from Equus asinus, assembly GCF_041296235.1. NCBI lineage: Eukaryota > Metazoa > Chordata > Mammalia > Perissodactyla > Equidae > Equus > Equus asinus. Next base: position 47,647,012 of record NC_091812.1, read on the forward strand.
TTGAGAGGATGCAAAAATAGTCCTCGTGTCATTATTCCTTCATCAACTCCCTCAAAGGTCTCGAGAAAGGAAGCTCAAAGAAGCTGCTTCAGTGGGGAACCAGGTAAAGGAAAATCAAGGGCATTGTTTTCAGATAACCTCACCAGATTCAAGGAAAGACTTGGGGGAATCTAGAAGCCTTGGCCTCTCTCTCTTTCACTGTGGTTACTCATCTTAATTTTGCTTTCAAGAGGAGCAGAACCACAATCAAGTGAAAATAAATAAATAAAAGTGCTCTCTGGTGAGGGCCAGGAAGGCATATGTTCAAGCTGGACTCAAAATACAATGAGCATTAGGCCCACGTGGCCCCGTGATCTACGCCAAGAGCCAGGATAGTTACTTCTGTTCTTTTTCAAAACCATTCGCGTTTATCTGGGGGCTGAGATGCTCAGGGTGATAGGTGAAGAAAGTTTGCCTGATGTGTCACATGGTTAAGTGCTTAAGCAGTTTGAAAATTCTTTCCAACCCAACCAGTTGATCAGAGCTAAGATTATTTATGAGATAGAAGTGAATTTCCAGATTATATATTTCCTTGGTTATGATCTTATAATATTTACGGACAATTCTCATGTCATCTGCTAGATAAAACTAAGGACTATATTAGCCCTTAAGACTAGTAATGTCTTATTTAGTTTTATGTGACTATAAAATTATAAGCATATCATTTTTTCAGAATTAGAATCTTCACTTATTGTGTGTTCTTTAATGAGGGTACATACATGCATTTGAGCTCTTTATTGTCTGTCTTCTCCCATTAGAAAGTGGTTTAGGGGAGCAAGGGCTCTCGTCTCCTGTCACTCCATCTCCAGCATTTAGAATAGTGCCTGCCCACAGTAGAACCTCAACAAACACATGTAATTCAGCAAAAGAACAGCTGTGGTAGAAATATGGGAGGTTGGGGTATGGAGTCAGAAACCAATCCAAATCCTAGTTCCACCATTAACCAGTTGTGTAAACTTGGGTGAGCAAGTCACTTAATATCTGGGAGCCTCAGTTTCTTCACCTTAATTGTGGGATAAAATACTTACTTCACTGGATAATTTATTATTGTGTGAAATAATGTACAAGAAAAAGCCTGTAGGAGATCAATAAATACTATTGGAATTGAAACCTTAAGTAGTACTAAAATTATTATTACCTAAATATAGCTCCAGGGTGTTATAGCCTAACAATTTAACACGCTAAGCCTTTAGCTAATACTAAGTGATTAGAACAGTAGATCTCAAACTTTGGTGTGCTTGGGAATCTTGTTACAATGCAGATCCCCGAGCTCTACCCATAAAGACGTGGATCCATCAGGAATGGCATGGAACCTGGGACTCTGCATTTCCAGCCAGCACCCCAGGTCATTTTGATACAGGTGGTCTATGGACCGTGCTTTGGCAAAAATGAAACTAAGGGCAGCAGCATAATTCCATCTGCAAAAAATTTAGATTAAGAAGTTGATAGCTCTATACTCAACTTCCACCCTAAAATATGGAGGGTCAGAGAGTGGGAAGTAAATAGAAAACATGCAGGAAGTTTTGTCCCCTCAACTCCCAAGAGCCGTAGGATTCTGGTTGAATGGCAGGATTGTTCAAAGGATGAGGACAGCTGTGCTGCTGGGTTATGACCGATCTAAAAATATTTCTAAGGGTTTTGATGTTAGAAAAGCCTCAAATGTATTTTTCTCTCCCTCTCCCTGGGCTGCCACTACTACAGACAAGCCTTAAAGCCATGTTTATTTCAAAACAAATCTAATCCATATGTTTGTCTTGTTTAGATTTGAGTCAAAAATGTTTCTAGTGTTAATTTGTAAGCAAGAGAAACCTTTTACCATGAACACAGCAAAGAGGAATTAATCTACCGTTGGTAAGTATATCTTAAAAACAAATATTCAGAATTGAAGACTGGGGGCTAAAAATGGGGAAAATAGGAGAAAGAAGGTTGCCATTCAAAAGCAGTTAAGGAGGATTTTTCTCTTGTTGCTTAATGTTTCATTCAGTTCTAAGCAAGCATTCTCAACCACTTTGAACTCTTTTTATTTTCTTTTGTGAGGAAGATTGGCCCTGAGCTAACATCTGTGCCAATCTTCCTCTATATTGTATGTGGGATGCTGCCATGGCATGACTTGAGTGGTATGTAGGTCCACGCCTGGGATCTGAACCTGTGAAGCCCAGGCTGCTGAAGTGGAGCGCACAAACCTAACCTCTATACCACTGGGCTGGCCCCTAAACTCCTAATTTACTGCTCTTGTGCATCCATCCTTTCACTATGGGCATATAAAAAGGGTACATTTTCACCAAGAGTAAATTAGTTTTGATAGCTCATCATGCTAGTTGGATTGCTTTAAGCTATTTTTTAAAAAATAAACTTTTCCATGCAAGAGACTTGCCTTAAATCACAAACAAACTACAGTGCTATTCCTGTTTATTTCTTGAGGATGAGCCAAATGCATTATGGAAGTAGGACAGCTGTACCGTCCTGTAGATCCGTGTTTAGTCACTGCTTTTATTTAGTTCTTTTCACACTCAAAGCTGACATCATAAGAGCTTTATAGACCAGAGACAACCAAAGTATTTTTGTCACCAGAGACAGAATGAGTACTTGCCCATTGCCCCCAGTAGGACTCTACCTTCCATGAGGGTAGAAGCTGAAGAGAGAGCAGCAGTAATCTGACAAATCCTCGAACAGAAGAAAATCTGCACAGGAGTCTGATCTGTTTCTCCAGCTGCCTTGAGGAGGCAGGGCGATGTCGTGGGGACGGCACAGGTTTGCAGGCCTGCAGTGCTGGGTTGAAATCTTGACTCTGCGCTTGTCTAGCAGTGTCCTTGAGTGAGCTTCTTAATCTTTCCAAGGCTCATCTCTAATATGGGGGTGAGAACACCTTGTAGGGTTATTCTAAGTAATGAAACAGATAATATTTGTAAAGCTTGGAGCAGTGGCCTATGGAGGGGGGTACTGAGAGGAGATGTACCCTTGGGCTCAGGTGAAAAGGGGGTGCATTATCTGTAGAGAATTTTAAAACAATGATAAAACTGACTAAAAGTTGACTTGCCTTTTGTTATTACAATTCACAGACAATTCTAAATAAACTCAGTGATTAAATACTTCTCTCCCTGGGGCAGGCAACTCCCACTGCGTGCTCCCCCACCCTGGTAGGCAGCTGGCTTAGTGACGGTGCATAGTAGGTCTTCAGGAAATGCTAGTTCTCTCCTGGTGGAAATGGGCCAAACCCGTGTGAAAAAACTAGATCTAACATAAGAAAAGAGCCTTTGTGTGTGAATCCTTCCACAGCTCAACTGAGCCCCAGTCAAGGACAATGAAAAATGACATTTACGGGATATTACAAAAATAATTTCTGTAATCCAAGTGTTGACTGGCTTTACATGTTGTCTCTATTTTCACCCTGCACTTCATCTCCTCTACAATAAAAAGACTATCCACCCCACAGGCATCAGTAAGCAACTTGGATTTTACGATTTCTTGGGGAAGGTAGGGACTGGAGTTAGCATCACACCCAACATATTTCCCTCCAAAACCCCCATTACACAACTCCTCCATTTCTCTGAAATTTCTCCTCAGCTACCATCCAAAGAGTCACTTCTCTTTATACTTTCCCCACCTAGACTTCACACCTCCTCAACCTGCAGCACATGGCTCATGGGTCTTTTCTCTGGTAGAAATCCTAGACAGGAGTGTCCAACAGGACAAACCCTAGGTCACGTTTCTATGAGGCAAAAACTCCCTCATCCTAGTGGGTTACTTACATATGCATGTCTCTCTCCTGTTTTAACCAGAGCAATTTAGGTCCATACCAGATCCTCTATACTATCTTCAAGTATGAAAAAGACCAGCAAACATCAGAGCCTCCAGTTACCATGAGTTCAGCTGAGTTAACAGTATATAACAATAACAACAACAACAACAAAACCTTATTTTTCTTGTTCCCATGTGGAAATTTTTACATTGTGCCTTTGTTGATCATCGACACCCAGAACTAACCTATCTAACGGAAAGGAACAGAAAGTCACATCATTAATTTAATAATAAATCATCCGGTTGGATTTTAATTAATAAAATTAATTCAAAACATCCAATTAAAATGGAGTTAAGGATCATACTGATATTTACTCAGTTCTCTGCTCTCTACACTCATCTTTTCAAAAGACAACTCCAAGAAAATCTAAAAGCTTAAGACTTGAAAAGTGTTGCTTTCACTTCTTAAAGAAAAAAACTTCCAAAATGCACACACATTGATGAAACAGAAGCAACATAATAATACAGTGGAGGAAAGATGAGGTAATCAGGCAGAGGTCGCTGAGTCTGGCACTCTTATTTTACAGAGTCAGCCTTCATGGTTGCAAACATTAGAAAGTACTTCAGCAGAAAAATTATTTATTGAAAAACTAGTGGATAACTTCATAGAATTCATAGAATCAATGTGAAGATTGAAAAGCAAAGCTGAAAAACAGGCAGGATCCAAGGGAAGTAGCCAATTTTGAAACAGTCAAAACCATTCCACAGGAACTGTTTTGGACTTTGCCACTGGGGGTGCCAGCACTGGACGTCCATCGTTACACCACTGGACTCTTACCTCACCTACCATGTAAATAATCGGTGGTTATCCCTGCAACTCTGTGCCATGTCTTCAAGAGTCAAAGTTGTAGGTAGGAGTGTCCAACTACGCCCATCCTAGGGGCAATAACTCCCTCACCCAAACGGGTTACATTTGCACGAATGCCAAGGGGGTTCCCACCGGTGTCCCAGGCTACAGTGTCAGAGAATCTCCAGGGTGGGGGACAAGAGGCATGTGACACGGGCTCAGGGTAAGTTGCTGTCAGGTTGTACCTGCATGAAGCTGCTCGAAGCGTATATACATCTGGTCACCTTATTCTAGCAGTGACCAATGAGGCCGAGAGGATTCAAAGTATAAACAAGCATGCCCTGCAATTTTTGGGACTTTGCTTCCCACCCTTTGACATACAAGTTTCTCACTACTGGCACATAAATGTCTTACCAAAGCATCCAGGGTACCCACTACTTCCTGCTCCTCAGGTCTTACCAGCATGATGTAATCAATGCAGTAGACCAATATAATGTCCTGTTGAAGAGTGAGAATGGCCAAGGTCCCAATGCCACTACAGAGTGGCATAAAGTCATGAAGCTGGTATCATCTGAGGCAACTTAGCAAAAGTTTACTTCTATTCCTTCCAGGTGAAAGCAAACGTTTCCTCATATTTTCTACTAATGGAATATAGGGGAGATATGACAGTTCAATTGTTAAATCCAAGAGCCAAGACAGAACCAATTCGTTCCAGGTAAGAACAAATTTAGAATAGCAGCTGCAATTGAAGTCTTCCTAATTAAGACTAAGAAAATTTACTGTTAGTCTCTCAAATCCTTCTGTCTTCAGCATTGGCTCATCGGGAGGTTTAAAATGGGATGTGGTAAGACCACCTGCCTCTTTCACATCTTTGGTGATGGTTCTAATACCTGTGGTTCCTCAAGGGATGTAGTATTGCTTTTGATTTATTATTATTGTAGGGAAGTGAAACACCATGTGCTTCCTTTTGGTTTTTTAGACCACAACAGCCTTTATCGTAAGAGTCTGGGAGCCAAAGTGAGCATTCTGCTATTGGCTGAGGATAGCTATTTAGACCACCATACAGAAACTAGAAAATTGATCGTGAGATATCATCAGGGTTCCACTGAATCCACTAAGAGATGGACTGTTTAAAAATCCATTTATCTCTTAAGTTTGGACCCCACAATCTCCCACTACAGTGGGAGTACCATTGTACTCCCCACGTACCAGTGTTGTTTCAAAGTCAGTGTTCAATAATTCAATAATTCCTAGAAGTTGGAGGTACGTGCCTATTCTCAGTGTGCTGTGACCATGGCAATTGTCTGCAGGTCTCTTTGGGGAAAGTTAAGAGAAGTCATATCCATATGTGTTTGTGATATTAATGAAAGTTTCTTCCTCAAGTGTGCCTGCCTCCTTTCCAAAGGGCTCTGGGTCTGTGAAGTGACTCAGTCTAAAGGTTGAAGGAAAAGTCACAGTTCTCTCATTGGCTCAATTCAAGCAAAGTCCTGAAGTAAACCCGGCCCCAATTTTTTTGATTATACCAAGCAGACTTTGGTGAACTGCCTTGCAATTTAAATCTTTAGGACCCCGTGATCCAATAGCCACATTAAAAGACCCCTGTGAAACCAAAACAAAATAAGACAAAAAGATCATGGTATTTCATCCATAATACTTCCTGAAAGTACAAGCCATCCTAAAAACAAAGGACTTTATCTTATAATACCACAATACCATTATCACATCTAACAAAATTAACAATAATTCCTTAATATCACCACATACCTAGTTCATATTAAAGTTTCCTTTACCGAAGCCCAAAATATATTTTTATAGTTGGCTTGTTTATTACATGTTATATTAAAATACATTATATAGACTTCTGGTTTCAGCTTAGAGATGTAGAGAGCTGGAAAAAGCCTCCCACACACACCCTTACAACAAGAAAAAAGCTGAACTGCAAATTCACCACTTTTCTTGAACCCAGTCAACAACTGAGACTATAGGGCAAACAAGTAATGTGAAATCTGGGAAAGACAGGTGACAGGAAGGAGAAATGGGACTCCAGCAGTTGCTTACATCTTACTGATAAGTCAGTAAGAAGTTTCAGCGAGAAACCCAAAGAATAAAATAAACATCTATGAGCCCATACTGATACACATGAATGACTGAATAGATAAATAAATAAGGGAGAAGGGACAGCTCTTCCTTACAGAAGAATTCCAAGTAACAAATGTAGGAATGAAGGATATAGTAAATCACCTTAGAACACCACAGTAATAATTTTTGCAGGCAAGATTCACTGGTGAACGCTAAAATTATGAGAAAAACCTTAGTGAGAAATGAGATATTTACATAGCCTCAAAGTGTCTCATCCAAAATATTTATTAATTACTGTGATGGTTTTAATGTATGTCCACAAATTCTTTGAGAATCTGCCGTCAAGTGTACCTTGAGAACAGGCTGCCCTTAGTGACTTACTTCTAAAGAATAGAGTATGCAAGGGTAATATAATGACATTACAGTGGAGGAACCCGGAAGACACCACCTTACCCAAATGATCAAAGTTAACATCATCAGTAAAAAGTCATGGTGATATCATGTACCCTCTGACATAATGCACTGAGAAGAGTACTTCACCTCTGTAGTATCTTTCCAAAATCTATAATTCTAGTCTAATCATGAGAAAACATCAGACAAACCCAAACTGAGAGGCATTCTACAAAATACCTGATCAGTACTATTCAAAAATGTCAAAGTCATAAAAGAAAGGAAAAACCAAGAAAGTCTCCTAGATTGGAAGAGACTAAGAAGACATCACAACTAAATGCAATATTGTATCCTGGAAGAGTAAAAGGGCATTAGCAGTGGCATGACTGGGGACATCCAAATAAAGTCTATAATTTAGCTGGCAGCACTGTACCCAAGTTAATTTCCTAGTTTTTAGAACTATACCATGATTACGTAAGATATTCAGATTAGGGGAAGCTTCTAAGACTGTGATAGCCAAAGGGTCTCCATTAGCCGTTATGTGCTCCAGGACCGCAAAGAGCTACACCAATGAGCAGAAGTACCGGGAGCTGTTTCAGAGGCCACATACAAACACTAAAGATAGATCTTCAAAGCACAAATCAGTCCATACAATAAAACAAAATGGATCAGGTGTTTATTACTCCTCAAATTCTAAATGGTGGTTTTTTCATATACTCTAACATTAACTTCAATGGTACTGAGTTTTTCAAAATATAACAAGATCATAGGAGATCCTATTGGGTTTTATTGGCCCCCTTCAACAATTAAAAAACACAGCTTTAGGCAATAGATCCCACATCAGTGTTATAGGTATTAACAATAGAAAAAGTAGAAAATGGATATGAGCAAAAGGGAGAAAATGAAAATCATTACTGGTGAATGTTTTTTCATATCAATAAAAGTCATTCTACAATATCATTTTTCTGACTCCATTTAAGCTATTAAAGTTTGGCTAAACATGATTCACAGGCAGAATATAAAGTTTTAATGGTCAGTGGATTGATGGTTACAACACTTAAAATTGTTGATTATAGTAACAGCCAAAGTAATGCTTCTAAGGGCAGAAATAAAATTCATGGGCAAAAAAAAGGAACTTTCTTGCTAAGTACCTAACTAAACAGGGTTTTAATAATCCTCTCTCAGGGCCTTCTCAAAGGCCACGTTTGCACAATGTCCCTTATTCACATTAACTCCACCCTAACCCAGGAAATCCTATACCAAAGAAGGGTCACTAAGGAATTAAAAGAAAAAAAAAAGAATTTACGGCAAATAGCTACCTGCTCAGTTACTACACTCAATCAGATAATTCAATCTTAGCTGCTTGCATAAGCAAAGTCCCAAATAAACATTTGTTAACTGATGAGTGAACAGCTAAGGAAGTTGTTGACACAAATCATCCATAACCAATCTATAAATGAAAATTGGGGTGAGTTTATTCTGAGCCAAATGTGACGACCATATAGCCTGGGGTCTTCCTTCCCCAAGGAAGGAAAGGCATCAAAGAACTGGGGTGTACAGAGTGGTTATATACCCTCAAAGAGGATGTTTCACATATGATTGAAATGTCCCTTTTACAGTAGTCATGAGACTGTTCTGTCGGCACAGCAATTGATGGACACGGCAGGGAAGCAGGTCTGTTGTCTTGAGCTGGGTGGTCACAAGTCAGTGCAGCAATCAGTTTCCCTAGCAATCAGGCCAGGGAAAGATGCTTATCCTCAAGGAAATGCCAATGTGGGGGAAGTTGCACCTTTATCTTAAGGCCATTTGTTATTGTCTTTGAGACATAGGAAATGCTTAAAGCAGATATACAGTGCCTTCTCAATGGCCATGTCAGTCCCTTTTGGAAAAACAAGGTCAGGCCGCATTAGGTTTACACCAAATGGCTTCCTCATATACTCCAATATATCCTACTGCTTGCCATTTATTTGTAAAAGTCAAGAAGGAAAAGCATGACCTGGTTTTGGCTGCACAGATTGAAAAATTCAAGGGAAAAGGAGTAAAAAGAACACGGTTTCAATATTTCTCTATTGGACTATGGTGGAAAGTTAATACGTGGGAGGCTATGTATGTACTTCATTTTTACCTTTAACATAAAGACTGATTTTTCTTAACTGCAACATAACAATTAATATTAATAGTAATGAGTCCACTAAAAATTGAAGTGCAAGACAAGGCGTATCTACATGGGAAGCTTATGGAAATGGTGGTGTCTCTTATTGAGGTGAGTCCTTGGAAACGCATGCTCTGTCAGATAAATCATGACAAACTGTTCACCCTATCTAGAGCAATTTGGCGTGGAGAGGACAGAGGGTGACGATACTCTACACTGGTGTACAGAAACTGGGGGTACATGATCCCTAAGTAATGCAAACTCATAAACCTTATGTTGGAAGAAGTCTTAGAACCTAATCATCCCAACCACCCAATTAAGAAATCCACTTAATACAAGCCCTAGAAAATGGCACCCAGGGAAGTCTGGCAGAAAGCAAATGCACATAAGAGTGAGCAGGGTGAAAAGAAGATCTTGAGATAGTACAAGTAGAATTCTTTTCCTATTTTCCCTAAGGAAACCAGCAAAGAAAGGTTATAGGAATGAGATCACAGTGAAAGATTTTTACAGAAAATTGGAACAGCATTCAGACTTGAGAAAAAACAATGACAGTGAACTTCAAGATTTTTTTCTCTCAGGGTAATGACTAGTTTCCTAAATATCCACGGAAGGCCACAAAAAGAAAAATTTTAAATAACAAGCAATTTTACTTTCCTTTTTTTATTCTATTTAAATTATAAAGCAGAGAAATGTTCCCCTAAAAGGGAAAAGGTGAAATGTTGCAATGGGCTTCTGAGGGAATGTGGCTAAACTCACTCACTCTTTGGAGATATTTGAAAACTGGACTGATTTAAGTGTAGCCTTTAGGCAAGAATGGCTGGGTGACCTCTCCAAGACCCCAGGAGTCTGGTATCAAATACACTGCATCAGTGCTCTCATGGTGTCTTTCATGTGCCTAGGGAAGAATTCAGGAAGTTCACTGACTTTGGAGGTCAAAGTTAAGGAGTCCAAGAATTCTACAGCACTGCCAAGAAGCTCAGAGTTTATTAATGGTTTTTCAGGATGAGCCAGCAACTTCATGAAGTGCAGAGAAAAAGAAAGTGCTCTGGTGAGGACTCAATTTCTTTCCAAACATTTCCATAAACTTTTGTGTTCCTTTCCTGTTACGTCTGAGATTTGATTTTAACCTATCTACAAACTATTAAGTTAGCCTGTCACCGTTTCATGGGTGGTGGCAGAAGACACAAGATCTCTGGGTTAGAGACAAAGGACTTTACTCATGGCATGGCAAGAAGTATAAGCATGAGTATGTTTGCATCGGTTCCACTTGCCCTCCAAGTCCAAGAGAGGTAACATGGAGGGCCCAGATGGATGCCTGCACACTATAGTGGGTGGCACTATAGGAGAGGGACACTAAGCTTGGGGAGCTCGCCATTTCATTGGAAGCAATAAGCAAGATTGCTCTTTGTTCCAGAGAGAGACATTACTTCATCCCTCAAGGTTGTTCTCTGCTAACACTGTCCTGAGAAATGGCCTGGGTATAAAGCAATGTTGGTGTTGCATTCTTGGCACACTCAGCAAGATATGTGGAAGTACAGAATCCCTATGGAAGACTGTCTTTCCCATCATTTCCTCTCACTCTTCCATTCTCTTACCTAACCCTCCTTTCTCTGCTGAAACTATGGGGAAAAGGAAACTCCAGTGACTAGACTCAGCCGCTTCCCACAGTCTAGCTCATCGCATCTTTGAGGTTTGCGGCCGAGAAGAACCCCTCAAACACAGAAGTTCTTATACCATTTCAGATTCTGAGAATTAAGTGTTATCATCTCACAGAATCTCTTCCATGACCACCCAGGAGGAAAGGTGGTTATCCTTCCTTCTCTTGGCTTCCTTAAAGACTAACTGCCCACAAGTTTAATCTGTTCCCCTTTTGGTGTCTAACTTTCATCTTTCTCCTTGTTGTCTAGACAGCACTAGAAACATCTTATACTACACCATACACAGATTTCCCCAAAAGATCCATTTTCTCAGCCACTTATCGAAGCTCTGTATCCACAGGCATTCCCGAGAAAGATGAATTTCAGTAAACAAAATATTGAATTATTAAAGCATTATGGTTCTCCCTCAGAATCAATAGTGGCCCAATGCATCCCATTTTCTGCCAAGTTGACCTTTACATAACTGCAGCAGCCGTGATCAATGATGTTCCCCTCTTGGGCCAGGGAGAACTCCCGCCTGCCAGTCATGGTGCCACCCTCTTCCACTTCACCCAGGAAAGCAAGTAAAAGTGATGTTACTACAGAGTAAAATTTGAAGTCATTCTCATCTATTTGGTTAGAAAGTAAATCATTTGCAAGCTTGACCACTTTACTAATGATGTTACTATTAAATTGTTGGCAACCCAACTCACAGCTGACGGCAGGCAGCACAGTGGTGAACACCGACCAGCAATTAAGAACTATTGAAACCTGCAGAGTGTAACCGATATAAATTCCCAAGAAAACAGTTCCTGACTGCATGGCTTTTGGTCTCAGCATTTTTAGGTTAATTTGGAGAAAGTATCAAGAAACAGTAACTGAGATATTTAAAGTTTTGGGGGCCTTTCAACTATTGCTAAGAGAAGGATTTAATCCTATTACCTTATGACAAACACACACAACTTTGTCTTGTGTGACCCTTACACTTAAAAGAGAGATGGCTTATCACATTTGCTTGGCTTCTCCACCAACCAGATACTTGTGCAATGCTTGTGGGGGGCGGAAGAGGGGCAAATCCAGGGGCAGGCCCTCTTACACAACGCTGTTGAAAAAAGTTACTTCAGCAAATGATAAGCCCACGATTCCTCCTAGCTCCATATTGGGAGGCTCCCAACTTTAGTCACTCAGTCACCAAAGAGGTTGTCTCTATGCCCAGAGGACAGGTGCATAGGTTGATTTGCTCTCTCTTTCTACTTATTCCTCTCCCCGTATCTAATGCTCTATGATGTCTCTGATATTAATACTTCCAGATCACATTCATTATTTATGGGTCACGTAGAGGTGGAAGGGAGAATCAGGAGCATTTCCATGAGAAGGATCTCCTATAGTGGGGGCTCCAGGGGTTTATGCTGCCATTTATCAGGATCTTCCCACATGCAGGCACAAGGCTAAGTGCTCTGTCAGCTTGGAGTCATTTACTATCACAGCAGTCCTCTGAATGTTTCCTCGTAAATGAGGAAACGGATGCTGAGAGGGTGGAAATGCTTTGCCCATGGACCCGAGTGTCGGGCTCCAGAGCCCATGCTCTGTCCATGAACTATGCTATATAAGGTCCAAAGGTGGCCTAGAGTCATTTTATAGAATTTGAACTGTTCCCACAAGGAGTTCATTGTCCATTTGTTCTTTCTATCAAGGCTCAAACAAAAGAATATGAACTTAAACTCCATGGAAAGAAAGTTTGGGTAAACAAACTGTTTGATGATGATCCACTGACCCAGGGAAGTGGGAAAATGGTGCAAGCTCCATCTTGGGAGCACGAATAGGGGCAACAGCAACTGCCCATCTTGGGTTGTTTGGGGAATACATAGGAAATCTATTTTCTTTCGAGGCTGACTGGTTCAAAGAGAAAAATTGAGTCAAAGGAATACTAAGCACTAAGATTTAATGTAGAGCTTTTTCTGTGCCAGACTCTATTCACGTGCTTTATATCAGGTAATAAAACCAAGATCAGAAAAAGTAAAGTACAACCTTTTCCTTGGAAAAATAAACATTCTCCTCAAGCTATTTTTAAAATTACAAACAATAAAACTCTATTTCACAACTACCATCAAAATAACACTTCAGCTCCACGGACAGTTAAAAAATTGGTGGGGTGGGGGGAAAGAAAGGAGAAACGGTAAGAGAGAGGGGCAAAGAGGGGGCAGCAGTGGAGAGGAGAGAGGAAAGAGAATATGGGAGAAAAGGAGAAATGCATTTAAAGGTCAGGGAAGAGGACAAAAGAAGAGAAAGAGAAGGAGTCAACGGGAGAAAAAAGTGAGAAGTAAACAAATAGAAAGAGGAAAGATAAAGGAAAGGAAACCCTAGTAAGACTATTTTTATGTCCCACTCTGCTATTCATTGGCTTATAAGTGGACTTTAGGCCCAATATCAGTGGATTATTTCCTTTTACAATGCCTAGTTAACTGCTTGACCATTGTTCAATGTCTCCAATGTCTCTTACTAAGTTTTCAGAGCCTTGGCTCCAACTGATGTCACTACAGTAGCTCTTTGGAAACATTATCGTTCAGGACACTCCACAGGTGGCCAGTTACCATGGCCTTCACACTGAATGAAATCAGAATGAAAGGCACACAGACCCTCAAATCAGAAGTGACTTTAATCCTATCTGAGGAAACAGTCTGGGTTACATGGCTTATCATGTAATGCCAAAAAATAAAATTAAATAAAATCTATCTAGGGGCTGCCCAGTAGCCTAGTGGTTAAGTTCGCACACTCTGCTTCAGCAGCCCAGGGTTCCCAGGTTCAGATCCCGGGCATGGACCTATACACCATTCATCAAGCCATACTGTGGCAGCATCCCACATACGAAATAGAGGAAGATGGGCACAGATGTTAGCTCAGCAACAATCTTCCTCAAGCAAAAATAGGAAGATTGGCAACAGACATTAGTTCAGGGCCAATCTTCCTCACCAAAAAATAAATAAAATAAAATAAAATCTATCTAGAAGTGTAATTGTGAAGCATTCTGAACTGAAAAAGTATGTCCTTGACTAGATTCCAGATTTCCTCCTTCTCTGGAGCAATCCTTTGCTACATTTGTTCCTCAAGTTAGTGATAGTCTATTTACCTTCCTTCTAGTCAATAAGTTCTGTTGGCCAGTCTCAACACCTCCTTGAGGAAATTCTCTGAGGTGTTTACTACATCATGACGATATGTGAAGTGGCTCCCCTAGCCTCATTCATCTTGGCTTTCCATTCATTACTATTTTCCACCCTAGCTCAAGGCACTGAGTAATAGTAGCACATTATTCAAGTTAAGTTGAAAATTTTCCAAGTTCTCTAAGTCTCTGCAGGCAACTTTACAGATTGGTATAACATAAAATGGAATTTTGAAAGCAGAGTGAAGTTGTTTTGAAATAGAAAGTCACCAGATGTTGCTGTTACAGAGAATATAAAATGCTTTCTTCTAAATGTGCATGTGATTACATCTTGGGGAACTACTCTATCATTATAGTAATGGGAATTTTTTTTTTTCTTACAAAGTTGCATTTTTCCTACTCAAAGTCTCTTTTGGCTAAATGAATTTCATATGTGTAATCAAAGCATTATGCATGTCATTGTACTTGGAGTTAATTTGAGCAATTTTTGTTAAAACTTATCCACATGGTAAAACACTCTTTGAAAACAATTTCATAAAAGAGACATTTTAAAGTTATTATTTTAAACATAACCATGCATCTTTACTTTAGCTGCAGTATTTTTTCTCTTGGACTAAATGGGTATGCTTAGAGGCAACATGTTTTTACATTGGTCCAGGAATTACATTTTGGTTCTTAAGCAAGGTTACATGTTACTGCACAGGGAAATTTTAAAACTTCAAGACCTCCTGGAAGTAAAGGAATATTTTAAAAATATAATTAATAGTGAAAAGTTAGAAATAACTTCAATAATGTTCATTCATTACTTCATTCAACAAATGTTTGTTGAGCACCTACCTTGTGCTAGCCTTATTCTAAGCACAGGAAAACCTCAGTACTTGGAACTGTCCCACCAAATGAAGCTCATAGCCTAGAGAATCAAGAAATTGGTTATGTAAACTATGGTGTATTCAAAGAGTGAAATACTGTAGGGTCCTATAAATGAGGCGGAACAAGTATATTTATTAACTAAAATGTGGTTCACAGTACAGTAAGTGAAGAAGACAGGTTACAAAGAGGATTACAGTGTGATAGTTTTTATTTTAGATAAAATATAAGTAATATAAGAGCTAACAATTATCAGGATTTTACCATAGGAGGCCCTGTTCGAAGTATTTCACTTAAATTATTTTATCCTCATTACAACTCTGTGCAGAGATTGGGGTTAATGTCACAACTAACCCCATTTCACAGGTGAGGGAATGGGGACTGAGGGACAGAGAGATGAATTAGCTTACCTAAAGTCACACAGCTTGTTAGTGAAGGAACTGGGATTCAAGCCCAAGTAGTTCGGCCCTGGAGATGTGCACCTTGATCAACATGTTTTGACTCATGTGTGCTTGGGATCACACTGTGTGGGTTCAAATCTCAGCTCAGCTACTTTTCAGTGATGTGATCCTCAGCAAATCATTTAACCTCCCTAAGCCTCAGTGTCTTCCATTCTGAAATGGAGAAAACAATTGTTGACCTAGCACATAGTGTTAACATGTGAATTGAATGAGAAAATCCATGTGAAGCGTTGAGTACAATGCCTAGAACATAGTGAGTACTCAATAAATATTCATTACTATCATCATCATCATCATCATCTTCAAATTCTGGAAGAGTATATGCCCAAATGTTAACAGTGGTAATCTCTACAAAGTATAATTTCAGATGACTTTCCTTTTCTTTTTTTTATTTAACATTTTCTACTTTTTCTATAATATATATGTATTGTGCAATTAACAAAATTATTGGATATAAACTAAAATTCACATTTCTCAATTGTTGCATGCTAAAAATACAATAACTCCTACAGAGAGAGGACTAACAAGGCTAAACTTTTATCAACCACATTCTATAGGGGTCAGGCACCATTTGACATGAAGAAAATATAAAAATGAGTAAGACATGGAGCAAGCTCTGACAGAGCTTATAGTATAGAAGGCAAAAAAACAAGTGTAAAGGGAGAGCTGTTGAGACAACAAGGGAATATTTTAAGAGAGACGTGTACAATGTTATAGTAAAGCCCAGTAGGGCCTGGGAACCTTCCCAGGAAGCAAGAGAAGGCTTCACACTGAAGGGGATGGAAGTAGGAGTCCCCGGGGATCACGTCCTCTAACTTCTCAGAGGAAACAAAAAAATTATAACTATAATATGATAGAAACGTCAGAAGAAACAAAATCAGCTGTACAAATTGTGAGCCATAAGTCCCACTTCTGTTTCTATGAGACCTAAAACTTCCCAGTACCATATCTGAGGACTCTGTGCACTCCCTGGGCAGTCAAATCACCTCTCCTCATGCTTACAGGTGAGCCTTTTACTTAAGTCCTAGGAATGAGCTGGAATTTTCCAAGTGGCTAAGTTGGGCTGGGTATGGAGGGGACTTTTCTGACCAAACTAAGTAAAGATGGAAGCAATAACAAAGGGTTGGGAGAGAGAAGATTCGGAGAAAAAGAGAAGGCTGACCCATGGGAAGTGTCCATGCATGAGGAGAACTGGTGGGAAGTGAGATGGCAGGTGTTGTTTGAATTCCCAGAAAACCACAGATGAGAGAAAGGAGGATTTGACAAGAGAGAACAGTCTTGCACTGGGTTTTGCACTAATGGAGACATGAGCTGGTAGAAGTGGATTACAAGTTTCATTTTCATACCCTAACCCCTCACCAAGAGACCAGCATTGACCAGAAACTCACCTTCTGATCTGAAAGAGTTAGAGTGTTTCAGCTAAATCTAAAGATAAAGTTTGATTACCAGTGGAGAAAGTCAATTTTGGATATTACTTGGATGATGCTGCTCATATACTGTTATTCTTCCAATCCCTGGCGAAAGGATGTTTATTTACTTATTTTTTTAAAGGTCAACTTTGCTTATTTTTTGCTGAGGAAGATTCGCCTTGAGCAAACATCTGTGCTAATCTTCCTCTATTTTGTATGCAGGTCACTGCCACAGCATGGCCACCGACAAGTAGTGTAGGTCCACACTCAGGAACTGAACTGGGGCCGCCAAAGCAGAGCCCACCAAACTTAAACACTAGGCCATGGGGCAGACTCCAAAGATGTTAATTTTTTAAAAAACACACTAAACTTTCACATTCTGTTAACAAATTAAACATAAAATCTCCAAAATTGTCAACTGAGAGAGAATCTCAACATATGGACAAGAGTTGGAACTACGTGAAAGACCTGTTCAAATCACTAAGATAAATGGGAACATCCCCCAAAGAAAAATGTGTGAAAGTCATGAACAGGTAATTTACACACAAAAAGTACAAATGGGTAGTAAACATAAAAAGATTGCCATTCTTCTCAGTAATAGAAGCAATGCAAATTAAAACAACAATCAAGTACCATTGTTTTTCCTATCAAATTGAAAAACATTTTTAAAATTACAACAGCCAGTAGTAGTGTTTAGAGAACAGTATGATTATACGCATCAAAAAATATGCATACACTTTGACCCAACATTTGCACTTCTAGGAATGGATCATAAGGAAATAGATAAGGATATACACCAAAATTTATGGCAAAGATATTCACTGCAAAATTACTCAAAAAAAAGAAAATTTAGAAACAACCTAAACATCCAACAATCAGTGATTAGTTGAATATATTATTTTTTAACTTTTTATTTTGAAATAATTTTAGACATCGAAAAGTTGTTTAACACTACAAAGAGGTCTTTATAATAACTTTGGAACAAATTCAGATTGAACTTAACAGAACCTAGGAAAGCAGTTAGGTGAGTGCTTTCTAAGTGGCCAAGAGGAACTTGTCTACTAATTCTGGAACTTTTTGGTGAGGAGGATGTGGACAAGGTGCACCTCTGTGCAAGCTAAGAAACCCAACAGTATGTTGACTTTGATCAGTCTAATGTAGGGCTGCAAGCACCCATGCTGCTGATGGCTTGGTTATAAAATAGCAATACTAATTCTCCTTCTCCTGCTGATGGTGCTGTCTGTAAAGGAAAGTTAGAGAAGCATAAATGATCAAACAATGTTCAGGTAGAGATTTTGCAAAGTACAAACCAATTAAATTGACAATCAATACCTAGGAAATTTCGAGAATTGATTGCTACTCAGAATTCGGGAGAATTTAGTAAGGAAAACAGCATCACTATAAGACAATAGAGGCTTACAAAAATAAGTCAGGCCAGATTGACCTCTTTGACTTGTGTCAAAGGGCCTCGAGATTCATAGAATGAGAAAATATCATAGACAGATTAAACCTAGATCTCATCAAAGTATTTCATGTCTTTTTTGACATCTGTCACCAGTAGCAATTTTGTCCGATTTAAGAAAGTACTTACCATAATTTATTAAATATGTTTGTGTAGATGTGGCACCCACTCTCAACTTTTTATGACTTCCACAATACCCACATATAGTAGGTACTCAATAACTGTTTGCTGAATTGGTCAATAAATGATACTATGTTTTAATTTTCTTTAGAGATTCTAGAAAACTTTTCAATGGAAGGTTAGTTTTTAGAGAAAAGGTACTAAAGATAAATGTGAACAAAGAACTCTGATTCCCTTCAGCAGAGTAGGGGCAAATAGATTTTTCCCCTCAAGTTCCTGGATGCCAACAAACTATACTTCACTTGGTCGGGCGAAGGGAGAAATCTATCTGTTGGTGCTTATAAAACAAAAACTTGGGATTCCATTAGATTTGATCAGTCCGTAATTACTACCCCTGCACCCCTATTCCCAATCTCAAACCCTGAATGGTTGTTGACCCAGCTCATTTTCCCCAATGTCCTTGGAACTCAATTTTTCAGGATAATAAAATTTAGCATGATCTGAGCTATAACAAAATAGTAAGGGAGCGGAATAGCAAGTGAGAAGGGAGACACATGATATGATCAGCTTGAGGCTCACAAACCTCTTAAACCCTCGTTTAGCTTGGTGACCAAGCTTGGTTAGCTCTTCCTCATTTGCTTACACTTTTTCTGAATTGAAATTAAGTATATGCTCACATTCTGAAATACTGCCCTCTCCATAACTCCAATTCTGTATCAGAGAATGGAAGTCCCGATCTTCCAACAGCCTTCCTGGTGCTTAAAAAATTTGTAGGAGTTGAGCTTTTACAAAAGAAAGAAAGAAAGAATTCAGGTCTTCAAATGAAAGGAAGCAGCTAATATTCTTAAATGTTTAAGTTAGAACATAAATTACAGGTAACTCCCACCATAAACACAGCTGCACTATCTCGTCTCATGACATTAAAGAAAAACACTCTTCTGTCAGGATTGTAGGAAAAGCAGAAGTCTGCCTTTGTGGGGAGCAAATTAAAACAGTCCTGTTGGCATCCCCAAAATGCAGTGCGTTTGAAGATGTGGGCAAACAAATTCCTCCCTCCCATCCACTCTCTCTGGCTTTGAGATAAGTAGGAACATTTCGTTAAAACAGCTTCTACATGAAAGGCAAGGCTTTCCAGCTGGAATGGAAGTCTGTGTGTCAATGACAAACACATGCACTGAATGTCAACAACACAACAGTTTGAAACATTACAGGAAGCGCCTCAAATGGCTCTGTTCACTGCAGGCCTGACTGGCTGAGCTGTTGAGACATGATTATCAAGGGCCCACAGGCACAGCTCCAGAGCGGGGCCCCATCCTAGGAGAGACTGGGCTGAACTAGTGTAAGGAGGCAACAGACAAAATAACTCATTCTTGAATAATTCAGATAATCTCAACGTCACGGAGATAGTTTCAAAGTACCTAAGGGCAAATAAAATTAAAATAAAGAAAAAATATTTTGTATTTATTTTTAATAGAATTATGGCTTTGACATCTCTAAATGCAATAGCCAGAAATAGGAGAGAGGAGGACAAAAGGAAAGAGGAGAGGAGAGAGGTAAAGAAGAGGAGGTTATCCGCCTACCAGATCTTGGGTTCTAATCACAGAATTTTAGATCTGGATGGAACATTAATGATGTAAACCAGTTCTCAAGCCTAGTTGTACCTCAGAATCAGCTAGGTAGCTTAAGATGAGATAGATAGATAGATAGATAGATAGATAGATAGATAGATAGATAGATAGATAGATAGAATAGATAGGCAGTCCTCCCATCCCCTACCCCAAGATTCTAATGAACTTCAGCTAGGGTAGGGCTAGAGCATGGGTATATTTTAAGCTCTCAGGCAGAGGATTCTCTAGTAATTTCAGGGTGGATAAACACTTATTTCACAAAAAAAGTGTGTTCAGGGCTAGGATACCAGAGGTTTAGAGCAAAATGGAATCACAGACAAGGAATCCCTAACCCAGTTTGACAGGCTAGAAGGAAGTGGTGACATGCTGCTTAAATTGAACCTTAGGCAAGTCGTCAGTCAAAGAACAGAGAAGCAGAAATAAAACTGTCCAGGTAGGCAACGCATATACAGCGTGCTAGGGAGTTTGGCGATTATCCAAGACATTTGGGAGATATTGCAAGACTTTAAACATGGAATGTCATGTACATCTGTTGTGTTTGCCTGCTAAGGCTCCCTTCCTCCCTTCAGCTGATAACAGAATCCATTCATGGGCTTTGGGTGGGGCTGACTCTGTCCTCCAAGCCATAGAGGGTGGATGTATAACCCAGGTGTTCCCAAAGAGAATTCCCCATGACTGGAGCATCAGCAATTGATTCACTGATGGACTTGTGACCCTTCTTGGGACCTTTCTGCCAAAACCATGTGGGAAGAAGTTCTCTTTTTGCTGGGTCATGCAATTGGTAGAGTCTGAGTCCTAGGCTACCAGTGACCAACATATCCAGCAGTGGGTATATTTGAAACTCTATGTCAAGCTGGGCCTTTAATCAGACCCATCTCTTGGATTTCCCAGTGATGTGGGCCAATAAATTCCCTGATTTGCTTATTGTATTTTGAGTTGGGTTTTACTTACTTGCAAACAAAAAAATCTGACTAATACAGAAGCCCTATTGTATTTTAGAAAAACCAAGCTAGTCGCAAGATGGAGAATGGCATACATTTCAGAGATGACTACAGCAATTCAAGTGTGAAATAATGAAGGCCTGGGCAAGGCAGTGAGGAAGGTGAAGAGGTGATGAGAGAAAGAGAAAGGGAACTGCCTCCCCATGATGCTTAGGGGGATGATTAATGGTGAAGGAAACAAGAAGTGATGGGTTTATGCAAATATTCATTAATGCTTACTGTATACAAAATGGAGATAACACTGCATGAGGAAATTGGGAGAATTTAATGAGTCAATACATAGAAAGAACATTTCTCCATAGCCACTGGTAATCAGGCTCAAGTCATAATAGACATATGGTTGGTCTTTTTGATTCCACAGGCAGTTTTCTAGTCATTTTCTATTCCAGTATTGATGGATGCATTTCGAGGTATCCCACAAAAAAACACTAGTGAAATGGGAATTGAGCTAATGAATTTTTCGGGAAGAAACGTTTCTCCAAATCTGTCAGCAAGATCATCTCATTATGCACATTGTCAATAAGATATTAATAACGATTTCACAATTTATAGAAAAAATTTTATATTGATGAATACTTTTTAAAAAATACTTCTATTGACTTAAGCTACTGTAAAGTAACACCCAAGAATAAAAGAATCTAGCTGAGTAAAAATAAATTACATGTTTCTAGGCATTCTTGTAGTTCTCATTTCAAAAATATGATGGGAAAGACCATTCATGCCTGTCCTTAGATGAATTTACAAACAGAAAATTAATGGAGAGCAGTATTGGAAATTTATAAAAATAAAAAGACAAGCTTGATATGAGAATAGGCTATTTAAATTTTTGAGGTATTCAGAGAAGATTATTTCAGTGAAACACAAGCAATTATGCATGATTGACACAATCAGAAAGTCTAATACAATGACTTGGAGAGACCCCAAGAGATCTAAGACCCGGCACCAGGAAGATAACATCAGTAACAGGGCTCCGAAAATCAAATCTCCCATTTTAAATAACAAGTTCCTACAAGCTCGATAGGCTTGCTGTATTGTTCCAGATCAGCAAAGAAGTCACCCTGAGGCTGACGGGAATAATGAAACGCTGCAACATGGCACACATTGGCAGGAAATGTCTCTTCAACATAAGGCCAGACATCTTCATCATGGTATTCAATCATCAGCGCAGAGCGTTCGATGTGATTTATGTCAGACAATCCAAGAGAAGTCGTTCTTCTCATCTATTTTGTCCCATGCATCCTCTGTTATTCAGTAATGATATCATCAGCCACTGTCTGGATGTGAACAGTAATCCCTCATAAACTGAAAATTTGCTCACAATGTATTGATGTATTACAAAAAACAAACCAAAAAACTCTGAGTTTTAGCTGAATCCATCAGGTTTGTGTCATGCAGACGGACATTTCCACCTGAGGAAATTGGATATCATTTCTTCTTGGTTTCGTTATCTTTTTGTCATCATGGCACAGCATTCTAAGTGTCACAGTCCTTCTGTTGATTTTAGCTTCCACATGCAACGATCATGAATCGGAATCCTTCACCAGATTCATAAAAACCCCAACCCAGACCATTGTAAGACAGCTGAATCTGGCTTTCTTCTAGGGTCGGAGTCCCTCCCACATCTCTGTCAAGTGATTTCTCTGCCTCAGATTAACACTTTCAAAGATAGGAAACTCTCCCACCGATGCTATATTCCGAGGCTTACTTTGACATTTTCCCTTTGGAGAAGAAGCTCTATCCCCTAGAGACGTCTTTGTAGAAAACATTCATCTTCTCCAATGAGCTGCCAGGTAAAGAGGTGCTCCTCAAACCTCCCCTAGCAAAGGTCAGCTTGCTCTTATCACAGACAATTGGTGATATGAAGCTGGACACCCTCAGGTTGCTGAAGCAGATCCCTCAGAGTCCCCACTTCCCACAGGAACCAGAGTTCTTTGCAGCTTTCTCTCGAAATTCTTCCTGTGAATTTTCTAGAACTTCTAGAAATGTCCTTCTAGAAAAATTGCCTATTTCTGTAGCTTCTCCCACTCCCCCTAGATTGAAATTTCTATTCTACCTACTTCGCCCCACATTCTAGGAGCCAGAGTCAGTAAAGGTCCCTCTTTCCTATAGAGTCTACACAGAAATATTAACACACAATACTTTTCATCTTAATTCTCGTAGTGTGCAAAGAGGCATTCAGTTTTCAGCTGCAGTCAGGGATGACTTGACAATCACCTGGTGCTTTGGGTCTTAAACTTCTATGGAGAACAGAAGAGAACCTGATGAACATTATGGTCCCTCTTGCAGAAAAATACATAGACCTTGCATGTAATTTCAGAGTCAAAGGAAAGTCGCTGGGGGAAATCCATGGGTAAGAATTGCTGACCTATGCCAAGCTTTGAACTCGAAAGATAAGAAAAATAAGGAACACAGAAGACAATACTTGTCCAAGATCTTTGAGCTTAATAATGGCAAAGCTTGCGTTAGACCCCAGATCTCCTGTTTCCTGGTTTGGAGCCCTTTCTACCACTTCATGCTGTTGCTTTGTATGTCGGGGCTAAGTTAGTATTAAAAATTGGCAGAGGGGCTGGCCCCGTGGCCAAGTGGTTAAGTTCACGCGCTCCGCTGCAGGCAGCCCAGTGTTTCATTGGTTCGAATCCAGGGCGCAGACATGGCACTGCTCATCAAACCACGCTGAGGTGGTGTCCCACATGCCACAACTAGAAGGACCCACAATGAAGAATATACAACTATGTACTGGAGGGTTTGGGGGAGAAAAAGGAAAAAAATAAAATCTTTAAATAAATAAATAAATAAAATTGGCAGAAAGTGGAACTGTGATTCAGTTGCAACAAAGGCCTCAGTCGACCCTATGAGGAGCTCCGGAGCTGGGGCAGCCATTCATAGTTGTCCTGAGCTAAGCATGGAGTGGAGGGGAAGATGGGGAGCCAGGACCCATATACTCCCATATGCACCAGTCAATAGAAATGGGCTGCTCGGAAGACATGTGACCTTGAGCCAGGAAGATCTCTTTAGGGCCTGGGCTGAGAGTCACCAGCTATCAATACTCCCAGCAGTATAGTGGAATGAGTACCTCTGTCCTAGAGAAGAGAGAATCAAGGCAGGCACCACAGCATCCTCTACAGTAGATGTGGGAACACTTGCAACCAGCCTCCTATTCCTTCTTAAATAACCCTCAAGAGTCTAAGGTAATATCTTCCTCTCTCCCTCCCCCTCTTCTTGAAGAACTGAAATCTGCCATATATCATCAAGAGCAGAAAGAAGGAACACAGCTACAACGCCCCAAACATATCTGAGTTATACTGAGGACTCCTCCAAACACCGTACGGACAATTGACCTTCGCAAAATCAGTGAAGTCCATTTCTGAAAATAGTCGCTGGGGGATCCCAAAAGTAATGGGATGAAATTGATTGAGCATTGCACTGTTTCGCTTTATAGCCTTTCCATTTGTCATACAAATGATAATGAATACTTATTTCTTGATTTACATTTCGGCCTTCACACAATTTGCAGCTCTTGCCATGTTTACATGCACCATCTGGAAGAAGTAATGAGCCAAGGAGCACCAGAAATTATAACTTGCTTTGACTAAACCTAGAAGATTTTTACTGGCAATAAAATGATTTTGCTTTTTTTTCTTTCTGGATTTGTAAAGAGATTAAAACATGAGTTTCACTGAGTGTAGGCAGAAATATGCAAAGCTAATTTTAATAGAATGAACCTGAAGGCACCTGGCACTCCTGATCAATTCAGAATAATTTAGTCATAATAGCAATAGTCTCATGATAGAAAGTCTCATCTGACGTTGGAATCCTTAAAAATGATTACCTCGTCTATACACAAATGTCACCACAGGAGTCATTGGGCATAAGAGGGAACATACAAGAATGCTGAATAGCATAGAGTCTAAGATCTTGGACTCTGGCCTCCCATGGGCCTGGACCCAGCCCTGCCATCTACTATTGATATGACTCTGGACAGGTTACTTAACCTCTCCAGATATCAGGTGCCTTGTATATAAAACAGGGATAATAATAGGAACAACATAATGGGGTTATTGTTAGAATTAAATGAGACAATGCAAATAAATTACATTGAAGTGTTAGAGACAACACTAAAGAAACACTCAATAATCACTCATGGTTACTATTTCCTATCTTTAGAGAGTTTACCAAAAAAATTACAGATTCTTCTTTCAAAGGTTCTCTTGGGTCAAAGGTGTCCGGGTAGAGGGTAACTAAGAATAACATGGATGAATTAAATACATCCACAATTCCCTCCAAGCACTTGTTTTTGTCCCATAACAGAGTGTGAAGGTCTTCAGGTTAGGCCTGATCCAGCAAGCTGAGTCCATGGATCCCAGGATTCGTAAATGGGCATACAGGTGGGATCAATGACTTGGAAGACATTTTACACTCTATTGTTCTTAAAAGTTAAACTTAGAAAAGTAAATAAATGACTGTTCTAATCATTTCTGTTGCCATAGCAAACATCTCCCCCACTAGCAAAGTGAAAGAAGGAGGTAAATATCAGGACTCCTCACTAAATCCAAAAAGATGTCATTACAGTCCTTGAAAGCCTCTTCTAAAAATAATGTACTCAACTTGGCATGTTAGCATTAATGGAATTTTTAATAGTTTTTATAAAATAGTACTTGTTATTTATGATTATAAAACAAAAAACTGCATATTGTAGAAAATACGTTAAACTTGTGAGGAAGATTTTTTAAAAATCACCCAAATCCTTTAATTTAGAGATTAAATACTTAACATATTGATGAGTTTCCTTCTAATTTTTTTCCTATGCAGAGTTTTTTCAGAATTGCGATCATACTGCCTATTCAATATTTGACCCAGCTTTGTTCATTTGAAAATTCATGTAAATTCTTTCCAGTGTCTTTAACCATTTTTTGAAAATGTGACTTTAACAATATGTTATATCCCCTTATATGGATTCTGCCTATGAATCACTAGTTGTTTTTAATTTTGTACTCTAAAAAATGAAGCTGCAGGGCTGGCCTGGTGGCATAGTGGTTAAGTTCACTCGCTCCACTTTGGCAGCCTGGGGTTCCTGAGTTTGGATCCCACGTACAGACTTACATTGCTCATCAAGCCACCCTGTGGCAGCAGCCCACATACAAAGTAGAGGAAGACTGGCACAGATGTTAGCTCAGGGCTGATCTTCCTCACCAAAAAAAAAAATGAAGCCACAATGAACATCTTTGTACATTGATTTGGTTTTTTAAAGGATAGATACCTAGAAGTGGAATTATTGCAAAGACTGTATTTTTAAGCCAATTATAGCCCATCAATAGGTTTCCAAAAAGCCAATACCAACCTACAGTCCCATCAGCAACACCTGAGTACCCACCTTACCAAGCCTTTGCCCAAATGGAAGTTCAAAAATCCTATACTTGAAAGAGTAATTGATAAAAAATAACTGATATCTTGGCAAGGAGAACAGTTTAATGCTCTAAATTAAAATTTTAATGATCTAAATTAAAATTTGAAAACCAGTTCATGATGATTCGATCAAAGTTAATTACATCCTCCATTACGGTCAGTCTCGTGGTTGAATTCCTTGTGTATTCCTTTATCTCTTGCCACCACCACCAGTTTATGAACCTCTGGAGGGCAGCAAAAGGTTTTATGTACCTCCCACACCACCTACTACAGTGACTGTACACACTTTGATTTAGCCAAAACAAACAGAAACTGAACAATCTGCCTTTAGACCCGGAAGATTTTCAAATCCAGCAAGTAGGCACTCTCCCATGTGTTTACATCTATGCCCCTGCCCGCACCCTCATCTTCTCCCCACCACCTCGTGGCACTGAAATATGGTGAGGAAGCATTGCAACATAACTATCAGGATTTTGAAGAATCGTATCCATTTCTTTTGTTTCTGTGGACCTGAAGGAATCCTAAAATGAGTTCTGACTCAAATGTCCGAACTAGGGGCCACATCTCACCGCCAAACAACAAGGCTTCCAAACCCAACCAGGCCAGCTATTTGTCCGTCTGGAAGGATGTCAGCTGAGAATGGTTTCCAGCCTGGCTGTGGGCAGAAACAAAAATCCAACACCCAGACAAAGTCCCAATTCCCTGTAAACAAAGAAGGGAAGAACTGTTTATTGCAGCCACTGAAGTCTTTTAATATGAGGCTCCAAGTATGTCAAGCACACCAAACAAATTTAGCTTCACCACCTGTTCCGGAAAAGAGACACCCCTGCCAGATTCCCCCGAAAAGCGCATAGATATTCTCAGTGTGGATTAGCTGGGAGTCTTTTCAAATATGTTCTATATTAGAGTTTGTAAACTGGGCACTTGATGTACACCACATGGCTGCTGTGTAAGACAGGCGAAGTTTTTGTTCCATGCCTTTAAAAAATCACACTCCTTTGCTCCACAGTTTTCAGACAAAATCTGGGAAAATGGTAAAAATGTCTTAAAAAGAGAAACAACTTACCTACCCTGGGTGTAACTCTGGTCATGGAGAACAAAGAAAGGAGCCTGTAGTCTTACTGGAGGGAAAACACACACACTTGAAAAATTCCGTTTTCTAAGAGATGTGCCAAGAAAGAGTGTGGTGAATTGCCAGAAGAGTGGGCAAGATGGTAATCGACAAAACACAGAAGTGTAAGCATGTCAGTGTCAAGAGGTATGAAATGCCCTGTTACAGAAAAAGCAATGCCTCAGTTAAGCCATGAAAAGGGTCCAAAAATTAAAGTTAGAGCAAATACCTAAATATAGTCCCACTCAACATTACTTGCAGAGCACTTTCTACAGAGTCTGATAGATTAAATGAGATAATGTCTGTAAAGTGTTTAGGAAAATGCCAGGCACCTACTAAACGTTCAAGACACGCTTGTTACTGTGGTTGCTGCTGAGATGAAGCTGTGCTCCTGGGTACGTTGTACCACCCACGGCCCCATTGAACTCCTCTCCTTCTTTTAAGACTCAACTCAAAACTTCTCTTGGAAGCCATCCTTGGCCGCCACTCCCCGCCCAGGCAGTGTTAGGAGCTACACTGCCAGTGCTCCCAATGAA
Organism: Equus asinus; assembly: GCF_041296235.1. Lineage (NCBI taxonomy): Eukaryota > Metazoa > Chordata > Mammalia > Perissodactyla > Equidae > Equus > Equus asinus. Next base: position 47,675,049 of record NC_091812.1, read on the forward strand.
CAGCTCCACATACACAGATCGCCCCCTACAAACACAAGAATAACTTAAAAGTAAGGCACCTGGACTATTCATCTATGCATCTAACATCTAATTTGAAGCATGCTTGATGAATGGATGAGGGATATGTCCTAGAAGGAAAGAAGGCTGGTAGAAAAACCCGCATGTGCCCCCCACCTCCCCAGCCTATGGATATATTATATCAATGTTAATACCTCAATGTCGAGAGCAACAAGCCTATCCATACGGCACAGGCAGGAATCCTGTGGGGTTGCCCTTGCAAAATTCCCCCAAATTATTTCTGCAGTTCTCCAGAGAGCATCTCACGTGTGCTCCCAAGTCAGTTCTGCCCACCACTTGTCTTCCTCCTTGCTAAGGCTAAGCCCACTGCTTCCCCAGCGACACCTCTGCCTCAGCTGCTGTACCACAGCATTGGGAGCATCCCCACTCTCCAGGCCCAGATCCCTGCGGATTTGCTGGCACAGGCTCTGTGTCTCAGCTGCATGGAAACAGCTGGGCCATCTCTTAAGAAGGGAGAAGAGAAAGGCAGGCTCCCTCTCCACCACGTGTCACTCTAGGTAGTGGACTGGGGCTGGTGGTGGGATCGGGCTAAATGGTCGGATAGGTGAAATGGGTTTTTCAGGTAACACACACAGCAGTCATTCCTCCTTGGGGTGCTCATGGGAATGCAGAGGAGCAGAGTTGAGATGGGGACAAGTGCCCCCCTAGAACCCTTAAGCCTTCTTGCAGAGTCTGAATTGGGACGACAATCCACGTCTTCCATAGGGAACTGTCTCTCCGGGACCCTCTCTCCAGGGCTTTTTTTATCTACTAGGCGCTTGAGACACAGTGCCCACAGCCTTCCAGGTGTTGGATCAGTAGCCTGTGAAAATGTTGAGACCTAATACAGACCCAAAAGAGCATTTATTTATTCCAAAATATTTTTAAAACCCTGCAAAATGAAAGTGAATAAATATTCAACTAAAACGTTTACCATATGTAACATTACATCAACTCCAATAATATTTCCATATTAAGGACGTTTACAACAGAAGATGGGGGCATTCTCATTTGTTAGAATGACATGGGATGGGTTCTCCAAAAGTAAGAGCTCTGAGAGCCTCTAAAGGTCAAAACAGCCCATCTGAAGGTCAAAATAGGCTATTTCTCCCTGCAATCCGGGTCTTCAGATTGTCTCCAGCCCCTCAGTCTGCCAGGCTCGTCTGAAAAGACTGAAACTGTAGGTACATGTCAATCCTTAAAAAAAAAAATTTGTGTATAGAAATATTTGAATATACACCAAAGACTACAGTGAGCAGAAGAGGCTTCCTCACTCGGATGGAGTAATCGATGGTGGTCTTTGAGGGCGCCAGTACCATTGCTGGGTCTTCATCAACCTAATGTAACAAGCTTCAGAAGTCTGCTCCTCTTGAAGAGAAAGTAAATTTTCAAATGGATTTCATTTCAAGGTAGACCAGCAATTCAGCAGACACAGGCAGGCAAAAATGTTACAGAGTCAACAGCAATTTTTATTTTGATCCACGTGATACAACACAAATTAATTTGAAGTTCTTAAATTTATTTTTCCCTTCATGTTGTTCTCACTAAGAAAGTAAAAAATGGTTCTCCCTCTTTCTGCTGAGGCAGAACTGTAAGCATTGTGGAATCAAATGAAGAACTCTACAACAGTGTGAAACGTATTCATAGTTAAACAACGTCATCATTCTTTGTTCTTCATCTACAGTCATATCTGGGTGGCATCTTCTTCTCTGTGAGACAAAGTCCAGTGTCTTTGGCCTAGAATCCAATCAATGCCCACCCTACCTAGCTGACCTCAATTGTTAATACTTCCCAAGAAATTCTCCTTACCATGGATCGCATCTCCTTACTATCCCTTACCCTCATTCAACCCCTTCCCACAACTCTAGCTTTATCCAAACCCTTCCTCTCCCTTGATACACCCAGCCCCTCTTGCTTGGGTGCATTTGAAGTTCCAGTTCCCTCTCACAGGTTTTCAGTTGAACTAAACCATAGCAACCTTTCCTTCTCCAAAATCCCATAACATAGAGCTTTACTCCACCACATTATCCTTAAATTTATGCCCTTTATCTAAAAATTCCTTTTATCTATGTCTTATTCCATTAGTCAGATTCTCAACTTCCCTGAAGGAAAGAATTGTGTCTCATGAATCTTTTCCATCCAGCACAGTGCTGAGTACCTAGCCATCATTCACAGCCTGTTATCTCAATTGCTTTGAAATTTTAGATCTGGCATGGGGACTGTCATTTCAGCTACTTGTATGCTCACCAAAGGGATTTCCTAACTTCATAGACATATATGTAGAGATTTAGGCGGGTGAAGTTGAGACAGTACAGTATAGCAGCATCTTTCCATCATAGTCAATTTGACACGTGTCCACTTAAATAAACTACCATTGCCATCTTGACTACTTCATTCACTGGAACCACAGAGGGCTATACCAATATATGGGCTGATATACAAGTATATCTTAGAGTTCTTCAATGAGCAAACACTGAGTTTTCCTTTTTGTTCTCCATGTCAATAGTGACAAATATACTCCTACCATTCTATTCAATGTACTCCAAAAAGAAAGAAGAGAGAGAAGAAGCATTTTGTAATTTATCATTAGTTAAATTAAAGGTAACAAGGTAGGAAAGAGTGTATTGTTTTAGTACTTTTACCATATCTTCCTAGGAATGGAATAGTCCCTGAGAAACACTTTGATGAGCACTTGGAGGGTAAGCTGAGACAGTAAGGATCTGGCTGTCAGAGAAGAGCTTGAAACTGCTCTGAGGGAAACAAGGAAAGGAATTTCTTTGTTGTTTTAGAATTAGTCAGGGAGGGGAGGAGAGAAAGAAGGGAAAAAGAGAGCAGAGCAAGGAGAATACTTCATGATAAAGCCCTTTCCTGCTTTTCCGGGTGGAAAGAGCCAAAAGATGACCACAAAAGGAGGGGCCCTAAAGGATTTTGGAGAATTTATTATGGACTTTTAGTTTATCTAGTCTATGTGAAGTGTAGACCCCTGCTCTATATGTCACCCAAATCTTCTAACAATCTACTTAATTCATTCTCTGCAGAACTCAAAGTTTATGAAACTCAATCTCTACACAACTTGACCTCTTCCCAACCCAACCTCTACTCAACTCAATCTCTACCGAAATCAACCTCTACTCAAATCAAAGTCTTCTCAGCTCAATCTCTACTCAGTTAAAACCCTTCTCAATTCAATATTTGAATCAGCTCAAACTCAGTGTAATTCAAACTCTACTCAAGTAACTCTATTCAACTGAGTTCCTTAAACTAAATTTAACTCTGCTTACAGATGCTTTGTGTGAGTGTACATTTTTGGAATTTGAAGAGATCTGCATTTCACATCTAGGCTGTAGCAATGTAGGCCAAAGAAAAACACAAATGCAGTTGGCAAAGAAGACCATCAGAATGTGAGTTCCCTGTGAATCTGCAGAAATCTCACTGAGGATTTCTACAAGCTACACTTTCGAGGCATTCAAGTAACCTCATTAGACAGTAAAGGAACAAGGGCTCCCAGTTGATGTGAGAGTTACATACATGGTTTAAAACTTTGACTATCATACGTAGACTACATGAAAGTGGGAAAAAATCTTGAGAACTGCTCAAGTCTATATTTTGGGAAAAATAATTTCTAGCTAAGAAGTAACTCTTTACACCAAAAGAAACAGAAATCACCTGTGCAACATATGTTATCAATATGCTATCCCATTGGTGCAACATCGGAAAAACAAAGAACTCAGAACCCAGAGGCAGGGCCCTGAAGGTACCCAGTCCAGAAGGCACAGGTTGGTGAGCAGGACTACGACAATGAACAAGTAGAAAAATAAGTCCTAATCAGATAACAGGTAGTCGGTGACATTTTACAAAGCATACTGTGGATAGCAAACCTTCTTAGAAAGCACATTCACGAAATATTTATTATTTAAAGGACTTTTAAAAGGGTACATCTGGCGGAACAGGGTGGAATGAAGAACTGCAATTTTCTACCACCTTTTGAAACGCCACTAAAATAAACTGAAGGGATTAAAAATGCACAATGGCACAAGGACAAAGATAAAAGGGAGGAGACAACTGCCACTGAGCAATGTCAACGGATTTTCAAAGATGGAAAGTAGACAAGGGAGTATTAACTCTAGGAAAGGGGAGGAATCCAGTATCTAAAAGAGAAAAATAATTTAAAAAACAGTGTCAAATCACTTGCCGCACCACAGACAGGCTCAGGAGAAGACATACCAGGAGCCAGAGAGTGGGATGGACCCAGGAAGGAAAATCTGTATACAAAGTAGGGAGTGATCTAACACTAAAGGCCTTTTCTCTTTCCTCAATTCCCTGTAGCCAGGCCACTGGCCTTCCTCCCATCCCGTACGAGACTGGAAATTTAGTCTCTGGAAAAAAATGGACCAGAGAGACTCAAAGGTATCAGGTAGTGGAGGGCTGGCCTAAAGCATGGAGCTCAAACTAGGGGACTAAGGAAAGCCTTCACAGTAAATACTGGGTGTGTATCTCCTTACCCTACTGCTGGGAACCATATGCCCTCTAGGAAAGATACTAACATATTCTTGTCTGAGGAAACTGATCAACATATGAGGGCAAAATACTACAGGTACTGGTATTAGGGAATCTCTCAATGAAAAAGTCAGACCACAACCCAAGCCCACATATTCCTCCACCAGCTTCCAATTTGCTTGTAAGTGATTATTGTTTTAATGAGAATATAGACAAGGATCCCCAAAGATTTGAGCAAAGTTGGTAGCCTTGCACTGTGACTTCAAGACCAATGATAAGCTTCAGTAAGGTTCACATAGGATAGACGTATAGGACAATGAAACAGAAACAGACTCAAATATGTATGGTCAGTTGATTTTTGACAAACATGACGAGGTTGTTATCTAAGGAAAGAATAACCCTATCAACAAATAGTGCTGGAACAATAGGATATCTATATGGACCAAAAATAACCTCATACTATGCATAAAATTAACTCATAAAAGCTAAAACCATAAAACTTTTAGAATAAAACAGAGAAAAAAATCCCCCCCACCTTGGAGTAGGCAGATATTTCTTAGACAAAACACAAAAAAATACCAACTTTAAAAGAAAAGAAGTTGATAACATATTTTAAGTTAAAATTTTTTCATTTTGAAAGACATTAAAAAATGAAAAGTTCAGCCACAATTTGGGAGAAAATATCCAAAGGACTTGCACCCAGAAAAGAATTCATACTCCTCAAGAATAAGACAGACAACCCAATTTTTTTAAATTAGCAAAATACCTTAATAGACAATTCACAAAAGAAGATGTACAAATGACATGTAAGCACATAAAAATATCTTGAATATTATTAGTCATTAGGGAATTGCAAATTAAAATCTCAGTGAGATACCACTACATACCCACCAGAGTGGCTAAAATTTTAAAAAGTAACAACCAAATGCTGACAAGGACGTAGAGCAACTGGAACTCTCTTACATTGCTGTTGGGGCTGTAAAATGGAACAACCACACGGCAGTTAACCATATACTTTTAAAGTTAACCACACATTTACCATAGAAGATTTGCTCTCCTAAGTATTTCCTGAAAACAAATAAAAGCACACATCTATCCAAAAATGTACATGTGAATTTTATTACAGCTCTGTTCATAATAGCTCCAAACTGGAATGTCCCAATTACCCAAACGACCATGGACAAATGGTAAACAAAGGTGGTATATCTACATACTACTTAGCAATAAAAAGAAATAGGGATAAATATATGGATGAATCTCAAAAACATTCTGCTGAACAAAAGAAGCTAGACATAAAAGACTATATAGTGTCCGATTCTATTTACAGGAAATTCTAGAACAGGCAAAACTAATCCACAGGACAAAAAAAACCAGTGGTTACCTGGCATGGCAGGCAGGTTGACTGCAAAGGAGTATGAAGGAATCTGGAGGGAGGGGAAACGTTATAAATCTGGATTGTAGTGGTCGTTACCCAGGTGTATACATTTGTCAAAACTCATCAAACTGTACATTTTACAATAGGTACATTATTATGGAAATTATACCTTAATAAAGTTGACTTTAAAAAAAAAAATCTAGATACCACCTCCTCCTCCATCTACTGCTCTGATTCTCTGCTCCTTTATAGCTACACTCTCAGCAAAGGTTGCCTATAATTGCTAACTATTTCCTCTCCTCTCCTTCTTAGCAGCCCATTTCAATTCAGCCTACGACCACAGCACACCACCAACACTGCTGCTGTTAGATCACCAATGACTTCAAATTTCCCAACTCAATTCTCGATTTTATGCAGTTTCTCACGTCCTTCTTCTTGACCTTCTTAGAGACACCCTTCTTTCTTTCTTGATTTTCCCGGTGCCTCACTAGCTGTTCCTCACTAATCCACTGGTTTCTTCTCATCTTTCCAATACCTACATGGAATTTCCCCATGCTTAGTAATCCTCTCTTCTTTCTCTATACTCACATGCTAGGGGAGCCCATTCAGTCCTTGGCTTTAATTATTACCTGCAAACTGATCATTTCAAAAGCTGTATCTTTATCCCAGACCTCTTCCTGAACTCCAGACTCACAAATCAGCTGCCACTTCACATTCTCCTTGGATGTCTTAAAGGTACCTCAGACTCAAAACACCTGTAGTAGGCTGAATAAGGGCCTGCAAAGATGTCCAGGGCCTGATTCCTGGCACCAGTAAATGTTACCTTGTATGGTAAAAGGAACCATGCAGACGTTAAGGATCTTGTGATGGGTAGATTATCCTGGATTATCCAAACTGGCCCTAAATGTAATCACAAACGTCCTTGTAAGAGGAAAGTAGAGGGAGATTTGACTACTAAAGGAGGCAATGACAAGTTGAGTAATGGTGATGACTAAATAAGATGCAAAGCTGCTGACTTTGAAGATGCAGGAAAGGACCACAGTCGAAGAATGGAAGGAATGCAGTTCTAGAAGGTGGAAAAGTCAAAGAAACATACTCCCTTAGAGCCTCTGGAGGGAGGATACGCAACCCCGCCCACACCTTGATTTCAGCCCAGGAAAACTGATCTCACATTTCTGACCTCCAGAACCGTAAGAGAAGAAATCTGTGTTGTTTTAAGCCACTAAGTTTGTGGGAATGTGTTATAGCAACAATAGGAAAACTAATTCAATGTCCCCAAATGAAGTCCCAGTCTGTATCCTCCATATCCCCACACCGTTCTCATTCTCAGCAAGTGCGCAGGACAGAAAAATCTTGGACTTCCATTCCACGAGAGCAAGGACAACGTTTTAGGCACTACTGTATCTCTACGCATAAAATAATGCCACACACTTAATAGGCATTCAAAAAACATTTGCTGAACAAATGATTGACTAAATACAGAAACAGACGATAAGATCAATATAGAACTATCCTTAATACCCTCAGGTTAAAAGTAGATGTTGCATCCATGACACAAGAATGAAAAAATATAGTATTAAAAATCAAAACTCAAAATAAAGAGCTCTTTGAAATTGAAAATATCTTGGCTGAAATTTTTAAAATTCAATATGAGGTTTAGAAGAGTGAAATGAAAAAGCCAAGAATGTTAGTATTTCTAGACCAATAAAAAAATTAGGATTGACTCCTAATTCTAATCCAAAATTAACATTGAGACCCCTGATCCAATTAACAGAAGTTTCAGACAGAGAGAATAAACAGAAAAAAAAGGAAATTGCTAAAGAAATAAAATCAAAGAATTTTCCAAAACTGAAGGACATGGGTCTTCATATTGAAAAAACCCACAAGTGCACATAAAATGAATTATAAAAGACCCCAATAAAAGCATATTGCCATGAACTTTCAGAATACTAAAGATAAACAGAAAATTCTAAGGGATTACACAGATTTTACAATAATAATAATAAAAATAAATAATGATAATAATTCACTCCCAAAGAAAACAGGAATTGGAATGGCATCTGATTTTTTAACAACAAAACTAGATTATCTTGCTAAGAGTGTAGAAATTTTCTCACCAAAAAAAAAAGGGTAAATAGGTGAAGTGATGGAGGTATTCATTAACACAGTGGGGGAATCCATTCACAATGTATACAAATATCAAATCATTACATTGTACATTTTAAATATCTTAGAATTTTATTTGTCAATTATAGCTTAATAAAGTTAGAGTGAAAAAAACCTAGATTATCAGAGACAATAAACAAGGCCTTCAAAATCTTGGCACATGGGGGCAGAATTATATAGCAAGCCATGCTATTAACTAATCAAGGTAGAATAAAATATTTTCTTACTGTCCAAGAACTCAAAAAACATGCTTCTTGAGTAAGGCTGTGCTTCAGAAAATGAAGTAATGGGAAAGACAAGGGATCCAGGACACAGGGGTCCAGACCACAGAAGGCCCAGAAGACTCTTGGGCTGCAGGCCCACAGAGCAATTTCTCCAGGGTGGAGGAGGCGCCAGAGGTCTGGGGAAGATGGGGGGAGAGGAGAGAGAATGGAACTCAAAGATTTTTTCTGTAAAATTGGTTTGAGTGTTTAAAAAAATTGTTGACAGATGTTTGACAAATCTGTTGGAGCATTTGGAAAACGAATTATCAATGCATACATGGAAAACTAAGCAAATGAAAAAATATGGCAATTGTGAACATCAAGATGAACCAGTTATACAAGAAAAGAAATGCAATCGTCAAACACTGCTTCTGCAGTGAGCAACTCCCACGGTCACAATAATGCAGACACTGAGCACTGATTTAACCCGAAATGTGGATATAACTAAGTTTGGAGGAAGAGGACAGGAGCAGAGCAAATAGTGGGGACAGGAGGAGAAAGCAAGTGAGCTAAAGCTTCATCCACAATAAAAGAATAATGTCTAAAATTGGGAAAAAGCATAAAACACCAGTATAAGCATATTAGTTAGAAATATTATAATAAATACTAAAAGAAACAGCTAAGAGAGTTTAACGCAGTCACTTCCAGGGAGGGCTGGGACACGGGGTGGGAGGCATGGGTCAAGGGACTGTGATTTTTTTGGTAAGTTTTTAGTCCTATCTGATTATGTTTAGATATGTACATATATTACTTTGATACAATAATTAGTGCGAAAGTAAAAACTAATAAAACTAAATAAAAGGCTCCGAGCAAGTATAGATATAAACAAGAGAATTTCTCACAAACACTAATAAGGGCTGTGACACACGGAGTGACATCACTCAGTCAGCTAGAACAGGGTGGGACCAGCACAAGCAGGACAGCCAGAGAAAAAGGGACACAGACGTGGCAGAAAAGAGAGCATCTTCTAGGCAGAAGATGGCTCAGTGTTTTTTATCAATCCCTTTGTGAAAAAGGAAATTGGAAAGTAATAAAATATATAATGTTTTTAGTTTTCTGCAAGTCGAGCTTTTTACTCTGTGGAAACGTGTTGATGGTTCTCTGCCACGGGGTAGGTGCAAACACACTCAACAAACGTGCTCTCCACCCTCAGCAAGTCCTGGGCCCAAGAGCCCTTCAGGTGTGTCCCAGAAATCTGCACCTGCTGGAATGAAGGGGCAAGTTCAAGGAAACAGTTCCTCTGACAGAATGCTAATATTAACTGACTCTGTTTTAACCATTCAAACACAACACAGGCACACACACACACACACACACCCCTCACAATGTGTTCCCAGGAGGGATTTTTTTTTTTAACCATTGTCTTCTGGCTTCATTTATGCAGCATTTGCTATTCCTCTCTCCCTCCCTTCTTTTTCTGGGTGTTGCACAACTTTTTAATTGAACATCCACTTTCATCTTAACTAGAACAATGAAGTATAAATTGCATTGTGTGAGCTGAGCAAAAGGCACAGAATGCTCTAGTCCATAGCATGACTTGGAACAACAAATAATGATAATGCCAAAACTGGCTACAAAAGCAATTAACCATACCAGAAAACTGCTCTCATTTAAAAAGATCTTGCTGCATAGGAAACTTCTTAATGGTAAGGCTGCATATGTTCTTGCTCTATAGCTACATCTTCAGAAACATATTTTCATTGTTGAAGCTGCCCCCCCCCCCCCCCAGGATTGAGGGTCTGCCATCTAATAGTTCATAAAATAAACTTTGACTTTAAAAAAACACTTTGTTTCAAAATAATGTACTTCAAAAAAAATCAAAGGATGTTCAAAGAGTTGCTTGTGTAACTCAGAGGTGGTGGGGATTAAAAGTTGAATGGCAAACCCAGTGTGTGAGCCAAACGAAGTCTCCAGCAAACCCTGGCTAGAGAGAAAATAGTGGTAAGCTTGTAGACACAGATGGAGGTATTTCTAAATGAAATGGGAGACTTCTAAGCATTTCTTTTTTTTTTTTTTAGCCTAAAACCAAGGAGGCTTCTAAAAGTCATCTTTCCACAGTTACAAAGAAAGAACATTTTGCAATAGGCATTGTCAAGGCCTGTCCACCACAAAGAGTCCCGGCGACTTGGATATTGCTGTGGCCCTGAGCTACCGTGTCAGTCATTTCCGGCCCGGAGCCTGCGCAGAGGCCCTGGTGAGTAACTCCAGGGCGACCCTGGGGTAGCCTGGACCTCCGCTGCTCCGTGGGCACGCACTCGTATAGGGACGCATGGAACCGAATGGTTTAGCCGGATCTAGTTAAATATCGCGGAAGGAGGTTGCTATCACACGGTTGTTTACACGGTGTAGGTTCAACTCTTTAGTGACAGCATGGCATTGTGATTCACGCCACAGGCCCTGGCACTCAGTCTACCTGGGTTCAAATCCCAGCTCAGCCACCTACTTGACATCTCTGTGCATCTGTTTCCTCCTCCATAAAATGAGAATGAGAATGATACCTCCTTCATAGGGTGTTGTAAAGATTAAACAAGTAAATAAACATATGGCACTTAGAACAGTGCCTGGCACAGAGTAAGTACTATGTAAGGACCGGCTATTGTTACTAGTCTCAGTTTATATTTTTTTGTTATCATAAGGTCTAAACTAAAGAATGGCAGGATTGTTAGTGAAAGGGAACTGAATCTGGTGGAGGCAACCAAACTCTGAGGCCAAGACAGTCATGTCCACATTGGGGTGGCCAGGTAGGTTGCACTTCTGGGTTCAAATCCCAACTCTCCCATCTTTGCAATTGGAAGAGAACAGAAATTACTCTAGTTATGCCCAACCTGAAAAATTCTTGTGAGGATTAAATGAAATTCCATCAGTGAACGTAGCTGACACACAGCAGGTGCTCCCTGAATAATATTTTCCTTTTGATTCCCTCACAAAGTGGTAAAACCTACTAGAAAATACCCTCCACTGGGACTGAGTCAGATCATATGTTTCGCTTCCTGTTGTTATCACTAATGCAGTAAATAAATGGCTATAATAAGTATATGCTCCATCAACGGTGGCTGTATGAATGAATGAATGAATCTGTTAATTATTGATTAATAAGTGAGTGGATGTATTTGCAAAGGATATATTTCTGTGAGGTGATGGCATTTGTTACAAACTGATGTTCAAACAGTTGATTTAATTGAACTGATCTGCCTTAAGCAATAGGTATAGATGAAGTTTACTTAATATAAGAGGCACTGAGAGTGACTAAAATAGTTTTGGGATATGGAAAATCGTGAAAAGATTGGATTAACCTAAAAACTGTGTGATAAATATTTTAGTCAAAACACTGTCAAATAAAATGCGACAGGCCATTATAAATGGTGATAAAATTAAAAATGGGGACAGATGACAAGATGTAATATTCTTATGTAAGTTAGAAAACATGTTTCCAGCCCTGCAGATGGCTGACCCCAGGGATGGGTGAGCCCAACAGAAATTGAAGAACCCGCTACTCCAAGCCTAGCGGTCTAGAGACCACGGGAATTACTCATTTTTCAGGTCAGACACCAACACTTTAAGGAGTCAAGTCTTCTACATGGAAGGTGCAAAAGAGAGAATACTAGAGATGTGTCCTGGGAGATTAGAGAAGGGGATGTTAGTGCATCTGTTACTCCTACAGTGATACAAAGCTCGTGAGATAAATACCATCTGAACAGCACGAGAATGCAAAAGGTGCGTCAGAACTAAGGACTAAGAGCTGAGGATCCATGGAATAACCTCAGAACAAACCTTACCCCACTATGATAGCTCTGAAACGAGACCAACAGAGGAGTTTTAAGGTGTTTTAAGTCACCAAATCGTCATTAAGATAAATACATGGCTTTCCACAGTGGTTTCTTTGAAAAGCACAATGTATGTTTAGAAGTACCCATTTCGATTTGCTTGCTAAAATTCAGTCTCATTTCCTTAGACTACATTTGTTTTGTACACGTAAGTGAAGACAGTTTAAGGGGAAAGGGCCGTTAGGGATTGGATGATCCAAGGAAAACTTCTCACGGGAAGTAATCTTACACTGGTGAACCAAAGTCTGGAGGGACACAACAAGAAAAAGAATTACATTTATTTTCCAAGTAAGATGCTGTAGTAAGCAGTAACAAACAGTCAAGGTATAAACTCAGAGAAAGCGTGGTCTTAAGTAAGTGCAATGTCTGTCATTATTCCAGAAAAGTCCAGGTACTAAATATTATGTACCAACTTCTCCATTCGTAAAGCAACCAACTCTCAGATATTCTTGTTAAAGAATTCTGAACCATATGCCCAGTTTTTTAATGTCTTTGTTTTCAATTAGCAGTCTACCCTTGTGTTTTTAAAAACATTCTCTCCTTCCCATTGTTTCCGTGATAAAGAGCCCTATACAAAATTTTAACATTATCGTCATCTCGTGGAAAGAAAAATCCCGCAGCAAAATTGAAAAAAGAATCCTGATTTTCCCCTCATTCTTTGAAATAAAATAAGAAAGAAGAGCTTTGTTTTGCTATCTTCTGATCTTGTAAGCACAGGAGGGCTTGAAAATGGAACCACTTAAATAACAACTCAGATTGTTTCCCCTCACAAAACAGAATAATAGTGGGAACATATCTGTGACTCCAAGGAAGCAAATGTTTCTAATTAGCGAGCAAGATCAGCTGAGGTAGCTGCTCCGGGCATCTGGGCCTCTCATTAGGGACGCTATCCTGTTGAGCAAAGCAGCAAAATTGCCTGAATTCTGTTTGTGAAGGTTGCCACCTACTGAAGAACATGCCGCACTACAACCGGCTTCGAGGCGGGGGGAAATGATGGGGGAATAGGAAAAAGCAGTTAATAATCCTGTGATGGGGTGAGACTTCCATGCCAAAAGAAGGCAAGAAGAGTGTATGGCACTGGCTTGGCAGGACACCGCTGTGGGTATGGGAGGGGTCGGGCTGGAAGGCCTTGTGTGGAAGCGGGCACTCACTGGGCCTTAAGGAGTCATTACGTTTAGCAAAGGGGTGAGGGGAGGATGTGAAGTGGAAGGAGGAGTTTGGAGACAGACACAGAGGTGAGAAGAGCCATGATAAGGACAGGGTCCAGCGAGCAGGTGTGACTGGCTGTGGAAGAGAGTGACAGTGGGAGCTGGCAGGAAATGAGACTCGATGCTGAGGGCCTTGGGTTGACGCGTTAGGGCTTATCCCCAAAGGCAAAAAGGAACCCCTGAAGGTTTACCAAGGCCTCAGCAAATGACTCTCCATTAAGAACACCATGGTAATCATTTCACTATCATGGTAATATATATATATCAAATCATCACGCCGTACAACTTAAATGCGCACGACATTATTGGTCAATTATACCTCAATAAAGCTCGGGGGGATTAAAAATGAGCAAATAAAAAAATCTTAAAAGAACCAGTGGATTACGGGAACAACTTAGTGAGAAATCACTGCACAGATGGGAGACCTCTTGCCTCTTTGGAAATCGTCTCAAAGGAAAATATTCAGATTAAAGATTGACATAATGCTCTGACAGGTAAAACAGTGATCCTAACACCGCCCTGGGTCACCATCTTCCACCAGCACCAGGAGCTTCTACCCGCAAGACCCGTCAATATTGGAGCCCAACCCTGCCCCAAGACAAAGAAGCCCCCATTCGGCCCACACATGCACATTCCTCCCACATTTCTACTTCATTCATTTATTCTTAATATAACTAATCCCGAGCTATCTTCGCGGTATTAGCATTAGGGGAACAAAGGTGAAAAGACAGCTATGGTCCCTTCCTTCATGGTACTTACCGTCTAGCAGAGCAGGGAGACATTAATTAAATAACTACACTAATGCTAGTATAAAAGTGGTGAGTACCCTAAATTCAAGGCTGTGAGAGCCCAAATAGGGACAACTGAGCTGGTCTGAGGATTCAGGGAAGTGTACAAGGAGATTCTTTCTGAGGAAACAGCATTTGGCCAATACGCTTTGATTGGCAGGCGCAGTAGCGTCCTTTGGTAACCTCCTTTAGTAGCAGTGCTGCCACAAGGGGGCAGGCAGGAGCACACGGCTTGCAGACACACCACGTTCCATCTTTTAACAGCTCTATTTCTCTGGATAAATCATTTTAATTCTTAGTCTCAGTTTGCTCATGTATAAAATGGGGAAATAGTGGGAACTAGATGATAAAATACACAGAAAATGCTTAGCACAAAGACTGGAACATAGCACCCCTACGATAAATGTTAGCTGAGAGTATTTTTGGTATTAATCCTCTCTATTTTTATGTTGGGGTGTGGACAGTGAGAAAAGAGAAGAAAAGAGAAGATTTGCCTTTAAAGACTGGAATTGCTCTATGCTATGTGTATGTGATATGTTATTGAACTTTTAGATTCCAGATCGATCATAGGATCCATTATGATATAGAAGCAAATAAAAACTAATAATACTATTAGAACTCTCAGTTATCTTGCTGGAAATTGAACCATTATGTTTAACATCATTTATGTGGAAAAATGTGTTCCAAACTGAATTGACCAAAAAACCCTTTTGAACACAATGCATTTGTAAATTGATGACTGTGAATCCTTTCACACAGAAAAAATTCTATAGCTAAGACCAGTGTTTTACACACAATGGAGAGTAGCTGAAACATGAGGTAATGCCTTTCTGTGGCTGTTGGCTATTCCACCTGGAAAGGACCAAAGTGGTACCATTGGCTGCTCCCTCATCACACCTGGGAAACAATCATGGAAATTATATGACCCACCCATCAAGGGGTAAATGCACCTGAGGGGTAAAGCCGCTTAGTTTCCTTTGCTACGTCCCTTTAAAGGGCTGCCCCTAACTACATGGGACATTTTTTTCTCCTCTATGCCTCTTATTATATTCACAGGACCAGTCTATGCTGTGAAGACACAAAAACAAACAATTTGGAGAGTTTCTGATGACTCAGCCCATTCAAATAATTGAGCAACTGAGGCAGATACCTGGCTTGATTTTTTAAAATAAACTTAAGTGAATATTCTACCTCAAATGAAGTGTGGGGTATTAAAATTTTTTAACTCTTGGGGCTGGCCTGGTGGTGCAGCAGTTAAGTTCACACGCTCTACTTCCCCAGCCCATGGTTCACAGGTTCAGATCCCAGGTGTGGACCTACGCACCGTTTGTCCATGCTGTGGCAGCCATCCCACATATAAAATAGAAGAAGATGGGCACAGATGTTAGCTCAGGGCCAATCTTCCTCAGCAAAAAGAGGAGGACTGGTGGCAGATGTTAGCTCAGGGCTAATCTTCCTGGGGGAAAAAAAAGGTGTTTTAACTCTGATCAGAATGATTTACAAAAGTGTGAGGAAAAACCTCTGCATACAAAGAAAAACCTGGAGGAAAATGTATTAAAAGTGTATAAAAACTAGTTGGTTTTCTGTTTTTAATATTTTCTCTATTTTTCAAAATTTCTTTGATGGGTGTATAAGTTTAACATAAAGAGGAAAAACTTGTTCTACATGGAGCAAAAACATAAGGCACAGAATAGAGCAAAAACATGAAACTTTTCCTAGTTGGGGAAAAAGCCTATTTACTTCCCACAACCCTCAATAATTCATCTTTATACTCAGGCACCATGGAAATGCCAGAGAAACTAGGGTAAATATTTTTATTTTTTAATTGTATTGCCTGGAAGCAGTCCAATTCACTAAAAATCAATTCCCAGAAAACTATTTCAGTGAATTGCCAAATTGACTCAGGGCAAATTGGTTTTCAGAAAAAAAGAAAAAAGGACCTAAAACTGCGTTGCCCAATTGTTTGATAAAATACACCAAATTTCTGTTATAAATAGCAGCGCAGAGAGTGAGTAGACACGACTCGCATCTCCCTGCAGCTCCTAAATTTAACTTCTTCCTAGCTACCTGGACAAAGTTCAGTGATTTCTAAAACCGTTTCAGTACACGTTCCAACTCACGAGGGTTTCTAAGAAAATAGCTCTTTTTCTTATTTTGCCCCTGAAACAATATGAAAAATTGGATTCTGAAATCAGACTCACCAGAATCAGAGGCCCCACCCCATAATAGCCTTTATGGAACAGGCAGGGAGAGGTCCAGGACCTTCCACCCGGCTTCCCAGGTCCATCCTTGCATCATTTGGTGCTATTTAACATATGCAATAATCACTTTCACAAGAGAAAGTTATTGCCGTCATAAAACATCTTTTTATATTCCTATAGTTACATAGCTCTTGGTTCGAAAACTGGCCTACCCATCCATGGAGGGCAGGAAGAGACCCAAGAAAAATGGCAGACCACTCCAGATTGGTAGGTGGCAGGTTTAACAAGCAAAGGAACTTACATATGAGGCTTGTCTTGGGTGGCTGCAAGATAAGTAGATCTCCACACAGGCCTGCCAGAATTTTTTTTTTTGGTGAGGAAGATTGGCCCTGAGCTAACATCTGTTGCCAATCTTCTTTTTCCTTGAGGAAGATTGTCACTGAGCTTACATCTGTGCCAGTCTTCCTCTATTTTTTGTGGGATGCTGCCACAGCATGGCTTGATGAGCCACGTGTAGGTCCATACAGGGAGCCAAACCTGCAAACCCTGGGCTGCCCAAGCACAGCACACTAACTTAACCACTACACCACCGGGCGGGCCTCTAGAATTTTTAAAGTTTATATAGAGGCCTTAATGGGGTTCAGTCACGTATATAGTCCAGGAGTTCTCAGCAACACCTTACTCTCTTGAGGCTGCATCCCTGAAATGGCTCCAGCTGTGGGAACAGTGGGCAGAACGTCCATTCGTAGCGCGAGGAGGGGGTGAAGAGTTTTCTATTGCCTGATTGCCCAAATCTGGTTCTAGGATCAACCAGCATCACGTCCTCTCAACGACCTCCCCCAACAAAAGCTTATGCGACTTTTCCCAGGGAGCTGTGCCCCATAAATCCACAGATTCCTGCTCTGTTTACTATGATCAGCTCTAGACAGACCAGGTACATCCTGCTGTGCTAAAAATATTCCACAATTAAGGACTCTGCCATCGGTGAATGCCATTAGTGTGCCTGCCAAGAAGTCTGTCATTAATATGTTTATAAGGAGATTTGACCAAGTCATATTTCTTTCTAGCGAGTCTCAGTAAAAGAGAACGGATTGCAGGCCTGGTGCTCTCTCTTTCCTTCCCAGCTTTTTATTTGCCTCTTTTATTAAAAGCTTTTTTTCTCATTTTGAAAAAAAAAGTTTGAGGCAAAAAATACAAGCAAGATAAAAATATTTAAATCAACATAATTCCTCATCCAGAGATTATCATTAATAAAGTGTTGTATATCTTTTCTGTCTTTTTAATAAATGCACAGTATTAACGAAATGACTACAGGCTAATGGTCCTTGAGACATATATAAATTATAAACAAGAAGAGGGAATAAATTTCTAGAATGGCAGTGTGAGGAGCTCTGCAAACCTTCTCCCCAGCAAAAACAACCGTAACTAGTAAAACTTATTCCAAAAAAAATTAAGTCTCTAGAAATTCTCCTAAGGGCATACAGCCCTTAGAGAGACCTTAGAAAAATATTTATTCAAGAAAGTCTACTAAATCTCAGTAAGAACAACAAAAATTGGCGGCATTTCCCTCGCCCCCAGCTCAGCGTAATAGAAACACTAATCCAGGCTAGTGCAGCCAAGAGCACACAGCTGCCTCTTCCCCCAGCTCTGTCTGGGGCTACAATACCTCCCCAGGAGGACCAGGCCACCAGCATTTCCCAGCCCCTAGATTCATGTTGCAGAAACTCTATTCCAGGCAAGAATGGCTGAGAGGTCCATGGCTACCTTCTGTCACCTTCGACTCATAGGGCAGAAGTTCTATCCCAGGCATGGCAGGCTGTGAATACTCAGCCCCAAATCCCCCTCATCCAAGCAGAGGTTCTGTACCAGGAGAGGCAAGCTGAGAAGACCACAGGCTACTCTCTCATGCAGCACCCTGCTTACCAAGCAGGGGTGTCATTCTGAGAGAAGTGGGCTGATGTGTCTTCCCCAAGCTCTGGAGCAGTGGCGCAGAGCTTTCTCCCAGGGGAGAGAGACAGCCATAAGAAGAGAGAGCTTAGAATCTCTCCTCAAAGGACTGATTTTATTTGGAACAGGGTGTGGGGAAGTTTAAGCCTAAGGGCGTTGTTGAAACAGTGGAGATTTTGGTGGTAAGTAATTATGAAGAGGCTGGTAGCTTTTTAAGAGTAATAAGCTAAGTTATAGACCAGTAGAAATTTAACAGCAAGAACTAGGGGGAAAGACAGCTAAGAACAACCCTCCTGGGGTCCAAACGAACCTCAAAGATTAGCCTCAAAGGTTTTTACTCCTGCAAAAGGGCCCAAATTTAATTAGGTAAGACTGTAGAGCAATGTCTGTTGCAGGGCATTGTTAAAAACAATAGAGCAACTAGCTGGAAATTATTGGGCCCCAACAGCTGGGTGTGATACCAACAGAGGTGACAGTCTAATAGAAAGATGGGGGAAAGAGACAATCAAAGCAAGCCCTGCTGGAGCCACTATCATCCCAGGTGACTGCACATGCCCCAGGCTGCACCCTCTAAGGTGCAACAGCAGACGCTTTACCCTGGGGACATGGAATTTATAGCCAAGGCACTGAACAAATAAAAAGGAAATGACACACGAAAGTAACTTGAATCCACAGAGAGAACAGATGAGAACTAGAAAGAGTAAATAAAGAAGGTTAATATAACAAACACCACAAAGGGTTAAGGATTATAGGGTTAAGGCAAAGGGTTAAAAGCCCCTCTATGAAAACTGGCCCTTTAGTTAACATTCTAGCTCTATCTTCCGGAGATCTGATAAAGGTGGTAAGGAGTCTGACTCCATGGGGAAAATATACCAGTGGGGAGCAGGTGCCTCTCTTTTGGCTTCTCGCTTACTCTATCATAGTAAGTAAATAAAGCCTGGATTGTTACCCTCATTTTGGCTCTTTGTCTTAAATTGACCACCTAAATACCTGGTTGCTCAACAGATGGAATGTTATGACATTAAATATCTTAGTCTATTCGGGCTACTATAACAAAGATCCCATGGACTGATTGGTTTAGAAATAATAGAAATTTATTTCTCTCAGTTCTGGAGACTGGGAAGTCCAAGATGAAGGCACTAGCAGATTCTGTGTCTGGGGAGGGCTCGCTTCCTAAACCACCATCTTTTTGCTGTAACCTCACATGGGGAAAGGAGCAAGGGTGCTTTCTCAGTCTTCTTTATGAGGACACTAATTCCATGCACGAAGGCTCCAGCCTCATGACCTCCCCAAAGCCTCTCCTCCAAATACCATCACCTTGGGGGCTAGGATTTCAACATATGAATTGGGGGGATAGGGGCGCAAATATTCAGTCTATAGCACTAAGCAGTGTTGTTTAATGATTGGTAAATTGCATCTGGATTGGGAGAGACTGTAAATGAGTTCTAAATACCTGATCAGACAACATAGCTGTGGTTTCCCTGAGTGTGGTGACTCTTTCAATGGGATTGTCCCTTGGAGACCCTGGAAGCCTAGTGAGTTGTAATAAGAAATATTCGGCTACAGTGAGGTATGAGGCTTCCAAGCCATGGCAGACTCTTGCTCTGCTTGTTGTGTTTCTCCTGTCCTTGCACCAGAGCTAAAATGCTGCAAGGACTCCCACTGAAAAGGAATGCCTGATGCTGCCCTGCCAACAAGCTGTGGTTTCTGTCTGACACTCTCCACAGCAGCCTGGGCCAAATATGTCCTCTGATAGTCTTGAGTTTCAATGTTTAATTGACCTAACAAGACCCCCTGGTGTACATTGCAGATACACAAACACATTTTTCTATTACTTTACAAAAAGTGAATTATACCATAAAGACCGCTTTGGAACCCATTTTTAGCACTTAAAATAAGATGGCCATCTTTCTAGTAGTAAATATTGTATATTATTTGCAATAACTACATTATATCAATTGAACATACCATAATTTACTGAACCTGGTGTTGGGCATAAGGTTGTTTCCAGTTTTTGCTATTTCAAACCACACTTTAAGAAACATGTGTGATACTAAATAGTTTAATATAGCCATGATTATTCCAAGGATATATTCCTAAAAATGAGAAAGTTATATCTATTCTGCCTGGATTCAGACAAGTTGAAATTTCTACAAAAACTTTCAATGACTATTTCTTTGAGACAAGTGCTTTTTTTCAGCTCTTCAATTCACTAGGTAAAGGCCTCATCCATGCCCATGTTTCAATTATATAGCACCATATTTGTAATATTAACCAGGTAGTAAATATTACTTTCTAGAAATTTTCCATAGAATAAATCTACTTGATCAAGGCAAATATACTGCTTAATAGCTTTATAAATCTAACAGTCACGGCTTTTGGGGTAGGTTAAGGAATAAAATGAGTTTATAGCCTATACGTTTCTCTTTTCTTGCCAGTGAAATTGGAACAAGGAGAAGTTTCTTTGGTTCCTGAAGTGTGTTTATAAACCTCTTCTAAAATTGGAAGTAATTTATAACTGAATGTTCTGTGCAATACAGCTGTGTATCCATCTGGCCCCGGTGCTTTATTACCTGATATGTCTTACAGGGCACTTTTAAAAAATTTCTTTTCATCCACAGAGCTTATTTAATTTCCCTTTGCGTCTGGCCTCAATAATTCCAAAACTCTATTTCATCCTCATGGCAAACACACAAAATAAATCCCATAATCCTATGTGCTATCTTCCAGGGGTCATATTTATAAGGTCTATAAATCAAGGAGAAGCTTTGCAAAGGATTTTTCCTAAATTCTATTTAGAATTTGTTCATTTCATGCACAAGCTAAACTTTAACTGATATTGAAGTTGGCTTTTGTCCCAAGTGGGAATATGCCTTTTTAGAATCACAGATCTATCCACAGAGAAGTTGCCGACATCCTACAAAAATTTTTTCTCAAAGAAGAGACTGTTTTAAGGAATTATAATATTTCAAGGGGCAACATGAATGGGTCAATTCAATAAGCATTTATCAGGCTTTTCTCTGACTTTAGACCTAGTAGTAGTAAGGAAATAATGATTGTCTTTGGTTCCAACAAGCCTAATACGGAGCGCTAGCTCCTCGGAAGACCAAGACTCCTGAGCCATAGCTGACAGGTGTGTGCTGTGGTGAATTATCAGAGTGGACCAGTGTGGGAGTCTTGGTACGGGCCCATGGAGATGGTCTTTGAAGGCCCTCACTCACTCACTCCACTGCATCTGAGATTTGAGGGCACAACCATGAGAGAGGCAAGGGGTGAAACTATTTTTAATGTCTGTATAAGTTCAAGCGAGGGGAGCATCCTATCCACTGTGAATGCAGAAAGGCAGTATGCTTGTGAAATGGCATAATCTAGATATTGAACTCAGGCAAAACCTGAGAAAATAGCACTGATTACCTGGGAGGGGTGGCGGGCCCAGGTAAGAGAGTGAGGGAAAGTCTGTGATCAGCTTGGGTCACTCCACTGCCCATCCCCAACAATAAGACCAAACGTCCACTTAGCCTTGATGTCTGGCAAATGAAGCGATCACAGTGATTCCCCCAAAAGCAAGCACATTGCCTGAGTTTAGGGCAGATGGGGGCGGGGGTGTGGAGGGCTGCTTCCTATAGCTCCAGGGTGCAGGGTTGCACATTCTGAAGGCAACCTTGACCACAAGATTGGAAGCCACCCATCTGAGCTTTGTTTTCAGTTTTCTTCAACAAGGAAAAGAAGTTTGAAGAGTCTAAATTATCTATAATGTTCTCTTCAACACAAAGCATTCTACTAAATAGCTAATAATACCTGCAGTTATTTACTTCAGGCTTACCCTATTGTAGGCGTGGTGATAAGCATATCATAAGTAACAATCCACTTACTAAATATCAGAACTGGCAGAGTATAGAGCTAAGTAGTACATTATAAGTATACTTATAAGACTATAAGATTTGCCCCTAGATTTTCTTTGGAATAAGAACTATGCCTTATTTTTCTTCTCATCCTCGAGACAGTACTGGGCATAGAGTGGGCACTCAACAAATATTAAACTAAATGACGTAGAGCTATAACTAATTCAAGCAGTGAAAATTCCTCCAAAGAGAAGAAAGTCTTATAATTTTGTCTGTAATTCAGTATTTATTTTTCATAATGTAAATGACATTACAAAAAGTTACATCCCCTCTATGTTATCCTATTGGCTTTCAGTATTATGACATATCAGAATACAAAAATCAAAGACTGAGCCTGTTCCAGAAGAGGCATCCAATTTTACTTCCTTGCTATCAGTGGATTTATAAATCTTCCCGAAGTGGGAATAGTCCCCAAACTACATTCTACAGAACACCAGTTCTACAGTCACTAGCAGGGCGCGTGCACAACAGGCAATGCCATAAAATGGGTTCCGTAGTCAAATTAGAGTGGGTAGTGCTGGGCTAGGAAAATGTAGACTAGTTTCTTTCCTAGAATACCTATTGGAATCTTTACTGCCCTATGTACATTGTAAACCTCCCAAAAGAAGATATGGGCTGTAGCATTTCTCAAATTCATCGTGCATAGAATGTCTTACTGAACCCACTTTGGGAACCACTGGCCTCGGTCAGCCATGTGTCTTCACCTATGTCTCCAATGGTGTTCTTTAGGTTCCACTTTCCTAACTGGCCATCCATTTCTAGGAGCTGGGGCTCTTCTGCTTGTGGTCTAGAACATTAGGAGTAGAGAAGGGACGAGAAGCCAGGTTTCAGAATTGGAATTGGAGCACCACTTGCTACTGAGGGAGCTGAGAAATGCCTTTGGAGCCACTGGGGACTATGATCAAAGATGAAGAGATAATTAAGGCTAGGGAAAAGAGGAGAAGGAGGTGGGAGACGAGGAAGCAAACCGAAAAGGGAAAAGACAACCTAAGAAGCAATATGTGGTGGGAAGAGATGTGAAACCACAAACAATTAACACCCACCTTCCACATTAACACTATCATCTCAGAGTTGAGTTAAATTTAAGCCATCAGACAGGTGGTATTCCTGCAGGAGCAGCTGACCAGTGGCCTGAAAAGTGGCCTTTTCCCTGGGCCCTCGGCCTCTTAGCTTTAGCCTCCTCTGCCAAGGGAAGTCATCTAAACACACAGCAAACCTTTGCTATCACTGTGATGTATTCCTAATGTTTCTCACTACTAGGGGTTCTGCTTATTTTGAAAGTATAATATACCATTTACTAAAATGACTTGATCTTGACAAAAACAAAAGCACACAGAGATCAAGTGGCAGGTAGGGACCACATCGCTTTGGCTTTAGAATCTCAGATTCATAGATGTTCAGCATTTAAGGAACTTGGAGGCAAGCTTGTTTTATTGACTATCCTGCAAGTGGATCCCAGACATGGGTGTTTTTATAAACTTTGTTCTTTATCTGAAGATCATTAAAGGTAAACCATCAATTCACCTGTTCACTGTGGCTTCCTGGCAGGAGGAATAGTCTAGATGATTTCTTGGAGCCTGTTAACTGTTACTAAAATATTTGCACCAACAATATCAGATGCAAGCTGGGGAATTGGGATGCTATCTGCAATAGTGACATCTAGTGGCTTCTAAGTCCCAGTGCACCTCCTATGGCAGGAAGTAAAGCCTGGATTTTAAGTAATAAATATTTGGTGACAACATAAATGTATTACATGAGTTCTGGAAAAGGCCCCCAGAAATGTTAAGATTTAACAACCTCTGCTCACAGCTATTGTTGCACACTATATTAAAAATGATGACAAAAGAACTCTTGTGATTTAAGTCCTTGCTTCCAGAGGGGAAGTAGCTAAGGAAATAAACAATTATTTTTATTGCAAGGGGGGAAGCATGTCTCCAAGAGATCTTTTAAGTGGGATTTGTTTTACATAGTCTGCTCTGCAGTACCCACTACCCACATACCTGATAAATGGGTGGCAGCCAGGCAACCCTGCCCGTATCCCCTGCACCACGACTTTAAAAATGAAATGGACAATAAGCACTCCCTCTTGAGAATCCTGGAACCAAGAGAATAAAAAATGACATCATTTATCCGGAGAGTTGAAGGTGGAAGTATGCCATAGGTAGAGGGAGAGTCTAAAGGAACCCTATACCAGACAAAGTTTTGAGGAATCGGAGTCTATGAAGATGTAGACAAAGCTGGCCAGGAGGGAAAAGAATGGAATCAATGTGCAAGAGAGGCCACAAAGCATGAAGCAAACATAGAGAAATCGATGGAGAAGGAACTGGACAGAGGTGACTACCCTTGGTTTCTGCCCTTCTGTGGGCCTAATTATTCTTTAACTTCAAAAGAAAATCACAGAGATAACTTGAGTGATTTCCTAGGCACAAAAGAGCCTTGATTTCTCTTAATTAAAATATCAAGTCTTTCTTACAAATCTGAATTGCTTTTCATACGGCACTGATTCCTAAGTCCTCTTGTTGCTTATTTTCCTTATTTCTATCCAACGCCCAACAGCCCTGATAGAGAGGGCTTCTTGCTTAGAATTATGAGATTCAGACATGTTGCTCCCATAGTTGCATTAAAGACTCAGGCACCTGAGAAAAATATGACCTAAGGATTCCTTTGTCTTTTACTCAGAAAGACCCAGTTCATTCTGCACCAGTGATTGTTTAGAGTCAAACTGAAAACCTTGGAGCCCGCTCAGCCATCTTCCCCGTCCCACCCAGACAAACCTGCCCTCCTCTGTACGGCCAACTTCCTCTCAGGAACGTAAGCCAGAAAGCTAGGAGTCATTCTAGGTCCTCTCTCCACATCCAATCTGGTGTCACCAAATCTGTTTAACTTAGAATTGCAGAAGCATAAATCTTAGCCTCTTTTTTAGAAGGAGTGTTTTGTGTCCTCCCAAAAATTCATATGTTAAAACCTAACCCCCACTGTAATGGTATTTGGAGGTGAGACCATTGGGAGATGTGTAGGTCAAAAGAGTAGAGCCCTCACGAATGGGATTAGTGCCCCTATAAAAGAAACCCCAGAGAGCTCCCTTGTCCCTTCTGCCAAGTGAGGACACAGCAAAAAGACAACATCTATGAACCAGGAAGCAGGCGGTCACCATACACAAAATTTGCCAGCACCTTGATGCTTGACTTCCCAGCCTCCAGAACTATGAGAAATGAATTTCTGTTGTTTATAAGACACCAGTCTATCACATTCTGTTAAAGCAGTCCAAACGGACTAAGACAGCCACCAACTGGCTTTGTGTAGTTTTCTTACACATTGCTTCATTCCTTTGGCCTAAAATAGAAAGGCTTCTTAGAGAGTTAACACATTAAATCTAATCAGTTCTACCACCATTGTTGATCTTAAGACCAACGGGCATTTTTTCCTATTGAAAACTGATGAAGCTATAAATCAAAATTGTTTTGGTCTTAGGTCAACATTTATTTATCCGATAAATAATTTGACTAAATAATATGTGCCAGGCACTGTGTTGGGCATAAAGATTAAAAAACGCGATTCAAATAACTCATGTTTTGAAGAGACATGCTTTCAAATTAACTACAATGAAATGGTATGCATGCTATAACAAAGGTCTGGATGAAAAGTACCAGGTAATAGAGGAAGTAGTAAGGAATTCTGCCTAAAGAATAGGGATGAGAAAAGGATGTGAGCCTTTGGAATCAAATAGACATCACAAAAAAAAATGTTAAGAATATAATTTGTGTCTGCTGTTATGAAATAAGAAGGAAAAAAATCATTCTAATACTTGACCTATGTGTAGAGGATGTGACTGCATGTGAAATGTAAATAAACAATATTTCCCAGCTTTTCAGTACCGCCTCCTAAAAACAGTAGCAAAATTGGAAAAGGATGAGATTTGGCTTTCCCAAGAGGAAGGTGGTGAGGCCAACAATTCTCCAATTTCTTTCAAGAGGACCAGAAAACAGAGCAGATGGACCATGTGCTGAACTGTCCCCAGGTGGTACCCCACTGACCTGTGCCCCACCCACAGCCGAAACGTCCGTGATGCTTATATGCCGATCATAATAATGGGCAGAGAATCTGGAAACCTTGTGTAGAAATGGAAATGTACAAGAAAAATCTTGCCCACTGACCAAGGTGGAACAGAACACAACAGGTGTGAACCTCTCCATGGACCAGAGCTAGAGGGGGCAAACGGCCACTGTCACACTGTACTTGCCCTGTTGGATAGGTTTGTGTCAAAATGGACACCACAGCAAAAGGACTCAAACGACACAGCATTTTGAACCCAGAGTATTTTCTGAGAGGAGCAGATAATATGCTAGGTTCATACTCTCTCACCAGGTTCAAGGCCATCTCAGTCAGATGGTGGACATACTGTCACCTGAACCACCCTCCCTCTTCCCTAGCCAATAGTACAGGTTCTTTACTCTTTCAAAGATCATGGTTCCCAGAGCAACAGCAAAAACAGTTAGTTAGTATCCTCAAAAGGGACCCCAGGAGACGAAAAGGAGGGAGAAGCAAGGCATTAAAAGCCTCCTTTATTTGGGGTGCGAAACTGTGCCTGAGGTGTGTTATATCAAGTGACTTTCAACCCCACTTTTGAAGGTGTTATGTCCCCCACGTGGGGGAGCCATCTTCTTCCTTTGAGGTGGGAATACGACAATTAACATAGTGATATGGAATTTGAATAGAAAATAAATTGCGCTGAATCTCACATATGGTGTCCTAAAAATGTCCAAAATGATGTCATCCAACGGCGGGGCGGGGAGGAGCTGCAATTAGATGGATGAGGAAGAGGCAGTTGCGAAAACAGATTAATGATGCCTTTGACACAATCAGCCTGAGAGGAATACTGGTTTCCATGACAACCAAACCACTTAACCTAAATTAACAAAGCTGTTAAAAAAGAAAACCTTAAAAGATGGGGAGGGGAAAACCCAGTGCATCCTCTTTGGGGAAATTAAGTAGCCTGTCCCTTCAGTGCCTGTGAGAGGTGTGTGTGTTAACTACATATCCGCAGGGTGTATATTCGCTTACACTCTCTGGTTCCCAGTAATTAGTTTTCAGAAGCAGTCCAAAGGTGTTGAGAAATTGCAACTAATTAGTGCAGTTTCCTGATAGAACAGCCTTATTATCCTGCCACAGCCTGAGCTAGACAGCAAGGACAAGGAGTAGACGAAAGGCTGCTCTGGCTTCTCATAAACTTTATGTTGATGTCCACACCCGCCATGTTTACACATCTTCTGGAACCACTTTCTCAGATTTAGGCAGGTCTGGCCACATTCTGGAATTTTGTTTGTAGCAGAGAATAGTTGCTTTTACAGTAAAACACAGACCATTCATGATGAGACAACGTTCAAATCAAATTATAAAATGTTTATGCATAACTTAATGTCCCCTATGTAATGAAAGAATTGCATTTTCCTGAGTCACTTTTAAGGCAGTGTAGAACATCCCCAAATTTTCCTGGCTCTGAGGTGAGCTTGTCTGAGTCACAGTGGACATGAATGCAGGCGAATCTAACAGAGAGGAGAGTGGGGAGGGAGCAGAGCAGTTCGTCTTTGTTAAATTACAACGTCAGTCCTCCACTACTATGAGCCTGAAGACGGCTGTGGACAGGAGACTTTTGCTGGACTGCCTCTTTATTGTCTCACAAAAATACTTCTAGTATGGATAGCCAACTGCCAACATACAGGAGGAAGAAAAAAAAATAGGCACCCTAATAATGTTGAGAGCACTGTCAAGTTTTAGCATTTCTTATGGTAACATTTTCTGCTGATTTTATAAGAAAAAATACATAAGTATGATAATCAATTAAATTATCTTAAACCCTTGTTAACATACATTAAGTTTTAGGAAAAACTAATAACACGCTAGGGTTTTAAAAAATAGAACAACTAACTATCAAGTTAAATTTTAATGATTAAATCTAAAAGATAGGAGACATGCATACTGAATTTTTTAAAAAAATAAATAGCATGGTGCATACCCGTACAGGTTTATCTCCTGTTTCACAACTTCGCTGTAAATTTTGACTCGCATTTTGCTTCCAGTGCTGTAAAAATATCACTCTATCTCTGAAACAGAGAGGGACAGATAAAGTTAATCTGGTAGAAGAAAAGAGTAGCTCGTAGTTTAAATTGACCTCTCACTTCTCACATGTTATTGGTGACTTATAGCTCTTCCTTTATGAATTGCCTGTGTCCATTTTTTTTTTCTGCTGGGGTCTTAGAATTTCTGTTACTGAGATTTTAAAACATTAAGATTATTAATCTTATTACTTCCATATTTATGAAAAATATCATTCCAGACTATTGCTTTTTAATTTTATGATGTGTTTTGACATATAAAAGTCTTTCATTGTTATGTAGTGAAGTTTACTGATACTTTCCTTTGAGGTTTCACCTTTTACTTTTATGCGTAGAAATTTCATAATCCTTAGCGCAGTTCAGTTCATGTATATTTAATGTAATGACTTAGTTCATCTAGGATTTATTTTGATGTATGGCTCTAACTTGGCATTATCTGCATATTCAATTTCCCCAATACTTTTTTTATTGAGATATAATTCACATAAAATAAAATTCACCATCCTAAAGTGTACAATTCGGTGGTTTTTAGTATATTCACAAAGTTGTACAACCATCACCACTACCTAATTCCAAAATACTTTCATCACCCCCAAAGAAACCCTATGCCTGCTAGGAATCACTCCCCATTCCACCCTCTCTCCAGCACCTGGCAACCACTAAGCTACTTTCTGTCTATTCCGGACATTTCATATTAATAGAATCATCCAAGATGGGGCTTTTGCACCTGGCTTCCTTCACTTAGCATAATGTTTTCAAGATTCACCCATGTTGCGGCATGTATCAGTACTTCATTCCTTTTTTGGCTGAGTTATATTCCATTGCATCAATATACCACATTTTACCCATTCATCAGTTGACAGACATTTGGGTTGTTCCTATTTTTGACTATTATGAATGATGCTGCTATAAACTTTCATGTACAAGTATCTGTGTGGACATATGCTTTTAACTTTCTTGGCCGTATGCCTACGAGTGAGACCCCAATATTTTTGGTTCATAATCTCTCTCCCACTGATTTGGGATACTTTCTTTATCCTACATTAAATTCCTATTATAAGGACGGGCTTCAGGGCCCTCTAATCTTTTCTGTTGTCCTGTCACTTCTTTTACAAATACCAAACTTTTTCAATTTTAGCAGCCTTATGTTTTGTTAACTTGAAGGACAAGTCACCTTTAATTTTTTCCTTTCTTAATTTCTCAACTATTATGGCCTGCTTATTCTTCACTATCATCTTTCCAATCATTTTGTCATGCCACAGGTATTTTGATTGGGGGTGGGAAATTAGTTTGGGAAAGACTGATATCCTTTGCCATATTTCATCTTTCTACCCACAAACATGGTGTATCTCTTCTTTTATTTAAATATTCTACTATGTCTCCCACTAAAATGCTGTGATTTTCCTCACATAGGACTCACCCATTTCTTGTGAAGGGAATAGCTAGATACTCTAACCTCCGAGGAGGTGACAGTGGGACTAGTTAAGCTCAAGCTGCTGTCAGGCTGAGAGGGCCAGCCCACAGATGATTATGTGTTGAATTCTAGGCGATCATTACTCAGTATCCATTCCAACCTCCTTCTAGTGTGCCTTCCTGATCTGATGAGGCTTGACATCTAAAAACTACATTTCCCAGACACCCTTGCTGCTATAGATCTGGGGATGAATTCAGTTAGATGGCCTAACAGGAGATTTGCAAGCAGAAGTGAGGCAGACCTCATCTTCCTGCATCTCTGGGCAGTTCCTACTGGCAAGCAAGGTTCTGGAGACATGGGACTTTTCTGCAGCACAGTTCTGTATACCACATCTAGAGAGCAGGTGACTTCCTGATCCCAGGATTACAGCTACACAGCATATTTTTTTAATTCAAGTTTAAATGTGATGGCCTCTTAATTTACCACCTTCCAGATTATGTTCCCTGGGGCGGCGGGGGGGGGGGGGGAGGGGGGGTTGCTTCTTCCGTGTTTTGGAGTCATTCCTGGAGGCCCAGCCTACGTGTCCAATCTTTCTAATGATTTTGTAAGCAGCTAGTTCCCTGTATTAAATCCTTTTCTTCTTAAAGTACCTAGAATGACTCTGTTGAACCCCAATTGATATTCAAATAGCAACAAAGCAAAAATGAACTACTACGAGAGAACCAGCATGGGTTTATCTCCTCAGCAATCCCCATAACAGCCCAGGCAGTCTATTCACCTTGCCTAGTAAAACCATTTTGCCCGGCCACTGTCCTACAGAGGACACTGCCTTCACTTGCCACCTCCCCCTCTCTACACTCAGGCTTAGTCATCTAGGCTTCTCTTTTCTGGCTCTTCTATATAGTCCTCCCAGAAGGCAACCTGAACTGAGCTCCACCAAACAGAGGTGAGTCCAGAAAAGGACTCCTGGCAAGAGTAATCTATTGGTTCACTCAACACATATTGAATGCCCGTGAAAGCCAAGGCTGCTTGCAGGAGACTACAAAAGTTCTGAAAGGCCCCATATCAACAGATTATTGCTATAAAGGTAATCATGCCACGGCCAAGAGGTAGCCATCAAATGGTCCCTGCAGATCAAATCTTTGTTGACATTGAAAGAGGAAAAGAGCTCCATAGTGTGTGCCCAGTTGGAGTACAGCAGAAGGCTTGACAAAGTGGACTTAGGTGCCTGCCTAAGCCTGCTGTCCCTACAGCAGTAACACCGAAGAAAGACTCAGTAGGACAGCCTCCTCCTGGAGATGAACTTCATGTAGCCTGAAGACAGGTGGGAAAATGGGAAAGCCCTGAGGCAGTCCACTCAATCTTGGAACAACCAGAACGTTTCTGCACAAGGCAAAGAGACCCCGCATGTGTGTGTGTGTATGCATGTTTGCTCGTGTCCACACAAGAACACACACATGTATACACACTTTGTATTGGCAGTGATCTTAAGAAGGAAAAAAAGTCTCTTGTGGAACCTCGGAACTCCAAGCAAATGCTAGCTTGGCCTTTTGGCCAAGAGACTGTCTTCTGAATTTAAGTGTATAGGCTTTAGTATACAAAAAAAGATATCAGAGATACCACAAGTCTGTTAAAGTGCAGTGGCGAACATTTTGCAATACATACAATATCAAATCATTCTGTTGTACACCTGAAACTAATATAATGTTATATGTCAATTATATCTCAATAAAAAAGTAATAAAATTAAATGAAATTTTTAAAAATGCAGTGAGTTAAATTTGTTGAATTAGGAGCTTTTTTTTTTTTTAAAGATTTTATTTTTTCCTTTTTCTCCCCAAAGCCCCCCGGTACATAGTTGTATACAAAGCCCCCTGGTACATAGTTGTATACTCTTCGTTGTCGGTCCTTCCAGTTGTGGCATGTGGGACGCTGCCTCAGCATGGTTTGATGAGCAGTGTCATGTCCGCACCCAGGATTCGAACCAACGAAACACTGGGCCGCCCGCAGCAGAGCGCGCGAACCCAACCACTCGGCCACGGGGCCAGCCCCTGAATTAGGAGCTTTTGAACTGGGTTTTTTGAAAGGACTGGTTGGGTATTTGTGCCCCTGTGGTCTGGGCTAAGCAAACCCAGCCACTCTAGATAAGTGCCATGATGACCCCTAGTTAGTCCCATCAGAGGAGCCCTCCAGGCCTCTCCTGGGCATCCTGGAATATCAGACTCACCCTCTGGTCCATGCTGTCATGTGACCTGCCCAAAGTCCCACTGGCAGAACTGTTGCCCTGAGCAGATGGGGCTGATAATGCACACCTCTGAGATTTGTGGTGTGAGAGCCACTCTCCTCCCATGAATCTCAACAGCATGGGGCTTGGCCTTGAAGAGTAAGTGCTGGAGCCTCTATTCCTTACTTTCCTTCTTTCCCCTTCAGGTCAAGAGGTGGAGGTAGATGGTGATAAAATTTGTTCTATTTAACTTACATCTGATGAGCTGGGTTCTCTGAGTAAAGCCTACTCAGAAAAGAAGGCTTGAAACTAAGAAGAAACACCTATGTCCATTGGCAAAGGACAGGAAATGTCACAGGAGGGCTTTTCTCCAAATCAAGGGGTGGCATGTCCTAGTTGTTGACTTTCTACTCTTTTCTCTATGTTTCATTTTTGGTATCTGTGTTTTCTTCTGTAAATAGCCATTTTCATTCTTCTGATTTGGCATAATTGTCTACAATTCAAATTCCTTCTTGTCTCAGTAGGTGTCTGATCATTCCTACTCAGCATTATTTGAACAATTTGGTATAACAAAACAAAACACGTCGTAGAGAAAAAAAGTAACATTTGCTTAATAACAGCAAAAACAACAGCCATTGCCATCATCAACCATCATTAGACACAAGTTGAAGTCTAAACCCAGGGACATCTAGGGATGAAAGGCCCTAGAAAGTTCCCAGCTTTCCTTCTATTCATCATTCACAGCCTGTAGAGACCAGAAGAACAACTTGTAAATGTGAGTGCCAGGGCAAGGTCTAACAGAATCTCCTTTAGTTCTGTGAAATCCTGTTTTCCGGGCTCTTACTAAATAAATGCCTGAACTACAACCCAGAACAAGGAAGCACAACCTCAGTGACTGTTCCAGGAGACAGCCTGGAAGCCCAGTCTGAGTGCAATTGCCAGCTCTAACTGTGAACTATCCATGTCATTCTGCAGCAACATGTCCAACAAAGATAGGAAGGGAAGCAGTCTTAGCTTCATCTCCAGGTCCTTCCCAAGGAGGGGCTACTGCCAGAAGAGCTAAAAGCGGCTGAAGAGTCAGGCATTGCTCACAACATTCATGGGAGAGCCAACAAACGGCAGTAATGAGAGGACAGTTGGTAGCTGGCTGGCAGCTAGAGGCCATCCGGAGAAAGAAATTTGCTGCTCTTGGAACAGGAAACTTTTTCCTTTGGACTCAGCTTTACAGACCCTACCTTTGGAGGGCAGAAGATTGCTCAAATAAATCAAGAAACTGGCTTTATGATGAAACAGGTGAAAAAGTAAAAGATGAAATCAAACCTATCGTGCTTCCTAAGATTTTGGAAGACTTCCAGGGATCACTTTTAGGGGAAATAAAAATTGAGCATCAAATGTTAACGGAAATATCACTATGGGGGATATGGAAAAAGAGCGTTCATCTGGAAGGAAAGATGGAACAGTTGTTGAGTTTGTGCTTCCCTGTGGCTTGGACATTTAATAAGTAAGAGCCATGAAAATGGATTCTAAGTCTAGCAGAGTACAGACCTGGCATTGCCTTGCTGCTTGATAACCAATGACAGACATACGGTTTTAACATCAATTATTGGGAATTTGTGCTTTCTTGGTCCCTGCATTCTACACAATGATATCACCCAACAGTGACTATCCAGCCACGAATTCTGATTAGAATCTTGGACACTTAATATTCTTTGAAATGTTTGAGTAAACTAAGTCTAGGGACACAGAACTCATCTAGAAAGATGAGGAGGGCATCTTGGAGGCACAGAAGGGCATAGAAATCTGAAATGCCATCCCTCCTCATGGCCCTTACCATCTCACTTTCTGCTTAGAAAACAAGAATATTTAAAGACAGCCTTGGTGCCTCCTCCCCACTGCACTCACCCTCCACCAAAAAAAGATCTGTAGAACTTAAGATGTAGAAAACTGAGAACCGCTACAGTAAACCACACTGTGGTCCGTACTCCACACACAGATTGCTAAATGTCTGAGGGACAGCTTCTGGTCCTAAAAACGAATGAAACTAGATGGCAGAAAGAGCATCACACAGGAACCATCTTTGCTCTACAGATGAGCTGGACCTTGCCAGAAGTTTCCAACATAAGCCTCCTTTCCAAGAGCCGCAGTTTCATTGACAGGAAACATCATGCAGCTATTTTTAAAAGAAGCCTTTATCTTTCTGACAGGCAGTCAGCAAGTCCCCATTTGGGATCAAAATTTGCCCGATTTGGCCTTAGGAAGATCACCTGGTTGAGACAGGGTAGAGGAGGAATGTGTCCTGTTCTTACTGGATAGAAGTTATGCATAAATCCCTGACCATGATTAGGAAAAAAGAACCCCCTAAGGCACTGACATGTCAGAATATACAGATTTCCTACTGGATTAATGAGCACCATAAATATTTACGTGGTCGGCTGATGGATCTAATTTGTAGGGGGAATACGGGAACAGTGGGAGAAGAAGCTAGATAAATACTAAGTAAAGTGAGATTTCCTAAATAATTATGCTTTCATCATTGAAAAAAAAACAACTACTTTCCTGGAATAAAGGATTCCATCTCTTTTAGAGAAGCCATTTTATGGACAAAATTTCAAAAGAGTATTTAGCTCTGTCCCTACATTGGTTCCATTATCACCATTCTTATCTCCATGTTCACCCAGGGTTTGCCAAATAGATATTTTGCCGAATTGAGATTTACTTATCTGATAATGGAGGGGAAATAAAGAAATAGTTGATGTCTCAGGACTTTAAAAGATCACATCCTTTTAATCTGAGTTTTAAGAAGCTATAGTGTTATAAATAACTTCAGACAGATGAAAAAAATAGAGAAAACATTTCATCTTTAAATAAAGAAAAATACAATCCCCAGAATATTATTAAAATGAGTTTGCTTTTAATCTCAACACAGAAGGGCTCTGTTTAAAACTATTACTAGTCTACTAACATAAACGGTTAAGTGAAGAAAAGGAGAAAAATAAAATAGAAACTTTCAGGGCTAGAATGAGCACTTCTTATTTTCCATTTAATATTTGGGTAGGAACAATTCTTGGAAATGATCACAAACGCAATAATTACTGGCTTAATTCTAAATAGATTTGCAGTCATTTCTTTTCATGTTATTTTTGGCATGCTGGCTGTAGCGGTGGCACAGCGTAATGTTGATATAGCCGGTTTCTCAGAAAACAAGATTTGTGACAATTTGCTGCATTTTGCTCCAGAGACAATCTGAAGCTTTCAAAGTGGGGCTAAAAATGCACACAAATCTTCCCCCTCACAGCTGCTTCTTGTTTAACATTGTCAAATTTTCTTAATTAAAATTTCAGATTTTATGCTTGGCTTTTTTTTCCCCCCTTTAAAGCTCAAATGACACTCTGCCTCTTGTAGATATATGGGAGTCTGCAAAAAGCCAGATAAAAACCCTAATTGTTTTATCAGAAGAGCTCATTTTTAAGTTTGTGCTTAATATTATGCACCTGTATTATATCTGATTCAATCTGAACTTCAACAAGCTTGATCCAGCTTTGAGGGTGAACAGGGCATATAATTCACCCCAAGTTATAATTCTGATGAAATATCATGGGTGCTCCCTGAGCTCGCCTTATAAAAGTCTCCGGTTGCATGGCTTTCAATACCATCTGTATGCCGAGGACTCCCAATTTTTTTCTCAATACAAACCTCTCTCCCAAATTCCAGTCATTTATCCAACTGCCCTCTTGATATTGAGACATCTAATAGACATCTCAAACTCATTACGTCCAAAATTGATTTCAGAGCATCTCCCCCCGCCGCCCACCCAAAACCTGCTCCATCTGTCGCTCTCCCCATCTCAGTTAATGGAACTCCATCCTCCAGTTGTCTAGGCCCCAACCCAAAACATCATACAGTGGTCTGAGCCACCATTTGTCTGTATTACTGCAGCAGCCTCCTGTCTCTCTGCTTCCGCCCTTGCCCACCTCATTCTAACCCCCACATGGCAGCCAGGGTATCTATTCAAAACGTTAAGTCAGCTCACATCACTCCTTTGCTGAAAACTCTGCAATGGTTCATTTCAGTCAAGATGAAAGTCAAAATTCTTAAAAGGGCCCCATCACCTAATGAAGGTACCTTATAAATCTATTATTGGGAGACAATTCTCCATAGGTCTTTTGCTTTTCTGCATATCTTGCAAGGGGCACTGACTTTGTTCCAGACAGTCTTTTCAAAAGTGTTTGGATGGCAAGCAGCTTTGGAAAATATAGTGTCTCCTTCCAGAGCAGAGGGCAGGTTTGTTTACTGTCCAGTGTGACAAAGATAAGGTCTCCCTCCAGAGCAAAGGGCAGGCAGGTTTGCTTATAATTCATTATAAGAGATTCAG
This sequence comes from Equus asinus, assembly GCF_041296235.1. Lineage (NCBI taxonomy): Eukaryota > Metazoa > Chordata > Mammalia > Perissodactyla > Equidae > Equus > Equus asinus. Next base: position 47,711,399 of record NC_091812.1, read on the forward strand.
GTTCCCTGAGCTCGGGGTTCCTGAGCTGGGACACAAACCCACTGAGGGTGCGGCATCCAACTGGGTGCCTGACATGGCCCCATGGAACTAGGACAGAGGGTACAGAAGCAAACATGCTGATGCTCATGCTGCTTGTTGTGCCATAAGTAATAACGATTTTGTGTCTCTGACTCAGGAGTCTCATGTCTTCTGCCAGAATCCACAACAGTGTGCAGTCTCAACTTGCTAGCTTGCAAATAGAGTAAAATCTCAGACTCTACACAGTTCTTGACGCCCATCTATCTCTCCCCTACTACAGTCTCCTTCACTCACTTCAGGTCAGCCACATGGCCTTCTCCATGTTTTTTGAATGCATTTGGTACACTCTTTTCTTACTGTCTTCACATTGGCTTTTGTTCTCTGCCTGAAGTACTGTTCCCCCAGATATCTAGTTAGCTCCTGCCCCTCTGTCAAGTCTTTGCTCTAATTTCACCTTCTCAGTGAGGCCAATTCCAACCATCTCACTTAAAATCGCAACTGACACTCTTCCCCATCTCAACATTCCCAGTTCCCTTATCCGGCTCTGTTTTTCTTTTTCCTGTTGCACATATCACCTTCTACATATTACATGGGGAATGACTGTTTCTTTAAGGCCAGATAGTGAATACTTTAAGTCGGTGGGCCTTAAGGTCTCTTTGCAAATTCTCAAATCTGCCATTGTGGTGGGAAAGCAGCCTTGAATAATATGTAAATGAATGGGCATTTGTTCGAGCAATACTTTATTTACAAAAATAGGCAGCAGGCCTTTAGGCCTCAAATTGCCAACCCGTGTATTATATAATTTCCTTATCACATTTATTATTTGTTTGTCTCATCTCACTAGAATATCAGCCCCACGAAGGCAGACATCTTTGTTTTTTTTTTAAAGATTGGTTCTGAGCTAACATCTGTTGCCAATCTTCTTTTTTTTCCTCCTTCTTCTCCCCAAAGCCCCCCAGTACACAGTTGTATATTCTAGTTGTAGGTCCTTCTGGTTGTGCTATGTGGGACGCTGCCTCAGCATGGCCTGATGAGCAGTGCCATGTCCGTGCCCAGGATCTGAACCAGCAAAACCCCGGGCCGCCAAAGCAGAGCACGTGAACGTAACCACTTGGCCACAGGGCCAGCCCCAGAGATCTTTGTTTTATTCACTAATATTTCCCAAGTGCCTAGAACAGTGTTTGAAGGAAATAGCAGGAATTCAATAAATAATTTGCTAAACAAAAGTACAATTGGGGAACATATACTTGTAGACCAATTTTCAAGTAACCAAAACCAGAATTAGATTCAAACCCATAGAAGATATTTGAGTTAGATAAAATTAGATAAATCTAACTTTATAATGGTCCTTTCCCCTTAACTGTCCCACTCACCAGTCTGTAAGGGTCAACTTCCAGCAGCCATGTTTTGTTCCAAATGACCCTGTTCCCTTGGTCACCACTGTTTGAGAGGAGGGTCAGCACCTCTCCCAAGCTAGGCCAATAAAAACTCCCCCTGCAAGGACTTGGAACCTGGACTGAGAAAGATAGGTATCTCTGTGTGACTGGAACCATAACATGTGAACTTGGTACTATGGACAGATGTGGTAGAATTGTACTTACCTGTCCCCTTGAAGCTGGGCATAACCACATGACTTGCTTAGACTAGTGAAACATGAATGGAAATGATGCATATGAAAGTTCTGGGTGGACACCTTAAAAGTCAGTGTCTTTCTCAACAAATGGTGGTGGAACAACTGGATACCCACATGCAAAAAAATGAAACTGGACCTCTATCTCACAAAATATACAAAAATTAACTCAAAATAGATCAAAGATCTAAATATAACAATAAAACTATAAAACTCTTAGAAGAAAACATAGGAGTAAGTCTGTGTGACCTTGGATTAAGTAATGGTTTCTTAGACATGACATCAAAATCACAAGGAATCCAAAAAAAACCCAGATAAATTGGACCTCAAAAAAATTGAAAACTTCTGTTTGTCAAAGGACACAATGAAGAGACAACTCAAAGAATGTAAGAAAATATTTGCAAATCATATATCTGATAAAGGTCCAGTATCCAGAATATATAAAGAACTCCTATAACCAAACAATAAAAAGACAAATAACCAAATGCATAAAGAATTTGAATAGATGTTTCTCTTCAAAGATGATACATAAACAGCCAATAAGCATAAGAAAAGATGCCCAACATCATTAGTCATTAGAGAAATGCAAATCAAAGAAGCCACAATGAGATCCCACTTCACCCCCACTAGGATGGCTATAATCAAAATCTGGAAAGTAAGAGGTGTTGGTGAAGATGTGGAGACACCGGAATTCTCAAATGTTGATGGTGGGAATGTAATGTGGTACAACCACTTTAGAAAACAGTTTGGCAGTTCCCCAAAAAGTTAAATGTAGAATTACCATATAACCCAGCAATTCCACTTCTAGGTATATACCTAAGAAAATTTAAACCATATGTTCACACAAACCTTGTACATGAATGTTCATAGCACTATTATTCATAATATCCAAAAAGTAGAAACATCCCAAATGTCCCTCAACTAGTGAACAGAGAAAGAAAATGTGGTACATCCATATAATGGAATCCTATTCAGCCACAAAAAGGAATGAAGTCCTGCTACATGCTATGACGTGGATGAACTGTGAAAACATTGTGCTAAGCAAAAGAAGCCAGACACAAAAGCCCACATATCATATGATTCTATTTATATGAAATGTCCAGAATTTGCAAATCCTTACATGAAATTAAGGTGATGAAAATATTCCGGAGTTGAGAGTGCTGTTAGTTGTATAACAGTGAATAGACTAAAAAATACATTGAATTGTATACACAGAATTGTGCTCTTTAAAATAATGAATTTTATATAATACAAATTATATCTCAATTAAAAAATAATATGCATCAAAACCCCAAGAGAGACCACTGCGCACATACAGAAATAAAGACTGACAACATCAAGTATTGGCGAAGGTGTAGAAAAATGGGAACCCTCATACATTGCTGGTGGGCATGTAAAATGGTGCAGGGCATTTGGAAGACAATCAGTCTCCTAAAATGTTAAACATACACTTACATATGACCCAGGCATTCCACTCCTAGGTATCTTCCCAAGAGAAATAAAAACTTATGTCTACTCAAAGACTTGTATGTGAATGTTCATAGTGGTGTTATTCATGAAAGCCAAAATCTAGAAACAATCCAATGTCCATCAACTGATGAATGGATAATTGACAAGTGGTATATTAATGCAATGGAATATAATTCAACAACAAAAAGGAATGAACTACAAGCATATCCAACATGGATGAATTTCAAAAACATTATACTAAGTGACAAAAGCTAGAAATAATTGTCTGATTCCATTTATATAAATTTGTATTAAAGGCTAAACTATAAACACAAACAGGTCAGTGTTTCCCTGGGTCCAGGGGGTTAGGCGTGGTTACCGACAGCAAACAGACGAGGGAAATTTTGAAGTGATGGAACTGTTCTAAAATTGGATTGTGGTGATGGCTGAACAAAATTATACATTTACTAACTGCAGACTTGTATGTTTCAAAGGAATAGACTTTACGGTATTTAAATTATTCCTCAATAAAAGTGCTTTTTAAAAGAAAAGACCAGTGTGCAATTTGCCAAAATCCCTTTCCTTTGCCATAGTAATGAGTATCATTCCAGATGGTGGAGGTTCCAATGGCTTCCATATGGAACAGGGTTCTCTATTGATCAATGCACATATAGCATGAGCAAATAATAAACTATTGTTATTTCAAGCCACTGAGATTTGGGGGTTGTTACAAAAGCATATCCTAGCCCATTCTGATTAATACAGAAATTTATTCCAGAGATGGTACTGACTAAATTCAATATTAAGTTTAGTCAATTAGGTCAAGGAAGGTTGGACATGGGAATGAGAGTAATGCCTTGGAAAAAGCGTGGTGTGGTTACCTGGTACATGATCCTGAATCAAATAAACAAAAAGCAAACTATATTTTTGAGAGAAGTGTACTGCCAAAGAACTTCCTGCATTGGAAGATATATGACTTTTTGAGACTTAAAATGATCCTTTGGCCCCAACATGAGGCAGGAAAGGGCCAAGAAAATTTCTCAGGTCCTAAGGAGGGCAATTTCCCTGATAGCCACTTCAAATGTGGCCAAAGAAATTATGGAAAATAAAGAATCTCTCAGAAGGTGAAGCCAGATGCCACAGAGAAAAATGGACAAGGGCACTACTCCCAGGAAATGGGATCAAGGCCTAATCAAGACGCATTCTCCTTTCCCAAGGTAGGGAGGCTCAAAATAAGAGATGTTAGAGTTGAAACAGACCAAAGTTTGCTGTGTGCTTCCGCTGCTTCACTTTTCACTTTCGGAGTGAGTGTGTTTATTGTGAATATCCTGCCTCTGTTCACCCACTATATAAATTGTGTGCAGAGGGCAAATAACTTTTTAGTTCCTGGCCTCCAGATCAGAGCCACGTCTGGATCTGAAATAGACTACAGGGTGTGTCACAGAGAGGCCACAACTGGATGGGATCTTGGGGTTATCTCCTTTGGGGCAGACATGGGTGTATTTTGTGTGCAGGAAGGAGAGTGAACCAAATATTTGGACTATGGTAGGCACTGGTGTTGTTTACCAACTATTTTTGGTACTTCTCCTTCCAGGCACATGATAGAGCTGCACTTTCCTGCTCAGTTGAAGTTAAGTAAAGCTCTGTGATTTGCTTTGAACACGAAATATGTGTCACTTACACGTGGAAGCTTTAAGAGCCAATTCTTATATACCGTGCTCCCTTCCTCTCTCATGCCACATGGTGGAGACTCCAGCAGCCCAGGGCCCTGCATGAGGACAATGTGGAGTAGACCCCTCACTGGCCTGAAACAGAGATGGAACAGGAGAGAAAAATAACCCTTTGTTGTTGTGGACATCTTCCTCCCATCGTGTAGCCTATGAACCACTAACAGAGGTTTATCTGCTCAGAAGGAAGTCAATGTGCAGGAGAGACAGAGAAAAAAAGGATCTCTACAGCTTTTCTATTCTGAAGTCATATATTTTCTGAGGATCTCCCACATTCCTGCCCCTGGGTTCCAGAAGACACTGTTAATCTGTTTAATATATTCCACCTCAAGTTTTTGTTTTTACACTAGCTCAAGCTGATTTCTTTACTTCCAACCCAAAGAGTTGTAACTAATGTGTTCCCAACTCCACCAGGTTGCTCGTGCCAAAAAACAAAAGACAAACATGAAAGCATGGGACACGCTGGAGAAACCATGGAGCATCCAGCCCCAACAGGGATGGGCAGAGACAAGCTAACTGTTGACCACACCCATTTCATCTTCTCCCTGAGCCCACAGCTAGACTACATATCTCTGTCTCTTTTGTCATTAGGTGAAGCAAGGTGACTGAGCTCTCGCCAATGAAATATGAACAGATGATATGTACCACCTCCCTCACACAACCCTCCATGTTTTTTCCCCTTTGGCAGCTTGATGCAAAAGAGCAGAGTGACCTTAGCAGCCACGCATTGAAGACGGCAGAGCCACAAGACTGAAAGAACCTGGGTTACTGAATCACGATATGAAAAGCCACCTACTGGCAGGAACACCTGGTTTGTGACAGACATTAGTTTACCCTAACTGTTCCGGGGAGGGGTGGGAGAATGTATTTCATGCTGGATTAGCCCTTCCTGGTTCTTGCATACCTCCTCCCTTGATCCTCCCTAAAGCTGAATGAGGTAGCAGAATTGTCCCCATTTTACAGAGGGGTCAGGCAAAGTTCAGAGAAGTTAAGCTGCTGAGGAGGGGGATCACAGCCCACTACCTAACCAAGTTCAGCCTCAATGCAGACCTTCTGATTTCCAGAGACCAATTTTGTTTTCACTGTGTTACAGTGAATGCTAAAGATTCCTCTTTAAACTGAACATACTGGCAGCTAATCTAAATCTCTGAACTATTAAAAAGATTACAAAAAGATGAACAAGAAGGTAATCTTCCCTCAAGATAACTGTATCATCCAATTGATCTCTTCATGCCCCAGTGCTCAGCCAAGAACACAGCACAAACAAAGGCTTTCACATGTGCCTGTAAAGGTTTTTTTAAAAAGTCTTACTAAGAGACAAAAATCCAAGTGTACTTCATGCTACAATTAAAGGCCAGCAAAATACATGCTGTGTACATCTTTCACATGTAGACCAACCAGAATACGACTGTAATTCCATCAAGTGTAATTTATTTAAATAACAATTCAATTGCACATTATAGGTAAACCAGTTGTAGCAATATGAAAATATAGAGTTCTGAGAACATCTGGCAACTTAAACATGCATCTAATAATGCAGAGTATTCTGTAATACTATGAGATGGAAAACAAAACATTGACTTTCGAGTTGGGATGATTTATTTGCACTTAAAAATACAATTTCTAAGACGACATCTGTTTTCAAAAATGTCTTAAGGTTAAAAATAGGCCACAGGAACTGTTGTCTTCATGTTGAAAATTTAGATCTCCTATCAGCATTAGCTTACAAATCATAGATGATAACATTAACACACAATCAGTAAGCGAATACTCATTGAGAACACAGTTTTTATATTAAAAACATCAGAAGTTCACAGTTTTCTTCTTTCTTCTGGACTTATGTTGATACCATGCTTTTACAGCTACAATCTATTTCACTTTCGGGTACTAGATCCAAAGCCTACTTGATCAGCAGATGGATGCTACTAACACATTCATCTCCATAGAACTCACACCTCTTCAGTTTCTAAAAATGTTCTGCTCTGTAAAACTGTGACCGCTGGGAACAGGAAAGATAGGACACTAAGCTCAAATGTAATGAGAAGAGAAAGAGTGAGATGAAACGCTGACAATCTTTACTAATAAAATATTGAATTATAAAGTCCATACAGGTAGCTTTGATGATTCAACAGGGAAGCAGACATTGATTACAAAACACTATGACCTCTAACTATTTTTGTTTAATCCAAATAAAAGTGAAAAATATACCTTATCAAAGAATTTCAAAATCCCCTTACAAGTCAAGGTAACATTAAGGGTTTTCAGGTGACCAGATCACAAGACACGTTTATTTTGTTTGTGTTTTAAGGCAAAGCAAAATTTCCCAAGTGAAGTATCTACAAAATAAATTTGCTTTGGAAATAAATTTCAGTAATAAAATAATACTTCTCACTTATTAAATATATATTTTGCCTTTACATATCATTTAGCGACTTGCATCAAAAAATTCAAGAGTTCTATGAACATTTGCAAATAAATATTTTAAAATGCTAGTATACAAATGAGTCTGCTGGTATTCATTCAGGTGTTTGAACGTCAACAGTTAGCAAAGGGAAAACAATAGTAAATAATAAACTACTTAGTTATAAAATTTTCCCCTAACACAACATGAGAATGCAACATATTGTTGAGAATTAAGTAATTTTTCTGGACAGCACGTATCAGTAAAACACACGTGTGCTCCTTCTGAAAATCGTAAACAGAACCCAATGATACTGTTTTCTTAAGCCATTAAATCAACAGCCTAAGATTTATAATGTTTATCATAATCTCTTCTCACGTAAATTATTGCCTTAAAAAACAAATCACTGTATAGAAAGCAATTGTCTACTATGAAGAATAAAATGACTTTAGAAAAAAAGTGAAGTAATTTAATGAAAATTGTTTAAACTCATTTACTATACCCAAATTGCCACCTGGACACTTGTCTCCAATAAAGATAACAATGAATTAACATGTCTGCATGATTTCCAACGCAGGGAGTGTCATCCCTTCAAAGTGAAGAAGACCTTCCAGCATTTCAAAAATAACGTAATTCCTTTAAAACTGAAATGATAAGCAAGATTCCTTAATATGTTCATTTTATCCAATTTCTCTATCAGTTCTGTTATACTATGACCAGCCTTTTTTTTCCCCAAATGGTACCAAACAGACTACCAATAATTAAAACCAATTTACTAGAAAATATTAAGTAGCAATAAAACAAAAGCTCCCACTGGGATATGCCAGCATCCCTTATATTCATCATTTAAACCATGCGTTTCTAAGAACTACTAGATTAACATACGAGGTGTATTGTTTATTAATATGTAACAATTTTTACTTAATGAAGCTTGGTATTAAAGTATCTTGAGCTTCCCTATTAAATATCCAATCTGTAGGTATCTGTGTGCATTCTTTATTAGTTAAATACAGTAAGGTGGCTGCTTTGACTTTTCCATGCAAAGCCGTGTTACAGTATTACTGTGCTGACACATCTGTAAACTGGACAGAAGGGGGAATGGACTTCCTCTCAAGTTAGACCCGCATATCCTTTTGGGATGGATCAGGCTAAGAACCTGCTCAGCCTTCTCAAGCTGCTAAACAGTCTTTGCATCATTTCTTTCTGTAGTTATGAAGTTACAAAAAGACCGGAATGGACTTCAACCGCATCAAGGTCAGACAGCAACTGCTCGACACAGAAGATATTCTCCCTCATGATAAAGTCTGACGTGTCCTTTTCATTACATTTCAAATTCAACACTCTGAAGGAACTAAATCTAACAGCAGATCTATGAGAGACAAGACTAGTGGACATTGAGAAGCAGGAATAGGGTTTCACAACATCCAATCTAATACGTAAAGAAAAAATATGTAAATAATTGGTCTGGGGAAGGGGAAACAGTCTGGAGAAAATCCTGTACCCCTTCTGAAAGAACAGTACGAAACATTGTCTATTTAATCTTTGTAAGCTCTTTTCTATCTATCTATCTACCTATGTATCTCATCAAGAAATGTCTAAAGAGATTAAAAATACATCAATCACATGTATGCATATCACTTAGGTATCATACACATTAAAAATAACAGGCAGCAAAAGGTATAAAATATATAACTTTAAATAAACTATCTGCCAGATTATTCTCTAAGTGGGTAACTTGTGCCTAAATCTTTAAATAGTAACATTGGCCTAGCTGAGTTAATGTTGAAACATTGATAATATATAGGGATGGAAAAGTCACCAAATTTTTCAGAATAATATTAACCTTAGAAAATATTATTTTAATCATAAAATGTAACATCTGAAAGGCTAGAGTCACTTCGTCTACAACTCCTAAGTTTGCGATGTTGCATCTGAAAAAGCAAGGAATGTCTGTAAAGTCAGACTATAATAGTAACCTTAAAAATAAGGTCTTTTAGTCTAGTATATAAGAGATTGGGGGGTGGGCAAGGAATAATGTTCAAAAGCGCCAATGACCTTGATCATCTGCAAAGTAAACATGAGGAAATAAAAGTTTATGGATACTTAAACAGAAAAAGCAAACTTCACAGATATGTATTTGAGCCACAATTCACAATGCAGCTCTGGTGACTGGGTGATCATAGTAGACAAGGAAAAGCCAGAACTCCAGGAATCATGATACTGGGAGGCCTTTAAATAGAACTGCAGCACGTGTAAATGAACGCTTCCTGACACTCAGCATCATTCCAGTATGTGCCACTAGCCATGTTTCAAGTGCTCGAAAGCCACGCGTGGCCAGTGGCTACATACTGGACAGAGCAGGACTGAACGAGAAACAACACTGCTTAGAGGTCGGGGAGGATGAGATAATCCCCCACGATCCATTCCAGGGCCTATGAATCACAAAATCTTAGGACATCAAAACCATCACCGGAGTCTTTGTGAACTCATTTTAACTAGACTTATTTGAATTTATGATTTATAAATTATAGAGAGAATAACTAGGAAAAAAATCAGGAATATGAAAAAAAAATCAATGAAGAATCAATCAGAGTAATTCCAGAAATTCTTCCAATTGGTCACAAAGACCTTTTTTAAATTATTACTTTCAATATCCAAAGGAAGAAATACCACTATTCAAAAACATCAACAGAGTCACTTTAAAGGAACGGATGAGAAGTGGAATGATAATGAGTACCAACGGCAGGGGCTCTCAGTGCCTATCGCAGAGTAACCACCTCTACAAGCAGCTTCACAAGAGGAAACACTCACTTTTCTCTGAAAGAGGGAGACCTTTCCTCTTTACACACATCTCACTGAGTTGAAGGCCTGAACAAAGATTCACAGGGGGACCTCGAGCTTCAACTCTAAGCTTCCAGGTCAGCGAGGAATGAGTCACATAGCTCTGCCAAACTCACTCTTCTGCAAAAGAGGTAGTTATGCTGTCGGATTGTTCCAATGATTAAAAATCTTCTTTGATGCTGATTAATCTGGACTTCACCTCCCTACAGCTTCTGCCCACGTGCAGTAAAAACAGAATCAATGAACCCCCTTTTCCTATTAACTTGGGACCTTCTTGTACCCAGGAGAAGCATAAAAACATTAAAATATATATGTTCCTATAAGAGCCAACGTAATCTTCCATTAATTGTCAAGTGGAAGTCATGCCTTCCTTGTCACCAATCCTACAAAGCATAACCTCTACTTGAGTCTCAAATTTACACAGCACCAATCAGAACCCTGGCTCTCCATTTAAAAAAAGGAAAAAAAAAAAAAGCAATTACACTAAGAACTATACAAATTGCACAAACTGTCAGACACATTGGCAGCCCAACCCCATCACATATGCCCCTCAAAACATTAGATAAAACATTGTCATTTCAGACTCATTCTTCACAGAACACACTGAATCACAAAATAACCAAAAATGCAATATTAGCTGATGTCACAAGAAACGGGTACCACCATGACATCTCGAACATGGCAGGAAACAGATAAATATTTGTAGCATTAATGATATTACAGCACTCAAAAATCCATTGGATACATTATCCATATTACCATGTAACCACAAAAGAATAGGAAAGAAAAAGAAAAGAAGGAAAAATAAAGAAAAAATTGAAACTGAAGATATGAATTTCTTTTATATTTGTTTTGGTAATGTAGGGTTAAAATAAAATAAAAATAACCACTATTAGCTTACGTTGTTTTGTTTTCATTTTATACCAGATAGAACATTTTTTACTTTCACTCTGACTTGCAACTTCTCACCAAAATAATGTGAATGTTCGTACTTTACAAAAGGAATGCTACCAAAGCTCTTCTAAGAAATTTATAAACTTTTTTTTTACCAGTATAGAAAGTAATTGTTGAACACACATTCTACTAATTGTAATGACAGTTCACTTTATTTCCTCTTTTGTCTAGACCTAAAGTAAAGTTATATAATTCATATTAATAGCCCATATTGGGATCTGGCAGCACACCATCTGAAGGGGTGGTACTCTGACTTGAGCTGTATTAATCATATTCCATTGGAAATACATCCTCACTATTGGTCAAGAATCAGTACCTTAAAGAAAACACCACCAAGTACCAGTTGGGTACAGGCTAATGTAGCAGGGAATAAATAGCAAGGAGCAAATTCATAATCCGGGCTATAGTCAGTGCCAAACACATGAATTAATTTAAAGGTGTTTGAATTTCCATGTTTCCTTCATTTTATATCAGAGACCACAGACTCAGCCAATATCTTTGTGTTGATACTGTAATCAGTGCATATAAACCATAATTATTACAACTCATATTCATATAGCCTTTCACAGTTTACACAAAGATATCATATGCATTATCCAATTGAGCCCTCACAAGCACCAAGCACTATGTTGCTATCCCCATTGGGCAAACTGAGTCCCAGAAAGAGTGAATGACTTGCTCTGTGTCAAGAAACTATTAACTGACAGAGATGGGCTCCTGACTCCCAATTTGGGGCTGTTTCTGTTGAACTGCAAAGCTTCCATGACAAATCATTCTTCAAAATAAAAATAGAAATAGGACAAAACTCTGGTTCATCCATTCATGACTTGTTTTTCCTCGCTCTGGATGCAATCTTGTCCCTAGCCAAAACACATACATATTTGAAGGGCGAGGGGGTACAGTGATGACTGCAAAATAAAACACACACTAAGTGGGAATGGCTTGGATTAAACATTTTAACTTTGTTTGCTGAAAATAAATACCTAATACACAGACCCACAGCTATAAAACTGAAAGAGACCTTGAAAGTCATCTGTTCTTTTACCATTTCACAGATGAGGAAAACACAATGATGCAGAAGGCAGGGGACACCCTAAACGTCACCCTAGTAACTGCTAACTGGTAGCAAAGCCAGGACCACACAGTCAGGCTCTCTTTGCTGGCTCCATGCTCTGATTGTGTTTCCTGATTGAAGGACAAATCACAGTCCATATATTTACAAGGAACCATCACAGTGCTAGAGAGATTAGAAAATTGGATCTTACTCAGCAACATCATGAGTGTAAAAATTATTGATATTTTACATATCATTTAAAGTAGCAAGAACTTTGCTTCCTATAAGAAAAAGAATCAACGTATATGTTTTAGACTCATTGCTAAGGTCGAGGATAATTTATAAAATATGACTTTTTCTTCCCTTAAGATATACAGAGCTTTTTGAATTTTGTTATTATAATAGACTTAAATACATTCAAAAACAGGATAGTCTCTCAAAAGTGTCACCACCTTTAACTTACATGAAGAATAAAAAAACAGTAACAATGTCGCATCATCTTTTCTAGATACAGGTCTCTTCAACCTGCTGAGGACATTGTCCCATCCCTGTTCACATCCACTGCCTGTCTTTTTCCGGAGTCTTCAGGAGGTTATTGGCAAGCTATTTTGAATGTAGGTGACTTCTAATTTCCTCTCTTGAATTTAAATACTCGGCAACAAAATATCTCAAGTTTAACTGACCAACAAATCTAAAAATGGCTCAACTTGTAAGCCACTTGCTACTTAAATAATATTGATTTCCACATTAAAAAAATAAATAATCTCATTAGACTTTATTGTACCTGTGAGTCCTTTAAAAAGACTTCACTCTCCAATTCAAATCTAATATGAAATTCTTTTTGGAGAGGCAAAATATAAGAATTTTGTAGATATCGAACATCATTCCATAAAAAAAGAAAAAACCGTTTATGTAGACCAATAGTAAACCACACAGATGACAGAAAATATTGACAATAAAATTAGGTTTTTTTTTTCTCTCATTCATAAGATCATTTTTCCACCTTAATACAAGGTCTAATCTTTAGCAGATGCCGGTGGTAATTGAGGGAAAATTCCATCCTTCACGTTTTAATCAATCTGAGGAAGGTTTTCTCCACAGTTGAAGAGCTGCTTGAATTCTGAAGTGTAGTCTGGACTCCAGGGAGTAATCTTTGTAGTTGTTTCTAAAGACAGTAACAATAGAATTGTGACGTCAAAGTTCCTTTGTATACCAGGGTACCACCACCATCCTCCCCTTCCTCATTCCTTATTTGCTTTCAAGTGGAACATGGATAACAGCACATCTTAAAATGTAGATTCTGGCCCTGAGAGGGGAGGAGGCAATTATTCTGTATTTCTAGAAGCTTCCTGTTGGTGATCTAAAAGTCATACTTTGAGTAGCAAGGCCTACTTAATTCTAAGCCATTCACAAACACAGCAAGAAGGTTACAAGGAGGGCTTAACATTTTAAGCCTAAATAGTTGTGAACTATTCCTAAATAGTTGACCTCCTTTTCTAAACTGGAAATTAAGGCTCCCTCCTATAAACAAGGTGAACATGATCAGTCACCTCCCAAAAGAATTATCTTGAAACTCTCATGACACAACAAAGACAACAAGATTCCTTGGTAACACCAAAATTACTTACTCCACTTCTCACAGGCAAACATCAAGGGTTTGGCCAATAACTATGGTGTGACAATGTCAAAAGAGACCATAGAAATCCACAGATTATTTAAAAACTTTACTTAGATCATTCATGTTGACTTCTCCTTGCTAGAATTGTTAAAAATCAGCAAAATGGAATGGCTTTGACTTTGGGCTCCTGCTTTCACACACTTTGTTGGCCCACGGGTGAGCTCTAACTTCTTTCTTCACAGTGGCATTCACATCTTTCTATAGCTCTTCATTTCATATAGGTCTAAAGGCTACTTATGGGTAAACTTGATAAGGGTTATTATCCAGAATAAGGGTTATTATTCAGAAGCTAAATCAACATCTTACTAGAGTTTACCAGAAGATGTAATTGAATATTTTTCTAAATGTCTGGCTACTAATTTTGGCAACTTTGCAAAGCTCCTACTGCATAAGGGAAACTGTAGACAACTGACACTTGAAATTATCGGGAAGTCTGTTTACGTTGGCATCATCGGTACTGGCTTGAGTTAGTGGTAACTTTTGATCACCAATGGTCTTGGTTTTTAGTAGTGAACTGCTAGTCTTTCACTAGCAACAGCAAATATTTTCATCATTATAATTTGCCTTTTTGAGCACTGTTTAGGCAATACTAAATATGTCCAAATAATGAATACCTGGAACAACAATATTTATAGTCCCTAGTCCACAGAAATCAAGGAAAAGCTTCCATCATCACTTACCTTGCAGTTTCTAGAACCTTCATGGCCTTGTCAATTTCCCCTTGGCTTTTGTACAAAAATGCCAACTCAAACAGAGTAAATGGCACTAGGTAGTGGTCATACTTGAGTAGCTTTTCACTAAAAGAATGAATGAAAAGCAGTTAAGTCTTAACAGAACGAGAAATGCATAATTCTTTTTCAACATACGCATTTTCCCCATTTCTCAGAAAACAGATGCAGCCCTAAGCCTATTCTCAGAGAAAAGGTTTCATTATACAGTCAAAGCATCTAATAAACTATGGCAATAAATAGTATGCTTTTAACATATTTAATCAATCAACGTGATATACCACATTAACAAAATGAAGAATAAAAAGCACACGGTTATCTCAATAGATGTAGAGAAAGCATATGACAAGATACAGCATCCATTTTTGATAAAAACTCTGAATAAAATGAGTATAGAAGGAAAGTACTTCAAGATAGTAAAGGGCATACATGACAAACCCACAGCTAATATCATTCTCAATGGAGAAAAACTGAAAGCCATCTCCTTAAGAACAGGAAGAGACAAGGGTGCCCACTTTCACCACTCTTATTTGACATAGCACTGGAAGTTTTGGCCAAAGAAATCAGGCAAGAAAAAGAAATAAAAGGGATCAAAATTGGAAAGGAAGAAGCAAAACTGTCACTATTTGCAGATGACATGGTTTTACAAATAGAAAACCCTAAAGAATCCATCAAAAAACTTTTAGAAATAATAAAAGTATATGGTCAAGTTGCAGGATACAAAATCAACATACAAAATTGAGTTGCGTTTTTATACACTAATAACCAAGTAGCAGAAAGAGAAATTAAGAATACAATCCCATTTACAATTGTAACAAAAAGAATAAAATATCTAGGAATAAACTTAACCAAAGAGGTGAAAGATCTGTACACTGAAAACTATAAAACATTGTTGAAAGAAACTGAAAAAGACACAAAGAAATGGAAAGATATTCTGTGCTCCTAGATTAGAAGAATTAACATAGTCAAAATATCTATACTTCCTAAAGCAACCTACAGGTTCAATGCAATCCCTATCAAAGTTCCAACAACATTTTTCACAGAAATAGAACAAAGAATTCTAAAATTTATATGGAACAAAAGACCCCGAATAGCCAAAGGAATCCTGATGAAGAAAACAAAGCTGGAGGTATCACACTCCCTGATTTCAAAATATATTACAAAGCTATTGTAACCAAAACAGCATGATACTGGCACAAAAACAGACACAGAGATCAATGGAATAGAATTGAGAGCCCAGAAATAAACCCACACATCTACGGACAGCTAATATTCGACAAGGGAGCCAAGAACATACAATGGAGAGAGCAGAGTCTCTTCAGAGTCTCTTCAATAAATGGTGTTGGGAAAACTGGGACAGTCACATGCAAAAGAATGAAAGTACACCATTATCTTACACCATGTGCAAAAATTAACTCAAAGTGGCTTAAAGACTTGAATGTAAGACCTGAAACCATTTAACTTTAGAAGAAAACATAGGGAGTACACTCTTCGACATCAGTCTTAGCAGCATATTTTCAAGTACCATGTCTGCTTAGGCAAGGGAAACAACAGAAAAAATAACCAAATAGGACTACATCAAACTAAGAAGCTTCTGCACAGCAAAAGAAACCATCAAGAAGACGAAAAGACAGCCTAACAACTGGGAGAAGATATTTGCAAACCATGTATCTGATAAGGGGTTAATATCCAAAATATACAAAGAACTCATGCATCTCAACAACAAAAAAACTAACAACTCAATTTAAAAACGGGCAAAAGATCTGAACAGATATTTCTCCAAAGAAGATATACAGATGGCCAACAGGCAAATGAAAAGATGTTCAACATCATTAACAATCAAGGAAATGCAAATCAAAACCACAATGAGATATCACCTCACTCCTGTCAGAATGGTTATAATTAACAAGACAGGAAACAATAGGTGTTGGAGAAGATGTGGAGAGAAGGGAACCCTCATACGCTGCTTGTGGGAGTGCAAACTGGTACAGCCACTATGGAAAACAGTATGGAGGGTCTTCAAAAAATTAAGAATAGATCTACCATATGATCCAGTTATTCCACTGCTGGGTATTTTTCCAAGAACATGAACACATGAATGCAAAAAGATACATGCACCCCTATGTTAATTGCAGCATTATTCACAATAGCCAAGATTTGGAAGCAACCAAGGTGCCCCCCAAGGGACGAATGGATAAAGAAGATGTGGCATATATACACAACGGAATAGTACGCAGGCAAAAGAAATGATGAAATGCAGCCATTTGTGACAACATGGATGGACCTTGAGGGTATTATGCCAAGTGAAATAAGTCAGAGGGAGAAAGTCAAATACCATACGATCTCACTCATAAGTAGAAGATAAAAATGACAAACAAACACATAGAAACAGAGATTGGATTGGTGGTTACCAGAGGGGAAGTGGGGAGGGAGGAAGGCAAAAAGGATGATTAGGCACATGTGTGTGGTGATGGATGGTAATTAGTCTTTGGGTGGTGAACATGATGTAATCTACACAGAAATCTAAATATATAACGATGTACATCAGAAATTTATATAATGTTATAAACCAATGTTACCACAATAAAAAAAAAAGACCATTAAAAAATATATATATTAATCTTTTACTTTATTCCTTAATCTACATCCAGCCCTGAGGATTGTTTACTGCCCCTTCAGTAGATGAATGTATGAGATCTTCCAAGATTAACTCTGGGAAAGACAAGATCATCCTCCTGAACATGAAGAAATGACTCCATTTAGAAATAGGAACGCTGTATTACATTTTACTAAGGTTCAACTCCCTTTGTATTGTTAAGTCTGATTACGCTAAAAACCATCAATAAAGAAGTGGTCAACACTTCTGTTTTCAGTAATATTATCAAAACTCTCTGACTACAAACCATCTAGAAGCACTGGAAAAAATATGGATAACACCCTTTCAAATGCATAGTGCAGCGCACAAGAACATAAAAAGAACTCTTCAGCTGAAAAGAAAAAAAAGCCAGTCTCTAAGTGTGTGCATGATGCCAAAGCAGTCCTGGGGTCTGCTTCAGCCTGAATCGACCAGGGCTGTGTGTCACTGGCCATCCAGGAGATGAGGTCCTGAGCCCAGATAGAGCAGGGAGCTGGGGCTGAGACCTCTATATAAAGCTGGGGCCCTATCCCATTAGAGAAAGAGTGGATTAGAGAAAAACACCCCCTGGCACAGGACAAAGACAAGGGCACTCGGCTCCTTGGCCTGTGTTTCAGGTGGGAAGGAAAAACACATTCCTTGGGAAATTAATAACCAATAGGCCTGCCCACACACAGATACAATTCAAATTCACATTGCCCAAATGATCCAAGAACCTGCTGTAAGCAACTAAATTAACATGAAAGTGGGCCAGGGCTGGAAAAGCCTTTGGGGCACCTGGCAGAAATAAAAGGAAAACCACTTTTCGTCAATCCTAGCCTCATAGGCGTCTCAAGATAAAACCCCACTGAAGGTTAGCTCACAATCCAAATTATAAAACACAGGAGCAACCAATTCACTACAGGTTCAATAAACACAACAAAGCGCACAAATGGGTCATCCTTTTGATTCTTATAAAAACACCAATAAAATAGAACTCAATGGATACTTTAACATGTTTACTAAAAACAGTATATTACTTATTTGGACAATAGACATGGTCTGTTTCCTCTTCTTATAAGAACACCAGTCCTCCTCCATTCTCATAAAATACTGTAGAAAGAAGGGGATCAGTGGCCATGAGTGGAAAGGCATATGATATGGAACAGAGGATGTCAACTGGCGATGTGTGGCTGTGATCTACTCGGCTTACAGTGTTATTGAAAACTTTGAGCAAATATTTAAAAATCGGGAGATTTTACATAAAATCTACATTCCAGGCTTTTCATGAAAAATTGTGGGGATTATTGCTACTGGGCCTACATCATACAGAGCAATAATCACTTAGAGCTAAGGAGTGGCTGCATTCCTTAGAGAGAACGCACGATCTTCCCAATCTACAGTGCCTACAATCCCTACTCCTGGGGTCACTCAGTAAGGTTACTTGTTCGGCCCTTGTAGATATTTTCATTTGTGACTCCAGATATAGAGAAGAGGGCCAGGCATCAGAACTTTGACTCAACTCTCTACTGAGTAAGGAGCAGGATATCATCAATAATGCTATCGGGAAAACCAGAACAAACCCTCATTTATATACAGAAAAAATGCCCTTTGCCAAAAGAGAAACAGTTATTGTGTTCATCGCATGTCTTTTCTCCCTGCCCAATTATTATCACAGTGATGGCCAGTCTGTTGACTCAACTCTGAACGCCTAGGATCCAGCACAGTCTCTGGCACAGAGTGGGTGCTCAGATATCTGTGGAATAAATGAATGGAAAAACAAATGCATGAATTGAAAAACTGTCAGAGGTTCAGTAATCATGGCCAGAATTTAGACAGACACCTGATAGCCTGGCCATAAATTTAGTTTTCACGTGCCACCTTTCAACACCAAGTGGAAATGCATAAAGCCGTGTTCCACTTAGATTATAAGAAAAGACTACTGGATTCTCTTTCTGGTGACACCAAGTCAAAGGTTAGCAGCAGGAGACAAAAGCATCTCCTCCTCACAGCGATTCCCCAGAAGTCACAAGGTACACTCAGGTTGGTTTCCATGTCTGGTTTTACCTTTGGACAACATGATTGAAACACAGTTCCGCTTGCATGGGCCGCTGTAAGTTCTTGAGGCAGCATCCTTTCAGCAGCTTCACCAAACACTCGTCATCCACAGAGTAGTCAGTCAAGGCTTCACGCAAAACAAAAACCACACACAAAAAGAAAAAGACTTTTTAAACTCCTAATTAAGAGGAAGAACTAAGAGCGATTAGGGTTCAGAGGGATCGTTTAAAAATAAGGAAAATATTTTTAGCATTTGCTATGCCTCGCTAAATGAAATACAATGGAAATATTTTAAATTAAAATATTGAGTTTACCACGTTAATACATCATTTTATTAAAGGGTTCGCTCTAGTCACCTAAAAAAATTTTTCAGGCTCTCCTATTCTGAGTTACATGACCTTAGATATAACAATAGGAAATCTGAACTCTAAATAAAGTACGAGCTTTATTAACTCTCTAAAAGGGAAAGCCACGAGGAGCATGAGGGCTGCCTCTTCCTGTGGTTCTGGCGTCTAACCGTGTTGGCTCCGTGCTGGAGAGGATAACACTCCCATATGGGGAAGCAGATGGCTTCCTCCTGATTAAAAATTCAGGACACAGAAAACCCTCCCCAGATCATTATGTTTACAACTTATCAATTCTCCCCGGTTATGTTCTTTCGGAGAGAAATTATATCATAAAATTAGACAAAATGGTTCCGAAGGACATGCGAGGTACCTAAAATCCTCACAAACTTCTAACTGCTTGAACTAATGGGAGGTTTTTCTTTCATCACTTTTTGCCCTTTCAGCCCAGGGCTGTAGAGTATTTAACAGAAGGAACCATATGATGTGTGACATCTATGTGACAAAGGTAGCCATCTCAGACCTACCACTTTTGAATTTGGGGTTTTTTGCAAGTTCCGTGCAACTAAGGCAGCGTTGCAAGACAGACTGATAATTTATACATCTCAGGCTGTGACAAAGCGAGGAGGGGGGAAATGAACCAAACTAATGAGGCCCTGGGGGTCCCTCTTATTGGAATCCTCCTGCTTTCGGTACAAACCTCAGAACTCACTGTGAACACAGGCTGGTGCTTTAGCCGGTAAATTGCTTATATATGGGAGGTTAATGATGATACTTAACCAACTAGAAGGGGGTCACTTTACAACTAGGTGCTGAACATAGCTGATATTCACATCTCACTTCCAAGCTCTGATAGGTCATTTACCAAGAAAATCACAGATAATACCACATTACCTTTCCTAACACTTAAGGACCATTTTTCTACCAAAAAATCTTATCACGGATGCTGATTGAAGTATACATCCAAGAACAATATCTTCCCAGGCCTAGAACCAAAACCTGAAGGTCCGTACTGGATACTAGTTTTTAGCATCATTTTAGCATCACTCTATGCATCTTATGACAGTTTGTGTTATCACAACATTCTGGTGCTCAGTGAACAATTTTGCTGAGGAATAGACACAACACGATGGAAGGTTAAAGTACCAATAAAGCCACACTTAGCTTTATTTAGATCACGAGTTAGGGATACGGAAAATGGGTTCAAAAGCACCTCATTCCTCCAAAAACCTTAAAAGTAAAACCCTTATTCCCTCAGACCACAGAGTACTTTGTCAGATGATTATTTTCCCTTAAAAAATGAAAGCTTTATCATGATTCTCAACCTCATGAGTGAGTGCGTGGGTGAACATTTCATCAGAGAGTTTCCATTTTACATTCCAAGAAAATTACATGATAATGCTACCAGAGCACATTTTTTCATCTCCAAAGATCTGCTGAACTTAATAATAAAACAGAGGGTAGGCTGAAGAAAAAGCAAGTTTAAGGCCTAAACCACACAAATATCTCCACTGAACTTTTGAGAAGCTAGTTCAAATGCAACAAAAGAAAAATTTGAAAATAGATTTAGAAAGTGAAAAGCCAGAAAGGAAGTAACACTTTCCTCTTTATGTGACTCTGATTATGTTTGCTATATAATTCCATCAAGCAAATTAATGGCAACAAATAGTCAGAGAGGAATTTCTGTACCAACTTCTGGCTAGTGCTAAATTTTGTTAGACTTCAAATGAAACACTGATGGAGTTAATAGCAAACACTGACTCCAGGCATACTAGCAAGCATTTTTCTCTTTAAACAGTATCCTCCCTTTGTATCTGTGGTCAGTCTTTCAAAACTACGGCATTGTCAGAGCAGAACACCAATTGTATCCATGACCATCTTTTACTTTAGAGACACCTGTCAAAGGTAGAAGCAAAACCACATTCAATTCCCCGTAACAGTGGGAGGGGAGGGGGTTAGGGTGGAGGCTGAAGACACCTCAGGGTTACAAACTCACTCCATTTCCCAATTTTGGATTTTTTTCCCTGACTCAGAAAGATAGGAGCTTAATTATTAAAAGGTCATGAGAGGGGGAAGGGGGGTGGTGTGGAGGGGGAATCAGTTAATCTTCCTACATAAAACAACAGACCTGGAAGAGAGCATCATAAATTTCATGTACAACATCTGGCAAAGGTGATCTTCAGAAAAGAAACCAACTTTTTTTTTTTTTTTTTTTTACCAAGAGGAAGATAGACAAAGACAGAGTTGTAAGAAGTATGGCGTGTCTGTCGGAGCTTCCCTCAGCCCTGCTGGAGGATCTCTAAAGCCTCTCTTCTCAACATGTCATTAAAAGAGGAAAGAGGATGGAGGGAGAGGCCTGGTTTTCTAAACCTCTATTGCATTCTACCTGCACAGTCTAATACACATATTACTGCTTTAATTTTTTCCCCTAACCAACAGAGGAGCAAAATAAATTTAGGGTTAGGGAGTGAAGAGCCTGCACAAATAGAAAAAACCCAGTGGTCCTTCAGGACTTCGTAACATACAAAGACCCCACCCTCTGGTGGTACATATTCGTCTATACACAAAGGATGCATATTCAAACATCAGAATTTATTCTACTGAACCAAAACCCTTACCTCTGAAGGAAAACAGAAGCAAGCTGGCCTACTTTTCTAGAGAAAAAAATAGTCTATGTTTTCACTTAATAAAAAGTTTTCCCTTACTTCCTAGTTTTTACAAATGCACTTATTTTAAAACATTCATTTTTCCATTTAACTTGTGGATATGTGGGTTTTAATTATAGATAATTCCACTAATGGCAGGAATGATGCTTTCTTTACCTATCATAATTTTATATCTAATATGGAAAACCTGTATGTTAAAATGAGCAAATTAATGAAAACTGGCCAAATTAGTTGAAAAAAAATGAATACTAGTAAATTTGTTCAAAAGCCCAAATGGATTTTACAGAATTGCATTCTGTGACATCTCATTTTTAAGGTGAACTTTCATGGAGTTTCTTTTAATTTAACTTTCAAAATGATGTGACTTTGTGTTGATTTTCCACTCAAAATGAAATAGTTTTCCTTTTTGAAATTATTTCACATTAAAAATAATAAAAATAACCTCACATCCATTAGGATAGCTCTTACCAAAAACAAACAAAGAAATAAGCAAACCCAGAAAATTACATGTGTTGACAAGGATGTGGAGAAATTGGACCCTTGTGTACAGTGGGTGGGAATGTAAAATGGTACAGCCACTGTAGAAAACAGTATGGCACTTGCTCCAAAAATTAAAAATAGAAATGCCATATGATCCAGCAATTCCACTTATGGGCATATATCTAAAAGAATTGAAAGCAGGGTCTCAAAAAAATATTTGTATACTCATGTTCAAAGAAGTATTATTCAAAATAGCCAAAAGGTGGAAACAACCCAAATGTCCGTGGGTGGAGGAATGGATAAACAAAATGTGGTACTATATACATCCAATGAAATACTACAGGGACTGGGGCAGGGGGAAATGGGGAATTATTGCTTAATGGGTGTGAACAAGTTCTGGAGACTGGTTACACAACCATGTGAATATACCTACTAGTGAACCATACCGTTAAAAATGGTTAACATGGTAAATCTGATGCTGTGTGCATCTCACAATTAAAAATTAAAAAGACACAATTATTTCAAAAAATAGTAAGGAAGTTTATCACAACTCCATACTAATAAAAACTATGTAGAAAATATGTTAGTGATGGCACATCTAGAACAACACATAACGTCTGAAATGGCCATAGAGTGAGTCTGTAGTCCATACTTATACATACGCTCCTTCGGTGCTTTGTTAAATATTAACTTTAGATTCCACTTTTCCGTCCCAGTTTCGTGAGCCTCCTCATCCGCTTGTGTCCCTGGTGCCCAGAAACCAAAGCGAATTATCAGTCTGTGAAGATGAATACCTCAACATTTTGGCTTCTATACCCAACCTCCAGCTCATAAGGGGCTGAAGTGTTACAACTTTTCTATAAAAGAGGGAGGAAAAAGAAGAGAAAGGGAACAATGATTTTTTGCAAAAATACTCCCTTTTAGATGGGAAGGTGATATGGCTCACCCTTTGCATGTGACTTTTTTTTCAATAGTAGAGCAGAATGTTCACTCACCTATGTTCGCTCTCCCTATGACCACCGGTTTGTATTCGCAAGATGGCTGATGGGGGGTGGGGATCTGTGCCCTCAAAACAGCACTGCTCCTTGTTCTACTGGATTCTTAGCTATCCAGCCCGGAACTTTTACCTTGTTAGCAGAAAGCCCACTGATTCAGCTTTCATTCTTTTTTATTACTTCTCCTTATTGACGGCATTTTAAAGCTAGAATTATTTTAAATATGGAAAGCAGCCTAAACGCCCAACAATACTGAAAGAGTTGATTGAATTATGTTAGATTAGCTCTGTGGAGTGCTATGAAACTTTTGAAATTATTAAACAACTATTTAGCATTATTTAATTAAAAAGTTGATGATAAAAATAAAACTACCATATGATCCAGCAATTCCACTGTTGGTTATTTATCTGAAGAAAACAAAAACACTAACTCAGAGATATAAGCAGTCCCATGTTCACTGCAGCACTGCTTACAAGAGCCAAGATATGGAAACAACCAAAGTGTCCATCTATGAATGAATGGATGAGAAAATGTGGTATACATACACAATGAATATTATTCAGCCACACAACGAATGAAATCTTACCATTTGCAATAACATGGATGAACCTTGAGGGTATTATGCTAAGTGAAATAAGTCAGACAGAGAAAGACAAATACCATATGATCTCACATAGATGTGGAATCTAAGAAAAAAAAAAACCAAGCTCATCATAGATACAGAGAACAGATTTGTAATTGCCAATGACATGGAGTGGGGATAGGGTGAAACGGGTGAAGGAGGTCAAATGGTACAAACTTCTGGTTATAAAAGAAATAAGTCATGAGGATCTAACAATGTACAGCATGGTGACTATAGTTAATAATACTGTACTGCATATTTAAAAGTTGCTAAGAGAGTAGATCTTAAAAGTTCTCATAACAAGAAAAAATTTTTGCAACTATGTACAGTGACAAATGTGAACTGGACTTATTGTTGCAATCATTTCACAGTGTATACAAATATTAAACCCTTCTGTTATACACCTGAAACTAATAATGTTATATGTCAATTATACCTCAATAAAGAAAAATTTATGATATGTTAAATGAAAAGAAACAGGCTAGTGTATGTCCAGGTATACTATGATTGTAACTATAAAAATAAGGCTAGGATGGAATACACAGAAATTGGAAATTAATTGTATTATTAAGTGGTAATGGTTAAGACTCCCAGGCTTTAACTTTCCATACTTACTTTCATTTTGTAAAGCTGCCTCAGCCTTTTCGACAGTTACCAACAGATTTTCAGAAAGGTCTTTTCTTTTGCTCACTATTGGAAAACCATTCCACACATACATCATTTCCTAATGAGGAAGAATAAAAAACCATTGGCAATTATGTGAGGTTACTCAGCGTCCTTCACAACGACGAAACTATGTATGCATGTTTTGCCTTGGTTGCTAGGGAACTCAAGACAACATTTAGAGATCATTTTCCTCAGCTTTCGTCATTTGGCAATTAGTGATACAATTTCCCCTTTTCTCATTTTATTATAGGCCTTTTGCCTTTTAAACTGTGAAGTAATTCAATATATAGTATATTATGTTTTCACTGCAAAATTAATTTACTCATTCATTTAACAAGTGTTTATTAAGCACCTACTGGTATTCAGTCCTTTGGAAGGTAACAAATTACAGATACAGAAATAAATATAATATTTTAAACTGGTACTGCGAACAATTCTATTTAACATGGATTTTTGTTGTTATTTTTAAGTAAAGGGAAACATTTAAAAATATCTGCCAATTGTTTACATAAAATATCTCCAAGGACATCACTGGAAATGAACACAGGAAATATTTTACTGGGCTCAGGTTCCTTTATACCATTAAAAACATGTGACAGTCCAGTAACGCATTCCAAAATGCAGGAAATACATTCACTTAAAGGCCATATGGCTAAATGACAGCCCCTGAAAATGTAAACTAATGATTTCTCATTGCAAATTACATTTAATAGGCTAACAGATGAGAATTTTTTTGAACCAAAAGCAAATGTGCTCTTGCCTGAAAATATTTTTCTAATCTTCCTGGTAGTGCAGTTCATATCTTGAAAGGCACGAAATAAGCAGGGTAATTCGTATCTTCTTGGAAATAAATGAATTTTAAAATATGGTAAAGGTATTGTTTGAACAGCCTCTTACAGGGAAGCGGTGGAAATGAGGAAAATACATTCGAGCAAAGTGGCAACAAAGTCATGTTTACTTTCTGGCGCTGAAAACTAAGATCACAAGACTCTACTTCTTTTATATCTGACAGTTTCTTCTTGGTCATGGTGTAAGAGCTCAATTCAATAATTAATGGAATATTTATTTTAATCGATGATTTTTAAAATTTTGTTTTTATTGATGGAATATATTCTATCAGAAGAAGGAATATATTTTATCTTCATATCTGAGATTTTTATGAAAAATAGGATTTTGATAAAATTCCTAGTTACCACGAATTCAAGCCAATTCTACTGGAAAAATAAGTGCAGTGAGTTAACCTTCCTCAGGACTCTTAATAACCAAAGCAAAATATAGTTATGTACACACTAGCACTAAGTTCTAGGGCAGAGAAAGGACTATGACGTTCCAGAAAATTTTCAGGAAAGTTCTGTGGCCCAGGAAGAGAAAATTTCCCAGTGCAAATCACTTGACAGAGAAACGAATCAGGAATGGAGCTAAAAGCTATAAGTGGTAAAACAGCAGCAGGCCCCTACATTAGCTGGGAAAGGGGATATCCCGTCATTTTTGTGATTTGCCCGCTGTTCTTGTTTTTATCTGTGCTCAGATATGACTACAGTGTGGTCACGTTTTTGTCTTGCTCCTCACAGGCACGGAATAAGCTGGTCTGATGGTGGTATTCTTTGAGATTGTTTATCTTAAGCAGGTAACACATGGACCTACATACTAGGTACAGGCTAGCTGCTATCTGACACCTGTTAGGGGCTGCAGTTTTCTTTCTCGTAGAATATATAGAGAGCTTCTAGAAGTCAGTAATAAAACAATAAGCAACTTGATGAAAAATCAGGAAAGTATATAAACAACAATCCACAAGAGAAGACATAAAAATGAATAAGCAAGCACATGAAAAGAATGTTCAACCACACCAATAAGGAAATGCAAGTTAAAATAATAAATGTCTACACTGTTGGTAGAAGTTTAAGTTGCGACAGTCTTTTTGGAGGGCAATTTGGTGATGTCAAAGTATTAAATGTGTATATCCTTTAACCAGGAATCCCATTTTAATGGTCCCAGAGAATTATATGCCCATGTACAAAAGGAGGAATATAAAGAATTTTTATTGTAGCATGTTTGTAATAGTAAAAACTGGAAACAACTAAATAACCATCAAGGGGGAAGAATTGAATAAACTCTGGGATACAAAAGAAACCCAGGAAACCTCAAAGGAGGAGTGGAGACGTCAGGTTGCACTAAATGGGTTTCCTGTGCTACCTGACTACCTATGCAAAAGTAAAGCCCTGAAGAGCCACAGTAATTTGATATATTCAGTACTTTTTAAAGAAGTCTTCATGAAGAAAATTTAAGTTCAAATTATGCTTTTCATGAAGTCTAGCCTAAATGGACTAAGAATGTGAATGCCAGCATTGCTCTGTCAAACACAGCAGCCACCAGCCGCTTAAGGCTCCTGAGCACTGGAAACATGGCCAACCCAAGATGTGCTCCAAGAGTCAAGCACACACCAGATGTCAAGGAATTAGTATCATATAAACAAATGTGAAACATCTCATTTTTTATTGATTACATGTTCAAATGATAAATTGTGCATATACTGGGTTAAACAAAATATAGTCTTAAAATGATTTTCATGTTTCCTTTTCCTTTTTAATTTTCTACCTTTTAATTTTCTATGTGGCTGCTAGGAAAGGTAAAATTACATAGGTGGCTTGCATTCTAATTAACTAAACCACTTCAGTCAACTCACCTCTCTCTGCCCGAATGTCCTTATCTGTTAAATGGGACTACAAAGAGAAACTACCCTCAGAGAGTTACTGTAAGAATTAAATGATACATATATATTTTTTCTCCCCAAAGCCCCAGTACATGGTTCTATAGCCTAGTTGCAAGTCTGTCTAGTTTCTCTACGTGAGCTGCTGCCACAGCATGGCAACTGACAGATGGGTGGTGTGGTTCCACAACCAGGAAATGAACCTGAGCCACCAAAGTGGTGAGAGCACCAAACTTTAACTCATAGGCCATCCGGGCTGGCTTGATATATTTTTTTAAATAGCCTTTATCATAATGCTGAAACATACCAACTAGTCAAAAAATATTAGCTATAATTTTATTATTGAATTATTAAGAATTTATTTATAAATGTTCACCTAACAAAAAACACTTACAGTGGTTTTTAATTGAGCTAAACTTCACAACAAAAGTTAGATATTCTCCCTGCCGCTGTGAACAATTTTATTTCTGGAATGCAAACAGTAAATAAAATAAAGGCTGATACCAGGGCAGGCAAGATGAGCTTCACAGGTGCAGGCAACGAGGGGGAGTATCGGCGAGACTTCCTCACAGCAAACTTCTCGGTAGGGATGGACTTCCCAGCAATTCTCTGCTTCAAGCTGTCCACCTGTCTGTGAAGAGCCCCAGCCCCAGCCCCAGGGACAGGCCATTAGAACACAGACACTATTCACACCTGTGGTTATCACGCTGCGCTCCCCAGACCAGCAGCATCAGCAGCACCCGGAACCCTGTTCCAAACCAGACTTTCCGGCTCCACCCCAGACCTATGGAAGCAGCAACTCCCAGGCTGGGGCCAGCAACGCAGATTTTAATGAGTCCTCCAGGTGATGCAGATACAAACTCAAGTTTGAGCATCCCTGATTGACACATATGTCTTTCTACCCAACTAGGCTAATATCTTAACCGACACAGTCCAGGCAATCTGGATATAAAATTGGCAATTTCCATAAATAAGCAGGAAAGAGTTCAAACTAACTACTTACATTGTGCTAACTCAGAGAGATGGAAGAGAGTATATTGTATATTTCCTATTCCTACCTGTCAGAATGACACAGATCTATAAAATAATGTGGCTTAAAAGACAGCCATCAATTAAAGGATGATTTGAGAAGATGTTGCCCAAGCATAGGTGATTTTCAAAGTAATCAGTTAAGGACATGCACCATGTTTACAAACTTCCTCTCAAAATTCTAAGGAAGTCCAATGATGAAATTCACAAGTACATAAAAATGAGAGTATGATGGGGAGACTGCACATTCCTGGAGCACTTTCTTACATATAATTTTGTAAATGCAAACAGGTTGCAAGAGGGAATTCATGGAAATATCCAATTACATCACTGAAAGAAAGAATAAGAGGAAATAAGAGAAAAAAAAATACTCCAATATGAGGACGAGCTTGTGTTAGGTTATTTCTGAGCACAATTTGGGGATACGGATTTTAAGCCTGAATGCCCATCATTTGGCGTTCACTAACATCAGTGGAAGACGCAGTGGGAACGTGAGGTGGGGGCTGTGGGGAGGGGTCAGAAGCATGCACTGGATATGAAACCTTATGATTTAAAGATCACAGAGTCTCCTCCTGTCTACCGCAGCTACCGGCCCCCAGTCATAGCCTAGCCCACTTCCTCACCTGTAACTTTTCCAGCTCAAAGCACAAATTCAAGCACACCACCCTTGAACACCATTCTCCTCTTTCTAACTGGATTGTTCTAGCAAGACTTTCAGTCCACTTGCTCTTTCACTTTCTTCCAATCCAGCAGTCTCCTTCTTCCTCCTTGTCCCTCCATATTCCTACTTAGATTGCCCTGTCATTTACTTCTGCACACTCTGGCCCATGCCCTAACTCCCTTGCCCACTGCCCAGTCATGGCGCTCATCTGGATGAAGCTCAGTATCCATCTTCCCCACACCTGCACTGAGAGCAGATTGGTATCACTGTAAATTCATCAGCACCAACCTCGAATGGGCCCTCACATTGCCTGCTATTCCCCCAACTATGTTTCTCTCATCACCTCCCTGTGCCACTCTGCAATAATGAGTTCAAACATTCTCCACCTTCCTTAGACCTCCAGCCCCCTCCCTTCTCTTTCATCCTCAACAGATGACCCTGCGTCCTATGTCATAAAGAAAAAGAAGTTATCAGGTAGGAAGTCCTTCATCTCATACTACCACACACAAGCTGCCTACCTCTGCACCTATTCTGTATGTATTCCCTTCCGATACAATGGAGGACCTGGTCCTCCTTCTAGATCAAGCCAATCTTGCCATCACTGCTTTGGATTCGATCTCCCCCTGCCTTCCCAGGAACCTTACAAATATCACTCATCCCATTTCTTGCTTGTATGTGCAACTTCTCTTCCTCCACTGCATCCTTCCCAATGGTTTTTGAGAATGCTCAGCTCTCTCCCATTAAAATATTCTATGATAATACTATCATCTCCCTCCAACTGACTGTCTCTCTCTCTCTCTCTCTTTTCCCCTTCATAGTCAAAGTTCCAGCGAAGAATTTACACTCAACTCTCTTCATTTCTTTGTATCTCACTCACTCTTCAGCCAACTCCAGTCTGGTTGCCACCTCCATTCTATTACCTTATTAGCTCCTGCTAGGGTTATCAGCGATCTCTGTGTCACTAAATACATACTTTGTCCTTTTTATAAATGCAATACTCTGTTCTGTGGGAAACATTTTAAGTCATCCCTGACCTTTCTTTTCCTCTGACCTACATATATAAAATGTAGGGAAGAACACTAGTTTTGCTAGGGAAGACTGGACTTGGTGAGTTTAAAACACTTTGATATATCCAAGTGAAGGTGGCAAATGGGAGCTGGACATAAGGGTGTGGAGCTCAGTCATGAAGTCTGAACTTGCAATTTAAAGTTGGCTTAGTTGAGATTTCTTAAGGTCTAGCCTCTAAGACTGACCCGTGAAATAAAAAGCATCAACATTTTACAGCTGGATAAACTAGGATGAGCTTACAAAGATGCTAAAAAGGAATGGTGAGAGAAATAGGAGGAAAAATCGGACATATATTATTTGTGTAATTATTTCATTGATATTTGGTTCCACTACAAGATTATAAACTCTACAAGGACATGAGCAATACCTGTTTATTCAACATCTAACACAGTACCCTTCACACAGTAAGTGTTCAACAGGAAGGTTACAGACGGATAGATGGATGGATGGATGGATACTGGTCTAAACAAAGTTAAACGGATTACATCAAAGCAGAGCTTCTCAGGATCTTTGACACACTAATGAAAACTAAGGATACATCATACACTGTTTCCTAAGTTTATCTGATCACAGAACACCTTCTATTTACAGCAATAGTTAATAACTTTTGCCAACAATACTGTTTTAGGAAACTGTGTTCAAAATGCAGTAGCACAGCCTCAATAACAAAACAAAAAATAGTATGTTCTCAACATTCCCAATCACACCAGCATATCTGCAAAATCTGTCGTCTTGTTAAAAGGATGACATTTTGACTCTTAGGAAAATATATTTGTTAAGGTTTCCTGTATCAAATGAGTAGAAATTAAATAAAGATATGAAGGTGAAGCATGGGAAAGCACTAAAGGAAAGATAAAGAAAACGTATCTGTGTGCTCCTCTATACATTCAGGATGTTTGTTACAGAAATAGTGTCTTGCTCACCTGAATAAAGTTACTATATTCTCTTTAGTTGCTACCACCTCTTCCTCCGGAAGCATACTCAAAATTGCAGCTTTCAAGAACACATATGTTGCCTTGAAGAAAAGAAGAAAAGCAAGTAATTATAGAACATCCCCAGGTACATGACATTTCTACTTTGCAAATCAGGAATGACCTGCAGATCTTCCAGATATAATACTTAAGAGGCATCAGAGAAATAAAAGGAAATAAAGTCTTATATTGCTTACTCCAAAGGAGAGCAACACTTTTCAGTTAATTTTGATCATTTTCCTTTATACACCTATAGCGTTCATGGGTGAGAAAGTGGACAGAATGAACAAGAGATGACTATCTCATTTCTCCCAACTTCTCACAAATGGATCAGAATTAATTTTGATTATTATGAAAAGCCTTGTCATCAGGGCACGGGAATGTCTACAAAAAATTACCAAGATTATTGATATTTAGTAACTTTTAAATATAAGTGCAGTTCATCTTCAGAGGTAAAGCCTCTTTGTCGAAAGGACCCTTTGGATGGCTTTTAAAGCACGTACAGCTGAGGACAGTGCTTATAAACAGTAGATACCTCATGCATAGCTCCTCCTTTGACAGATCCCTAGCTGAGAAAACAGTGTCCGTGTGAAACTACTGAACAGACAGTCCTAAATGAAAATCATCCTGGACACTTATCAGCAAACAGCCCAACATCAATGCGAGCACTGCACTTTACCTTGGACCATTTACTCTCTTTGCAAAGCAGATCTGAATAGTAATATGCCTCCATCCAGTTTTGTTGGAACATATGAATCCACATCAGCTCCCAGTAACAGAGATGGTGAAACTGTTTCCATTCTTCTTGAACTGAAATGCATTTTCGATATAGCTCTTGTGCCTATAAGTCAATTGCATAAAGCTGATCATCCAGATATTAGACAAGGAGATAATAACCTAATGGAAAAATACATAAAATACTTTGTACAAAAAGAATAAAATCAGCACACATTAAGCCACTCAATACGATGATATGTTCCTTTCCTCACATGCAATGATAGTTAAGTTCTGCCTCTTTATTTCACTTCGTGACAGGGCTGTGGAACTGTATAATGGGGGAGTACGGAAGTTCTTTCCCAAGCGAGATATAAAACGCAGGAGTCCTTTAAGAAAAGACTGACAATAAAAGTCAGAACTTCCAGAGGGCAAAATATATTTTAAACAAAGATAAAGGCAGTGAACAGACTGGGAGAATATATCACTACATACACAACTGGCAAAGAATTGACCCACATACAATAATTTCATAAAATCCTTAATAAAAAGAGAACTCAGTGGGAAAACTGCCAAAGATATGAATAAGCAAATCAAAGGAAAAGATACACAAGTGACAAATATACATATGAAGAAGTTTATAAACTGGAAAACGTTAAATTTAAAAATCAGATTATCAGGCCCAGCCCCATGGCCCAAGTGGTTAAAGTTCCACATGTTCTGCCTCTGTGGCCTGGGTTCGTGGGTTTGGATCCTGGACGCGGATCTACTCCACTCACAAGCCACGCTGTGGAGGTGTCCCAGGCACAAAAAAGTAGAGGAGGATTGGCACAGATGTTAGCTCAGGGCTAATCTTCCTCAATCTAAAAAAAAGAGGAGGATTGGCAGCAGATATTATCTGAAAGCAAATCTTCCTCAGAAAAAAAAAAATCAGATTATCATTTTTCGGCCATCACATGGCCAAAAATAAAATATATAGATAATCTCCAGAGTTGGCAAACAGCACTGGAAACAAGTATTCTCATATCTTGACAGGAGTTTAAACGGAATAACCTTAAGTTAAGAGAGCAATTTGGCTGAATTTATCAAAACGCAAACATCTTTGACCTAGAAATCCTAATTATCAGAATCTGTCTTATATAAATACACCTGTGCACAGAAACATACACATGATGATATTTACAACAGCATTGTTTATAGTAACCAGTGTCTATCAATTGTGGCCACTTTAACAAGTATAGTATATCCATCCCATGGAATGAAACCCAGCCATCAAAAAGAATGAGAGAGATTCAGATATACTGACCTGGAAAGAAACCCAAGATGTATTGTAAGCAGAAAAAACCAAATCAAGAAAAACACATATGTTTGACCCCATTGGTGTTGAAGAAAATTGTTTCTAAGTATATTTATAGGAAAGGCTCTTCAGTCTTCTTCTTCAAGGGATTTAGTGAGGAATTCCCTTTGACGAGGAGTGCACACATAATACGGGGGGGGGGCTGTACCTTACGCAGGGGCTAGATTCCAAAGTCAGTATGTAATACTGAAATTGATAATAGTCAAAGTTTTTTGAAAAAATCCCTTAAATTGCCCACCCGTATTTTGTATATTCTACAATGGCTTCACACACTTTATGTGCAAATAAAGGTAGATTATGTTCAGTAATCTACTACATATAATGGAATGCATACACAAAACTAAATTTTGGCTTTTGAATTACAGATTTTTTCCTTAATTTCCGTCTAGTGCATAGAGCTGAATTCACTTAAATCGAATGAGTGTGTGATGCAACTCCACCATATGGACAACTCCCCAAATGACTCCCCCCAAATAAATTACCTCTTCCACATTCCCTTTCAGCAGCTGTATCCGGGCATGATAAAATAACATGAGTGAGCCCTGCGGAGAAAGGAGGAAAGCAGACTGTTCACTGGTCAATGCTGGCTGACTGATTATGGTTGAAACATACACGTGAAGTTCTCAGCATACATTTGGAAACGCCCGGAGGAAAGGTGCAAGGAGACTCTCTGCTTCCACGATATTCACTTCTCCTGTACCTAGAAATTTAACAGGAAAAGCCTCAGTCTTCAGGAAACACAGTAAATATTTATAATTAATTCTCCAAATTTCATTAAAATATAGCAAAGACCTATTCACGGAAAAGATGAAAACTGTTAATTTGCCATTCTTAAATTTGAGAAATAAAACAAGGCTCAGCTATGACTTTAATTTAAGAAGGCTCTTGAACAGACTAATTCTTATACACAGAAGTGGTTGTCTTAGATTACTAATTGGAATTTCTAGTTTTCATAGCAATATTAACTTAACCCAAAATTTAATTTCCTACTAAAAAAGAAACCT
Source organism: Equus asinus (assembly GCF_041296235.1). Lineage (NCBI taxonomy): Eukaryota > Metazoa > Chordata > Mammalia > Perissodactyla > Equidae > Equus > Equus asinus. Next base: position 47,745,835 of record NC_091812.1, read on the forward strand.
AATATGAATATGCTCAAATAGATAACCTTAAACAAGCTGTATCGAATTTTTTTCACCTGAGAACAGATAAAAAATATTCAATGAAGGAAACTCTCCACCCCTCTGCAAATGTGATTATGACAAATGTCATTATTTTCCGTCTTTATGCAAAAAAAAAAAAGAGTCAACAGACATAGCCTACTAGCTCTTAGTGATTTTTCTAAATTTTTTCTTACTCAGATGAAAGGTAAGCAACTTTCAATGATGTAAAATATAATCCAGTCCTTACCAAGTATCAGGGAGATATAAGTATGAAAAGCTAGGATAGTTAAGCAGCATAGTGAGGACCTCATGCTTCTTCCTGATGCACCTTCTCGTAATTGCAAGAGGCCCAATTCCTGTGGGGATGAAATGCATTTTAGAAGGAGAAGAGCATTACCAAAAGATCGCATTCAGCTACTTTAAAATACTAGTTCATGCATCCCCACCCTCCAGGACAGCGGGGTTAATTTTTTAAGAGCTTAGAACAGTGGTAATGTCTAACCAGAAACCAATTTTACATTTTAAACTGGCATAAGACAATCTCACAAATTCTTTTACATCATGTGATTCTAGGGAGAAAGGCAGTGCTCATTTCATAGAAATGCTGTATTTCTCTGAAAAAATATTAATTTATCAAAACATATTGAGGATTTAAGTGCAAGGCACTATGGTGACTGGGACCAAATATTGTTCTATGTCTTCAAACATCTTTCTAACTAATAGAGAAGACAGGACATGAGCACATGATTTTATGAGAATTGGTGAGTGCCATAAGAAAGATAAACAAATGATTCTGAGAGTTACAAAGACTTCAGTCTCACTGGGAGAGGATAAGGGAACACTTTGTGGAATTGATGACATTTGTCTCAAAACTAATGGATGGAGAGGCTGTCAAGAGAACATTATTTGGGAGGATACTGGTTGAGGAGGACATCCAAAGCAGAGATTAGCAGAAGCACGTAAACAGAGAAGAACAGAGCCTGTTTGGGGAACAACCAATTGCCCAGTTTAGCAGGAGCACTGGGGAAGCAAAGAGTAAGGTTGGAAGCTGGCTAGAATAGGATCATGGGGCCCTTGATCCATCCTATAGTTCGGACTTTACTCAGGAGGCAACTTAGAGCCACAGAGGAATAAGGTAGAAGATGAATGGTGAAGGGGAAAGGTAAGCATGAAATGCAGAGTCTGAATAGACAACATGAAGGGACCACCACAAATACATAAGAGCTTATGAAGAACTTGGATAGTAAAATAAATGGGAAGAAAACTACAGCTTCTTGTACAAGTTCTCATAAATTTCCCAAAACCTGCTCTCTTGACCAACCAAGACAACGTCTGCAACAAGGCAACCGTGGTAACAGCACGTTGAGTGTTATGATTAATAAAAATTATATGCTCCAAAAACAACCACACAGAAAAATAATGCATAAAACTTATGGAAAACAAATTTCCTCACTTAGTTTTATAGCGAAATTTCTAAAAACACAAGGAAACCCAAAATACTGCAACTATGTTTGATGCATGTGAATCATAAAATGTTAGACATGGAAATTTGGCCTAATTTCCTGGTTTCACAGAAGACAACTCTGGGGTCACTAAAATGTTAAGGAAGCATATTTTAACCACGCGAGAGTACTAAAATTCCAGCAAGCAGCAATATTAGTAAAACATAATTTATGTTTAAAGATTGGTGCTGACCTAACATCTGTTGCCAACCTTTTTTTTTTTCCTTCTTCTCCCCAAAGCCCCCCAGCACTCAGTTGTATATTCTAGTTGTGGGTCCTTCTAGTTCTGCTATGTGGAACGGTGCCTCAGCATGGCTTGATGAGCGGTGCTAGGTCCGCGCCCAGGATCCAAACCGGTGAAACCCTGGGCCACTGAAGCAGAGCACACAAACTTAACCACTTGGCCACGGGGCTGGCCATAATTTTTCATTCCAGAATTTAGGTAACAAAGATGAAAAATCTTAACTTTCAATAGTTTGAAACTGTAACCTCCTAGAAAATATGCTCAACAACCAACAGTCCTTTACAGTCCTACAAACAAATTGCCTATAATTGTCATGCTAGTTATGAGGACATGTTGCATTGCCCTCATATTCAGTAAATAATCTTTTATCTTCCTTGCCAAAATTAAAATAAAATTAAATTTGTACCCTGTTTCCAGAAAATCCTATAAATTCTAACAATCTGATAATCCTTGCTGGTAAAAGGGACAGCATCTGCAAGAAAAAAGAAAACACAAGTATATTTATGTGTTACTGTATCTAACTGTAGATAAACGTTAAACTCCAAACAAATGTATAACTTTTAATTATAGTAATATAAAACATTAGAACCAAGTTTAAACCACTGGACTTGTCTCAGTCATCGCATACTGTACATACTATCGTCATTACTTATAGAATTAACTTCACTTAGCTAAGATAATGAACCTAAAAAAATTTTTTTTAAACCTGGCCTTTACAGAATGCTCTAAAGAATATACATGCTCCTCTTATGTGGAGTGATGAAGAGATGAGAAGGCAACCCCTCAGTGGCCACCTTCTTTGAGCATCCTTTTCCAGAATGCAGAAGTCTGCTGCATTCTGCATGATAGGCAGGGACCATGTGGAAGGGAACAGCTGTACTACAGCTCCTTTCTGGGACATCTCTGAAGAAGAGTGGCGAAGCGAAATCCTCCCAGCACAGAACTTCAAGCAATGTACCTGGTTGTTCACTTTGCTTGGAAGGAGAGATGGCCATACGTGTGATTATATACTGACTCATGGGCTATAGCCAACGGTTTGGCTCCATGTTGAGGAATTTGGAAAGAACATGATTGGAAAATTGATGACGAGAAGGTCTGGGGAAGAAGTATGTGAATAGGCCTCTCTGAGCGAGTGAAAAAAATGTGTGCCCCGTGTGAATGTTCACTGCTGACCTCAGCGCAGGAGCATGTTAATAATTAAGTGGACAGGATGTCCCGGTCTGTGGATACCGGTCAGCCCCTTTCCACAGCCACTCCATCATCATGAAAAAGTGGCCATGGTGGTGTATACACTCGTGTGTAGGATTCTCTTTACTACTTTATTTTCTCACCAATTCCAGTCACACTTTAATAAAATTTCAAAATCTCCAAATAATATATTGCAATTTGACAGATACCTAGTCAAACTCTTCATCTCCTCCAGAACATCAAAATCATTTCTCAAATTCTATCACTCCCTCACCTATTTTCAATTTTGGAGCCACCACTCCTACAGTAATAATATTTCTGATGTGGAAATGGAACTGGATTCCAAGCTCTTTATTACCAAAAATGTTATTAGTCCATTCAGAGTGCTACAGGATTCCCTCATAGCACAATGCAAAACAACTCTGAGCACGTGCAGAACTTTACAACACACACTGGCCAACGTCCCCACTGCGTCACGACACAGAACAACTGATCCCACTCTAGCCACTTGCCAACCAAACCCAGGGAGAGGCTCAAATGAGTAGAGAAGGCACTGAAAACCTCAGGTACTTTTACAAAAGGTTCTGGTTGCTTTATACTGATCTACTTACCAAATTAAAGGCCCCTATTCCAAGCTTGACACCCCCTTCAAACTCATAGAAGAACTGTTGTTCAACTTTGTTCTTCTGAATTACATGCAGGATTGAAAGACATTCTCTGGATCAAAGAAAAAAGTTATAGTGTTAAGTTTACAGTGACTCTGAAAATTAATGTTAAATCAAGTTTCACACATACATACTATACAATAAATATCATTAGTCAAAAAATGGCAAAATTTTTAGATGGATGATGCTATGCTGAGTTCACTCTTAAGCCTACTGGGTAATGATCGTTAAGGAAAAATGACACACCCATTTTGACACTGTTTATCAGGACCAATCTTTCTGGGCTTAAAGCAAGAAAGGGTTCAAACATCAGCAAGTATGACTCCAGAGTCACAGGACCGCAGGACTGCCATCTCACAGCTTCCCAGCATTGTGTTACAGGAGACTTCCTAAGAGAGCTCAGATCCTCAGCTGCTGTCAACTTCAGCAATGCTGCCTTCCACCCAGACACTGAGAGGCTACTGACAAAAAGATCTGAATTTTAATGTGATCGCCATGGTCTCAAAGAGACCAATAAATTAGAGCTTGGAACTAGGACAGACTCAAAGAGGAAGGCAAATTCCATCACAACTGCCCCATTTGTTCTCTTGCTTTTTTCTGTTCCATACAAGCAAATCTTTCTGATTTCTCGCTTTCATTTTTTTTCTATACATTTCTCTCTTTCCCTTTACATCTTCAAAAGGCAAATGCAAATTAAAACAATGACAAAGGTATAAAAATTGATAATAATCAGGAATTGCTTACCAAATTGACAAACATACTTTTTAAAAGGTAATGAAGAACTAGATATCGTGTATCACGCAGCGTGATGTAATTACAAAGCACGCAACTTCATTTGTGAGGTATATTCTAGTCAAATACATTTAACCTGAATCTTAGTTAAGACTGTAGATCTAACTTCCAGTTTACAAGAAATATAAGTGGTTGGAGGAACGCAACAGACTGAATTATGCCCCCCTCAAATTCCTATGTTGAAGCTCTAAGCCCCAATGTGACTATATTCAGAGACAGGGATTTTACGAGGTAATTAGGGTTAGGTGGAACATAATTGATTGGTGAGCTTATCAGAAGAGAAAGAGAGAGAGAGAACTCTCTCCCTGCCACGTGAGGACATAGCGAGAAGGCATCTCCAAGCCAGGAAGCGAACCTTCACCAGAACCCAACCCTGCTGGCCCCCTGCTCTTGGACTTCCAACCTCCAGAACTGCGAGAAAACCAATTTCTGTTGTGTAAGCCACCCAGCGTATGGTATCTTGTTATGGCAGCCAAGATGACTAAGACAAAGAACAAGCGAAAGGAAAACTCAAGGAAGCCACCAAACAAATCCTGTGTGATATTCTGCAGGACAACTGGCTTGGGCTTTTCAATAACTGTCATGAATACACAGACTTTTCTAGAATAAAATATACTTAATGGACATCACAACCAGTTGCAGTAGATAGTCTCCGGTTGGATGCTGGCGTAGATGCACGAGAAGTAAAAGAAATCTGGTGGCCAACTGGGAAAATCTGAAGATGAATTATTAAATGAAATGAAGATTTAGTGGCATGAAAAAGTAAAGATCATTAATGAAAAAAGCAGGTTACCAAAGAGAATGTGCAGTGTGATCTCATTTTGGTTAAGACATACATATATCTTTAGATGTGTATAGAAAATATTCTCAAAGAATATATACTAAGGTGTTAACAGCTGCAATCACCGAGTGGTAAGTATATGGGAGGGAGAGGTGTGTGTGTGTGTGTGTGTGTGTGTGTGTGTGTGAATATTTGCTCATCTACATTTTCCTATTTTCCAAAATATATATGCCACTTTTGTGAAAATAAAGCATTATTTTAATTATTTTTAAATGGAAAAACCAGTGCTAGCAAAGGTAAGAACAAATAGACACATTCATTTACTTCTGGTAAGATGGTAGGTACAGCTGGAAAACTGTATAGCTGGCAAGCAGAGGCTGGCAAACTATTGGAACATAGTCACACACACTCATTTCCTTATTGTCTATGACTGCTTAGGTACTACCTGAGAGTTGAGTAGTGCAAGAGAGATCTTATAGCCCACAGCTGAAAATACTTACTCTCTAGCCCTTTAAGAAAAAGTCTGCCAACCCAAATTACTCTTCAGAATAATTTTGCAATATATATCAAAAATCGCAAACATGTGCATATCTTTAACACAACAAATCCAATTTTATTCTAAGGAAATAGCATGGATACACATAAAACTTTACCTATAAGGAGAAATATTATATAACTATTTATAATAAAAATTTATAAACAAACTAAATAGGAAACATCAGGAAATCAGTTAAGAAAACAGTCACATGAGTGCATACATTTATACATACACACGTGGTACAACCACATAATGGAATAGTATGCAGCCATTAAAAACCATGATGAATTAAAAACATTGAAGGATCTAAAATTTTCTGACATAAATGAGAAAGGAAATTTCAAAATGACACAAAGCATGTAATTCTATTATATAAAAAGATAATTATATATGCTTACATACATGTATAAAAAACCTCAAATGTCAAAATATCACCAGGATGGTGGGAAGTGGATATTGTGTTCAGAGTTCTTTTCTTTTTTTAATCAAAATGTAAATGTTCTATTTTCTGGTAACAGATGATTGTTACAAAATTTTCAAATAATAGGGAGAAAACATAAGTGCCTCTGCAAAACCATCCCACAGAGTGATGGTCACTGTTAACATCCTGGTACATAGCCTTCTAGGTGTTTTACTAAGAGTGCAATCTTACGGGCTGGCCCGGTGGCATAGCAGCTGGGTTCTTGTACCCCGCTTCAGTGGCCCAGGGTTCGTGGGTTCCAATCCTGGGCATGGACCTACATGCCACTCATCAAGCCATGCTGTGGCAGAGCCCCACATACAACAGACAGAATAATACCAGCACAGATGTTAGCTCAGGGACAATCTTCTTCAAGCAAAAAGAGGAAAATTGACAACAGATGTTAGCTCAGGGCCAATCTTCCTCACCCAAAAAAAAAAGAGTGCAATTGTTAAAAAACCCCAGTAGGTTCATATGGTACATACTGTTCTATAGGTTATATTGATGATTTTCCATGAAAATACATGAAAGCTACCTTATTCTTTAACAAGTGCATATTATTCCATTCTGTGGAATAATTTATTTAACCAAATTCCTATTGTTAAATATTTAAGTTGTTTCCAAATTTTCCCCATTATAAACAATGCTGTTAAGAGTGCTCTTGTACATTTATCAAGCACTTTTCCTACATCAAGTACTGTAACTATTGTTAATCTACCCTAACTGTCCTTAGGATAAATTTCTAGGAAAAAGACTTCTGTGATCAAAAGTGATGCACATTCTTAATTCTGATATATAATGCCAGAACATCCTTCAGAAAAACTCTATTCAGACTCCCATCAACCTATGAGCTTCCCACACTGTCCTGAGTAATTTATATCAGATGAACATTTGTACTTTTTATTATGTATTTTTATTATTTTTATTTAGTATTTTTATTATTTAGTATATAAAAATATTTAGTATTTTTATTATTTTTCCATAATGAAAATTTAAATCTTTATTTGATCAAGTAAATCTTTTATGGTTCCTGATTTTATGTCACGCTTAAAAAGGCTTCTGAATTGATGTCATATATCTAACGATATCACGCACTGAGCACACAACGTCACTTCTATGGTGTCCCTGCCAAAGATACAAAATCTGAATTGAATCATGAAGAAACTCGACATAAGCCCACACTGAGAGATGTCCTCCAAAGTAACTGGCCAGGATTCTTCAAAAATGTCAAGGTCATAAAAGACAAAGAAAGACTGAGGGATTCTTCCAGATTAAAAGAGACCAAGGAGACATGACAACTAAATGCAACATCCAGGATCCTGGATTGAATCTTGAACCAGTAAAAGGACATCGGTGGGAGAATTGGAAAAATTTGAGTAAGATCAATAGTTAATAATATTGAGTCGATGTTAGTTTCTTGATTTTAAAATTGCACTGTGATTCTATAAGATGTTAACATTTGTGAATCTGAGTGGAGAATATATGAAAATTCTCTGTTAAATTCTGAAATTGTTTCAAAGTAAAAAATGTAACAATAAAAGTTTAAAGGACTTTCTACTTAGGATTATAAAAAACTACTTTCCTATGATTTTGCTAGTACTCTTTTAAAAATATTTTAATATTAAATCTATACAGAATTTACTTTCGTATAGTCTTTTTTTCTGAAATGAAGAGCCAATTTCCCCAAAACTACTTATTAAGTGTCCATCTTTCTTCACTATTTTGAAAGAGCCCTACGTTTAGAAAGGAATTTAGTATATTTTGAATTCCCAGGTAAATGTGTGTGTGTGTGTACACATGTGAGCACATGTGTGGGTACATGCACACACACACACACACACGTCTGTTTCAAAACCCTATGTTCCATTCGACTGATATATATGTCTGTGCCCTTACAAGACTATTCTAATTCCTTCAGTTTTTAAAGTTTTGATGACTGGAAAAGCAATCAACTCTTTAACATTCTTTTATATCTTCTAAAAAATATTTCAAGAGGAAAACCAAAAACAATATGCCAGGTTCCCAAAATTCCCCACCCCCTCCAGGATTCTGAATGGAATATAATTCTCTGAAGTCATCTTGGGTAAAATTATCTCTTAAAATACTAAACCTTGGTTCTGCTTCCACTAATGGGGATCTGCTTCCAGTAATGGCAGGGTAGCTTATATTAAATTAACTCTCCCACAGGTAGTAATTATGATCTCTGGGAAAAAACACAAAATACATATTTAAAATGTATTTGCAGGCAACGGAAAGTGAAAAAAAAAAAGGTAGGCAGAACCTGGAGAAGAGTCGAACTTTGAAAGAAGGGAACAACTCTTGGGTGGACTTTGCACTTAAATCACCAGTCACCTGAAAGTACTCCCCAGTCCACTCAAGGTGATGTGCCTAGAACTTATACAGAAAGCCATAGTCTTATTGGCGTGCAGAGTACAGAGTTCAAGACAGCCAGAGTAGCCATAAGATAATGGGGGAAATTTCAGATAGGGGAGAACCACATAGGAGGGAAACACCAAAATCTGTGTTAAAACTCCACTCAAATTCTCAGCTGACCCGAGAACTCTGTAGCACCAGAGAGATTCCAAAGAAAAGCAGGAGCAAGACAGGAGAAATAATGGAGACAAGACTTCAGATGCTACCCACTGCTAAAGAGTACAAGTTTAAAGTCTAAGTCTAATCAAGTTAGAAGCTTCCTAGAACAAAAATCAGCACTCTTCTAAGAAAGATAACAGAACCCAGAGTCTCTACAATGAATCAATATGTAGTGTACAATTAAAAAATTATTGACATGAGAAGAAACAAAAAATATGACATTTCAATAGAAAGAGCAGGCAATAGAAACCAACCTCAAGACAGCCTGGATGTTGAGATAATATGCAATCTGAAAAAAATAATCCTTGTTTTCTTAATGAACACCTCAATGACCTGTTGAACAAAATCAGGCTGACTAACATGTAATTTGAATCTCAGAAGGAGAGTAGTGAGAATGGAGTGGAAAAAAATATTTGAAGAAGTAATGGTCACAAATGTCTCAAAGCCACATTTAACCACATCACAGTCAAACAACTCTTTAGAACCAAAGATTCAAAAGAGTCTTCAAAACAGCAGGAGAAATGACACATTACAGAGAGCAGAACAATAATACAAGAAACAGCTGACTTCTGATCAGAAACAGTGGAGGCCATAAGACAATGGATTGGCAGTTTTAAAGGGTTGAAAGAAAAGAAAACAGAAAAAAAGAAAACCTCGTAACTCTGAATACTATACTGAGCAAAAATATCCTTCAAAAACGAAGGCAAAAATAAAGACATTTTCAGATAAATGAAAAAAGAAAATTGTTGAAACAGTGCAGATGCACTATAAGAAATGCTACAAGGAATTTTTCAGTCTGAAAGTATGCAGTAATAAATGAAGAACACTAAAAATGGCAAATATATAGGGTAAACATAAAAGACTATAACATAAAACTATTTAAAGCAAAAGTTTGATGCTGCATTGTGGGGTTTATAATATAAAACACAACAGGTAGTAAATGAAACTATACTTTAAAAAAGTTCTTGTATTTTATGTACAATGGTACCATATTAACTCTAAGTTGACTGTGATAAGTTAATAAGGATACTGTAATCACTAGAGCCACCACTAACAAAAATTAGAGAAGGTTACAGCTAAGAAAACAATAGAAGGATTATGATGGAATATATAGCTTTTAAATTTCATTAAAGCAAAAGAAGGCAGAAAAAAAGGGTGGAAAACAAATAAGGCAAAGAGAAAAAGCAAAATGGTAATCACAAGTGCAAACATATCAACGGTCATACTGAATAAAAAGCAAGGCTCAACTATGTGCATCTACAAGAAATGCAAATTAAATATAAAAACAAAGATAGCTTTAACATAAAAGAACATATGCCATGCAAACCCTAATAACTAAAAAGCATAAGCAGCTATATCAGTATCAGGCAAAACGGACTTCAAGACAAGGAATATTATAAGGAGTTAACTTGGGACATTTCATAGTGATAAAATGGTTAATTCATTAGGAAGATAAAACAATTAAAATACATAGGAGCCTGATAACAGAAGTTCTAAATACACAAAGCAAACACTGGCAGAACTAAAGGGGAAAATGGATGACTCTAGAATCAAAGTTGGAGATTTTTAACATTATGAGTAAATGGTAGAACAACTAGATAAAAATCAGTAAGGATACAGAAGAAGATACGAACAACACCCTGGTCACTGTAATTGAGCATTTAAATCACTGCAGGAAAGTCTATTGGGGAGCATTGCTTGAGAGTCTGGATCAAAGACATAGTTGTCATTCTAAATTTATAAACTATTTATAGGAGGAGAAACTAAGATTATCTAATCAGAAATTACGTCAGTAGCTTTCTTTTCAGCTATTTTTTCTCTTAAAATTGTATTTAAACTTAAATTCTTTTGTCCTACGGCATTGAATACACATTCAGTAAGCAAAAAAAAAGCGCATTTTTAGCAACACCAAATTTTAAAAACTAGTCATACTGAATGAGAATTTTGAAGTACAAAGTGGTAACAGTACAAGAATCATTTAAAAACCACAAGAAGGTGGTCAAAAATGTACAAACTCCCGGTTACAAGATAAAAATACACATATATCTTAATTCTTAACTTACTTATATATTTGGTAACTTGTTCTAATTTTGAGTCCACCTTTGATGAAGTTGATCATATTTTCATCCTGAAAATAATTCAATTGAATAATTAGATCATTTAGCAAAAGATTCCTAAACTGTCCTCACAGCTGTGTATTTGCATGATTAGAACAACACAGTTTCATCTGAGGACATAATTTTTAAATTAAAACATTCTTCTTACTTTACATTTGAAATGCTTTTTTGAACTTTTCATTCCAAGTTAGATGACAACAAAAAGAAAACATTTTAAAAAATCCTTGCCTTACTTTAAGGAAGTAATAAAGGAAGTAATCCTCGCCAATTAGGGGCCATACAGGTTAGTCCAAATCTACCTTAATAAACATCATCATCTGGTGAAAATTTTCTTCTGGGTTCAACGGAATTCAAAACGGCTGACTTTAAGGATATAGTCAAACGCCGAACTTTCCCATCCATCATACCCCAGTAAATGGGATTATGGTTCTTCTTTCACAGGGTATTTTAGCGAGCAGAGTCTAAGTAACACTGTGAATTTCATTCATAATCATTTCCAGACCAAAAGCAACCGATCGGGATTCTAAACTGGTTGTCACTGATACGAAATCTTGTTTGGGGAGAAAAAAATCACTTCACTTCTCTTTGCCTGATGGTCATCGACCATAAAATTGAGGCATTTGGCCTAGATGAATGCCACCCTCAGAGTCAGCATTCTAGGATTCCAAGAGAATCTCTCAACAAATTATACTAAATAACTGCTTGAAGGGGGATGGTGCTAAAGGAGACAGTCTCATGTTTCATATTTCCAAGGAGAATGTTTTTCCAGTCTATTGATATTAGAAAGATGCTCTGGTATTTATTTCCTGTGCACTTGAGCATCCTTCAGAAGCAAAAGCAAAACTGATTTTAGTTTGCTAATTTCATTAATTACTTAAATATTTAACATTTAAATTATTATAAGAATCAATAGATACAAAATTCACTATACAACTTAAATGTTTATCTTCTTATTTTAAGGAATCTTATGATTACACAAGTTCCAATACTGGCCAGGAAAGAACTGCTTAAATTAGATTAAAACCTGCCTCAAATAAGAATATTTCATTTCATGATTGACCAGACATTCACCAAGTGCCTATTTTATACCAGGCACCTGAATGCTAAATCAGACAAAAGCAATACAATGTGCTAAGGGATAGAGGCAGGCACACAAGTGGAGACATGCATAGGGTGTCATGAGAGCACAAAGGTGGGGGGTGGCATGGGGAGACCCACAAGAGCCTCCCACAAGTATCAGCACTTAAAGCACAAAAAATGATTAGGAAGTGGCCAGGTGAAGGAAGGCAAAGCAGATGTGAACTTTGCAAGCAAAGAAACACTCAAGTGGAAAGGCAAGGAAGCATTAAAGATCATGGTGTGCTTGGCCATCTGTGCATACACAGCTCAGCAGTGCTGCAGAATCTACTGCAAAGAAGGAAATGACCAAGGAGTGAGAAAGCTACCTCTACCCATGCCACTCAAGCATGCAACATACCCGCATCTGAGGACATTGGTAAGAGGGGAGTAGGGAATTTGCAGGGAGACAGCAGTTTAGTTTGAAAAAGCCTCCCCTATTTCTGATATTCTGATACAGCACCACTGCCATAGTCAATGAGAGCTACTAAATGCTGAAGCAGAGAAATGGCAAGGTGAGATTCTCATCTTAGAGAAGGTGCTCAATTGCACAGCAGAAAATGAACTGGAGGTAAGAGAGATTAGAGATGGGCGGTGACTAGGGTGCTGTGCAGTCTAGGGAAAGGGTGATGAGGACCTCCACTAGAACAATCATGGTCAGAATAAAGAGGGAGAGATGGAGGTACTAAATTTCCAAAGGGTAAAGAAGTATGACCATGAAACTGACTGAAATGGGGGCACAAGCAAGAGGGAAGAGGCATGGATATCTCCCAGATGTTTAATCGCAAATCCCCAAATGTAAAATAAGTCTTCCAATCCCAGATATAATGGTCAAATCCCCATTCGGAAAACATATCAGAAAAAAGAGGGGGGTCCTCGTGACTAGCATTATGTTTACCAAGGCAGCAAGACTGTTGTTTTCAGCCAGCCTTCATAATATGTAGGGTTTTAGGAAACAGGGTCATAGACCAGATTGATTCCATTCTACTAAACCAGGATCCAACCTAAGAGGTCAACCTCCGGAAAAAGAGAAAAGTAACTTTCAATACACTGCAAAACATTGAGATTGAGGAAGATTTTCCATCTTCAGTTGAGTTTCTGCCCCCTTACAATCTTCACCCCACCCTAACCATCACTGCCACCCGTGGGACCATGAAGTTTTTTAGAAGCATTGAAGATACCATGATAGGCAAGGTACTGGTTGTAACAGTTCCTAGAGGTGAAATTAAAATGCCCCCAAAGGAAAGGATTCATTGTTCTGTTTAGTGACTTTTAAAAACTGCTCTTCCAAAGGAAGAAATAAAAGCAAGAAAGGAAAATGAGAACAGAAAAAGGGGAAAAAGAAAGTCTGAAGCATTTATGAAAAAGTTTGGCTCTCTCTGCATGCATAACTGAGCTTTGCTGAAGCATCTGGTACAAGAAGGGATGGCCAAGGATTAAGGAAGCCTCTTCTGCCCAGGCCACTCCTGTGTGGAGCCCTCCACCATTAGCAAGTACAAAGAGGGCTAATCTCAGAGTTTTCATACAGAGAAGCCTCCTGAAATTAGGAGCGGCAGTTATAAGACAGTTTCTTCAAAAGGCAGTGGTTCCCAGTGGACTGGAGTTTGAAACAGACTCTAAGCGCATTTGAGTAGGAATAAAGCTGTTCCCAGGGGTCTTTTTTCAGCCAAAGATTATCAGAATACCATCATCTTTCGTTACAACTCTGAGTCAAAAGAGCTGAAGCACTGACAGAGCGTGCCACATTTTTCTATGTAGGAGTGGCAGGCTTCCCCAGCAACACCAACTCTAAGCCAAACGTTCATTACCTGCACAAACGTGAGTGCGGCTTTCTGTAGGAGACACTCGGCATAACAGATTTCAGCATGCATCTCCTCTATTAAAAACAAATAAAAGTATATTAAGGAAAATCCCATGTCCACAGTCATTGCTCTGAGATGTTCAGAAAAGACTGGTAGATAAATGAGCCCAAGAGAGACACAAAAACCTAGATTGTTTTGGTGCTTCCATAAAAGTGGAATGATGACCTCAGTTCTGGGTCACACAGCAAGATTTTCCCAGAATGTATGAAATGGTTCAGGAAAGTCATCTTTGGTCTCATTCAAATATAACTGCAAAGAGTCAGGCACTTGGTATCAGAGACCCAAACTCAGCTCACAAGAGACAACCAAAATTTAAAAGCACTTTTGAAAAAACAAAAGGAAATCACTTATTTTTTAACTTAACAGTAACATGTAAGTTTAATACAGTTATAAAAGATTGAAAAAACTAACTTAAATTTATATTCTACCTTCTTAAATATGAAGGTATGAACATCATGACAATGATTAGGCACATTATTAACTTGAAAAGAAAGCAACAATTCTCTAGAGTTCTATGAAAAGAACTGCTCTGCATGCCCAAGTCATGACTCCTCACACACAGGAGACTTGATGTAAAAAGACAGCGCTACCACAGTTTGGGCTATTTTGATCATTGAGATATCTAGCATAGAACAAGGCACTCACAAAAGGGGTTATGTAAAGTTCTGTATATCCCAGGGACACGTGGCATGCCCCCAAACACATGGCCTATCCTCCTAAACGATCCATTACACTTGCAGAGATTTGGCGGGGGGAGAGCTTTGCATCCTTGCATAAACAAAATCAGCAGATCACTGTTTTATCCATGGAATGCAAATTGGCATTTTATTTAAGTAAATGAGCTTGCAGTATTTAACAGCCTAGATGGAGGAAAGGCTCTGCTGTGTACTAGCTGCAGGGTCGCGAGCAAGCTAACGTCTCTCTCTGCTGGTTTCCTCATTTATAAAGGCTGGTGAATGATGTCTCTACTTCCCAGCCAAAGAATCAAATGAGGAGCTGCATGTAGCGCTCACCATGCAGAGCAAACGCTAGATATATGTCAGCTACTTTAACATGTCCCTGGCCTATGTCATGCTTTTGGTAAAAGCTCAGAAAGCAGAACATTTTTATGTGAAATAAGTAACTGAAAAATTGGGTATTTCTGGGAATGAAAAAGTAACTGAAAAGTAAAGTGTTATTAGGAATGCTGCTGAATCAAACTGGATAAGAACTAGTGCTTTACTTCTTTCCCTTACACACACAGACCCCTCACCCGACACACACACACAACCGACTGGTTCTCACAAATTGGTTCAACTTGGCGCCATGCTCATATTTGAAAGGTTGAACTTACAAAGAAGCACTATGCAGCTAAGATCTCCCAACAGCACCCCTAAGATGGGGCCAAACCCACAACAGGCCAAACCTGAGGAGTTATGGCCTGTGCACATTCTGGCAGCCTCAACAGCCAGGGTCTCCGGCCTTCAAATCACCTCACCTCAAAGCGTGCCTCTGGGTTTTCTCAGTGTGTTCAGTGGGATAAAAACTAGAAACTTTTATTTTTACAAAGTCATGTGAATATCCTCTCCCCAGGTAAATTTGAAACAAAGTGGAAATTGTGAGAAATTATTCACTTTGAAAGCCTGCTCAGTAAGGCAGATTGCTGACTTGGGGCATGCGCCAAGGGGTGCACGTAGGGGTGAGGCTTCTGCCAGGAGAGGACCAGCCCGAGCAGAGGCGTGGGGCACAGGGAGTACACAGCACTGTGGGCAAGGCCAGTGGTGCGCCTTTGGCGGAAGCACAAGGTGTGTGAAGGAGGGGTGGGAGGAGTCTGGAAAGGTAAGCTGGGGCTAAATTGTGGGCAACCTTGAATGCCAGAGTCAGGGCTTGATTCGGTAGGGAACAGTGAGTCCTTGCTGAGATCTGAGCAGAAGGGTAGACAGATCAGGGTTAAGTTAAAGATGGACAAATCTAAAAGTAGCTAAAGGACATAACAAGAAGGCAGAGATAAAAGGCAAGAAAGTTTGAACTCTGTATACCATATGCAACTATTCCTCATATTAAATCCTCTTCACATCTTAAGCACTGCATACAAATATCTGTTTTTAAAGGCCACTGGAAAGCCATTCAGGGCAATACGCCAGTCACAAGAGAAGAAATGGTGTGTTCCATGTTAAACCCAGGAAAAGTTTAATTAAATACACTCACTCCTGCAGCCAGCCAGCCACTCAAGGATGGAAATGAAAATTACCAAGGGGAAAACAAATCACGTACTAAAGCTACAATGTTTTGACACGCTCCCTTGAACACAAAGTCTGTTTGGGTTGCAGTGACAGCCAAACTCATCAGGAATAAAATGCAACTTAATTTATAAAAGTCCTATTTCTTCACTCTGGCTGATTTACATTGGGCAGTTCCTTAGTTCTCAAAATTAGTCATTTGGCATTTATGACTAGGTACCTACCAGAACATCTAATAATTACAAATTCCTTAGTCTCTTGAAGGAAATATCTTCATGATGCCCTGAAATGTTAGCTAAGCATGCCTTTAGATATAAAAGTTTAAATAATATAAACCTGTATTTCAGAAGAGGCTATTGTCACAAGCAAATTTATTTTTATTATTTGTTAACTAAGACTATTTTGTTAGAGCAGTTTTGGGTTCACAGCAAAATTGAGGGGAAGGTACAGAGAGTTCCCATTTATCCTCTGCTCCCACGCATGCATAACCTCTCCCATTATCAACACCCTCCACCCCGAGTGGTACATTTGTAACAAGTGATAAACCTCCAGTGAGATGTCATAATCGCCCAAAGTCCACAGATTACATTAGGGTTCACTCTCAGTGGTATACCTTCTACGGATTTGGACAAATGTATAACGACATGTATCCATCATTATGGTATCATACAGAGTATTTTCACTGCCCTAAAATTCCTCTGTGATCTGCTTATTAACCCATCCACCCCATCCCCTGGCAACCACTGATCTTTTTATTATCTCCAAAGTTTTGTCCTCTCCAGAATGTCATATACTTGGAATCATACAGTACGCAGCCTTTTCAGATTGGTATCTTTCACTTAGTAATGTGCATTTAAGGTTCCTCCGTGTCTTTTCATGGCTTGATAGCTCATTTCTCTTTAGTGCAGAATAATATCCCATTGTTTGGATGTACCACCGTTTATTTATCAATTCACCCATGGAAAGACATCTTGGTTGCTTACAAGTTTTGGCAATTGTGAATACAGCTGCCATAAACATTCATGTGCCGGTTTTTGTGTGAACATAAGTTTTTAGCTCCTTTGGGTAAATATTAAGGAGAGAGACTGCTGGATTGTATGACAAGAGTGTGTTTAGTTTTGTAAGAAACAGTCAAACTGTCTTCCAAAGTGGCTGTACCATTTTGTATTCCCACCAGCCGTGAATGAGAGTTCCTGTTGCTCCACATCTTCACCAGGATTTAGTGCTGTCAGTGTTCAGATTTTGGACATTCTAATAGGTGTGTAGTTGTATCTCATTGTTGTTTAAATTGTGAACAAACCTTTGAGACCTCTCTCCCTGGTCTAAGAGGTGAATCTAGCAAGCAAGCTGCTTAGGTTTAAAGTCAGTGCAAAAATGCATGCTGGGGGCTGGCCCTGTGTCTGAGTGGTTAGGTTCAGCATGCTCCCCTTCAGTGGCCCAGATTCAGTTCCTGAGCATGGACCTATTCTACTCATCAGCAGCCATGCTGTGGCAGCGACCCACATACAAAATAGAGGAAGACCGGCATAGATGTCAGCTCAGGGCAAATCTGCCTCAGCAAAAAAAAGAAAAAGAAGGAGAAGAAGAAGAAGAAGCATGCTGTACTGTGAAGCAGCCATGCTGGCCTCATAAGTCTGTGTTCAAATGACTTTGCAACCCCACACTTCATGCCTGAAGATACCAGCTGGACAGCTCCACAACAGGAAAAGATAAAGGGTACCTCGCTCTCATATTTCCCAGCGGTATTTCTTAGAGATTGAGGGAAAACGTACCAACCCTGGTCCTTGCCTCCCTCCCACACATAAATAACACCAGCATTGCAAGCCTTTTTTAATGTATAAACAAAATGCTCTTGTTTATGTTTTTTTTTTAAGATTTTACGTTTCCTTTTTCTCTCCAAAGCCCCCCAGTACACAGTTGTATATTTTTAGTTGTGGGTCATTCTAGTTGTGGCATGTGGGATGCTGCCTCCACGTGGCTTGATGAGCGGTGCCATGTCCGCGCCCAGGATTCGAACTGGCAAAACCCTGAGCTGCCGAAGAGAGCGCGCAAACTTAACCACTCGGCCATGGTGCCGGCCCCTATGTTATCTTTAAAGTATATGACTATTAGATGTGTAAGCCCTTTCCTGAATGTCCATTGCTTTGTTCAAAAAAAGTATATAAACTGCGCTCAGATCCTTAGACCTTGGAGCATTGCCTCAGAATACTCCGTCGGCCTGTTTCCCAGGGCTCAAGTTCCTCATGTTGACTATTGAATAAACTCCTTCATTTAACCTCTACCTAGACTCTTCACTTCAGTTGACAAAATTATTTTTTAATACTTAGTAGAAAGTAATTTTCTACCTATTCCAGATTTTCTAAGTCCCATGTCCAAAGACATAATAGAAAGATAAGAACACAGTACAATCTGTTTTCAAGATGTCTAACATGGGAACAATTCAACATTTCCCTCACCCATATATGACACATTTTGTGCCCTTTTCTACGTGCCTACAGGAGAAAGTTTGGGGTAACAGTGGACACAACCGTGGCTTAGGGAAAGGCAGATCAGGTGTGAATCCTGCCTGCTAGGCAGATAATTTTGGGCCATTTGTTTAATTTGTTTAATCTCTCTGAACATCAGTTCCTAATCTATAAAAAGGGGGTTACACAGATTAGACTGGATAATGTTGAGGAAAGCACCAAGGACAGGGTCTGACACATAAGAGAGTGCTTTTTAAAAAATGGGGCATTATCATTATTACTTTTTAAATTATTTTTTAAATTATTCATACTTACACCAAAAATACCATGTAATTCTTCTCAAAACTAAGTTCAAAAAAATCTCAAATGTCAGTTTTCATAGTGCAAAGAAAAAGGGAAGCAGTGGTCAAGGGGCCACTAGAGAGAAGTCATACAGAGGAAAACAGAAAGGAGAATGTAAGTGGAGGAGTCAAATTTCTTTGAGGCCCACTTAGTTTCCCATAACCTACTTTAGTGGACTTTAGGCCTACTCAGGCCAATTTCCACAAATGGCCCAAAGATGGAAAATATGAAGACATTTTCTATCTGAAATCAAGAGGATAAATAAATTCTGACGGGTTCCTGGAGGTCAGTCTCTGGAGAAAAAGTAATGGGCTTCAGCTGCTTGGAGTGACCAATGAAACACCATTCTGTTCTACAATGGTTGTGGGGCCAATATCATACCCTTTTAGAACAAGTCCCATAATCCTCTCCTGTAATTAACACTCTAATCTCATATCATGCAAATATTCCCAAGTTCTCCAATGTCCATAACAAGTTGATAATAATACTCTTCTAACAAAATAAATAAAACTTGATAATGAAACACTTTCAAAAACATGTCTGACATACACTTGACCGCTGGGAAAGACCTTAACAACAGTATCCAGAATTGCTCACGTCAGCCACAGCTACTTCTAGTATTTAGCATTTTCTCTTCCAGAGAACCAGTCTGTCCGTGACAGCATAGGCACAAATTCTCCTTGGATGGCAGAAGCTTTTTTCTGCAAGGGTCACATGTAAAGACATTATTTTCTTTTCTACAGGAGTATCTAGCTGCTCCTTTCTTATAAACCATTGTGACTAGAGTATAACATTAACAAAACAGAACTGATCATGGAACTTCTGCTCTAATGTCAGTGGGAACATTAAGCAATTGACAACAAAAGGAGTCATTTCCTCCCATCCATCTGATCAAGGTGCTGTAGCCATTCTTGGATTCTTAAATATTCTTAAACGTCCACAAACCAAACATCTTCCAGATTGTGAAACATTATTATTTTTTTTAAGGTATCAAAATTACTTTTACCTTGGAAAGAAAGGCAATAGCTTGTAGAAAAATAGAGACTATCAAACATAGATGGTAGGAATATAAACTCACATAACTCTTTGAGAAAAAAGTGGCAGTATCTATAAATATTTTCAATTTTCAGTTCCATCCTATGGAATACTACATAGCTATTAAACAGAATGAAGTACAATTTATACGTATTGACATGAGAAAATGTCAATGTCAAAAAGTCATGGTGTAGAATAATATATATGATGTGATTCTATGCTTGCAAAAAAATGAACAATACACTAAAAACTACAAAAACCTGACATGTACCTTATGTATACATTTGTTTATGTGCACAGAAAAGTCTGCAAGAATTCAAAACCAACTATAAACAATGGTTAATTCTGAAGGATGAGTATGATGGGAAAGAGAAAAAGACATTCATTTACCCTATATTACACCCTTAAGCGTTGAATGTTATGAGCACGATCACATTTTAATTTTTTAAAAGAAGGAAAAAGTTAATCTTTTAAATGACTCTTACCTTCAGTCAGCTGTTCCAGTGATCCTCTAGAAAGAAGACTTGAGAAAGATTCTATAACAGTGTTTTTTTTCCTATATCTGCACAGAATAAGAGAATAAGTAGAAAGGGCAACAGGACATAGAAAGAAAATAACTAACAATAAATCAGGCTGAGCTCATTTTCATTGACGTTCATTTCAGTCACAATCACAAGAGCCACCAAGGAGGAACTCTAAACTCTAAAGTCCGTAGGGCAGAGCCCATCCTTTCAACACATCACCCCCAGCACTGGGCTGGCATCCTGTGGGCACTCCATCCATGCTTATTGAACATGAGTGGACAACCCCACACAAAACAGTGATTACTAGCCCTGCCAAGCACCTTGCCTGATCCCTGTGGCTAAACTCAATATTCTGTGCTGAGAGCACAGGCGAAGAAAAGAGTTTAGAGTGCAATATTTGGAAAATCTCTTCACTGGCAGGGCTTGCAACAAAATTGCATCAGGATGTCATTTTAGCCATGTTAAAATTCGCCAGTGCTAATTAATAGCTTTTGCCAGGGTTTTCCTGTACACAGAGGAAAGATTAAAATAAAACTAAAAACCCATCCCATTTTCACCACCAAAAGTACACAAATACGTCTTTTTTAGACCAATAAAACACTCCCTTCTGAATCCGCAGCATCTCCCACATAAAAGAAGACTGAGCTTTGCTTGGCCTGGACTGGCCCGCAGTTCCTAAAGCCGTTCACCACAGGAAGCCCTGGAGAGATGCTTGCTGCTCACCCTACTGAAATCACCCTCTGCCCTTCTCTGTACTCAAATTACCAAAAGAAAAGTGAAAGGGATCGAGGCCAAGTGTTCGGCCAAATGAGAATCACACTATAATTCCTAAGAGGAATTTTTTATCTCTATTACATGAAGCTGCACGATGCCAGGACGCTGTGGATCTCAAGTCCCTTCCTAGAACTGTGGCCAACTTAGCAAACAGCGCTCTCAGGCAGGCGAACCGCATTCATTCTGTCACACAGACGTAAAGGGTTGTAGTCGTATCTCAAGTATTTAATTACTCAGTTCATACCTTTGGCAGGTCTGTAAGGCGTCCTTCATAGCAGAAATGCCATTCTGGATGTCCTGTTGTTCAAAGGTCATGACGGCCTGCAACACCACAATGGTACTGTAGCCCAAGGCATGGTACATACTCTCCTTAGCCCTGGGGACAACACAGGGAATTAGGACGTTTCAGTTCAACTGAAAAGCATTCAGGTCTTGTCTGACACAAATCACAGGAAATCCTAGCAAACGCATGTCGTGACTTCCACAATAATAACCTTTACTCCTTCACCATAATCACTGAAATAATTTGGGCAGTGAAAGACAGGACCTAAAAAACTCAAGTATCAAGGACTTTCCAACGTAAGCCCACACGGGCAAGCACAAAATATTCCCAGTTAAAGAGAAGGCGACAACATGCTTTTCCCTGTTTCAGCACAAGGGGGCAGCCTGCGGACTCATTTCCTAAAAAATATTGCAAAGCAAACCAGGTTTTCCCATTTGAACAAGGGGCAGTGTACCGTCTTGAGCTCTGAAATAAGTGTTCAGAAAAAGCCCACTGAAAATGTATTTTGTGATAGAGAGATTCTGATACATTTTTTGAAAGACTCATTTAAATCATCCCTCTCCTCTCCCAGCCAGAGGCCAAGAGGAAGCAAGACTTTTGCAATAAATTAGGTCTGCCCCAAAGAGCCCTGACAAAAGCACATTTTAGTATTTAATCTAATCCCATTATCTGAGATTCCTGATTAAAGTTCTTAATAATTCAAATTATCAAGTTATCAGTGAGAATGGCTTCAATTTTTAAGGACATTAATTGCTCCTAAGGTACCACACAGTCCAGATTCTTAGGCTGTGAAAACCTCACCATCTCTTTTCTCAAAACTTCTCAAGTTATGTTAATCAGTTATTTATAAGATTTAAAATATTATTGCACGGTTTTGTTTTTAATTCAAATATAATGCACAACAGCCTGCTGCTATGCAAAACAAATGCAAGCCCCATTATTCTTTCCCCCCATGGAAATAGCCTAAACCTCCTTTGGTAATTTGTAGTTTGTCCTCAAGAGTGAGAACACCAGCTGCTCAAAAAAACCACAAAGAATAAGAGTGGCCCAAAGTTAATCATTAATTGCGGTTTTAAACCTCACATTTTTTAAAATGAAAGCTCCTCCAAGAGGAAGAAGAGTACTCAAGTGTGAAAAATGATGTTTAACAGTGAAACACGCATAAAGATTAGAGAATATAAAATGAATAAATACAATATTAAATCATTTATTTTCCTTCCATATTATGTCCAGCTGGGTGTCAGTGGCAAAGAAAAGAAGGAGATTTGTTTGAATAAAAAAACCAGGAAACAGACAGGCAGGTTGAAAGAAGAGAGACAAAGAGAGAAAGGCAGGTAGACAAGAGAGGAAGGCAAGAGACAGAAGATGGAGAGAGTGGGAAGTCTGAGTGACTGTGAAGGACAGAGGAGAAAAGGGCAGGAGACAAGCAAGGTAGACATTGTGAGAACTACTGAAACCACACTGGACAATTTCCTTAGGCTACAGGCTTCACTATTTTATCATCTGTTCCCAACTCTGAAATGCTAACTGATCACAGCTCTTCTAAATCTTAATAGAATTACCACAGCGGCTCCTCTGTAATTTAATTCCTGATTCAAAGTCAATGAGCTGGGTGACGTCAACCTACTGACCACTTAAAGGAATAGGATTCCCAATTTTACGCCCAAGGAACCTTCTAGAAAATTATTTATGACGTCTAACGTTCATCCAAGTGAGTGACTGTTTGAAGGCACAATGTAAGATTACTCCTGTCAAGCAATAGTCACACTGCAGAGACGAGGACAGTGGCCAAAGTGCGGCCCAGCGAGAAGGCTGAGCACGGGTTTTGCTGCCACACTTTAAAATTTAACAGGTGCTATTAATTGAATTTAAATTGCTTAACTGGTTTATCCCATAAATAGGGAGTCTCAATACTATTTTTATTATCTTAAATTTCTTTTTCACTTTCCAAGATTAGCATATTCTAGTTCTTCTCATCCCCATTTCAAAGGAAAACATTCTTAATGATACTTAAGAGGAATATCCGTAAATATATTTCACTGAAGAAAGGAAAATAAAGCTCTACAAAACTACATAAGGTGGCACCATTTGAACAAGTATAGAAATTAAAATATGAAGAATCAGAAATTTTCTGATTAAAGTTGAAAAGAGGGATTTCTTAACTGGATGTTAAAACTACCCAACAGTAAAGGGGTCTCAAGCAAATTAGTTTATAAATATTCAGGTGGAAATGCAGATAAATTAACTGACAAGCATGACATCAAAGTCAGAATCATTAAACACATCTGAAAAAAGGATACTTTATCTAAAAGAAATAAAGTTAATTACCATGGTCGAAGCAATTCTAAGGCATCTGCAAATTTGTTACTTAGAAATAAGTCCAATGCCACTGCACATTCTTCTAGGCCACTCTTGAGATCCACCTTGGCTGATGGTGACCTAAAGATCAAGAAAAAATACACAGTGGTTCTATAGCTTTACTATTAGCAAGCTGTCACAGGGAGAGCATGTGTTTATGTTTGTGTGTCTGTTCTAACTTTGGAGACAGAAAGACAGGCTGGAATTCTAACTCTGCCACTTACTAGCTGTGTCTTCAAGTTCCAGGAGCCTGACTCTCTTCTCAGTAACATGGGACCACCACCACCTACTTCGTGGGGCTAGTATGAGGATGGACTCAATCGACAAACAATGCTCACAGCAGGCACTAAATAAATGATTGTTCTCCACATCACTCCAAAGACCACAGGTGTGGCAACCACCTATATTCATGGGGGAAGCGGAGGTTATTTTGTTTTGTTTGATTATGTAGGGGAAAAAATGTGCTTCAATGGAAAACTGCATCGTCTGGAATCTAGAGGAGACCCCTTCCGGTGACGTGCTTTTGATTCCACGGGAGCTATCTTACAACTCTGTAAATTCTAAGTAACTGATAGCAATGCAGAATCACTGTCATCTATGCACATGTAAATTCTGTCCTGGCCAGTAGAGGTTCCATCCACTGTGGAAGAAGGTAGTTTTGCCTGAATTTGCATGTTCATTTAAACATTCCTTTACTCCCCATAAATTTGTGCTGTTTTGATTTCTCCTTTGAATCTGTTATAACATCTACCTAGTTCCCTTCATTGACTAATGAGTTAAGTAAAATCTTTAACATGTGTTCATCTTTATATCCATATGAGTCATGATTTTACCCTTTTTTGAAAATTATCTGTTAACTATGATAGAATTTTTGCTCTTTAAAACTAGAGCCATCTTTTGGGGCTGGCCCAGTGGTGTAGTGGTTAAGTTCATGTGCTCCACTTTGGTGGCCCACGGTTCGCAGGTTCGGATCCCAGTTACAGACCTACACACTGCTCATCAAGCCATGCTGTGGAGGCGTACATACAAAACAGAGGAAGATCGGCACAGATGTTAGCTCAGGGACAATCTTCCTCAAGCAAAAAGAGGAAGTTTGGCACAGATGATAGCTCAAGGCCAATCTTCCTCACAAAACAAAACAAAACAAACCTAGAGCCATCTCTAAAATGTTCTATATAACAACTTTCAAAGGGAAAATATTTCAGTAAGTAAATGAGCAGTACAACGATTTATTTAAAGTACTTAAACTTGAATTTCCATGCCACCAACCTCTCTAAATTCATTCTTTCAAGCATGAAAACAAAATCTCACTTCAGTTACTTGTCCACCAGAAATGGGTTCTGAAGGTCCCACAGGAAACCACTCTGCCCCCAGGTCTTCTCATGGCTGGTCCCTTCCTGTTATTCAGATCTCAGCTTAAAAAGCACCAACTCAGAGCTGCCTCGCTGACCCCTCTCAGTCCCGTCTCCCTGTTGGGTTTGCTCCATACCACTTATTAAGTATCCCGTGCACGTATTTGTGCTCATGTTTATCTTTGTCTTTCCTCTCTAGGATATAAATGCAAAGAGGTTGTTTTTGTCACTGCCATGCCACCAGTGTCTTCGGTGGGTGGTATCTATAACATAGTACATACTCAATAAGCATTGCTAAGTGGGTGCGTGGGTGGGTGGGTAGGTAGAGCTGCTCGGGGTAGAAACTGAGAATTCCTCATGCCTAGAGTTTACACCTCCTCTCAGGTGGTGCAGAAATAAGACAAGCTCTCGGTGGAGGGGTAGCTGGAGAGCTGAGAATTTGTGATGGTTAATTTTAGGTGTCAACTTGACTGGGCTAAGGGATGTCCAGAGAGCTGGTACAACATTATTTCTGGGTGCATCTATGAGGGTGTTTCCGGAAGAGATTAGCTTTTGAATTAGTGAACTGAGTAAGGCAGATGACCCTCCCCAATGTGAACGGGCACCATCCAATCCACTGAGGGCCAGAATAGAACAGAATAGAACAGAATAGAGGAAGGGTGAATTTGCATGCTCTGTGTTTGAGCTGGGACATCCATCATCTGCTCTCTCGTGCTCCTGGTTCTTGGGCCTTCAGACTTGGACTAAACGGCACCACTGGCTTTCCTGATTCTTCAGCTTGTAGATAGCCGATTGCGGGACTTCTCGGCCTCCATAATCACGTGAGCCAATTCCCACGATAAATCTCCTTATATATACTCACATATTCATATACATATATCTTATTGGTTCTATTTTTCTGGAGAACCCTGACTAATACAGAATTACTTTGCCCTTATGTTTCCAGAGAATAAAGAGATCAAATAAGAATGCAAGGAGTTCACAAACCTCTCGCAGGAAAACTTTTCACAACAAAGTTCCCTGGTACCTCTCATATCAGTCCCTCACCAAATGTCAGTGTTACTTCCTGAACGTCTCTTGGATTTATCCTGTTTCTTCTCCTCTACCCAGTCCAAGTTAGTCATCATTTGTTGCCTGTGTCAGCAGACCCATTTCTCCCTCCATTTCCTACCCCCGCCCAAGCAAATCTCTATGTAGAATTCATTCATGGGATGAATACTTATGGAGCGCTAAGTACATGCCAGGCAGCCTTCTAGGTGCTGGGAATACAGCAATGAACAAGACACACAGGATCCCGGCTCTAAACGGGCTTTCCTTCTCCTGGGGGAGGGGGGCTGACTTACACAAGGAGATCAGTAGCTGACTAAGATCATGTCAGATGGGGATAAGTACTCTGGCAGAGAAGCTGGTTTGGAAGGGTGGAGGAGAGGCCCAACATTAATGAGGATGGTCATGGAAAGCTCTCCAAAAGGGTGACATTCAAGAGCTGGAAAATGGAGGCAGCCATGGTAATATCTAGGTTGGGGTAGAGGGAGAGATTCTAAGCTGAGAATGTGGTGAGCAAGGCAGAGCAGGAGAAAATGAAGACAGAAAGCAGACAGAACAGTCACAGAGAGGATGGATTTTTATTCTGAGAACAAAAGGAAATACTTTGGCTCAGAAATCCCCACTCTCTTACTAATCACCCCTTCCTTCAACTATTAGATTTTCCAGTTGTACCTCCCACCTGTTCTCTTAAATCTTCCCTCCCACCAGTTCTCTCAGGTTACAGCTCATCCTTTATTACCAGGAAATGGGCTGTGAACAGATACTGGTCCCCTTGCCAAACAACCACCCACCTGTGCATTTCAGCTGGCCACACTGTCACCTGGGAGCATACACTTAAATGCCCCAGCTTACAGGGATAAACAATGCGGGAGCTCAGCACCTCCAAACACACTTAGCTCAACCCTTGTAAGTGGTTTACTAAGACATTCACATGAAATTAAGACCACCCTCCACAATACCGGTGCTACCACGTGTTCTGCAAGGAACGACCAAGAGAACAAGTTCAGTCCCGACCAGGACGTCTCATACATCTCTTGGAGTCAGCTGTTCTCTCCATCTCCACTGCCATTACTTTAATTGAGACTCTCATCACCTCAAATCTGAATTCTGAAACTGTCTCTAAGAATGCCTTCGCACTACCGCTTTGATTCAGCAAAGGTTCTCAAACTTCAGCACACACTACACTCACCTGGAGGGCTTGTTAAAACATACTGCTGGGCCTCACCCTGTGTTTCTGACTCAGTAGGCCTGGGGTGGGCCCCACAAGTTCCCAGGTAATATTCATTCTTTTTCATGCATCCTGGATACCACTATCAGAGTACTCTTCCTACAACAGATGTTCATCACCCTGCCTCCTCGGATTAAGAACCTAAAATGGCTGCCCACACCATGAAGTTAAAACTCCTCTGCCCAGCCCCACCACACTTGTCCAACCAGACTGGAAGGATGAGCATGGCTATTTAATAACAGCCAAGTATCTTGCATGAGGCTCATCAACATGTGTGCTGAGATACAAAGGCAGTGGGCGCTACAAGCGTGTTTTGTGAACCTCCAAGCCCCACGCAAATTAACAACCGTGTGTAATTCTCCAAGAGCCATGGTGCTCAGCCCATCCCAGAGGGACTACACACTCATATTCTTGATCTGTTGGAGCCCCCACCCAGGTGCCTTTCTTAATATACACCTTCCGTAAAGTGAAGACTCTTTCTTCTTGCTTCTAATTTAGAAGATACGTTCATTGAAAGGGAGAACAAAGTTTTTAGTCTTATATTCTAAAAAGGAAAAACAGACAAAACCAATATATAACTTATAAAGAATTCAGGATTATACTAGTATTATCGCTTACATGCCAATTCCATTTCTTCCTTTATTAACCGCTTAATAAGCTTGGTTGCAAGCAAGCTTCACTTAACATCGTGGATGAGGATGTGGGTTCTGGGACCAGACTCCTTTTATTCATTTCCTGCCTCCACCTTTAGCTATATCTGAGCATGGCAAGTCACTTTTCTTCCCTGGCACTTGGTTTCCTCATCTGTAAACCAGACCCACTAGTAAAAGTACCCACTTCATAGGCTGTGCTGTTAATGCACATAATGTACTTAATGTATTGCCACACAGAAGTCCTCAAGTAATGTCAGCTATTATTATCATTATTTTGTAAGTAACTGAATAGCCTTCAATAATTCAGAGCTGTCAAGTACATAACTAATTAAAGGGATTTATTTTAATAGTAACTTGTTTAGCTAATCAATTATATAATACAAGTTATACCAATGATCAGAGTGGGGAAAGAATAACATATCAACATGAAAGACGGGAGGAATAAAAATAAGTTCAGAACATTTGAAGCATTATTTTCTATAAGGAGTTTTTCTTATTAAAACCTTACTAACTATAAGAGCAAAGAGAAGAGAAAACTGAGCCATTTGGAACATTAAGGTTATATTCTTCATAAGACAGTCAACATGTCAGAATTTTATTTTTTATGAAGATTTGAGGATGTGTGTGTGGTAAAAGGAGAGAAGGGCTATTACGGATCAAGGAAACGGAAGGCAGATAGAAATTCTGGATTCTTTGCTAAGTGCATCCAGAGAAAGTTTCAACTTTATCCAGGGGCCCAGGATCCCCTTTGCCTCAACAGCCGCAATCAAAGATTTCCCATATGTACCGATTCCACTGAACTGTGGTCCTAGCTTAACCACATCTCAGACTCCTAATGCCATTTTCAATTATTTACCTGGAGATTTTCTTTCTACCCTCTGAGAACTCAATTATACTGACTTACGCTGGGTAAAGAGATAACGGGTGACTTTTTTCTCCCCTTTCCAAATTATCTGAATTCTGTCCATTTTACTTTTATGGTGAAAAACATTTATAAAAATCTTAAAACATAAAAGTAATACTTGAAAGAAAAACAAAAAAGTCTTATCTCCACCACTTTCCAGCTCTATAAGCTTGAACAACCCACTTTATCTCTTAAAGTTTGTTTCCTTATCTGTAAGTTGGGGATAGTCAAGGCTGCTGTTACTATTTTATAAGGTAGTTATAAAAATCAGGTACACTCATGGAAATAAAAGTATAAGCATTTATATATATTGAGGCACTAATATAATTCTCCAGGAGTATCAAACTGCCCAGCCTCACCTGATAAGAACCACATATGCACTTATACTTTCTGATCTGGTAGTTTCTCTGTACTTTGCTCATAATCTCATGACGTACTATTACCATATCTGATTCACGAGACCTGTTGATTACAAGGCACAGAGGGGATTTTTATGATTTGTGTTAAAATCAACAAAAGTCTACAAAATCAATATATGATGATGCTTTACTTCTGAATTCCTCTAAATTAGTCTTTACATTTTCACTGGATTCCCGTACTTCATAAAATCAATTATTTAAAATAATTGCACATCCAGTTGAATAGCTGTTAACATTTTAGAATTGCCCAAAAACGTCTCTAATACGAATTTATTTTAAATCCACCTCTATGTAATAAAGGCTCAATAGTAACCAGTTTTCAACTAAGGATAGTGAGCATTGTAAATGGTGATGTAAGCTGAAAATATTACAGCAGCTACCTAGGAAACTAATAGATGACTTGGAAGGTAACAACTGTGAGGGAGGGACATTTCCTCCCCCTCCTCAGACTTCCTTGAGGGGGACTTGGCTGAACTAACACTCCTGGACTCTTTCTTCTCTTTTCACTCCTCCTCTGGGAGAAGAGTTATCTGACTGGGGAGTTGGGGGAAAAAAAAAAAAAGTGGGCATGCGTGACCCAGCCCCTTTCTTGTAGAGAAATAGTCTATGCTCTCTGCAATGCCACCACCATCATCATCCTCACAAGGGAAGCTTACAATTTAGGGCCTAAATTTCATTCAGGGTATGTCAAAATCCCATTTCTCCACTTGCATCTAAGCTGCATCCTCCAATACAGTCTTAGGAATAATAAAGCTGAGAGTTTGATCTGTATAGATCTGACCCCTTCACCAATAACTCAATTGGCTCTAGACTTAGGGCAAAAAGAGACACTTCTTTCAAGAAAAGAACTAAACACTTAAGATTTGTAGGCACAGAATAGTAGTGGGACAACAGCTTACTATTCAGAGAACTTACCTTTACTACTGTGTGTGGGAGTATCCAAGGTTCTTTTCCAAGTAAATCCAAGATCCTATCTGTACTGAGGACTCCAGATCTCCCTGCCCTCGAGAGCTCAAGGCCAATGTTGTGTGTGGAATCCAGAGGCGCAGAAGCACCTATGGCTGGTCACCCAGACTACAGACACTCGGGGTACAACTTCTCCTTAATTACCCAAGGGAGAGGAGGCAGGGATCTTCCCAAGAGGGGATGGGATAGATGTCTTAAACTCATGGAAAATGTACCTAGCACCTTTCTAAGACAAAGAAGGAGGTCAAAGAAAGCTTGGTTGAATTCTACATAATGATATCTGGGCCTTCTTTCTTTCTCTTTTTCTTTAATTGTGGGAGAATACACGTAACATAAAAATTACTATCTTTATTTTTAAGTGTACAGTTCAGTAGGTTAAATTTTACATTGTTACTAACCAATCCAAGAGAGGGTCTCCTTTTCTCTCACAAACCCCTAGTCAAAAGCTGGCCATAACCTTAATGATTTAGCCATTGGAAAATGGCTCATCCACTAAGCAGTCTCTGGAACTCGGCCTCCTAGGTGACCAGAACTCCCTGCATAACTCTGGGATTCTCCATTGCCAACTTTTATTAAGTAAGTAAAGTCACCAATGGTCTGTGCCCATGCCGAGATGACAATCTAGGCTTAGTAAATGAAGTATAGAAAAGTCTATAAAACGTTTGCTCTCCCTTCCTTTAATCCTGAGACCCTAAACCCCTGTTCTGCTTCCTGCTTTTGATAAATTTCTGAAGTAGATCAAGAAGACAAAATATACTTTATCTTAGAGATTGTAAAGTGGGCAACCTTGTCATCATTCCATTTCCCACGGAAAAATACACCTTTGAAGACCAAACAACATGTCTCTCAACTCTAATAAAGAGATATGGTAAGAGGAGGAAATGATAGGAAAGTTCTGGGCCAGAGTGGAAAGTCTTTCTTCATTTTTTCAAGAGACCTTCGCACAGTTGCTTCTACAACTAGTGTGTCAAAAGATTAGAAGTGATTGGGGCTGGCTCCGTGGCCGAGTGGTTAAGTTCACACGCTCCGCTGCGGCGGCCCAGGGTTCAGATCCTGGGCGCGGACATGGCACCACTCATCAGGCCACGTTGAGGCGGCGTCCCACATCCCACAACTAGAAGGACCTGCAACTAAGATATACAACTGTGTACAGGGGGTTTTGGGGAGATAAAGCAGAGAAAGAAAAAAAAAAGATTGGCAACAGCTGTTAGCCCAGGTGCCAATCCTTAAAAAAAAAAGATTGGCAACAGTTGTCAGCCCAGGTACCAATCTTAAAAAAATAAAAAAAGAAGTGATGAACACAAAACTTACACGTCTGAAACTTTGTGACTGGTGCCCTGTAAGGACACCAGCAATAAACTCAAACTCAGAATTTCAGAGTTGCAAGCCATCCTAGTTAGCCATGTTCTTCTCTGGACACCAGGATCCTTATATGGGAAGACTCTCTCCTGGCTCTTTCAAGGTGAAGTACAATCAAAAGAAATCATGAATTGTCAAAACATTTTGTAAGACTCAACCGAGAGAAATTATAACCAGGGAGGAAAATGGGTTGGTTAAAGGTGCACTGGCCTGGAAATGAGAAGACAGAGCATCAAGATGCAATTCAACCACTACCCGGTTGTGCACCTTGGGTATGTCCCTTGACATCCGAGATCGCTCATTCGATAACCACTGGCCAAAACTCCCTCCTTGACCGCCTCACAACTTTGTGTTGAGGAGCAAATACATTAGGTATCTGTGGAGGGAGGAGTCACAGGAGGAGTACCACGTTCTGTGCAATCTAACTACCTACATACTTGTCCAAGTCTGAAGCTTCGCTCCACTTTGCAGGTGTCCTTTGAGGCTCTTCCAGAACACATTTATAAGTGCTTGTTTTTACAAATGCACTACAAGACCTGTTGATTAAAAGGCAGAGCAGGAATTTTTATTGTTTAATTTTTTAAAAGAAAAAGGCTATGAAACCTACAAATGCTAATACTATACTTGAATAGGTCTCTAAATTTTCTTCCGTTCCCCCCTCCATTTCTTCCTTTGTATTTCTTTAACCTCTTCCTGTCTGACCCCTTCCCAACTCAGAAACTCGCACAAATCTCATTCACTCCTATTTAAAGCAAAAAAGATAACTTTCCCTCAATCTTGGTTTTTTCTCCTAACATACAACTTCTCCCACTCTTCCTCATCGTAGGCAAGAGCGTCAAAAAGGAGTCGACACTTTTCCTATATCCCCACCTCCCATGCATCTTCAGCCACCCCAGACTGGCTCCCGCCTCAACTGTCCTGAGACCCTGCAAGCTAAAGGTCCCTGATGACCCAATTACAAAATGCAAAGGACACGTTTTAGCCTGTATCTGTGCAGACCTCTTTGCCACACCCAGCTCCATGGACCAGATTCCAGAACTCACCCCCTCCCCTAAACCCCCTGCTGTCCTGCAGCCACTATCTCATGGAGTTTCCCTCTCTCACACATCTCCACAGCTCTTTCTTAAACTCTCATTCCCTCAGCCGTCCCATTGACATCTGTATTCTGAAGGTTCCTTCCCCCATTCTTTTCTCATTTGCTCTCTCTTGGAAATAGCATTTTCAGTTCACAAATTCAACAACTACATATATGCTGAAGAGCCCCAGTCTACACATCCAGCCCAGAGCTCTCCAAACGTCACGCCCTGTATTTATTACTATTTTCAGTAGTAATTTTTTAACTTATTTTATTACAGCTTTCAAACTCAGCATTATAAATGATGCAATAGTTACATAGGAAACTATCAGATGAGTTAGAGGATAACTCTGAGGGGAGAACACCTATTTCTGAAGAAAGCTCAGATTTCCATGAGCAGGGACATAGTGAATAAAATAGTAATGAGGAAAATAAATGCCTTCAGATTTTGAGAAGTTATTTCCAATTTCATCTCCATTTCTCAATCTTCATATTATCGCACCGCTTCCTTATATTGTGGGGATGAGTCCTGAGACAAACCGCCAAGTCCGTGAGTGTAATGAACACACTCATAAATAGCTCAAATTTCAAATGCAAAATCCAAAGTGCTAAAGATCTGCTGTATAATCTAAAGTTTCATAAACCTGTAAGGATAGATGCAAAGCACTTTCCCATGGTACTAAAAAATAGCTTTAACAGAGTTGCCTTAATAACTGACAAAGGAACTAGCTACATGTTCAAAAGAAACAACTGGTTAAATTAACTCTAGAACGGGTGAAAAATGAAAAGTACTGAGCAATTAAATGTGATATTATAAAAAATATTTAATGGAAAGGAAAAATGTCACGATATAT
Organism: Equus asinus; assembly: GCF_041296235.1. Classification (NCBI taxonomy): domain Eukaryota; kingdom Metazoa; phylum Chordata; class Mammalia; order Perissodactyla; family Equidae; genus Equus; species Equus asinus. The sequence continues at coordinate 47,779,570 of NC_091812.1, forward strand.
TGTTTTAAAAAGGGTACTAAATAGTATATTTAATATGACCCCAATTAAGCAAAAAAATTTAATATCTATCTATGAAGAGAAGAAGAAAGGATACACACCAAAAAATAGTTATGGTGATGGTAATACAAATGTCATTCTCTCTTTTGTGCTTTTCCATATTTCCTGAATTTTCTACAATGAACATTTCTTAAAATGCACTTTCAAGCCAAGGTTATGAGAAGAATATAAGTAGAAAAGTAACTATAATGCAATATTCAAGGAAAAGCCTATAGTTACATCTTTTTCAAGAAGCACAAGCCTAGGGAAAAGACTGAGATGAAATACACCAAAATTCTAACAGTCTGTGTTAAAAGTAGTCATAATTATGATTGATGTGTCTTCTTTCCTCTACTTTCCCTGATGCTTGGCAAGGTGGTTCTATTATTTTACAATAAAATTAATGGTTAAAAAATTTTAAGATGAAAAAGACTCATAAGGGAGCTGTGCCCAAAAAGCTGAATTTAGTTTTGTCTCTGCTTTTATGTAACGGTGCCACCTCTTCAGTGGGTGCATTAGCAGCTCTGAGGCTCCTTCCTTAATCTGTAAAATGGCACTACACCTGCCAGGACCTCTTCCCCTCCAACCGGTCAGTGAAACACAAAGCCACGCCCTAACATCAACAGTACAATTCACCGAAGGGTTGCACTGCACCCCTGGTCCCCCAGGAAGGCCCACACCTTCTTCCTGACCTGCTCACACTGGATGATCTGTGCTGTCCAGATGCCTGTTTTGTATCAAGTGATGCAAAGTAGTGGCTGCTTGTTGCCATATCTGCACGAGAAGACCTGTTAATAAAAAAGGCAGAGGGAGGTTTTTATTTCTTTGTCTTACAGGAAAAGTCTACATAAATTCAAGGACACAACACAAGCCCTTCAATTATTCACTATATGTCACCTCCATTTCTTAGCAATTTTGAAAATCAAATAGCAAAAAATCTACTCGGTTACGTGGTGAACACTCCTAAAATACAGCCCCAATAAAATAAACTTATTTTTCTCTTTATTCTAGGACACAAAAAAGAAGTTAATTGAAATCACCCTCCAAAGCGCTCCACCAAAAACATAGCATTGTGCCTTGTATACATCCTTCCCAAGTAAACCTATACATCTATTTTCATATTTCATTAAAATGGAATATTATTGTAGGGGAGCAAACAGTTCTCCTCCATCCTCTTAGGGTTCCTGGCTGAGTCTGAAAATTGAACTGACAACAGGAGAAAAGCATACAAATTTTATGGAATTTTTACATGAGGCTTCATATGCAAACAAAGACCTGAAGAAGTGACCAGAGCAGGAAGCTTTGAAAACTTTTAGACACAGAAACAATAAATTGGTGAAGAACTGATAAGACCAAGGGGTTGGGCCATGGGTAGGAAACGGTGAAGAAGTAACTAGAAAGATAAGAGTTAGTTTAATAAGGTCTGTTTGCAGATTGTCTGTGCTGGAAAGAGTCTGTCTCCAGTCACAGGAGAATTTACTTCCTGACTTTAGATAGAAAAGGGCGAATTTGGTCAGCGTTTACTGCTTAACTGCCTTTGGCTTGTTAAAAAAACAAAAGAAAACAAAAAAAAAACCAGGCCCAAAATGGAGTCCTCTGTCTCAAGACAACAAACCAAGACATAATCTCTAACCTAATTGCACTTTCGGCCGCTCCCAGGAAAGCGACCTTTAACCAGTCAATCTGGAATGATGTGATCAGCACTAGTGAGGGCAGTAACCTGCATGACAGACCCCAGCTCTTCCTCCAAAGGAAGCTAACTTTGCCTGAAACAACCCACTTTGTTAGAAACTGTCTTTCTGCCCCCTCTGCCTACAAAAGCTCTCCACCTTGGACAGCTCCTTGGAGCTCCTTTCTCTCTCCTTGCTAGATGGGATGCTGCACAATTCATGAACTGCTGAATAAAACCAATTAGATCTTCAAATTCACTCAGTTTAATTTTGTTTTTTAACAAGGTCAAAACGATTTTTATGTCAAAGAGGCATGTTTTGGGGTGATATAGTCTGGTTTCCTTCACTATACACTTAACTTATCCAGAATCTTTTCTTCTCAATAGAAGTGCTTTATCATAGTTACTGTCTGCACAGCATACTGTTCAATGGAAATAACATAATTTGTTACCTGTCCCTCATTTTGGGCGATGTAGGTTGCTCCCAATATTTTCTGATTATAAACAATACTTAATAAGCCTCTTTACTCACTTACCTGATTATTTCCTAAAGATAAATTTTTGAGTTTAAGGGCATGTATTTTGTAAAGTATCTTATTTTTAATAAACTGCTGCTTCATTTGCCATTATATATACACCACAAAATACTTAAGTGACATAGAGGAGGTGGACACTGATTTGGTTTGCAGAATCTTAGGCCACTTCTCTGACCCAGAGCTACCACCACAGACACACATGGAGGCAGGTCCATTCAAGAGAAGGAAACTTCCACAGAGTTTAAGAATAAGTCCCACCCCGTATCATAACAGAACCACCAATTTCTCATTTCCATTCACTTCCCATGTCCATGCCATAAGGAAGAGAGGATTATTGACTATTCCTTTAGGGAAGCTTTTTTTCCTTAATTCTAAGATGTACAATGCCCTCAGTTAAGTGGAATTTGATTACATCCCAACTTTCAGACTTCCCAATACCCTATACTGTTTTATATTCAACATTCACCTTATCTCAAACATATCAAGTTTCCTAAATTGTAGATGTAAGGTTACAAGAAAATGTTCTCGCGGGGTGGCTGGGTGTGGGGTGGTGGAAGGGAAGAAAACTCCACAAATAAGGGAAAATTTAGCTTGCAGGCAGGTTACTTTCCATCACAAGAACTTTTTACCAGGAAAAGAGAGGAAGCACTAAGCACCTACGTAAACTAGACTCTCAGCCAGCAGTAGGGACAGAGGAACGGACACATTCAAACGGCTGTCTGCCCTTTTGGACCATTCTTGCCCATCTGTTCTCTTCCAGATTCATTTGTAAGAGCTACAAAATCATGGTCTCTGAAATGTCCCTGTAAAAATGCACCCTAGTTTCTCCTTTACCTTTAGCTTTAATTATAAAATTCTCCCCAATACTGAAATTTCTATGTAATCAAAACTAATCTCTTTTCTTTAACATTTCTGATTTTTAGGGCATACTTAGAAACACCTTCCCTTAACAAAGATTATATAACATAATTTTACCAGTGCTGTTACTTCTTAATCTTTACTTTGTTGACCCATTTATAATTTGCATATACAGTATCAGACTGTGCTGTGCATTTTTTTCCTAATCTTTTGCCATTTTTCCCAAGATAATTTTTAAAAGACCGCATCTTTCCCCCAATGATTTGACATATTATATAAATAAAACAGTAAAATTTATTAAGTTCTGCTAAAATCAAGTCTGTCGTACCAGGTAAATGTTGCATGTTTCAAAGCTACAATTATAGTATTTTTACCAGGCACCATAGGCTTGAATTTAGCAGAACTTAATAAGTACTAATAAAATAATATTAGATTTTATTCATTTTTTTCTGAAGTATAAAAGTTTAGGGGCTAGCCCCATGGCCAAGTGGTTAAGTTCGCATGCTCTGCTTTAGTGGCCCAGGGTTTCGCTGGTTTGGATCCCGGGCATGGACATGGGACAGCTCCTCAGGCCATGCTGAGGTGGTATCCCATGTGCCACAACTAGAAGGACCCACAACTAGAGTATACAACTATGTACTGGGGGAATTTGGGGAGAAAAAGCAGGAAAAAAAAAAAAGAAGATTGGCAACAGTTGATAGCTCAGGTGCCGATCTTTAACAAAAAAAATTTTAGATTAGTTCCTTGGAGTCCCAGAAATTCTATAGTATTTTAAAATTTATGTTAATATCACAATAAGTGTACCATGCTACAAAGTGATTTTTTATTCAACCACACGTTTTTAATAGAGACCTAATTTACTCATTTAAACTACTATCTAGTATTTCATCAAGAACCTATTTTCTTGTTTTCTTTATGATAAATGTTTCAAATACATGGAGAAAATAATATAATAAAATAACACAAAAGTATATCTGGAATCCATTTTGTGTACAGGGTGAGCTAAATTTAATTGTTTCCCATATGCATAGGCAATTATCCCAACACCAGTGAATGACTCTTCCTTCAACTACTCCTTAGCTTAGAACTAAGACAAAAAGGAAGACCACATGAGCTCTCGATGTCATCTTGGAGGACTAACAGGCCCACCCAAGGAATATTTCATTCTCTAAGGGATATACCTTTGTTTGATTTGCTATTTGCTACTGATTAAGGTCTATATTCTGTAAAATATTATGTTAACTTGTACATTTTTTGTCCCATAAACATGCAAATAATTTGTCTGGTAAGCTTATGGTTTAATTGCCTTGTAGAAGTGACAAATAGAAATGGCAAGCAATAGGATATATTGGAGTATATGAGGAAGCCATTGGGTGTAAACCTACTTCAGTCTGACTTTGCTTTTCCAAAAGAGCCTGACATGGCCATTGAGAATGCACTGTATATCTGCTTTAAACACTGACTATGGCAAGCACAAATGCCCTTAAGATAAAGGTGCAACTTCCCCCCATATTGGCATTTCCTTAAGGATAAGCATCTTTCCCTAGGCTAGGAACTGACTGCTGTGCTCACCTGTGACCACCCAGCTCGAGACAACAGAACTGCCACCCTGCTGTGTCCATCAATTGCTGTGCCAACAGAGCAGTCTTGTGACTACTGTAAAAGGGACATTTCAGTCATATGCGAAACATCCTCTTTGAGGGTATATAACCACTCTGTACACCCCAGTTCTTTGGTGCCCTTTCTTCCTTCAGGAAGAAAGGTCCCAGGCCATGGTCCTCACATTTTGGCTCAGAATAAACTTACCCAAATTTTCATTTATAGATTGGTTATGGATTATCTTTGTCGACAGGAGGTAAACCAGTTTTGCATACGATAAATCTCATTCCAAAATTCTTTCTTCAGTTTCCCAAATGCTCTTGAACCAGTTGTACCATCTTGCTGTGTTCATTCTATAATTTTTACACTTTGACATACCGAATAATACTGCCATCTCTAATGCAGGGCGAGTTTCCACACGGGCACAGGTCTGTTTCCAGGCATTGGTTTGTCTCATTCACATGTTTGCCTCTCTCTGCACCAGTCACATAATTTTCATTATCATGGCTTGCTTATACACTACATGCCAATGGGGCAAGTCCTCTACCAAATGCCCTTTTTTTGGGTGGTACTGGGGGTAATGATATTATTGCACTTTCATTCTTATTTATGAATTTTAGAATCCGTTATTGTAAAGGTACAAGAAAAGTCCTACAACGGTTTTGACTGGGACTTCATTACAATTCTAGAGAACTTTGCAAAGAACTGCTGGCTTTACAATATTACATTTTCACATCTATACACATTTATTCAGGTCTTCTCTGATTTCCTTCAATAAAGGTTTTTAATACCTGGAGCACTATACTGAGATACACGTAACCTTGCAAAAAAGTCATGCTAAACATTCCCTATATTGCTTCGATTTTAGAATTTGTATCACCAAAGTAAGCACAGTTCTTAAAAACATAACTGAATAGAATGACTTGACTGTTCCACTCCTGAGCATAACCTAGATGTTACAGTCAGACGTTAGAAGAAATGTATTTTTAGCTAGTGAAAAATATTGTTATTGGGTTGACAGAGGCTAAAAAAACAACACGTCATATTTCAATTACAGATTTAGTATGTCGGAAAATATGTCCTTATTTTGCTTTGTTTTTACTACTCTAATTTTTTTTTAATTTTTAAAAAGGCTGATTGAGGGGCTGGCCCCGTGGCCGAGTGGTTAAGTTCGCGCGCTCCGCTGCAGGCGGCCCAGTGTTTCGTTGGTTCGAATCCTGGGCGCGGACATGGCACTGCTCATCAGACCACGCTGAGGCAGCGTCCCACATGCCACAACTAGAAGAACCCACAACGAAGAATACACAACTATGTACCGGGGGGCATTGGGGAGAAAAAGGAAAAAATAAAAAATAAAATCTTAAAAGAAAAAAAAAAGTCTGATTGAAACGAAATTCACAGACTATACAATTCACCCATTTAAAGTATACGATCAATGGTTTTCAGTATATTCGTAGAGGTGACAAACTATCACCACAATCGAATCTTGCAATATTTTGTCACCCAAAAGAAACCCTGTATCTGTCCATCAACAGTCACTCTCCATTTCCCCCTCCACCACTAGTCCTAGGCAACCACTAATCTACTTTTGATACCAGCCCTGGTATCGGTTTCCCTACATTAAACCCAGCACATATGGGGCTAAAACCAAAGCACTCATTCCCTGCTTACTCCCTGGCTTCCTAGCTCCAGAATCCACTTTCCTCCATGGAGACAGACACAGGCAAGGACAAGCACCTGGATTCGTTATCTCCTCCCCACAAGGAGCTACAAGCTGGTGGGAAAGCTGCTGACCAGCAAGGTCATGGGCTCCCTCCTCTCTGCAAGTAGTCTCCAGGCCAAAGACAGGCTGGTGGGAAAGCTCCAACCAGCAAGGCCATATGCTCCCCTTCCCCTACCTAAAACCCCAAATAAAAACCCTTCCTTTAGGCTTTTTGGGGAGTTTGGGATTTCAGCATTAGCTACCCTCTCTCCTTGCTCAGTGCTGTACAATAATAAAATTCCTACTTTCTTCCACTATACCCAGTGTCAGAGATTGAAGTGCTGTGCAACGGGTGAGCAAACTCACTTCAGGTTCAGTATCAATTTGGCGACCCAGATGGGACAATGTCCCAAGTGGATGTCTCGCCTGTGGCACACTGGCCCCTGGCTAAAGGCCCCTCTTGGAAGCTGTCCTGCAGCTGCCTGAGCCCCTTGTCTCAGGGACAGCCCCAAGCGACTGGCTGCTGACCAGACGTCATTGGCCCACGGTGCTTTTGCTTTGCCAGTGGAAGAAACTAGGTTCATGACTTAGGAAGACATCTCTTATAAGTAGTTGGTAGTTTTTGTTTTTGTCCCTGTGCTCACCTTTTCCAACAGGACCAGCCAGAAATAACGGGTACCTGGCAGCCATCTGTGCTCCATTTGTTTTGAAGTCGCGATGCCCCAGCCAGATTTTGGTAAGTCCCCCGGGTGTGCACAACCGAGGTCCCTTGTCCTTGCTCATTTGGGAAGATCTGTGTAGCAGATATTCATTTGTTGGGCGCCCACCGAGTGTAGGAAACGGACTAAGCTGGGACTGGAAGCACTTTGGGTTTTGGTTTTGGTCTTTGTTTTGGCTTCCGTTTGTGGCCAAGGGTTTTTGGGAAAGTGTGCTTGTTTGGTATTTGTTATTGTTTGTCTGTTCGTCTTTCCTTTTAAAAGTGTTAAAATGGAGGTGCTGCATCTATTCCACCTAAGAGCCTCTTGGGAAAAACTTTGGCTGATGGTCAACCTATAGCTATAAGCCAATGTCTACAAAGGGAAGATTTTCTTTTGTAACACCACATGGCCACAATATTCTTGACTCCAGAGGAAAAAAATGGCCAAACAATGGATCCTTAAGTTGGGAAACTTTTAAAGAGCTCTCATGATAAACAGCTGTTTTATGGGTACCTATGAAAAGACCAAATTAAAAGGAAAATATGATGACTAGTCTTAAGAACTTAATCAAACTTGGGGTCTCCACTTCTTCTCGTGGTCTTACAGATGCTAATGAAAACATTAAGTTAACAAAAAGAAATCAGAAAGAAAAGAGTCACAGGACTCATCCCAACAGGATGAAAATTTTTAGCTAGTTATTAAAAAGGAAAATAGGATAAATGGAACAGACACAAATAAAGTTAAAACAAAGGTTTTAATAAAACACTGCCTAGGGTTGGACGGGCTAAAGGGACCCCCCACACATACTGGCCCCCAAACATTAAAGGACATCAGACAAACCTGTTCTATTCACCTCAGTTTGAAAAATTTTTAAAGGTCAGGAGGCAGAAATCACAATAAAAAAAACCTGACCAACAATTGTTTGGGGCAACAGTTAGGCTACTAAGGTTACTAAGACTATAAAAATTAAAGTGTTTAAGCTAATATTATATGAAGAGGTTATGCCAACTTTGCCTGAGTGTTTTTTGGAAATAGATGTTATGTCTAACGGTGAATGCTTCCCCTACACAATACTGTAATACTGAAACTTGCTAATGGAATTCTAATATAAGTTATAATTAGAAGTATAAGAGTTTAGGGGCAGGCCCCGTGGCCAAGTGGTTAAGTTCTCGTGCTCTGCTGCGGTGGCCCAGGGTTTCGCTGGTTCAGATCCTAGGCATGGACATGGCACCACTCATCAGGCCACAATGAGGCAGTGTCCCACATGCCACAACTACAAGGACCCACAACTAAAATATACAACTATGTACTGGGGGGATTGGGGAAGAAAAAAGCAGAAAGAAAAAAAAAGAATATCGGCAACAGTTGTTTGCTCAGGTGCCAATCTTCAAAAAAGAAGTATAAGAGTTAGTAAAATTAAGGTAAAAGTTTGTAAAAATTGGTATATTTAAATGGGCTTTATGTAAAATAATTACATCTCTTTTGTCTGACTGTATTGTAAATTATGGCATGGAGATAAACATTATGTCTAACTGGGGAACATTTCCCCTGTCTGATATTTTAAGAACATATAAATCCACCTTTCAGGCTATGTTAATTAAACATGCTAAAGGAGATCTCACTTTAAAATGGCCAATATGGGGCAATTTCAGTTTACCCAAACTGATGTATGCATTTGGAAAAAGCTAGCTCCAACAATGGGAAGCCTATTTTAATCTTTTGAGGCTTCTAAATAAAATCAGAAATACTTTACTGCCTCTTTAAGAGAAAATAATTAAATAATTAAACATGCCAGCAGCTGGCCAAATCTGCTGCTTTTCTCTACTCTCTTGCTGAGCGTCACTTCAACTCACCCAAAATTCCTGATCTAAAATTAAGCAAGTAAAAATAAGTTATCTTTTGAGATAACTTAAAATTGTAATGGCCATTCTGGGAAATCTCTTTTTCAGAAAACAGAGGATTCAGAATCTGTCCTAATGAAATGCAGTCTTTGATTAATATGTCAAAACTTCTAAAAGACAAAGTTATTTAACATGATATAAAATGATTTTTGATGAATGAAAGCCTGTTTAAGTTCGCTGGTTTTATTTAAAATGGACATGTCCCCAGAATTATCAGCATTGGACATGATGCAGACACACAGCCTGGGTTTACTGATCAAATGAGCTCATGTCATCTCTGTTACAAAATTTATCAGCAAAACTAATAACTCAGTATAATAGCTGATTTTGTTTAATGCCTCATGAGGTTTTTGTAGACGATCTAAATATAATTGCTAAAGAGAGGTGAACTAAATAAATGTAAAAGGGGGCCAGCCCAGTGGCGCAGTGGTTAAGTTCACACGTGCCAGTTCTCGGCGGCCCGGGGTTCGCCGGTTCAGATCCCAGGTGCAGACATGGCACTACTTGGCACACCATGCTGTGGTAGGCGTCCTACATATAAAGTAGAGGAAGATGGGCACGGATGTTAGCTCAGGGCCAGCCTTCCTCAGCAAAAAGAGGAGGACTGGCAGTAGTTAGCTCAGGGCTAATCTTCCTCAAAAATAAATAAATAAATAAATAAATGTAAAAGCATAAAAGTTTTTGGAAAAACTTTTTAACAATACCTATATGTATTATGGGGTATGTACTTAAAGCACTTTAAAATGATGGTTAACTGCTTTAATATTACATGAAGTTTTCAAGAGTGATTTAAACATAATTGTTAAAACTGGCTCAGAGTTTTTTAAGTACAATAATTATGTTGTATAGTCTGCATCCTTAAAAAAACAGCTTCCAAAAATGTTTTGGAAACTTAAGCTTTATAGCTTTACTAAGTTAAGTTAAATAATAACAGCTTATTGGGTAATTTAGGTCATTTTCACATAAGATAAAATACTAAAAGTTGATTACTAACCACAGATTTTTCTGCCTTTGGTTTCTTATCTCAAAGAAACTGAAAGGTGCTTAGGTTTACTGATAAACATGTTTTGTGTATGCTGAGGAACTTTCTATAAAAAAAACACATTTCTAAAAGGTCTGTATACAAGAAAACTAAAATGTATGTTTTCAGTAAAAAGATATAAAAAACAAAAGTATTTTTGCTTGTTGGGTTACAAAAAAAGATAAATATGTCCTAAAGTGCTAGAAGGGAAGACAGAAAACCTGGGACAAATTCTAAATATAAAAAAGTAAGTGAGAAAAGATTTATAACAGTAAAACCCTGCAGAATTTTGTGCGTGGTCAAGTTCGCTAAGATTAAAGTAAATCCAATTAAGTAAATAAATTTATATGTCAACAGTAAACTGGTACAAAATTAAAACTTGGTCTCCTCTTTCTTAAAAGGATAATTTTCCTAAACTTTTAATCTGTTCTTGATAAAAAGATTATAAAAAGGTTTTTTTTAACTATTTAACCTCTGTTTCCCCTTGACTGTTTCAGTTGTCACTTTGAATAGATACCTGAACATGGTTTTGCAGTGAGTTTTGTTCCCTAGCTGAACAAATGTTGTAAAGTTTTTATATTTTTGACAAGCTCCCCACACACACACAAAAATATTCAAGTCCTGAATAAAAGATTTCTTTTGACCTGGAAAAGGAGGGAGAGTTTCTCTGGGGATTTTCAGAGGGCCCCTGAGACTTCCCAGAGAAATCTGTTCTCTTTCTATGAGAAAAAATGCTAAACTAATTAGGCTTATTTGGTATGTTAAATTACATGGGAAGTGTTGTCAAATAAGTATTGATAAACTTCTTAAATGGTATTATGGGAATGAGTGTTACTGATATAAGTATTTTAAAAATTATCTAAAATTCTGATCTGTTCCGATTGTCAGCAATAATTCTGGTTATTACCTCAAAGTATTATATGTCACAAGAATGGTCAAGAGTCTTGGTCACTTACCATTTTTGAATATTTTCTTACTAACAGACAGTTGTTTTACTCTGATGTTTTTGCAAATATGTTTCATCTTCAGAGAAATTCATGGACAGGACTCTGTGCTTACTCTAGAGTATAGGTTCTGATAAACGTTCAGACTGTAAAACTTAACTGGGTAGGAAATTACAGAACTCTAACAGAGAAACTGATGACTTCATGGAACTGCTGACAGAAGAATAAGATCAAGAACCAATTCCATGGGACTGAATGAACTGACGAGGATGATTATAATTTTTATGGCTTTTTGCTTGAGATATTGGTGATTTTGGATGTTTTGTTTTTTTCCAGATTTAAGAAAACCTTTTTCTTTATTCTCTTAAGGAACTATGATTTATAGCAATTTGTAAATAAAATTGAAACATTTATCTTTTTCTCCCTATCTGAGCCCTCCAAAATGTAAAAACTCCTGATGAGTAAGTATTCTTATTCTCATGGCAATATGGTTGTTTGCATAAGTGCAATGAGAATCTGTTCTTATAACAGGACACATTTGGAAACACTGGTTATAATACCAAGGCTTTGACTGGAACACCATATTTAAGAAAAACATACAAACTTGGATATCACAAGACAGCTTCTGAGGAATGAAGGCTGACATTCTGGAATAAATACTGGAAATACTTATTGGAAATATTGGCCTGGTAATGTTCCTATGGGTTTCCAGTGAACTGGTAAGGTTGAGCAAAGAATGTTGCTCCCTCTGGCAGGTACAAGGAACCTCAATATCTTGGGGACCTCTTGAAGACAGGAAGCCACCCAAATCTTTGGGTATTGCAGGCGGAATCTGATGACAAGTTCTTGGTCTGGTTTTCCTGGCCTCAAGAGGCCTTTAAAGTTCAACCTGAGATTCCTTATAAAAAGCTCCAGCAAAGCAGATTTAAAAGAGCCTATATAATCAATTACTATTCTTGCTGTATGTACGTAAATAATTATGCCAAATTTATTAAAACTAGACATTTTGTAAACCAATTAGTCTTAATTTGGCTATGTCTAGTGAAATTGAGGGTGATTTTAGAGAGAGAAAAATTATGTTTCAATAAAAACTATAATACACATTTGTGGATATTGGATTTCGGTTCTGTCAATTGTCTTGAAGATTTTTGTTACATCTGTTAACTGGACGGGATACTGAATTCGTCTAGTCTCCTGAAATATCTGGCTACAAGCCTCTAAACTAACATTTTCAGTTTTTTTCCCCATCATTTTCATTAGAAATCACTGAAAACTAAACTTGCCTTTTTTTTTCCCTGAAGCCTTGCAAACTGAAGCTAGAGGCCTTAATATAAACTTGAGAGATTCACATCTACTGCCGTGTGAGCCACTCAGAAAGCCACCTGAGAACCCAATGACACCATCAGAGACATTTCAAACTGCAAAAGATGCTTCAACCCTGACTTCTAGGAATCTTGACTGGCTGCCCACTGGGCTCAAGAACTAGTTTATAATTTGCTCCAACCATTAACCTTGTTTTTCTCTTTTTGTTTCTCTAGAAAAACTTCTTATTAAATACCTGGTTACTTACTTATACAATACAGGCTTAAATTCAGGAAACTACCTGCATCATCACCTTATTAAAAGACCGGTTCAATGAGATGAAACAACCTACGCCCCGATTCAGCAGGAAGTAGCTAGATCAGTCCCTGTCCAAATCCCTCAAGAATGAGGGATGAACATAAAATAGGGTGGAACTGATACCAGCCCTGGTATCGGTTTCCCTACATTAAACCCAGCACATATGGGGTTAAAACCAAAGCACTCGTTCCCTGGCTTCCTGGGTCCAGAATCCACTCTCCTCAATGGAGACAAACGGCCAAGGATAAGCACCTGGATTCGTTATCTCCTCCCCACAAGGATCTACAGGCTGTGGGAAAGCTGCTGACCAGCAAGGTCATGGGCTCCCTCCTCTCTGCAAGTAGTCTCCAGGCCAAAGACAGGCTGGTGGGAAAGCTCCAACCAGCAAGGCCATATGCTCCCCCACCCCTACCTAAAACCCCAAATAAAAACCCTTCCTTATAGCTTTTCTTGGAGTTTGAGATTTCAGCATTAGCTGCCCTCTCTCCTTGCTCAGCACTGTGCAACAATAAAATTCCTACTTTCTTCCACTACACCCAGTGTCAGAGATTGACTTGCTGTGCAATGGGTGAGCGAACTCACTTCAGGTTCGATATCACCTTCTATATGTACAGATTTGCCTATTCTGGAAATTTCATATTAATGGAATTATACAATTTGGGTCTTTCATGTTTGGCTTTTTTCACTCAATGTAACGTTTTCAAAAATCATTCATTTTGTTGCATGCATCAGTACTTCATTCTTTTTTATTGCCCAATAATATTGCAGTATAAGGATCTAACACGTTTTGTTTATCATTTCATTAGTTGATGATATATGGGTTATTTCCACTTTGAGGCTCTTACAAATAATGCTGCTATTAACATTCATGTACAAGTTCTTGTGTGGACATATATTTCATTTCTCTTGGGTATATACCCAGGAGTGGAACTGCTGAGTCATATGGCAACTTTATGTCTGACATTTTGAAGAACTGCCAGAACATCTTCCAAAATGGCTGGTGATTTCACATTCCTACCAGTAAGGTATGAGAGTTTCAATTTCTCCATATCTTGGCTAACACTTGTTATTGTCCACCTTCGTGGGTGTGATGGTATCTCATTATGGTTTTGACTTGCATTTGCCTAATGACCAATGATGTGGAGCATCTGTTTAGATACTTATTGGCCATTCGTATATCTTCTTTGGAGAAATGTCTCTATTCAAGTTGTTTGGCTTTTTTTTCTTTTTTCTTTTTCTTTTTGCTGAGGAAGATTTGGCCTGAGCTAACACCTATTGCCAATCTTCCTCTTCCCTTTTCTTGAGGAAAATACTCCCTGAGATAACCTCTGTGCCAATCTTCCTCTATTTTGCATGTGGGTCACCTCCACAGCATGGCCACCAACAAGTGGCACAGGTCCACACCTGGGAACTGAACCCAGGCTGCTGAAGGAGAGTGCGCCAAACTCAACCAGTAGCCCATGGGGCCAGCCCCATGGCCATTTTTTTTAATTGGGTTATTTGTCTTTTTATCATTGACTTTTGTACTGCTCTAATTTTTTTTTTCTTTTGAGGAAGCTTAGCCCTGAGCTAACATCTGCCACCAATCCTCCTCTTTTTGATGAGGAAGATTGGCCCTGAGCAAACATCCATGCCCATCTTCCTCCACCTTATATGTGGGACACCTGCCAAATCATGGGTCCATGCTCAGCATCCGAACTGGCAAATCCCAGGCTGCCAAAACAGAGCATGTGAACTTAACCGCTATACCACTAGGCTGGCCCCTATACTGCTCTAATTTTTAACCACTAGGTAGAAAGAAGTATTTTCAAATGAACAGCTTAAGCTGTCTTTGTTTATACTTTTTCTCTCATTCAAATCATAATGAGCAGAATCAATTCAAATTTAATTTCCCCAGTAAATCCAACACAATGTGCTATGTTCCTGAACAATGAAATAAAAGCTAGCCCATTTAAAAAAAAAAAGAGAGAAATAAAATTTCAAAATATTTCAAAAATTAAGGATACTTAATATCCTTCAAGCTTTTTCATCAAAGTTAAAATCTCTTTAGGGAAGAAAAGAAATGGGTGTAGATATGCCAACTGTTATGCTCCTGGAAGCGCCCTTTCTATCATCTACAGTCTGAACGGTGTCTCCTGGAGCAATGAACGTAGGACTCTAGTGGTCACCACCACCAGATTTCCAGGAAAGCTACTGCTTAATATTATCGACCATGTGATTGGCTCTTTTTTCTTACTAAAGAAAACTGCTCACTAGATCAAATTCTCATGGCCAGGGATCAGAGGAAGAGCAGAGGTGCTGATTCTCCTGCCACTGGGAGAGCAAGAACAGCCCAGCAATCAGCGCATACTCCCTAAAAACATCGTACTGTCAATTCCAACCCCAGGCCTGTCACCAGTGCCTTCAGAATCCAAAGAAAGGAATTTCAACATTTCCTCACCACTCTGGTCCTGCTCCTTTGGAGGGAAGACCTGAAAAGCTGGAAAACGCCAAAGGACCAGCACTAACAAAGGATACAAGTATTCTATTAAATGAGGTACCAGTGAATTTATGAGCCAGATATCCCACCCCTGAATAATCCATGCTTAGACTCATTACAAAGGCTTCCTGGATCCCAACCCTAAGCCTTCCTGTTATCTGTAGGACTTGAGTGATTTTTGTATGCTTTGTGCTTTTCTATGTCTTTTCAAATTTTTAAAAATGATCACACACTATTTTTAATAATCAAGAAAAAAGTATATATTTTGAGCAATTTAAGTTCAAATTGGTGAAGGAAGTATTCGACTATAAAGGAAATACCTTCTGATTATGAAGGAAATACCTTCTGATCATCCCTTTTTTTTTTTAAGATTTTATTTTTTTCCTTTTTCTCCCCAAAGCCCCCCAGTACATAGTTGTATATTCTTCATTGTGGGTCCTTCTAGTTGTGGCATGTGGGACGCCGCCTCAGCGTGGTTTGATGAGCAGTGCCATGTCCACGCCCAGGATTCGAAACAACGAAACACTGGGCCGCCTGCAGCAGAGCGCGCGAACTCAACCACTTGGCCATGGGGCCAGCCCCTGATCATCCCTTTTATATGATACATAGCTTAAAACAGTTCTCCTGAAAAATATGCAAGAACAGTATATTATTTTTAGCCCTTTTCACGTGAAGAAGTTAGACTACATCACTACCCAATGTGCTTCCTTTTTTTTTTTTTTTTTGTGAGAAAGATTGGCCGTGAGCTAACATCTGTTGCCAATCTTTCTCTTTAGCTTGAGGAAGATTGTTGCTGAGCTAACATCTGTGACAATCTTCCTTTATTTTATATGGGATGTTGCCATAGCGTGGCTTGACAAGCAGTGCCAGGTTCGCCCCTGGGATCCAAACCTGCAAACCCTGGGCCACTGAAGCAGAGCACATGAACTTAACCATTATGCCACCAGGCTGGCCCCTAATGCATTTCTAATGTAATTTTAGCCCCCTTCCAAATTTGTACTTCTTTGAAAAAGTCAGTTCTTAAATGTTGTGAATTCTTTAATTTTGCCTTTTCTATTTCCTACATTGATAACATTCCTCAATGCTATTTTAAGTTTTGAACCTAAAAACTCTCATTCTATATTCCTGAACTGCATTTAAATTTATTACTTTATATATACATTTACGATCTCAACCTGATTTTTAATGTTTCTACCTGTGCTGAAAATGAACTATGATTTATCCCTTATTGGAAGGAGCTGGCCCTCCCAAGAAGCCCAGTGATGCCAATGAGCACACATTAGCAAGAGCTCTCTACAGCTCCCCGGTTCCATCTTTGGCAGATCAGAAGAACACAGTACACACAGCCTGTGTGCACGTCAGCAAGCTGTCTGCCGTGTCCCACAGCCCTGTACGCAGGATGCGGAGTGACAGGGCCAGTCAAAGAGATGGATTCATAACTGTTTCAACAGCTTCACTGGAAAGGTACTGCCCTTTACCCTGTCCGATTTTACATTTTTATCAGAAACTGCGACTAAGACAGAAAAAACAAGCTAATCAACTCGGCAGAAAAAACAAAGCTGGGAAAGACAGCAGAGAATGGACCATAATCTAAAAAGATAATGCACTAAACGGATGAGTTAAATTTAGTAAGCTAAAGTTTAATTTTCACTCATAAACATCTAGGAGCACCATATTGCAGGCACCACATCAGGTGCCAGATACATAAAATCATACTGCTCTCGAAGATGATATCCGAGAGAATAAATTATAAGTTTCTGAATTGGACCAAAAATCCAACTGAATAAAAGGAGGATAAAACAGATGTTACTTAAGAACATGGTAGTAAAACTTAAGAATTATTTAAAAGTGAACTTATAAACACAATAGGATGTTACCCCTCATCCAACTTAAGCTGTATTAATAGAAGCGATGCATCCAGAATGAGGAAAGTGATAGTCTGTCCTAAATTTCTTTTAATTAGCTCTTTTTTAAATAGATAATTGTTCCCGCATCAATGTGTGAACTCCCTGAAGGCAGGATTGTATCACAGCTCCCAGCAGAGTGCCCGGGCTGATGGACTGACTGGCTGAAGGGACAAAGGAATGAATGGAGCATAGAACCACTCTAGCCTGGTCAGACCAACTGCACCTGGCCCATCTGACATTCTAGACACACTGTTCTAAGAAGACCAAGACTTGGGAATGCAATGAGAAGCCAAGCGCCAGGAAGAGAAAGGACTCAAAGACAGTTCAATAGAAGAAACAGTTCAAGGAAGTGGAGAAGCTTAACTTGGAAGAAAGAAGAGATGGATGAAAGCAGAAAAAAGGAAAGAAGATGAAAGCAGAAAAAAGGAAAGAAGATGAAAGCTATTTCGAGACGTTTCCCTCCCCTGATCATTTGGAAGGTTCTGATTCATCCTTCTAGATCACCTTCTCTGGAGCAGCATCCTACTCCCAAATGACTCAGAAAATATATAATAACGTGTCTACAGAAAGAGAAGAATAAAACAGATGTGGCAAAATGTTAAAAATGGATTATGGGTACACGGAAGTTCTCTGTATTAGTGTTTTCTTTCTTTCTCTAAATTTGGAACTATTGCAAAATAAGATTTTTTTTTTTTCTTTAAAGACAGCTTAGATGATCCTGCAATGAGGGGCAGAGACAGGGATCAAATGGGAGTGGCCGATGGACCTTGGGTACCTGTGGACCAGCCAGCGTCAGTGGAGAATGCCAAGCCCTCGGGGTCATCGGCCAACCATCACAGGTCCAGCTGTCACAGGTCCAGCCGTCACAGGTGCTTCAGTGGCAGAGGCAGCAAAGACAGAAGTCAATGCAAAAACACCTGGATGAGGCCATCGACCAGAGAGCAATACCCACTGCACGGCTCCATCACTACCCCACTGCTTCCTGCACCCACATGCCATCTGAGAAGGAGCAGAGGGAGGAGGAACCTTCGAGAAGGGAGAAGCAAGCCCGACACAGAGTTTAAATTTTAACTTGAACAGGCATTTCTCTCTCTCACCCTCCAAGAAAACCTGAGTCACTCCAAAAGAGACTGTTTGAAATTTGAACAGATGATGTAATCTTTCATCAATAACTTAAAAGTTTTTTTTCCATCCTCAATGGGGATGAGAGTCCTAGAACAAAGTGAGAACAGTTGAAAAGAAAAACAGGTCATTACCATATAAAATACCAAGCGTGCCTCAGACCCTACTCACTAAGAAAATGGAGGGTAGGACTTACTGTATTGACAGAAAAAAGAAACTACCCCATAGAGGCTGCTTTTCTTGCCCATAGACACAGCAAATCAGACAGAGTGCAAACTAAAACCAGAGCCTGTATCCTTCCAAATTCTTGCCTTAGGCAAAACAACTTGTACTCCTTTACATTATTTAAAACACAGAACAATGGAATGTTAGATTGGCAAGAGATTCACACAGCTCCTGTTTCATTTTGCTGGCTTTTTTTTTTTAACTAAAAAATCTCTTCCCTAGTAAAAGCTTCTCTTATTTCTAACAGAAAACTTCTACCTAATCTATTAATTATCCTTTCTCACCACCCTACTGTAGTGTGACTTAGGAGAAAGCTGGGACACGAGGCAGAAAGCTGGCTTTCTAGCCTAGGCGTGCTGGTCACTTGCAAGCAGTGTGACTTTGGACCCTTTGCTCACCTCCATGGGCCTCAGTGTCCTCATCTGCAAAAACAGAGAAGGGATGGACATCATAGAAACAGAAAGAATGGTGGCTGCCAGGGTCTGGGGAGAGCTGGGAGCAGAGTTATTGTTTAATGGGGATAGAGTTTCAGTTTTACAAGATGAAAAGAGTTTCAGAGATGAACGGTGGTGACGGTTGCATATTATGAATGTATATAACACCAGTGAGCTGTACACTCACAAATGGTTAAGATGCTAGTTTACGTTATGTGTATCTTACCACGATTTTAAAAAATGGGGAAAAGAAAGCATACACACAAAAAAAGCCAGAGGAGGGCTAAACAATACCTGCTCTGTCTACCTCACAGAGATGCTGGGAGGAGGAAATGCGTTCCGTTCTGTAAAAACTTTTTAAACTGAAACATCGCATAAAAGTGGTGCTGACGTTGTTAAAAGAGTTTAAGTGACTGGGGCCAAGAACTTCCCATTAGAACGACCATCGCATCCCTGCTGCTCAGCAGTTCGGCACTTCCTGCATCACCAGGCAGAGGCCACTTAGCGGCCCTTTGCCATTTTCCGTCCATCCCTCAAAGTAGGGATGCAGACCTTTTCAGGATGCAGAGCAAATGCAAGTCTTCGGTGTCACACTGAAGTGAGGAGGAAGGTTGTTTACCTTCCTTTAAAACCTCACAACGGAAAACAAAGATTAGGAAAAGGAAATTTTTAAAAAGTAATGCTGAAAACAAGTTTTCCTCTCATTTGGCTCGCCGTCCATGAGGGAAAGAAAAAAATAAAGGCTGCCCAAAAGTCATTTTTTCAGGCTAGATAATGTAACTATCCTCTGGGTTCCTCAGTCAGAATTTAAAATTCATCACAGTAGGATTATTGGTTTACTTTCAGTAGTGGGGAATATATTAGGAGCTTTTTAGGACAGGAACTCTTTGTCATAGCCCAAAGATGCTCGGTGAGTTTTTGATGACTGAATGACATTTTTATTGATTCTACATTGGCACCCTCGTGCCACATACAAGTCTAGCTACTTGGCACGTCACGTCACATATGTAGATCACGCAAAGGACCCATGAATATACTATCACGGAGACCTTCATTCACAAACAAGCAGCTTTCAGTAAATACAACGGCTTTCCCCACAACCATCTATTAGGTAAGACAAGCAAAACAGACGGGGAAGCATATAAATATTCAAGGAATTAAGCCACAAGTTTTAATTTTCTTTAGCTCTTCCACGTGTGGCTGCTTTCGCTGTTGTTGTACTGTATTTATTCAGCTTGTGCTATGAAGCAGGTACACAAAATGGTTTCGCTATACAGGGCCTCTCCTGCTTTAAAAAACAAAAACAAAAAAAAAATGCTAAACTAAATTAAGGAGAGGTGATGGCATATAAATGCTATACATTAGGCCTGGTTTGCTGGATCACAGAAAGGCTCAAATTCTGCCCCACCCACCAACTAAGACGACAATGCCTACAGCCCCAAATCACAAGGGAAATTCAAGTCTTGGTCCCATACTTGCCTGTTTTCTAAAATACAGTCACTTGTAGTGACTTGAAATAAGATATTCTAAAACCCACTAATCCAAAACGATCACCAAAGAAATCCATTCATACCACTTGAATGGCCAAGAAAGACTTTCCACACCTGTGGACTGATGAAATATCAAAAGAAAAGTAAACCATGCATGATATGCACATCCAACTCATGTTCCTGGACTCTGCCCATAGATGCAATCCTGCCCTTTCTGAAAGGAGGCAAAGAAACAAGTGTAAACGTGGTGTCAAAAAAGTGGAAAGCAAGTGCAAAACATGAAGAAGATCTCTGGGCATGAGGCTAAAAAAACTAAGCATTTTTCATGGCACGTGTACCTGGGAACGCACTGTGACTTTATTTTTTAAAAAAAGGAGGTGGGGGGGGACTGCCTACACTCCCCAGTCAACCTTTGGCTAACAGCTTCAGGGAGCTCAGATCTGCCAGCTTCTATCACAATGGACTCACCGTCAGCTCTGAATGACCTTGGGCAACTCATTTAACCTTTGTGCACCTCATCCTCGTCATCTGTAAAATGGGAGCGACAAGGCCAACAAACACGGTTGTCATTGAAGATACGAAGATGACTTAGCATAGATACTGGGCCTGGCACAGAAGACATTTAAAAAAGATTCTAGCTCATTTCTTCTCCACTAAGATATGCAAATGATGACACAGCAAAAAGGTACGAAACCTCCCTGACCGCTTTGTGCAGGAAACCACACAGAGCCGCAAGTTGCCCTATTTCGTGACAGCCCTCAGAGCCTTCTGCTAAGCAAAGGAGAGATTCGATGCAAAAACTGAGAGATTGTAAAACCATACAAGTCATATGTGGGTTATTTCCTATAAGTTTGTTTATGAGTCAGTGGGTTGTAAATCAAAACATATTTCCTATAAAAATATTGACTGATGCATATCCGTATCAATATCTATCTACATGTACGTTACATGTGTAGATACATGCATGTATACATATATACACACACAGTACATACATGCATATATATATATATGTAAACACATGTTACATTCTCAACCTAAACCGTAAAAGCCTATTTAGGCCCTAAATTATTAATAACTCTGGCCAGAGCCTTAGAGCCAGAACCAGCAGGGTGTCATATTATAGGGCTGAGACACACTTCCCCTCTCCCAATCCCCACACTGTGGCCAGGGAGTCCCGTCCACATACAAATGCATGTAATCCTCACGATGAAAACACTTCAGTGGCTTGTCACTGCCCTCACCACAACTCCTTAGCAAGGCACCCCTGGCATCTGTCTTCCTCTGACCAGCCTCTCCTCACTAGAGCTGCAGGCCTCCCACGCTTCTTCAGAAACCCTGAAGAGATCACAGTGAAGGGGATCAGAGCACATCACCCCCAAATATGCCACTTTGACATAAACGTTGTTTTGAGCTGAAGGTAATTAGCTCTCTGCCCTCCCGCTTTCTATCTAAAAGCAGGGCACAAATTTCCCTTTGTAAAGGTGCCCCCCCACACACACCAAGAAGAGAACTACCCACAGATAAATCTTATCACCTGAGAGGACTCTTATCTGCATAATAAACCCTACTAAACAATCCTGACTTACATTTCCTAGTCACCTTCCCATAACTCACCCCCACCCAGAAGCCCAAAACCCTTTTCTTGTCTAAACTCTTCTATATACTTTATCACCCTTTGTTAACATGGTACACAAGCCCCAAATTCTAACCACCTCCTTGAGGCACATTTGTGAACTCTCATGCATATAAATGTAATTAAACTTATTTCTCTTTTCTCTTGCCAATCTGTCTTCTGTCCATTTAATTTGCAGGGCCCCAGGGAATGAACCTAAGAGGGCAGAAAGTTTTTCCTCTCCTATTATGGTCTCTCATATCTCAGGGCTTTTGACCTACTAATAAACCCTCCTGGTATACCTAATACCTAATTGCTCCAAGTATCTAGCAATATCTGCCTCAATTCAGACATCTCCTCCTCCAGAAAGACCTACCAGGTCAGCATCTCCCCAGACTCCTGTCCCTCACCCAAGATTAGGTTGGTCACCCCTCATCTTTGCTCCCACAGAACCCTGACCATTTCCATCCCACAGCATTTATCCCACTACATCCCAATGACAGAGTTTCTTGTCTGTATCCCCCAATAAACCATAAGTGCCTGAGCGAATATTAATAAGCCAAGATATTTATTTTGTTAAAAAAAAATCCTGTGGCTGGCCTGGTGGTGCAGCAGTTAAGTTTGCTCACTCCACTTCAGTGGCCCAGGGTTCACCAGTTCGGACCCCGGGTGCAGACCTACCCACCGTTTATCAAGCCATGCTGTGGCAGTCGTCCCACATATAAAACAGAGGAAGATGGGCATGGATGTTAGCTCAGGGCCAATCTTCCTGAGCAAAAAAAGGAGGATTGGCAGCAGATGCTGGCTCAGGGCTAATCTTCCTCAAGAAAAAAAAAAAAATCCTAACTAGTCCACTTTCAAGTAACAATCATCAAGCAACACAGGGAGACCTCTGAATCGGGCTGCAGGGCAGGAAGGTTGGGTCTGCCAGGCACTCTTCTTCAGAGCCAAGACTAGCCAAACACCTTTCAGATTCAGGCTCTTGTTGCTATTTGTTTTGTTTTGTTTATTTAGTTGGTTGGTTTTGGTCTGTTGTTTAGTTTCAATTCTGATTTCGTTTTCTTAGTATCTTCTAAGATACTGTAATGGAATGAACAGTGGCTAGGAAATCAGAAAACCTAGTTACTGGCCCCATTTTAACTAATGTATGCTCTCTGCCCTCACCATCTTCTCATCTATAAACTGAGCAAACAGTATAAGAATGGTTCCTAACCTAGGTGGCTACAGTCACCAGGGAAGCCTGTGATAAATACAATTCCCCGTCTGGGACCCAAGTAACTAATAAGCAGCCTGGTTCGGGGACCACCAGAAGGGGCAGAGATTTGAAATCAAGTTCCAACTGGGATTAAATTCTAACTCCTCCCCTTACTTCCTGTGTGACCTTAAGCAAATTACTTAATCTCTCTGTGCTAGGTTTACTCGCTTGTAAATATATAAGCAGTAATTTTTATCACTGCTCAAATTTTATTATATTTTAAAATATACAGCTGTAACAGTAACTAGTTTACAGGGTTGAAGGGAAGATTAATGTACACAGTGTATCAACTAGTGCCTGGCCCACAGCAGATGTTCAGTAAATGATAGTGAAGGTCCCTTCCCCTTTCTGCATTCTCATAGCACCCTGTCACGTCTCTGCCACTGCCCTTAGGAGCTTCCAGAGGCCAGGAGATCTCTGCCTTATTCTCCACCCTATCCTTGATGCCAAGCCAGTGCCCATGATAATCCCCAGCATTACAGCAGACACTCAATAAATAATTATTGCATTAAAGAATCAACAACTTACTAGAATATACTAACATAACCAATTTCCCTTCCTCTCCCACTAGACTACAGTGTGAGCTCCTCCAAAGCAGGGATCATTTCTTATTTACTGATCTAAAACCAACACTTAACAGTGCCTATCACATGCTTGTTGGACTAATTACATTATTTCCAAAATCTCTTTCCAACACAAGCATTCTAAGGATCTGTGGCTTCAGAAGATCTGGGGCAGAATTAGTTGCAACTATTTGTATGTCTTGTATGTGTCTAGCCACAAAGTACCTATACTTCCACAGTTGAAAAACTACCACAATTGCAATGAAATAATCAGGTAGTTTTCGCATGCCCACCTCACCTGCTAAAAATAACCTCTCCATGAGGGCAGAGACAATATCTTGTTTAGCATCATATCCCAGAGCCTGGCAAGAGCTTTGCAACAAATGTAAACATTTCTTGAATGAATGAATGAAATGAATGAATGAATCTAAGTTTTTCGCAAGTCTAGGGAAGGCATAATTTCCTATTTTTAGGAATCTTTCCTAATTAAACTTAAAGTTGCTGCATTTAGGTATGACAAAATATCTAAAAATAAAAACAACAGATGTTTGATCTCTGGGTGGTGGAGTGTTCCTTTTTTAAAATCCTTGATTTATTTCACTCTGCAGGAAATGAGCCAAAGTCCTGGCAGCCACAAAGCTCATATAATAGGTCACCCTAAATCAAACATATTCTGCATCTACAAAGATGACTATTACCAGTTGGTGTTTAAAAGTATTCTGACTAGTGACCTCTGAACACATCAACTTTTAGAAAATGCTTTAGCTAAAGTGATTTTAAGATAAAGGAAGATCAGTAACCAAATGATATGAATCAGTTCACTAAAATAATAACACTTTTATTTAACAAAGACAAATCAAGAACATATGGGGGTTATGGTAGGAAGCCAAATTTAACGTCTATCTTTACAAAATGTTCAAAATTGATTCAATAATAATTCAGCAAGGATACAGTTCTAGCCTCCAGTGAATTCCAAAAGGGGAAAGTGGGACACAATGACTAAGGACAGATGTTTAGACTAAAGGGTCTGCGTCACCAGAAAAAAAAAATGGCACCGATTCAAATGCACAATTAGTAAAGGGTGGTCATGCAAAGGTCACTTTCTGGTAACTCCCGTTTACTGTAATCTGCTACAAAGAGACAGGCTGAAGCCAACGCAGCACAGCAAGAGGAGAAGTCTATGACTATGAACCACGCTATACTGAGAGCATGCCACAGTACTTAATCTTTCTTTAAGGTTTTAATCGCACTATCAAAACAAAACCCTATGACGAAGCCGGCAAAGGACATAAGATAAACACAGTGAATACAAAGTGAGCTGTTCTCATCTTTCCATTGTTCTGCAGCCCCACGCACACCTTGCAGCACCAATAAACCAGCCATGGCATCCAGGGAAGACAGCATCCTCTGCGCAGCAAGATTTGCTATTTTCTCCTCTATCAGCACTCACCCTTAGGGGGTTAAAGAAAGCGGGGTGGGGGAGGGAGGAAAGCCCCGGCAAGCTTGACCCGAAGCCGTTAATGAAGACAACGTCAACTAACAAAAACTGCAGGTCTCCAACGAAATTTAACTCCGATTTTTTTTAATTGGCATAGCTTTCCTTAAATTAAATCCTCACAGATCTAAAGTGAACATTGCAATCATACCCCCAGGAACAGCTAAATAAATACAACATACTTACAGATTTAGAGCAGCTGTAACTTTGGAGGAATGAATCTAGCCCCACTGTGAAGATGCCTTTCCCCTCTCTTCTACCAGATTTTTTAAAAGCCAACAAAAAGAAGAGACAATCCTCAATTTAAAAGCCAACAAAATCCTCAATTTCTGTTTTATTTCTTGGGTCTCCAGTGAGACTCTCAATTATCAGGCATAAGAAAAGAAGTTGCCGAGGCGGCTGACAGCATCCCAGGGCAGAATTTAAGACATGTCAGTTAAAGTGGCAGCTACAGGCACTGCCGTAGCGGATGCTTCTGCAAGAAGGGATGCCGGGAGATTTTTTTCCCCCAATCTCTGCTGCAGCCTAATTCTAATCCATCACTGTTTAATTACCCTAGGGAAACAGACAAGAAAAATACAAATGGTCTGAATTTGTAAAATCTACAGGTCTTTTAATGATTTTTCCCCTAATCCAGGGATTCACCTTCATCTAAAGAGGGCCAATAGAGGAATAAAATGAATTTCCTCTTTTGTTTCAAGGAAACTATAAGAGCAGGTGAATATTCCCAGGTTAGAGTTGGATTTTATATCCCATGGACTTATCTCAAACATGAAATAAGGGAAAATCAATTCTCTCAAGTTTTTTATCGAACAAGTTAAATGCACAAAGTTAAATTAGTGAAGAGAATTAAATACACATGTGACCTAACAGTCACACCCATGCAACTGGAAACAGCGTTGAAAATTAATATTAGATAAAGAATATTTGAACTCATTTTGATGAAACTTAAAAAAAAAAAAAGGTTTAGAGATGGTCAGCAACTTGGCAACTTTCTCATCCTGCCTTAAGGGCTCCTCCACAGATGAGAAGTGAACCACTCCTATGATGGGGCTCACCATTTTATCTGATTATAAAAGCATCAGAAACTGTATTCTAATATTTCCTGATTATAAAGGAAACCTTTCCTTGGAAAGAACTGGAAAACAGACAAGAGAATTAAAACCAGCCATAATCTCATAACCCAGAGTTAACCACTACTAACATTTTACACTATTTCCTTCTAGTCTTGTTCCTCCATAGACAGACATTTTTCTTTAATACTATTGTTTTACATGCTGTCTACTACATTTTTCACAGAGCATTGTTATGACTATTTACCCATAAATGTGACCCATTTCTAAAAGTGCTCCCAAGAGTCAGTATATGCAGTGAGAGTCAGTCAACACATTTTGGTGTGCCTACTGTGCGCTGGGCACGGGGGATACAGAAGTGGGTAGGGCACATGTGGTCCCTGCTCCCTTGGAGCTCTCAGTCCAGCAGGGAAGCCAGATAGTCACCAAATGATAGCAAACGAGACAGGTACTGTACTCCCAAGGAAAACTATAGGACGCTTTAGAAATGCGTAAGAGACCTGGTCTGGTGAAGGTCAAGGTTTCTCAAGGAAGGTCAAGCCCAAGTGCAAAATTATTAGTACAGCGTATTTCACACCTACGCTTTCCCATCAACATAAATATCTTTTATCTAATATTCTTTTCTCCTATATCAAAAGAAACTTTAAGTCCAGCTATACTTTTTGTGAATAATGTACAATATGCCAGAAAAAAATTGACCTAACTTGTATTTGAACACAACCTTTGAGAGATTACAAAAGGTAGACCACCCAGGTAATTTTAGGCATCCCTAAAATGGTGAGTTACCACATGTTTCTAAGAAATGTTCAACCTAAAATTAATTTATCCATCTCAGAATATCTTAAAGGCTACAAGATTCCTTTGAGAATGTTGGAGGAAATATGACAATTCGACAGAGATCTGACATGACCATCTGGATGCAATCTAAGAAAAAAAAAATCAGCAAACAGCCAAACAAGTTATGCAGGTTCTGGAGGTGATCAAGGCCAACACCAAGAGTGATAAATCATGCTGATAGTGTACCCGTCACATGATAGACGAAAATGGCACTTCATCTCTGTGGTCTTCCTCCCAAAAACCCATAAGCCCAGTC
The DNA here is from genome assembly GCF_041296235.1 of Equus asinus. Taxonomy (NCBI): domain Eukaryota; kingdom Metazoa; phylum Chordata; class Mammalia; order Perissodactyla; family Equidae; genus Equus; species Equus asinus. The sequence continues at coordinate 47,806,905 of NC_091812.1, forward strand.
TTCCCATGAGAAAAACACCAGACAAATTCCCATAGAGGAGCATTCTTTCTACAAAATATCTCACTAGTACTCTTCAAAACTTTCAAGGTTGGAGCTGGCCTGGTGGCACAGCGGTTAAGTGCACACGTTCCACGTCGGCGGCCCGGGGTTCGCCGGTTCAGATCCCAGGTGCAGACATGACACCGCTTGGCAAGCTGTGGTAGGCGTCCCATGTATAAAGTAGAAGAAGAAGGGCATGGATGTTAGCTCAGGGCCAGTCTTCCTCAGGAAAAAGAGGAGAACTGGCAGCAGATGTTACCTCAGGACTAATCTTCCTCAAAAAAATACTTTCAAGATCATCAAAAGGAGGGAAAAAGCCTGAGAAACTGTCACAGCCAATTAGGTAAACACTAAGAAAATCTGAATGAAGCATAGACTTTAGTTGGTGATAATATATTGACATCAGTTCATTAATTGTAATAAATTATAATACTAATGTAAGATAATAACAGGGGAAACTGGGTATAGGGTCTATGGGAACTCTGTACTACCCTCGCAACTTTTCTATAAAACTAAAACTGCTCTAAAAAATAAAGTCTATTTTTTTAAAAGATTCTCTTTCTCAAATTCAAAGTAACTTTATTTTTTCTGATCATTAGTAAAACATATCCCATAAAAATTCTGACGATGCAAAAAGGTATAAAGGGGACTTTTTAAAATTATAAATATCCTGTAATTCCATCATGCTAACAATCCCAAACAAAATAATTGTGTGTGTGTGTGTGTGTGTGTACGTATTGCTCTATCATACATGCATAAAATATTACCTGTATTAGGCTGGATAATAGCCCCCAAAGATAACCAGGTCCTAATCCCTGGAACCTATGAATATTACTTTATATAAGAAAAGAGACTTTGCAGTATAATTAAGGATCTTAAAATGGGAAGATTATCCTGGATTATCTGGGTGGGCGCCAAATGCAAACACAAGTATCCTTATAACAAGGAGGCAGGGAGGCATTTGTCAGAGAAGGCAGAAGGTGATGTGACCATGAAAATAGAGTGATTTGAAAATACTCTGCTGCTGGCTTTGAAGTCAGAGGAAGAGGCCATGAACCAAGAAATGCAGGAAGTGCAGTTCTCGGGGCTGGAAATAGGGAAGAACATCGATTCTCGTCTAGAATCTCCCAAAGAGATTGGTTTTGATTCAGTGAAAACTATTTCGAACTTCTGACCTCCCGAACTGTAACAGTAAATTCGTGTTGTTTATGCACCAAGTTTGTGGTAATTTGTTAACAGCAGCCATAGGAAAGTAATACAGCAGCCTTACTGATCTGCATTTCTTCTTTTTAGTTATCCGCATATATCCTTTTGCCAATTTTTCCATCAAAGTGTTCTGATTGTTGATCTGTGTTTTGGTACTAACCCTCTTTCGTATATGCTCAAGTGTCTTCCCAGTTATTTCTCTTTTATCTGGGTTGACGAGGGTTTCATCATAATGGTCAAAATTATCTTTTCTCCTTTTGGTGTCATGCTCAAAACATACTTTTCAACCCAAAGAATACAGAATTGTGCGTCTTAATTTGCTTTTAACATTTACGCCAAAAAATCTCCAATTTTTTTTCTTTATTCCTAAGAACCATGCAAAGTCATACATCCCCACACCCATGTCCCTCCACCCTGAATTCAGCCTCTGGACCAGCATCAACACTGAGACTTGGCTGGAGAACAAGTGTTAAGGAGGGAGACAGGAGACTTCTGGAGACCCCCATCCATACCCACATTCCCTCTGTCAAGTCTCTCCCCGCAAACTAACTCAGTGCCAGATATAGAGAATACACTTGGCAAACATTTGTTAAACCACACAAAGTAGGAAGATCACCTCATCCCTGGTCTGCCGAGGTGGGTCTCAGAAATGGAGAGACGGTCAAGGATAACAGCTACTCATTTCCCAAATACTTGTTAAATTTCACAAAATGTTTTCTTTTATGCTTTGACTTTTATTTTCTATGATTTTACTGTTTTATATCTTGAGATAGCCATTTTAAGACTGCATGGAACAATGGTTTTAACAAAAACAGCAGTGCTCCCATTATATTATGCATTAAGTAATCCGTATATATATTACATAACATCTGCTTTACACTTTGTAGTTTTACAACATGCTTTCAAATAAACTCTTTCATAGGTTAAAGACACAAATCACAAAATAATTTTTTTACTTACACTGAATTGTCTGAAAAGATATCCTTAGACTATTTTAGCGACTAAGTTCTACTGAAAATATAGGATCCATGTATGTATCTAAACAATAAAATTGTACATACTGAGACAATGAGAATGATCTACCAAAATATATATGCTTTAAATTGCTGATCATGGAATTAATTTTCTTGTAGTAACTACACAGAATTCTTTTAATCAAAACAAATAATACATTGTTGGTATAATTTCTTTTAAATTGGGGTCAAATTTTTTTAATGGCAAAGAACCTTTTAAATAATTGGGGATTTGACACAGAACCTTATACACGTACACACTTTTTTTTTTTTAACTACATAAAAGTAAAGTCAAGCTACCCATGCAGAAAATTTTCTTAACTGCCAAGATAAACAGAAACCACAAGTTTATAAGTGTATTGCCTAGAGGGGAGACCAAAATTATGCCTAAACCTCTAAAAATACTAAGTCATCAGAGCTACATGGAGCTTCAACATTTTTCCTAGTTATAACATTCTGCTTACAGGTAATAAAAATTACTCCTAGCTGGCTTGAATACTTTCACTCTGGACAATAAAAATACATAACACAGAAATTACACAATAATAAAAGTCATACATAAATCCCCAAATACCTCTTCAGTTTTAAGCAATTCCAGATTAGGTTTATTAGTGGCTATTAAGTCTTCAGACTATTTATTAAACGTGTATGATACATGATACTGCACTACACATTATTCATCAATGTACCTAACTCAAATTTCCCTCCACCTTTGAGGAGTTCTACCCACGATGTTCTACAAACACAATGGCACAAAAGGGAGAGAGAGGGAAGAAGGGGAGCAAGGGAGAACCAGAGACAGATTAATTCTTAAAACATGAGCAATGGAGAAGTTTGACACATTTCAAGAGGCAAAGCTCCCACGTATCCGCTTTGGGGGAGTTTTATTAGTCATTCTAGGTTGCTACTTTTATCAAGAGATGAATGAACGTATCAAAAAACAAGGTAGATAAAAGATGGAGAAGGTTAACAAAAGGCAGTGAAGTTCACTACATCCCTTAAGAATCTGACAGCTCATTCACACACACTTCAGAAGAAAAGTGAGTCGGCCCACAGCTGAGAAACGGCAAGGGAGAAACCAACAATCCTGGATAGTGTTTACGATGCCCAAATAATCGGACGTTACCTAAGTATGTATGTATTGGGGTTGATTAACACAACAAGATGTAATCATCATTTTAAAAAATACATATTTCAAAAGATCCCTGAATGCACTGCCCCTTTGAGTAACGACAGCAATTACCATTGTGCCCTACACTTGGTAAGCTCTCAGTAAATGATAGCTGGATTTTTAATGCACTGCAAATCCTTGCAGTCTACTTTGAGGAGCCATCTCTATTTTCCAATTAGCACATTAATTCAACAAACTCATTAATTTGACAAATATGTACTGACACCCACTCTGTGCCAAGCATGATGCTTGGGTACAGGGTACACTGTGATGAGCTGAACAGACCAGTCCCATCCTCATGGATCTTAGAGACCAAAGAAGAGATGGTCAAAAAACAAGTAACAATTAACTACCAAGGAAGAAATGGAGGGAGAGAAACCAACAGGATGACAAGATAGAGAAACGGGGCGGGTGCAACCTATTTAGATGGGGTTATTAAGAAAGGTGGGAGGACATACCAGCTGAGAGCTGAGATGACCAGGAAGAAGCTCTGGGAGAAGGGGAGGAAGTCACCCTAGTCAGAGACACCAGCATGCTCAAACCTAGGGCAGCAAAGGGCTTGCTCCATCCAAAAGCTGAAAGAGGCTTGTGGCCAGAGGGCAGGCAATGAGGGTGAGAATTGTCCTGACCAGGTAGAAGCAATAAGTCAGGGCCTGACCACCTCAAGCCTTGTGGACTGAGGTGGACCAGGGTCTTCATCTCAGAGACATGCAAACTCATGGACAGATTTTAAGCAAAGGAGTGATGTCATCCAATTTAATTTCAAGAAGGATCACTCTGTCCTGATTCAAACAAACATGCTGCTAATAAAATAAGTTATGAGATAACTGGGGAAATCTGAGCACTGACAGGATAGTTAATAAATGCTGTTCATTTTCTTAGGTGTGGTACCAGTCTTGTGAAGTTTTTTAAAAAAGACCTATCTTTTATATTTGTGTACTAAAATACAGACAAAATGACATCATAACTCTGTATCATGTTAATTTCCTGACCTTGACGTATGAATGGCAATGAGGTAAGAGCACGTCTTTGATTTTAGGAAGCATGTACTGAAATATTCAGAGGTAGAAATAGATTATAATGTCTAGAATATGATTCAAAATAGCCCAGAGGTGGAGTATAGAAAAAATAAGATTGGCCTTGAGTTGACAACTGTTGAAGATGGGTGACAAGTATATAAGAGTTCAGTTTACTATCCTCTCTACTTTTTGTATGTGCTTGAAATTTTTCATATGGAAATTTTAGAATAAGGTAACTTTGGCTGCTGTGTGGAGGAGGAGTAGGGCGCCACTGAGAAGGTGGAAGGAGAGCGAGCAAAGGAAGCAAGAAAGCACATTAGGAGGCTCTTAAAGTCATCCAGGAAAATCCAAGAGTAACTTGAGCTATTGTAACAGAGAGAGAGAAAAGTGAAAAGACGGGAAATCAACTTTGGAGGTAGTAATCATCAGACTTGGTAATATGAAAATTAAAGGATAGGGAAAGAATTAAAGATATCTCCCAAGCATCTGGCTTCAGCAAGTGGCTGAAGACGTTTATAGAGATGGAGAAGACAGGGAGAGGAAAAGCTTTCAGATGGATGCGCCAGGTGGCTGTCAAGAGTTCAATTTGGGACATATAAACGAAGGTGTTTGTGAAACATCCAAGCAGGTGGTCAAACAAGCAATGATTGGACCTATTTCCCAACACAATTATCAAAACAGTCCCAGACAGAGCAGCGCAGAGCAGTAGCCAGGTCCAGAAGGTCACTGATGCAGGAGGTGAGAAAGTCAGTACTGTGAGCAGGGTCCTACTAAGTTTCAGACACAACCTGGGCACTGCTGCCAGGGTTGAACGACAGTCAGAGAGGCTCCTGAGCCTGCAGAAAGGGCAACCACAATGGCAAAGGCCTTGCTCATAGAGGTCCACGGGTCATTCATTTTGCCACCAACACCACCAAGTCTTTCACCTCCACCGGGCCTCCTTGGGAAGATGAGACAATTGGACCAAAGGATTGCTAAGGGGCTTGCCTTTGAGTTAGGAAATCCTGTTGCTCCCTGGAGTGAACAAGAACATTTACAGAACACATATACCTTAAGTTAAAATGTGCATACACACTCCTGCCCCCAATAGCCTTATATAAAGAACATCTTGTTTTGGAAGGTCCCAATACAATAGCCGACCATCAAAGGAGACCTAATAATAAGAAAGAAAATACACAGAAAAGCAATTCCATACAAGGAAAAGACACTTAGGGATGTTACTCACTGGGCTTTTTAGAGAACTTTTATTTCCATTTACTCTATTTCATTGACTCTATGACACAGGATTTTTCACCATGTAGCATCTCTGACACGAGGATGTATCCTAGAATTGACAGCAACTTCGGCCCAGATCAAAGTTCAGTTCTTGGGGAGGGGATCTGCATGTGCTTCTGCCAGTCACCTGAGGGCACCACCAACCTGATCCAATCACCTGCTTCAAGTTGTTTGGGTCACACTGGTAACTAATATTCAGACCACAAAATGCGTGAATCAAATTCCTAGGGTGTTGAAAAGTTAAAACACAGGCTTCCTGTAAGACCCAGCAATTCCACTCCTATGTGTGTATGCCAGAGAAGTGCAAACATATGTCCACACACAGATTCGTCCACAATTGTTCATAGCAGCATTATTCACAACAGCCAAAGACTGGAAACAACCTGAATGTCCATCAACTGAGGAATGGATAAACAAAATGTGGTCCAGCCATATACTTGATTATTCAGCCACAAAAAAGAATGAAGTGCTCGTACATGCTACAACATGGATGAACCTCAAAAACCAGACACAGGGCCAGCCCAGTGGCACAGCAATTAGGTGCGCACGTTCCACTTCAGAGGCCCGGGGTTCGCTGGTTTGGATCCTGGGTGCAGACATGGCACCACCTGGCAAGCCATGCTGTGGTAGGCGTCCCACGTAGAAAGTAGAGGAAGATGGGCATGGAAGTTAGCTCAAGGCCAGCCTTCCTCAGCAAAAAGAGGAGGATTGGCAGCAGTTAGCTCAGGGCTAATCTTCTTCTTCAAAAAAAAAACCAGACACAAAAGAACACATGTGGTATGATTCTATTTTTATGAAACGTCTATAGAGACAAATCTAGAGAAAGAAATTAGATTAGTGGTAGCCTAGGGGTAGGAGTGGGAATGGGGAGTGACTATAAAGGACACAGGTTGTCAATTTCAGGTGACAAAAACGTTTTAAAATTAGACTGTAGTGATGGTTGTATAATTCGGTAAATATATTAAACTTCGATAAATTATAAACTTAAAACAGGGGTTTTATGGGATATAAATTAATAATGCAATAGAGCTATTTAAAAACATTCTCAGGGCAGAGAATCTCATGAGAGGTTTTTTTTTCCCTCCCTACCTAGTACCAAGATTGAAATACACAGGTTTCCTTACTGTAACTTCCAGCATGACAGTTTTATTTTTCCCTTTCCTTACAAAAGGTCTCTCACAAATTTGTCCATCGTGTGTTTTCCTTCCTGAGCCATATTTAAGGTAATGATGTCAATGGCATCTTAGAGCCAATAAAAGAATTAAGTGCCAACCTGGTTAAGAAAAATCGGAGAGGGAGGGGGTCCCTGAGAGACCTGAGCAACATTTATCTTACCTAGACAAGAAGGCTTGGGCCAAAAGAAAGATCAGAGAAAAATGAAAATAAATCCAACTCTGCCTGTAGTTACCACTTATAATTTAACCACTATGAAGAAAAACATTAACTAGATGTTTTTCAACTATCATTCACCCTAAATAACTTTCAAACAAACCAAACTATTGCATCATAATTAATTGATTTAACCTGATGGGGGTGGGGGTTAGGTGAAACGGCCTTAAAAGCCTTCTCTCAATCTACAATTTATGGTTCAAAAGAGAAGGTGTGAAGAAGGAAAAAGCCCATGAGAAATGCTGTGCTACAAAATATTTTTATTTCTATTATAAGCTTCTTATCTCTCGGCTAAAAATATCTGCCTCTTTCAACTTCTAGAGGTAAGGACAAAGTCACCACAGTTCTTGCACATAAACACATGCATCCCCACTGCATTCACAGTGCCTCAGGACTCGATTAAACAGAGATGAATTTCTAGGTAAGGATAAATTCAAAGTTTTATTAAGGGTATGGAGTATAAGAGATCACTGCTGAGAACATACTAAGCCTGCATCTGTTCTAATAGTCTTTGAACATAAAGTTGCTACTTCTCCTCTAACTTCTCTAAACCACCATAAAAAGAAAATCTTGATTAACTGGTATCTGACCAGGCTCCCCAGTCCATCAGATGTTTGCCCCATTGCCCTCTGTGGTTTTCATGAGAAAGAGGTTAACCAAAAGCACAACCAAGTCACAATGTTTCCGAGTGGTTAGTCCACTCTCTCCAGTCAACAGAGGCCAGGAATCCTGGGTGATCCAACTTCACTTGTGTCCACAGGCGGCCCAGATAACCCTGGTGTCCCTCAAAACCCAAAACCAATGGCAGCCACTCCTATCTCCCAACCAGAAGATAGCTCTCTGTGGAACCTCCGAAATATTTTACTTATCGGTTTTTTTGTGTTTGTTTTTTGCTGAGAAAGATTCGCCCTGAGCTGACATCTGTGCCAATCTTCCTCTATTTTGTATGTGGGTCGCCACCACAGCATGGCCACTGATGAGCAGCATAGGTCCACGCCCAGGAACTGAACCCAGGCCGTCAAAGCGTGGCACACCAAACTTAAGCAGTAAGTCACAGGGCCGGCCCCACATTTTGTTTATTCTTTGTGTGTCATATCACAGTTCATTGATGAACAGACTTTACACCCATCACTGTATTGTCAGAGATGGTAGCTGTGCACAAACACTGGGAAAGAGGACACCCAGGCATCAGGGCACCAAGAAGCACACGCCAGCACGGAATTGTTAAACCAGGAAGCAAGAGAGTACGGCAGAACTAATCTTCTGGCAAGATTCTACAGATCATGAGGTAGGCCTAAGTTTTAGTCCCTCCCTAAGAGGTCGCCTCCTATGTCAAGCAGGTCAGAAAGTTTATAAACAATTTTAACTTTCAAAAAGGAGACATTCAATGTGCCACGAACTGTTAAAAAAAAAAATCTCTAATTTTCCCTCCATTTCTAAATGTTGGAGATGTTTCATGATCTACCAGTTTGCAAACCTAGCAACTACCCAAAATAGTTAAAATAACACAGTTGTTACCACAGGAAGTAGGAAAATCCATGTCTGCGGTGGTAAATCCCTTAAGCAGAAAAGGAGAGTAGGAAACAGTTTTCTTTTGGGGAAACGATTTAAGGCCTTCCTCATCGTTAGCTTGCATCTTTTCATTAGAGATTTACAGGAAAATATTCAGGGGAAAATTTAATCATCGGGCTGGCAAGAGGACCATATCCTGCCACAGAGATGTTGGAGCGCTGTTATCTGTGCTGGAAACACAACCCCAAAATATGTGGTTGAATCAGCGTAAGGAAAAAGAGCTCCCCCGAGTTAGCAGCTAATGGATCACAAAGGGAATGCTATGGCATCACAAATTTAAGAGGAAACAAGAGGAAAACATTGACAAACCCTGAAATTAGGACAAACTAAAAGTTCACATAAAAAACTGAAGAATTTTTTAACACATATTTGTCATCAGAGGGAAAACATACACACTTTTTTAAAAGAAAAGTACTGAACAGCAGATTATTTCTGCAATATTTTCAATTTCAAATGGGTCAGTAATGCAGGAGACATAAGTTAATGAACATCACACTCTATGTCGGGGAAACGAAGGGAACCATCCGAATGAGCCTTCCTTGTGAATGAAGGACAGCCTGCTAACTTTCAAAACGCTACTTGAAAACATTTTTACTCACTTTCAAATTTTCTTAACATATGTGACACAAACGTCCACCTGCTTAAATGGAGTATACCAGATATAATGTGACCTTTTCCAGTGTCTCAGAGCAGGTTTATCAACATGATGTTCTCAAGGCAGACTGATAGCAGGTGGGGGACAGTTCTGAGGACCTACTATGTGCTGTACTCCTATCATCACATTTAAATTAAATTTCATTTTATCTTCCCAATAAATCTGTGACAGGATGAAGAAACTGAGACTCAGAGAAACTGGTCCCAGGCCTCCCAGCCACTAATTGGCGGCTGGGACTGGAGCTGAAGTCCAGCTGTCAAGTCCAGGGATGCGTCTCTCCAGGAAAGCACATCTCGTTGTGTGCGCCTAAGCAGAGGACAACCACGCTGCTGTGCTTTCGGGTTTGATGACCGCAGGGCATATTTCCATCCCTCTTCGCTGCCATTTTTTGCCACTATCAACAAACTGGCTTCTAAAACCATCCCCTCACCGTACCTCCCAGAACCCTGGCAAAACTATGCCAAATAGCAAAGTTTATTAGAATCAAGTCAGAATTAACTGTAAATAGACTCTGGATGGAGACCTCCACGGCCAAGAAAGGGCAAGATTTTTATACTCTAATATGGACTTTGGCCACCTTTTCTGGCTTTGGGTTCCATTTGAAATAGGTGAGTTTTTCTAGGACGTGAAGTGTTACTATCATGTGCTCCTGTAACCAAGGTGAGGGAGCGTGTACCAGGGACATTTCAGCAACACTAAAAAGGAAACACAAAAATGTGTATGAGACAGTCTTAGGTGCCACAGGAAATAATGCACATCAGAAACCTAAAAGAACATCCCACAACTAGAAGGACCTGCAACTAAGATATACAACTGTGTACGGGGGGGGGGGGGGGAGATAAAGCAGAAAAAAAAAAAAAAAACAGAAACCTAAAAGAGTAAGATAAATTCTAGAATAGGTACACCTTTGGATTTGTTAAACTGAGCAGGACAGGAAGTTAAAATTGGAAGATGAAAGAAAATGCTGGCAACAGCAGATAAATACAGCTGAAGAGAGGCTGAATGAGGCAATGAAGGAAGAAGAAAATGCTAGACAATTAGAAAGTGAGGTAGTGCTGAAGAACGATTGTCTTCAGGATGGAAAAACTGTAACACGGTTGATAACAGAAGAAAAGAAACCAAGACACACGGACCTCCAGAATTTCACATTTTAAAGGTTCCCCAAGGGTTTCTCATAGTCACAAATCAAAACATCTCCATCACAGGGGTCATTTGTAGATGCTGTTCTGAGAACCAGTCACACTAAGATGGGAACATCTAAAACAGCTGAGCAAACAGTAGTTTTTGTGCAAATACACACATATAGATCAAAGGAACAAACCAGAAAGCCCAGAAGCAGAATGCTATTATTTTAACGAATTTATTATTTGATAAAGGAGGCATCAGACATAAATTTTCTTTCCTTCACAGACTTATTAGCAAATGGTGTTAGAATAGTGGGCTAGCAAATCCATGAGCTAGGGATCTAAATTAACTTCAGTTAAGTTCAAGGGTGTGTGTGTGTGTGTGTGTGTGTGTGTGTGTGTGTGTGTGTTTTAGTTCAACTGTGTCCTTACTGATTTTTTTTTAAAGATTGGCACCTGAGCTAACATCTGTTGCCAATCTTTTTTCCTTCTCCTTCTCCCCAAAGCCCCCCAGTACATAGCTGTATATTCTAGTTGTAGGTCCTTCTGGTTGTGCTATGTGGGACGCCGCCTCTGCAGGGCCTGATGAGCAGTGCCATGTCCACGCCCAGGATCCAAACCGGCAAATCCCTGGGGTGCCAAAGCAGAGCATGCAAACTTAACCACCTGGCCACAGGGCCAGCCCCCTTACTGATTTGCTACCTGCTGAATCTGTCCATTTCTGAGAGGTGGGTTGAACTTACCAACTATGAGAGTGGATTCATCTATTTCTCCTCACAGTTCTATCAGCTTTTGCCTCCCATGGTTTGATGCTCCATTGTCAGATGCATACACATTAAGAATTGCTGTGTCTTCTTGGAGAAATGATCCTTCTCTCCTTATGTAGTGCCCTTCTTCATCTCTGATGACTTTCCTTACTTTGAAGTCTGCTCTGTCTGAAATTAATATAGCTACTCCTGCTTTCTTTTGCTTCATGTCAGCATGGTGTACTTTTCTCCAGCTCTTTACTTTTAACCTATAGGTGTCTTTATATTTAAAGCAGGTTCTTGTAGACAACATACAGTTGGGTCATCTTTTTTGATCCATTCTGACAATCTCTGTCTTTTAAATGGCACATTTAGACCACTGACACTCAAAGTGATTACTGATATGGTTGGATTAATATCTACCATATTCATTACTGTTTCATTACTGATTTCTACCTGTTGCCCTTGTTCTTTGCTCCAGTTTTTGTCTTCCACTCTTTTCCTGCCTTTAGTGCAAGAACAGATGGGTAATGTAAGCAGAAAAATGGAAATCATAAGAAAGAATGAGCATTTTATGATCCCATCTTCTGTTCTTTCTTAGCATATCAGTTATATTCCTTTTTTTTACTTTTTTTTAATGGTTGCCCTAGAGTTTGCAATGTACATTTACAACTAATCCAAGTTCACTTGCAAATATACTATACCACTTTACAGGGTGTGAGTACCTTAAAATAACAAAATAATTCTAATTGCTTCCTCCTGTCCTTTGTCTCATTGCTATCATTCATTTCACTTATATAGAAGCATGCATAAGCACATATACACACAAGATGCATACATGATGAAATACATTGTTGGTATTATTATTTTGAACAAACTGTTATTTGTTAGATCAATGAAGAATAAGAAAAATCATGAGGCCAGCCTGGTGGTGCAGCAGTTAAGTGCACATGTTCCGCTTCAGCTGCCCAGGGTTCACCGGTTCGGATCCTGGGTGCGGACATGGCACCACTTGGCAAGCCATGCTGTGGCAGGCATCCCACATATAAAATGGAGGAAGATGAGCATGGATGTTAGCTCAGGGCCAGTTTTCCTCAGCAAAAAGAGGAGGATTGGCAGTCGATGTTAGCTCAGGGCTAATCTTCCTCAAAAAAAAAGAAGAAAGAAAAATCAAAGTTTTTATTTTACTTTCACTTACTTCTTCTTTGATGCTCTTCCTTTCTTTAGGTAGATCTGAGTTTCTAACCTATATTATTTGCCTTTTCCCTACAGAACTTTTAATATTTCTCTCAAGGCAGGTCTACTGGCAACAAATCCCCTCAGTTTTTGTTTTCTAAGAAAAAATCTTCCTTTCTCCTTTACTTTTGAAGGATAATTTCACAGAGTACAGAATTCTAGGTTGGTGGGTTATTCTCTCCACTCTTTTGCTTGCACGGTGTCTGAGCAGAACTTGAGAGAATTCTTACCTTTGCTCCTCTATAGGTAAGGTGTTGTTCTCCTCTGGCTTCTTTCAGGATTTTTTCTTTATCTTTGATTTTCTATAGTTTGAAGATGATATGCCTAGGTGTCAGGGGGGTTTTGGCATTTATCATGCGTGGTATTCTCTGAGCTTCCTGAATCTGTGGTTTGGTGGCTGACATTAATTGGGGAAATTCTCAGTCATTACTGGTTCAATATTTCTTCCGTTCCTTTCTCTCTTCTTTCTGGTGTTCCCCCTGTGTAGTTGTCCCACAGGCCTTGGATGTTCTGCTCTTTTTTTTTCAGTCTTTGTTCTCTTTGCTTTTCCGTTTTTGAGGATTCTATTGATAGATCCTCTAGCTCAGAGATTCCTTCCTCAGCCGTGTTCAGTCTACTAATAAGCCCATGAAAGACAGTGTTTTTTATCTCTGGCATTTCTTTATGGTTCTTTCATATGATTTCCATCTTTCTGCTTACATTGCCCATCTGTTCTTGCACACTGTCAATTTTATGCATTAGAGTCCTTGGCATATTAATCATAGTTATTTTAAAGCCCCAGTCTGATCATTCCAACATCCCTGCCATGTCTTGTTTTGATGCTTGCTCTGTCTCTCCAAATTGTGTGTTTTGCCTTTTGGTATGCCTTGTAATTTTTCTTGATAGCCAGACATGACCTAGAGGATAAAAGGAACTGTTGTAAACAGGCTGTAGTAATCTGGTGCCGAGGTGTGGGGGAGGGGAAGCTTTGTATGGTCCTCTGATTCGGTCTCAGTCTTTAGTGAGCCTGTGCCTCTGGACTGAGAACATCACAACTTCTTCTCAGTTTTTTTCTCCCCGCTTAGGAGGATGGCTAGAGTGGGCTGGAGTTGGGTATTTCCCTTCCCCAGGTGAGTTAGACTCTGATAATAACCCAGCAAGTTAGGCAGTGGTTAACTAGTTTCCCCTGACGGCGGGCCTTGTTAAGAACAGAGCACTCTGGTATATTTCAAAATGGTCCCTTTTCCTCTTCCCTGCCAGAAGCTCAAGGGAATCTTTCTCTGATATTTACCGTGGGAATCTGCTAGAGCTCCTAGAGATAAATTTCACAATACTGGGGGAGAGGGTCCTCCCTACGACTGAGTTTCTAACTCTCCGAGTTGTTCACACTGAGCCTCCAGCAATTCACTGCTGGTTCCCACGGTGGCTTCCACTCCTCGTCTCCCTGCTCTGCTAGGTCATGACTCCCTGTATCTACGTCTCCAATATTGCGGGCAGCGTTTTGCCCTCCCCTTCCTTATGTATCCAAAATGAGTTATGGATTTTTTTTCAGTTTGTTCAGCTCTTTCCTTGTCGTTAGGACCGAGTGGTGACTTCCAAGCTCCTCACATGTGAAACCGGAAACCGGAAGTCAAGTTCAGGGTTGGCTGGTTTGTCGACCTATGATTTAATTGTTAAAAACTACTAGATGTTAGAAATCGCTGACAGTGCCTTTCAGACCCAAAGGTAAAGCCACTGCCAGTCTAATGCAGCCAGTGACAGCTCAGAGAAACACAAGGGATGATGTGTGCCGCCCACTGGTCACCTCCATTATGTCAGTCTGACCTGTTTCCATCTGTGAGACCTGAACCCCTTTCTGGTGTGTCTGCTGCTCCAGCTTCCCACTGGGAACAGCAGTGCCTCCACTGCTGAACTCCAGTTACCAGCCCCACAGCCTGATCCTCTTCCTCCTCCTGGACTGCCGTCTCCCATTACAGCCCAAGTTCAGTGCTTGACAGCAAGAGTGGAATAGCAGGAGCAGGGCTGGAAAATCCTAAGATTTCTGGATGGCGGATAACACACTCACCAGGGAAGTGCCTTTTTTTTTTTTAATCACACGAACAGATTATCTTCTAAAGAGTACAGGATGAAAAGAGAAGGGGAAAAAAGAGTAACTTCACAGTGGAGAAACCTGACCTCAAGCCAGGGGACCAAGTTTAACATCAACAGTAGTAAGCCACGTGGATAACATGTATCTTTCATATAACGTGATGAGAATGATGTTTTATGTCTCTGATCTTCCTCCCAAAAACACGTGACCTCAGTCTAACTATGAGAAAAAAAGACAAATCCCAACTAAGGGACAATCCACAAAATAACTGACCAGTACTGCTCAAAACTGTCAACGTCATAAAAACAAGGAAAGTCTCAGAAACGGTCACAACCAAGAGGAGCCTTAGGAGATATGATGACTAAGGGTGATGTGGGGGCCTGAATGAGATCCTGGGACAGAAGAAGGACGTTAGGTAAAAACTAAAGAAATCTGAATAAAATAGGAACTTTAGTTAATAATAAGGATTCCGTAATAGATTATTAATTACGACAAATGTACCATGCTAAGATGAGAAATTAACAATAGGGAAAACTGGTGTGAGGTACACAAGAAGTCTCTCTACTATCTTCACAACAATTCTGCAAATCTGAAACTGTTCCAAAATAAAAAGGTTATTTTTTTTAATCCTAATCACAATTAAGTTTTTTTTAAAAAAAAATAAACATTCAACAACATGAACATTAAAACTTTTGGACAATATAAAATTTGTAACTCTAACATAAAGAAAAATAGCAATTAGGGGGAAATATCTGTAGCAAATATGACAAAAGATTAAAGTGTGTTTCTATTTTAACACTCAGCATGTAAGAGAAACATTAAGAAAGAAGTTAAACAGGCAAAAGAAAACTAGAACTCATACAAAAGGAAATGCAATGTACTAAACAATGATAATAAAGAAAATTTTTAAAAACTAAAACAATTAGGTATTATTTAAGTAGCAAAACTGTTTCAAGTAATACCCAGTGAAGGTGATGCTACATCATAAACCACTTCACTGATATGGTCTCGGCAGCCGAATGAACTGATAAAATTCTTTTGGGTGACACGGACTAAACTGTGTCCCGCCCCAAATTCACATGTTAAAGCTGTAACCCACAGTGTGATGGTATCTGGAGATTAGGCCTTTGGGAGATAATTAAGTTTAGATGAAATCCTGAGAGTGGGACCCTCATGATGGGATCTGTGCCTTTATAAGACACCGGAGAGCTTGCTCTCTCCCTGTCTGCCTGCCATGTGAAGACACAAGGAGAAAGCAGCCGTCTGCAAGCCAGGAAGAGAGCTCTCACCAGAACCTGACCCTGCTGGCACCCTGAGTTCAGACTTCCAGCCTCCAGAGCTGTGGGAAAATAAATTTCGGTTGTTTAAGCCCCCCAGTGTACGGTATTTTGCTATGGTGGCCAGAGCTGACTAATACAGAAAGGCGACTTTGAGATGTATCATATAAAGAGCGATAAAAATATTCATCCCTTTTAGGGCTGGTGCTGTGACCTAGTAGTTAAGTTTGGCGCACTCAGCTTTGGTGGCCCAGTTTCAGTTCCCAGGCAATGACCCACACCACTCATCAGCGGCCATGCTGCGGTGGCAACCCACATACAAAAAAGAGCAAGATTGACACAGTTGTTAGGTAGGGAGAATCTTCCTCAGCAAAAAAATAATAATTCATCCCTTTTAATCAAGTAATCCTTTTCTGTGAAGTTAACATTTGGAGATAATTAAAAAATAGGACGAAACTATACACGTGAAAATATTCATTACTTATTTTTAAATTTTTAAATCAGTAACAACCTAAATATCTAACAATGGAGAAATGATAAATAAGTTGTGGTGTTCCACTTGATCTAACATGACGTCATTTAAAATCATTATGAAAACTATGTAGGCTTATAAAAAACGCTTACAACAAAGTTAAGCACAAACCAAAAGCAAAAATCTACAATATGAGGCTAACTATGTAAATACATAAGGACAAGCTGTAAAAGGGTTAGCAATAAACACATAAATTTAACTTGATGGAAAAAAAATTTTTTTAGTTTAATGAATGTTAGAAGAAATAACACTCAAAACTATATTTGATAGTAACTTTACATAGATCTTTTCTTAAGCATAATCACATCCGAACTCTTAACTTACAGAGAAGTGACTTTCTCTGACAGAAGTCACTACTCTGAAAAAAATGAAATGAAATATTTACATTTTATATAAGAGAATTATCAATTTTTCTTTACTACAAACTTTTTTTTATTATGTTACTACTTACATAGAGATGGTTTCCAAGGCATCTTCAAAGATGTCCTGGAGGGGAACAAAAAATACAATGAGTTTCTCAAGAACCAAGAACTCTAAAGGTAAAAGAGAAAATGAGTGTGTGTGTGTGTGCCGGGGCAGAGGGGGCAGGATTTTGGTAGGATGCAGTAGGATCATTCCTCTTAACACTCACTAATGGAATGCCTTTCAAAGAAACCAACCTTAATGAATTTAAGTGAGGCTTCATTTATTTTTTTATTTTTTTATTTTTTTAAAGATTTTTTTTTTTTATTTTTTCCTTTTTCTCCCCAAAGCCCCCCGGTACATAGTTGTGTATTCTTCGTTGTGGGTTCCTCTAGTTGTGGCATGTGGGACGCTGCCTCAGCGTGGTCTGACGAGCAGTGCCATGTCCGCGCCCAGGATTCGAACCGACGAAACACTGGGCCGCCTGCAGCGCAGCGCGCGAACTTAACCACTCGGCCACGGGGCCAGCCCCTTCATTTATTTTTTTAATAATTAAGACTAGTGAAGTATTCAGCTAGCGATCAGACCGGGCTAATCTGAAGAGAGCGTGACTTCTTTAATGGAGTTATCCTTCATTACCCAGTCTCATTCATCCCAGATATAGGATAAAACAAACAAATAACGGGACTTGCCCAATTTAGTCTTCTCTTTCTCCACAGCTAGCCAAGTTAGTATCCTCTGGGTCCTTACTTCACATCCACTTCACTACGCTCCTACTAGTCTTCCTGCCACCATCCTTTCAATCTGTACCACACAGAACAGCCTTTTCCTTCACGCCACTGGCCTGGTGAAAAGCTACAACAGGAGAAACACCCCCCAACACACACACACACTCATATGCACTCATAAATCCACACACGCACCCCACACTTATACACAGACTCACACACTCACAGTGTCACATATAAACTTACAATCTTACACACACTCACTCACAAACTCACACATACACAAAGCTCCCTCATAGCTATAAAAGTCAAATATAAGCTCCTCATCCAGGTATTTGGGACCCCCCCATAACCGAGCTGAACCTTCAAAGCGTCCTCTCTCTCCATCCCTACCACCATCACCACCGCCCAAGAACAAGGACCTCACTCACCGGTCTCCCTGCTCCCATGCTTGACACCCTCCATTCAGTTCTTCCCACAACAGCTATGGCTATTCTTTTCTTTTCTTTCTCTTCTTTTAATAAGCTCACACCACTCCACTGCTCTAGACCTCTCCAAGAGCTTTCCATTGCACTCAGAATAAACCCAAACTCCTTCCCATGATCCACAGAGCCCTAAATGGCCCCGCCATTCTCTGACCGCCTCTCCGCCCAGAGACCCCCGTGCTCACTCCACTTCAGCCCCAGGTCTGCCTTTCTGTTCCCTGAACAAGCCAAACTCACCCCACACCTCTCTGCATTGTTCTCTCTTTCCTAGAATATCTTTGCTCAACTCTTCCATGGCTGACACATTCTCAGCCTCTCCTTTTCAGCTCAGAAAGCCACCTCCTCAGAGACTGTCTCTCATGAATAACCCTAGTTAACTACTAAGAATAGCAGCTTACATGTAGCTTCTCATCATCTGATTTATTTCGTTCACAATATTTATCATAACCTCTAATCATCTTGTTTGTTTACTTGGCTACAATCTGTCTCCATCAAGGCAGGTTCTTATTTACCATGTTTACAGAAAAATCACCAGGGCTTGGCACACAGTTGTTGCTCAATAAATACACGTTGCCTAACGAATGAATGAATGAATGGAGCTTGGACTTCAAAGCTCTGACCATATCACCTCATTTAGAGCTATGACACAGAAATGAGGAAAGAGGGTTACAGAACTTTTCCCTTGCATGACCATTAATATTGCACAATGTTTATACTGCACTCTGCATTATGAAAGGAAAGGAAAAAAAAAAAGCGTAAATACTAAAAAGAAGAAACAAAGCTATAAGTAGGGGCAGAACTGAGTTTAGAATTTGGGATCCTCAACCTGTTGAAGTACAGTAATCCCACACTCTGTAAGGGAGGTAGAGTGGAGGGCAATTCCATCTTATCCTCACTCTCCAGAGACTAGTGACTGGAGCAAAATCAGAAGCTCAGAAACCAGCTGCTGGAAGAGAAATGAGCTAGTCCGGAAGCACAAGAACCTAAGCCAAAAGTCGAAAGATGCTTCTCTGGCCCCTGTGAACATTCTTAACTAGAAAAAGACTCCCTTCTCTAAAGCGAAAGTCTGAAGAGGCCCTTGGAACCACAGATTTTGTCATTTGGAATCACAGCTCAGTGTCCCACATGCCAAACACACAGGTTATCACACAAGGGGTTGGTTTGGAAAAGGGGAGAGACTCTGCTCTCCAGGAACCCAAATTTGGCTGTGATAACCAGTTGCCTGTGCCAGACACCAGCTCTCAGTCCCTCTGGCATCACTGTGACCCCACCTGGGCTGACCTTTCCCAAGTAAGGGGGAATGTAGAGAGCACGCTCCTGGAGGCTTCTGTGCACGTGTCCCCCTCCTCACAAACCTCAAAGAGCAGGGCACAGAGCAGACACTGAAATACTCACCGGGCCGGATTCCCACTTAAAAGGAGACAAGGCTTTTACAAGCAAGAAACACTCCTATCCCCACCCTCAGAAAAAGAGAAACTAAAGAATACCAAGTAAGAAATCATCTTCGCTTAAGAACATCTCTCCATTTTGTCATATGCAGAGCATTCTCTAAAAAAAAGCATACTGTATAACACGGTGACCATAGTTAACAATACTGCATTGTATATTTGAAAGTTGCTGAGAGTGGATCTTAAAAGTTCTCACCACAAAAAAAAAAAAAAAAAAATTTGAGGCCAGACCCGTGGCCGAGTGGTTAAAGTTCTGCACTCCAGTTCAGCAGCCCAGGTTCGCAGGGTTGGATCCTGGGTGCGGACCTACTCTACTCATCAGCCATGCCGTGGAGGCATCCCACACACAAAATAGAGGAAGACTGGCACAGCTGTTAGCTCAGGGCAAATCTTCCTCAAGCAAAGAAAAAAGAAGAGGAATGGGAGGGGGGAGGGAGGAGGGCAAAAGGGGTGATTAGGGTCACATGTGAGGGGATGCACTACAATTAGTGTTCGGGTGGTGAACATGATGTAATGTATCCAGAATTTGAAATATGATGTACATCCAAAAAAAATAAAAATTTAAAAATAAATAAATAAATAAATAAAACAAAACTACAGTAAAATCAGCCAAAAAAATAAAATAAAATAAAATAAAATTTAAACAAAAAAAAAAAGAGGAATGGCAACTGATGTTAGCTTGGGGTGAATCTTCCTCACAAAAAAAAAAAAATAGTAACTATGTGAGGTGATGGATGTGTTAACTAACCTTATTATGGTAATCATTTCACAATATATACATATATCAAATCATTACACTGCACAACTTAAATTTACACAATGCTAAATATTCATTATATCTCAATAAAGTAGAGGGGAAATTTTTTTAATTAAAAACATGTTAAAATCTATTTTTTTCCATTTAGATAAATAATAAAATTGAGTAGAATACCTCCATTAGTAATGGAGAAGATCCACCAGAATTCTAGGATATTACTCTAATAAACTAGAGGAGAAAGACAAAAAAAGAGAGAAAATAAAGAAAACGTGTCTATGAAGGGCAGACAAAAGGTCAAACATTTTTTCATTTTAAAAAAAGGGAAAGTAAAAAGATGCGCTAAGATTTATCGCATGCCTATCATGTGCCAGGCACTTCACAAAAGCTATCTCGTTTGCTCTTCCCAATCTGAAGCAAGCAAATCGAGTCGCAGGTAATTACCTGCTCAATATTAAACAGCTGGTAAGTGAAGCAACTGGGATTCAATCTCAAATTTCTTTAACTCCAAAGTATTTTCTAATGTTAATAAAACTATCCAAAACTTGGAACTAAGGCAGATGGGCAGGACCAGAGAGAGGCTGGGAGTGGAGGGGGTACCATATGCTCTCAAGGTCATACTGTAGCATCACTGAACAAGCCCTTCTAGGGATTATTTCTCTAGAAGGCACTTATGTTTGACTTTGCTATTTACTATCTGATTAGAACCCAGACACTGTGAGGTTACATGTTAACTTTACAGGTAGACTTTTAGATGGTAGAAAAACCTCAAAGATTATAGTTTTATTGCCCTAAAGGACATTAGCCAGTTTTACGTATAGCCTAGCAATCTTAATATAACATTATTTTTTTTCAGCCTATAAATATTCAGTTCCTCAGATACCCTTTGAATTAGTTTACCATCTCACTAGTTTCTTCATTGATAGGTTAAATAAAACTTTGATGCGTTCATTTTATATCTTTATAACAGTCACATTTCTAATTTTCGGAAATTACACTTTGACATTAATAGTGACAACACACTCTCTCCCTGGGTACCAGCTCCTTGGGAAAATTAACGTGGGTTCCACCTGGGGGATAAAATGCCAGAAGTCAAAGAGGCTGTCTGCTAACATACCATATATCCAGGGACCAACTGCTTCCTTTTCCTTCTGTCTCTCTAGGTCCCGACCCCCAGTCAAATTCCACCCCTTCCTGCTAGTGCCTCAGAGAGCCCCTTTCCTGTGTGGGGTCTCATCAGGACCCCTAGGTTTGGCACTTGATCTGCAGCAGATTACTAGTCAACAGCCTCCCACTGAGCACTAAGTATGCTCCATATATTCTTCGTGTGGTAAAACGAGATTTCTCTACCTATGGTCTCTATGCTTCTCCATACTCACCACCAACTTCCCAGTGCTTCTCCAGTGCTGGTTTTCATTTCCCCAGGGATTACCAGAAGCTGGTTTCCCTTAAACCTCCCAGTACTGGGTAGGCTTACCATGTGGACTCCAGTTAAAACACATACAGTCAGAGAGGCATCCAGAATCCTTCTAGTTTAAGGAAAGTAAGACAGGAAAGCTCACGCCGCTAACAAATACGACATGCTCACAGGAAAGCCTCAGTGTTTAGTTCCTTCTTGAAGGCTCTGGACTTGCCTCCCTGTTCCCACTCTGGGCCAACCAAAAGGGGCTACTACCCCTGGGCCTAGTGTAACAAATGTTTAACTGAGCCACACCTGGCTCCTAATTATACTCTGCATCAAAATGGTACCTGCCTTTTTCAAGAGCTTATGTTGACTCCCTGGCTGGACTCAAGGGCCATCATACTCCTTTTGAATCCACTTTATAACCCAGCACAGTGCTTCGCACTTCACAGGCTCTTAGCAAATAATTGTTGGCGGCCTGGCTGGCTGAGTACCCTGTCTTGAGATGGAAGGTCCTTATCTAGAGCGGTTTCATTTTGCAGTTTAGCAAACAGGCTAGCCCTGTTAGGTGAATTCCCTGGAGGACCTTCTGGATGCAAGGCTAGCACCCCAGGGCCTGCTCGCTGCTGGGTGGGGGGGCCAGAACCCCCCTGCCCCCAGATGGATGGAGGACCCTGGTCATGGAAAAGGACGGGAAGTAAGGAAAGGGGATGGGGGTGCTGCATCAACAACGAAGACTTTTCTAAACAATTTTCCTCTTAATTCGTTAACTTTGCCATCTTCTGAGAAGCAAAAATGCACACAAGTACATTTAAGTGACAGCAGGTCCTTAATCAATATCTATTTAAGAATCTTAAATAATGACGATACTAACGATGGAAAGGTATATATTCTTTTTATCCCTAGTGGGGAGAGGCAAAGAATAAAGATAACAGATATGCTATTAACAGCAGTAATTTAAGTACTCTGTATTAATTTCCAAAGAGACCAAATAGATTAACAGACTTTTCAGGCTTCTCCACTGGAATTTTTATTTACTTTGAGGTGTGAAAAGGAATATGTGGGAAGTGTTACTCCAAGAAGGAAGAGGAAGTAGGAAGGAACATGGTTAAAATTCAAACTAGGTAGTGAAACCCAAAAAGTCGAACCTCTCCTCCAGGACCTCTTCCTCTCTCCTCTTACCTCTTCTTCCTCCTCCTCCTCCTCCTCTGCCTCTTCCTCCATTTTCCCCTCTCTCATATGGATGACTTCATGGGTCTGTGAGCTGACACCACCATGTTCTCATTTAACTGTTGTTCTTTAGGAAGGGATAACAAGGTTTGACGGGGCTCTGGAGACACCTTCCTCATCAATGAGAACTACCCCCCAACCCCGTAGCAGCAGACCCTCCTACCTGGAGCTCTCACCCAACATTCCATTCTATTGACCAAGGAAGCTGCATGTTTGGTACCATGGACTCAAAGAATCCCAGAGCTGCTGAGAACTCTGACAAGTCAGAGATTCTAAGCCTGGCTCTGGGGCACATCTGGACCATTCCCAGGAAGATGAGACATCAAGAGGATGCCCCAACGTCCCCTGGGACTAGGGCAGGGAGTAAGAGCCATGGGCACTGGGTCCTAAGGATTGCACACACTCCACTGCATGACATTCACCCCTGGTGAATCTAGATGATCAAAATGGGAAACCAGACTGACACTGGTTGTCACACTTTATCATTATCCTAGAGACACACCAGGAGGATTCCTCAAATACTGGATGCAAATCTTTTCACACATAAAAGGAGAAGGCAGGGGGCTGGCCCCGTGGCCGAGTGGTTGAGTTCGTGCGCTCCGCTGCAGGCGGCCCAGTGTTTCGTTGGTTCGAATCCTGGGCACGGACATGGCACTGCTCATCAAGCCACGCTGAGGCGGTGTCCCACATGCCACAACTAGAAGGACCCACAACGAAGAATACACAACTATGTACTGGGGGGCTTTGGGGAGAAAAAGGAAAAAAAATAAAAAATAAAAATAAATAAAATCTTTTAAAAAAAAGGAGAAGGCACACTGCTAGTTAAAGAATCATATTAGGAATATGTAAACTCAAATAACATCATTCCCCACTCTAATTTCAATGAAGGGTTGAAAGTTCTCGAAATCAGGATTAACGAATTTAAAATAGACATCTATTACGGGTGTGTGAAGTGACTTTTAGAAGGAAGATTGGGCAAAGAATTTTTTTTTTTTAAATATATGTGCCCTGAGCTCATCTGTCAGGAATAATTTTTCATTCTGCTCACATCTGCCATCCATTTCTCTGTAATCTATTTGTCAAGCTCAAAAAAGAAGGGCCATGGCCTTCTGGAGCACTGAAACTCCTCAACGGGATCCCGAGGGCGACCACCAACTGCAGCTTAAATGCGATGCTACATTTTTTTAAATTTCCTATTGTACGAGGGAGCATCAATACCCTGAAACCCTTTGAAGCCAAAAGTAAAACTCAGCTTCAGCAGCCCTATTACCGGCTGTGAAGGGGCAAACATCACTCACACCTCCCGTTAAAGGACTAACACCAAGGCAAGTTCTCTGCGAAAGCTTAACTGACCCTCAGAGCTCCACTCAAAGGGAAGGGAAGCCACTGGGGCCCAGCCACCAGAGGCCAGTCACGCTCCCATCCCCACCCCACCCTTGCAGTGAACAAAACGTGACCTTCCCAAGGTTTAAAAAGATCAGACTACGAATGCAATTCTCAAACAGAGCAGACAGAAAAGAAAAAAGAACGTGACACAGAGTTCATCTTCTGAATCTGCCTGGAAGTTTTGTAAAATCCAGGTTTTTTTGGATACACTTACTCAAAAACTGGAGGTTTGCAAACATTAGCTTAAATTAGAGTTTTTACATTTTTAATAATACAAACGGTAAAAATCAGCTGCCAGAAGAAAAGATTTGTGCCTTAGAAATTTTTACTTTAAACATTCACCGCTTGAGATTGAAAATAATTTCACACATTCTCCAAGCGAAGCATGAATATAGTTCTACAGCTGCTCTCACGACACAGGAGTAGCTTTAAGATTACCCTGTATAAGTTCTGTCTTCTTTTTAAAGACGTACTTACCAAAAATCACTAACCTGATAGTGAAAACTGGGGACACAGAGAAACAGTCTCTTTACTAGGAAGAACTACTTGGAGCACATAAATAAACTGAGCACATTTTTACTAAGCAACTATTACATGTCAGTGAGTTAGGTTTTATTCAAGGATTCACTCCAACATGAGAGTAGGAATGTAGTACGTTTCCAACGCAGGACAGTGGGAAACATAAATTTCAGCCTGGAAGTTAGACCTGTCTGGGTCTGAATCTCGGCTCTATCCCGGCCCTGGGCGGGTTCTAGTCCTCTGAATCCTCTCCTTTCTGATGGGTAGATAGGGATTCCAACCACCTCCCCGGATTGTTGTGTGGATGCTAGTGACATATTTGAGGTCTGACTTGAAACAGGCTCAGTATATACAATTCCACAGGATACTAAATTCTCAGGTATGGGATCAATCAGTGGACTCATGGAGACAGAGCTGGGATCCTTCACTGTACTTCCTCTACAACTCTTTTTCACACCAAAGATTCTGCGCCCTCTTTTGGAAGAGAGAAAAGAAGATGAATGTGGAAATATTTATAGCAAACACCATACTCAAAAATTTTAACTGCCCTTACTTCTCCCCTCTGAAAATGCCTTCGCCTCCTATCCCTTAATGCCCAGACCTTTCTTACTCAGTAGGTTACCAGCGTGATAAACATAATTTATGGGCACAGAGCCCAGGACCTCAGCTCACTGGGAAGCAGACTGACCTTGGCCAACACAGTGTGACCTTGGCCAATATACTCAACCTGTCAGAGCTCCAGCCTCCTCACAAGTAAAGCAGAGAAGTTGGCATAGATACCATCCCTTACTCAAACTTCTAAATTCTCTGCAATAAACAGAAATCCTCTGCAAGAAGTCAGCTGTTTGTCCATCAGACACCTCTCAGGGAAGGCTGGTATTCAGAGGGACTGTACTAAATAGAGTGCCAGACTTCTCAAAGCCATACCAGTGGTCCTAACTTAATCCTGGATAGCTGGCTAGTGTAGGTACCAAGACAAGCAGTTCACACAATGATTCTTTGGAATTTCTAACAACTTCTAGCCAAGCACAGAGAAACCAGGAGAATTCAAAAGGAACCACCAGATGTCACTCTCACAAAAAATAACAACTGAATTGAACAGCATCATTGCTTTAGTTTCTACTAACACACAGATGAGTGTTTGAAACAAAGGACTGCTAACTTTACAAAGGGGGAAAAAAATCTCCCTTTCTGCATTTCATTATAAACATAGAGTTGAGTTGCAGCTGAAGGCCGTGGTTAAGTTCTAAGGTCAGTACTTAAAAGGAAAATAAGGAATAATAAAAATTACCATTGAACAAATGCTTTAAATTGCCATCACAATAGAGTACACATGGTTTTGGATATAACCTCATAGAGGAATGGGCATATACAAGCAAAAACTGTGTACAGTGATGGATGGTGTGTAACAAAGACTGAATATGCAAAATAGAAGTCTTTTACAATGGTGTATTGTTGCATTTGCTTAACATAAACGAGTAAACTATTTTACTCTCCTGTACCTATGCCTCAGCTACTATTTTTATGGTTGTAATATGAACCTTGGCAATGACTTATATGTCAAGTATCTCAAGTGCCAACCCTACCTAATCTACAGTAAACAGAGGAATGGCTAGGGCATTCCATTTTTGCAGGGGAGTAATTTTACACAAAACAAACAAATAGAACCAAGAGACTGAGTTTTAACTGTTTAATTTGGAAACCATCACTAGTGGAGGTGTTTTTAAAATTAAAATGAACAGAGTTTATAGGATCTTCCCAGGAGTAAATAATCGCAAATTCCATTTAACACCCAGGCACTAGGTTGGACACTCACATGCTTATTTCTAATTCATAAACAATCATAAAAAGTGACCTTTTCAGGGCCGGTCCAGTAGGGCAGTGGTTAAGTTCATGTGTTCTGCTTCGGCAGCCCGGGGATGGCGGGTTCGGATCCCGGGTGCGAACCTACACACTGCTCATCAAGGTGTCCCACATACAAAACAGAGGAAGATTGGCATAGATGTTAGCTCGGTGACAAGCTTCCTCAAGCAAAACGAGGAAGATTAGCAACAGACGTTAGCTCAGGGCGAATCTTTCTCAGCAAAAAAAAAAAAAAAGAGTAAGCATTTCATCTCTATTATTACTACTATGACTATGTTCTGATAATAATAATAAATAACAGGTAACACCACTAAGTGCGAAGCACTGCTCTAAATCCTTATCAAGCATTAACTCATTTAATCTTCGTAAAGACCCCATGAGACAGGACTATTATTATATCCAAATGAGGAAACTAAGACTCATGGAAATTTAATTAACTTATCCAACATCCCATAGCTGAGCAGTTTTTCCATCTGTGCAGTGGGAAGAATGCCACTTAATTTACAGCATTGCTGTGAGGTTGAACTGAGATAATGTATTTAATGCACCTAGCACAGTGCTGACACGGCAGACACTAATAAGTAATCTCTTTTGTTGTTGTTAAAGTGCTTCTACGGCTGAAAGTCTCCATTGCAGCCTAAGGATAAGCAAAAAGAGATGGGGCCGGCCCTGTGGCCTAATGGTCAAGTTCAGTGCGCTCCGCTTCAGCAGCCCGGGTTCGATTCCCGGGCACGAACCTACACTACTCATTGGTGGTCACATGTGGCAGCAACCCACATACAAAACAGAAGAAGGTGGCACAGATGATAGCTCAGGGTGAATTTTCCTCAGCAAAAAGAAAGAAAGATAAACGAAATCTCCTGCATCATCTTGCTCAACCCTCAAACTTCCTAGCTATACCAGAAAAATGGCAGAGTTAACATTTCCTTTGGTAGTTCTGCTCCAAAGTCAACGTCTTAAAAAGAGACCACAGGGGCCAGCCAGATGGCGCAGCAGTTAAGTTCACGCACTGCACTTCAGTGGCCCAGGGTTTGCCAGTTGGAATCCTGGGTATGGACCTACACACCGCTTGTCAAGCCATGCTGTGACAGGTGTCCCACATATAAACAAGAGGAAGATGGGCATGGATGTTAGCTCAGGGCCAGTCTTCCTCAGCAAGAAGAGGAGGATTGGCAGCAGATGTTAGCTCAGGGCTATAATCTTCCTCAAAAAAAAAAAGAGACCACAGAATCTTGTCACTTAATATCGTGCTCGGAAGAGGCAATTCCCAAAGAGTAAAGCGTCCAAGGTGACCACAAACTGAGAAAGCCCAAAATTCGGGAAAGATGAGGTAAGAGGGCTTGAGCTCCTGTGGGTTCTAATCCCAGTTTCACCACTCACTCACTTTGTGACCTAAGGCAAGCTACTTTCCTTCTTTGTGCCTCAGTTTCCCATCTCACTGGGTTGTCCAAGAATAAATGACACACGTGAAAAGCACAAAGAACAAAGCATCCAGTACCAAACGTTAGTTATTATCACTATTATTATGAGGACTTGAATTGCATGTGCTGCAGCCTGCAGAAGGTTGGGTAGTAGACAGACTTGGCGGTAAGAACTCTGGTTCTGCTTCCCCCTGGCTTACATATCTGGTGTCGCCAGATAGATCAGGCCACCACCACAGAGGTCAGCAAACTACAACCAATGCGCCAACTCCAGCCTGCTGCCTGTTTTTGTAAATAAAGTTTTACTGGAACACTGCCTGCTCATTCAGTTATTAACATAATGTCTATGGTTGTTTTCCTGTTACAACCACAGAGCTAAGGAGTCGCAAGTGAGACCACATGATCTACAAAGCCAAAAATATTTACTCTCTGGCCTTTTACAGAAAAGGTTTGCCTCCTTTTGCACAAATGGATAAAACTTCCTTCTCTAATCCCATTGGCTGTTTTGAGGATAGAATGAGAAACAGATATAAAAAATCTAAAAAATTGTAAGAACTACTTACCAAAAAAAAAACCCTACAGCCTTCAAGCCTTCAATTCGAGGGGGAAATAATGCTAAGAACATAGGCTGTAGAGTCCCACCAACAGCTCCCTCACTTATTAACTGCATGTGGCCTTGAGCAAGTTACTTAGCTTCGCTAAGATTCATATTCATCCTTGTAAAATGTGAATAACACAAATAAACTTATGGGTTGAAAGAATTAAATGAGATGTCTGTGGGGTTTAGCATGGTGTCTGGTCCACAGTAAGTACGGATAATGTCAACTCTCATTAAATTATTGCTTTCATTATTATTACTGCAGAGAAAATTCCTACGTCCAAATATTGGACCACTCAGACAGTACTTTCCCTCCCAGAGTATTTACCCTCATGAGAAACAGGTGCCAGCAAAGCAGAGCCCCTGAGAACTGTAACCTGTTCTTCTGGAGCAGTCTAAGAGAGAAAAGACTAAGACTTTGAGATATTCATTTCTGTTGAGACTAAATTCTCTTCCCATCCCACCAACATTCCCCTCTCAACAGCAAGAAATTTTCATCAAGAAGCTAAATGCCTACCTACACATTTGTGTTCGGTAGACAAACTTTATACTGTAAAACCAATTAACTGAATCAATTCCATCATAAGGGAAATGCTGACATTTTAGTTTCTAACAAGAATCAGTTAAATATGAAAACTTATTCAAAACCAGCAGAAAGGAGATGCTTCCAGAAGAGATTAGTATAATAGATCATATAATTAGAATCTGGAATTTAATATACATTATACATCAAAAAAAATTCTTTTAAGAATTTAAAATTCTAAACATGTAAAAGACAAATACTAAAATTCTGGTAAAACTAATGAATTAAAAAGAATTTAAAATAACTGCAGAGGAGCCCCAGGGAACTGATGCATTGGGGTCGATGCAAATGTTCGATATCTTGATTATAGTGGTGGTTAAACGGGAGGATAAGGGCCGGCCCTGTGGCTCAGTGGCTAAGTTGCGCGCTATGCTTCGGCAGCCCAGGGTTTCCCTGGTTCGGATCCTGGGCACGGACATGGCATCAGGCGATGCTGAGATGGTGTCCCACGTGCCACAATTAGAAGGACTCACAACTAAAATATGGAACTATGTACTGGGGGGATTTGGGGAGAAAAAGCAGAAAAAAAATAAATGGGTGGATACATTTATGAAATAATCTGTACACTTAACATGGATGCATTTTATTGCATGCAAATTATACGTCGATAAAGCTGGTTTTTAAAAGAATTTGGGAAAAAGTAAATACAAAAAATTTCCACACTAAGTGTTAAAAATGTGGATGCTAATGATATCACAATGGCTAACACTCTACGATACTCTTTACGTGCCAAGCACTGTTCTACACACTTTTACAAATATGAACTCACTTGCTCTTCATAACAACCCTCTGAAGTGGCTTAGTATTATCCCCAGTTTACCAAGGATGAAACTGGGACACAGAGGATTAAGTAACTTGCCCAAGGTCACAAAGCATCTAAGTGACAGAATCTGGATTTGAACCCACAAAGTCCAACTTCACAATCAGTGATCTATATTCATTCTCATTAAAACCTTTTAAACTGTTTTTTGAGAAACAAATCTTGTAAATTCAACAAACTGAGCTACTTTACAAAATGAACTTCATCAAACTGAACCAGAGCTACAGAGACAGTCTAACTTCTCTTCACACCATCTATCTTAATGGCAAAATTAGGCATGTGGTTATTTGTTTGCTGGCTGTCTTCCCTCCGGGCCGCAGGTTCCATGAGGCACATCCTCTGAGAAGCAGGCACAGTGCCTACACACGGCAGCTGCGCCAGAAATCCCACTTGAAGGAAGGAATAAAGAAACAAATGAGTGGATCCAGGAACATACAAATGCATTTAGTTATACCTCAAGAGTCACTGTAGACGGAAATTTTGTTCACGTGTGTGTGTGTACACACTAGTTTCTTAAGTCGATGTAAAGGTCATGATGATTAATAAGCTATAAAACTGTTACTGAACACGTCAGCTCTCTGTCACTATGGGGATACGTAAAATATTTTTTAGCACATTTATGCACCAAGCATTATGCTTTGCATTTTAATATATGGTCTCATATAAACCAGACAGCGTTTCTCTAAAATAGGTGCAACTATCATCCGGGAGCTAATAAATGGTTTACACACAGGCCTATCTGCCTTTGCAGCCTGAGCTCCTATTCCGCAAGCCATGGAACCACAGGAGGAGTTCCAAGGTTACCTGAAAGGAAAGCATTTCACAGGATTTTTCCTGCCACTTAAACCTGTGGAATTGACACAAGAACATATAGAGAGAGAGAGAGAGAAGATAATAAAGAATGCAAACACAGATGCTTACACACATAGGAATTTATTTTATGATTCAGTTAAAATTTTCAATTGGAGGAAAAATAACGAATTATTTAATAAATGATGCTGAGGAAACTGGTTGTCTTTTGGGACAAAAATGAAATTAAACTCATATACAAATTTCCAGATAGATTAAAGAGATATACATAAAAACAAGAGATGAATGTATGGAGAATTTTTTTTATATAATCTTGAAACAGAGACAATCTTTCTAAGTAAAGCACAAAACCCAGAAGCCATAAAGAAAGAGTAAAAGATTTGGCTATAGGAAATTTTTAAACTTCCAAGCTAAGCAAATAGCTAGGAGAAAATATTTAAGGCACCTTTACCAGACCAAAAGAATAATATCCATAATATTAAAATATTCCATACTACTAAAATATTCATACACGTGCACAAGGGTCAGGTAGTATGGTACATATTGTACTGGAAAAAATCAGAAATTCCCCAAATGATCTTCTATAGGGAAGTAGTTAAATAAATTATGGCACAATTATATTACCCAATTTTCTTCAGTCATTATATAAAGAATAAAGCAAATAGTGGAAAATATCTCTAAGAAATATTAAACAAAAAGCCTTGTCCTGGGAAAGGTGTATGGTCTAGGAACCCACTTACGTTTATAAAAACTCAATCCTGATTTCTTCTGAGGAGGGGAAGGAGGAAATAGCAAAGGGAAAGATCATATTCTAGCTTCTGAATGATTTAAATCTTCTACAACAAGAATGCTTTTATGGGGGCCGGCCCAGTGGCACAGTGGTTAAGTTCGCATGTTCCACTTCTCGGCGGCCCAAGGTTCGCCGGTTTGGATCCTGGGTGCCGACATGGCACTGCTTGGCAAAAAGCCATGCTGTGGTAGACGTCCCACATGGAAAGTAGAGGAAGATGGGCATGGATGTTAGTTCAGGGCCAGTCTTCCTCAGCAAAAAGAGGAGGATTGGCAGTATTTAGCTCAGGGCTAATCTTCCTCAAAAAAAAAAGTTAAAAAAGAATTTTCTTTCAAATGCTTTTATGTATTATTTGTGCAATGTAAAAAATAATGAACAACTTGAACAATAAAAAAAAGGTTAAAACATAACTTTGAGATAAGCAGATCCAATATACCTAGAGAAAAACTCAAGACAGTAAAGTAACATGACATTTCAACTAAATTTGTTTTATGACCCAGATCCTTTCCTGCCCAGTACTATAAGTGAACAGCACTTCCAATCCCTGGATAACTTTTTTGAAATTTTAGAAATTATTTAGAAATAATTTCAAACTTACAGAGAAGTTGCCAGAATTAGGAGAGTAAAAAGAATACTTGTGTGCCATTTATCCAGATTCATCTATTGTTAATATTTTTCCCCATTTGCTTTATAATCCGCTCCTTCCTCTCCCTCCTCACCTCCCAATCTCATCTTCTCTATCTAGTTACCTAGCTAAGATTTTATTTTCTGAGCCATTTGAGAGTAAGTTACACATAATCTAGCCCTTTACCTCTAAACACTTCAGTGTGTATTTCCTAAAAATAAGGATATTCTCTTACATAACCAGAGTGCAGTTATCCACCTCAGTAAATTTAACTACTTTTAACTACTCTCCATATTCCAATTTTGTCAACTGACCCAACAATTTTCCTTTATAGCATTTCCCCTCTACAGTACAGGAGTAGTCTCAGGTCCATTCTAGCATTCAGTTATCACGTCTTCTTTATTTCCTTTCATCTGGAACATGCTCACCGCCTTTGTCTTTTATGACGCTGACGTTTTTGGAGAATACAGCTCTCCCCTCCTTCTAAATAGAATCTTCATTTAAAGTTTCTCTGAGGGGCCGGACCGGTGGCACAGCGGTTAAGTGCGCACGTTCCACTTCGGCGGCCCGGGGTTTGCGGGTTTGGATCCCAGGTGCGGACATGGCACCATTTGGCAAGCCATGCTGTGGTAGGTGTTCCACGTATAAGGTAGAGGAAGATGGTCATGGATGTTAGCTCAAGGCCAGTCTTCCTCAGCAAAAAGAGGAGGATTGGCAGCAGATGTTAGCTCAGGGCTAATCTTCCTCAAAAATAAATAAATAAAAATAAACTTTCTCAGATGTTTCCTCGTGATTGATTCAGGTTAGACTACTACAGAAGGGACATGGTGTCCTTGTCAGGTCATTTATATCTGGAGGCACAGATATTCATCTGGCCCCACTGGTGATATTAACTTTGATCGCCTGGCTAAGGTCTGGTCTGATTTCTCCACTGCACAGTCTTACAATTAATAAGGAGTCTGTGGTGAGACAGTATAAGACCAGGTAAATATGCTCCTCACCCAAATTTGCTCTGGATTCAGCACTATGATGAGAGCCGCCTGACTCGATCTTGACTGTGAGAGCTCAAAACTGATTTTCCAGCTCCAAGACTCCTCTGCTTTCACCAGTGCACCTTTGGCATCCTACTGGAAGTAAAAGCCCTCCTACCCGCACTTATATACCGAGTTAGTTACCGTCAGTCTGGACTCAAGGACTCCTAGCATTCAAAATGGCCTATAATATATTACCGCCCTTAATTATTTTTAAGCTCAAATTGTCCCATATTTGGCCAAGGCAACTTTTAAATTTCTCCCTATTTACCCCACTCTGAGCATATTCTAATACCTAGAACTTGCTTATTGCGAGAATTGTTTTGCCAAGGAATCTTACAAGGTTAAGGCATATTTAAACTTTAGCAATAAGATTAAATTCTTTTTCTGATTCCCCTAATGAAAACTGATGTATGCAACCACTGACCTACATACTTAACAGACCAATGTACATTACAGAACAAACTTTATTCAAATGAGAATATTAAGGGTCTGCCTGATTGGCTGCCACCTGAGGCTACGTTTCACTATTAATTCTTAGCTGTTTACTCATTGATCTAAATACTTGGAGGGGGACCTAAAGGATGGTTGGATTTATATCAGAATAATAGACCTCTAAACTTTAACAGTCTCTTTAAATAGTTTTTTTTTTTTTAATTAAGGGAGAGAGAGAGCTATCTACAGTGAAAACTGGTGAAAATGTGCACCCAATCTGAAAATAAAGCACTGGCAAAATTACGAAGCTGAGAAACAGCTGGAGACAATAGAACGAATCAATTGTAACAGAATTTTGGTT
Source organism: Equus asinus (assembly GCF_041296235.1). Classification (NCBI taxonomy): domain Eukaryota; kingdom Metazoa; phylum Chordata; class Mammalia; order Perissodactyla; family Equidae; genus Equus; species Equus asinus. Next base: position 47,840,918 of record NC_091812.1, read on the forward strand.
GGTCATAACAGAAACTTGAGGAACTCAGTACAATTCACAGAGACAGGAGCTTCTGAGAACCTTATAGATTTGCAGCCGTAGAGGAGTGAATTGACCCTGGGTAAAAACAAGGTTGCACCGTTGAGATATACCTGTGCAAGATCCAAAAGGCAGAGGTCATTTTCCTGCCCCTTTCTGAACTTTTCTGCTGTCAAACAAGGGTGAGGAAGCTGAGGCTGTTTCAACAGCAGTGGTCCAGAGTTCATTTTCCAGCTCCCTGCATATAAAAAGCAGTGGCAGCAGAAATTTCTCGATTCCAGATTCCCAATACCTGGATCACAGCTACTGCAAAGTACTGTGCACTCTTAGTTCTAGAATCATAAGCCACAGAATACGAGCACCTCCCCTAGTGGGTCAGTTCTGGATGAGACTGAGGGGCACTCTGAGAGGCCCCACCTAAAACAGTCCTTCAGCCCCTCATTCCCTTCTTAAACTCTTCTGACAAACTACCTACAGCAGTTTCTGCTTCCTGCACTGAAACCTGATGGAGTGAGACAGATAAGGAGAAAATAAACAAACAGGATAATACTGACTGTGATCATATCTGAGAGGAAATAAACAGGATGCGTAATAGAAAAAGAGAAAGGCTGCTTTGAAGATGGAACCGGGGGAAGCTGCACTTGGAACCTGATCTTTAAAGTGAGGATGGAAAGATGAGGAGGAGCTGATGACGTGAAGGCCTGGTGAAGTCGGCCAGGCTGGGGAAACACCCATGCAAGAATACCACAGTGGAGAAGAACTGGGCATGTTCAAAAACCTAACAGAAGCTAGGGTGGCTACAGCAGAGGAACGAAGAGGAGAGGACAGGAGAGATGAGCTGGAGGAAGAAAGCAAAAGCCAGACTATGGAGAACACAGAAAGGAGTGTGGATTTTCTTCTAAATGTTAGGGGGCCGACCCCTTGGCCAAGTGGTTAAGTTCGCGCACTCCACTTCGGCAGCCCAGGGTTTTGCCGGTTCGGATCCTGGGCAGGGACATGGCACCGCTCATCAAGACAATGCTGAGGCGGCATCCCACACGCCACAACTAGAAGGACCCAGAATTAAAAATATACAACTATGTAATGGGGGGCTTTAGGGAGAAAAAGGAAAAAAAATAAAATCTGAAAATGTTATGGAAAGACACTTAAAAGTTGTAAGCAAGGGAGTAACATGTGTTAATGTTTGTAAAGGAGCTCTTGGGCTGCAGAGTGGCAGGTGGACTGCAGAAGGCAGAGAGGAAGACGGCAGAGCAGTTAGGATGCTCTCCCAGAGGTGCAGGCATGAGAAGACGGTGGCACGGACTAGGGGGACCGTGGAGATGGAGAGAATATGCACGAAGGAGCCATGTTTTGGAAGTAGACTCAACAAGACTAGCTGATGACAGAGATGTGGGAGCAAAGAAGGGTAAATTGAGGGGAACAGGAAGGGAAAATCAAGTGTGAGGCATGGTGGCTGAGCAATATTGTTTTATTAATATTTTGGGGGGCCAGCCCGGTGGTGCAGCGGTTAAGTGCACACATTCTGCTTTAGCAGCCTGGGGTTCACTGGTTCACCGGTTCGGATCCCGGGTGTGGACATGGCACCGCTCATCAAGCCATGCTGTGGTAGGCGTCCCACATATAAAATAGAGGAAGATGGGCATGGATGTTAGCTCAGGGCCAGTTTTCCTCAACAAAAGGAGGAGGATTGGCAGCAGTTAGCTCAGGGCTAATCTTCCTCAAAAAAAATATTTTTTTTAATTATTTTATTGAGGTCATATTGGTTTCTAATGTGTAATTTCAGGTGTACATTATTATTTATCAGTTTCTGTATAGACTGCAGCTTGCTCACTCCCAATAGTCTAGTTTTTATCCATCACCATAGATATGTGCCCTTTACCCATTTCACCCACACCCAAACCCCCTTCCCCTCTGGTAACTACTAACCTGTTCTCCTTATCCAGATGTTTGTTTATCTTCCACATGTGAGTGAAATAATATGATATTTGTCTTTGTCTGGCTTATTTCACTTAACATAATACCCTCAAGGTCCATCCATGTTGTCACAAATGGCAAGATTTCATCTCTTTTTATGGCTGAATAGTGTTCTACTGTATATATATATATACCACATCTTCTTTATCCATTCATCAGCCATTGGGCACTTGGCACTTGGGTTGCTTCCACATCTTGGCTATTGTGAATAACGGTACAATGAACATAGGGGTGCATAAATCTCTTTGTATTGTTGATTTCATGTTCTTTGGATAAATACCCAGTAGTGGGATAGCTGGATCATATGGTAGTTCTATTTTTAATTTTTTGAGATATCTCCACACTGTTTTCCACAGTGGCTACACCAGTTTGCATTCCCCCCAGCAGTGTATGAGGGTTCCCTTTTCTCCATATCCTCTCCAACATTTGTTAATTTTTTTCTTGTTAATTATAGCCATTCTAACAGGTGTAATGTAATATCTCATTATAGTTCTGATTTGCATTTCCCTAATAATTAGTGATGTTAAACATCTTTTCATGTGCCTGTTGGCCATCTGTAAATCTCCTTTGGAAAAATCTCTGTTCACATCCGCTGCCCATTTTTTGATCGGGCTGTTTTCTTGTTGTTGAGTTGTATGAGTTCTTTATATATTTTGGAAATCAACCCCTTGTTGGATATATGATTTTCTCCCAGTTGGTGGGTTGTCTTATCATTTTGTTCATGGTTTCCTTTGCCTGAGCAATGTTGTTTTAAATTGTTCCCCCAAAGCCTTATGTTTGCTCCTGAAATAATTACAGAAAGGACAACTGTCTCCAAATTGCCACAACTGAAATGAGATGCTTTGCGATCTGTAACAAAGAGACAGGAGTTCATTTAAGCATATCACACGTCCCGTGGTCTTAAAATGTACTGGCCTAATCTATTGCCATGTGAAACCTGCTCCCCCAGGCATGCAGACCGGCAGTTCTGACATGGACAGGGCTTATGTACATCAAACGGGGGGCTCTTGTCTAAGTTGAAATATAACCCCCTCCTCCATAAACTACTAACCAGTAAGTCTTTAGAAGAAAAAAAATGATTCTTTCTAAGCTAGTAGCTTTAGTTTTAAATTTCTAATATACTTAGTGGTATGATTAGATTTGTGGAGCCTCACCCTTTAGTAAAGTCATGTCTACTATTTATGAAATCAGACTAGGTTTGCTTTGTCTGATGAAAGACAATTCCAAGAATCTCAGTGTTTTCTATTTTGAAAAGTTGTGAGAAATACCACATACACCCGTTATTATTACTGAATAGGCAAACTGTGAGAAATGTGAACACCTCAGGCTTCTAAAAGCATGAAGTGTCTCAATAAATGATAATCATCCTCATTCTGTGAATGCTCCCCATCCACCCCACCTACACTGCATACATTATCTCATTTAGCCCCACTGTTAGGAGTGAGGAAATGATGGTTCCCAGGGCCTTCTGCCCTTTGACGTGAGCCAGTTCTCCAAAATGACATCTACCACTGTTTGCATTTAAAAATAAAACAAAAACAAAGCCTTCTTTCCCAAAACTAAATCTTAAAATTAACATCAGCAAATGAATATTTAATATCAAGATGTTCAATATGGCTAGTTGCAGTATTTGATACAATCTTACTGTGATTTCTTTCCTGCTCTGTAAAACTCTACCCAGCTAAATGTGATCAAAAGGAAAATCTATACAGAGTTGCTATTCAAATTAATGGCTGCAACTAAACATTTCTAGTATAGTCCGCACTGGGTAAGGGGCCAGGAACGCATACAGCGACTCTACCAAGTGGTCATTACTGATGAGGAAACTGACTCTCACAGAGAGATTAAGTAACTTGCAAGTGGCAGAACCCAACCCGTGTCTGCTAACCTGCAAGCTCATCCACGTTCTTTCCTGCCTCCCACATGCCTGCCTAGGCACAGACAAAACAAGTCTGAAATTCAAGGGTGCCTGAAAAGAGGCCGATTTCATTTGACCCTTTGCCCTACTTGAGATTGTAGCTATGGTGACAGTCCCTTGTATTCAACTGGTAATGGCTTTGAAATGCAATTGCTTGTTCATCCTTCTATTAGGAAGCTAAACATGTTGGATAAATAGTATCTGCCTTGGGGGATAAACTAGAAAATCAGGAAAAACCATCATCTATTCACACTACACATCTGCTTGCTTGCAAATTGGACAAATTATCCATGTGGACTGGGGTATTCATGTGGGTTGAGCCTATTTTTCCAGTTAAAAAGTCAGTCAGTCATGGGGATGTAATGTACAACGTGGTGATTATAGTTAATAATACTGTATTGCATATTTGAAAGTTGCTAAGAGAGTATATCTTAAAAGTTCTCATCTCAATAAAAAAGATTTGTAACTATGTATGGTGACAGATGTTAACTAGACAATGTGACAATCATTTTGCCATATATACAAATATCGAATCATTATTTTGTACATCTAAAACTAACAAATGTTGTATGTCAATTATATTTCAATTTTAAAAATTAAATTGTGATCATTTGCACAATTCTGTAAATTTACTAACAATCATTGAATTGTACACTTGAAAGGAGTAAATTTTATGGTATGTAAATTACACCCCAATAAAGCTGGTTTTTTGGGGTTTTTTCACGTGTACTGAGATGATGCTAATAGATTATGGTGGTAAATTCTTCTTCCTGGTTGAGAGGACAAAAATATCACATTGTTAGAAATCACTAAAGAGAGTTCCTTTGCTGGTTTCTATGGAAAAGAAGGACCACCCTTTCCTTCTGGAACAACCGGGTACCTACATCCCATCCATGTTGGGTGTTGTAGCAAGTACGCCAAAGGAGGAATATTTCTCCTCTGAGATGAAGAATCACCAAGTGAGGGAACAGCATATAAAAAGCTGGGAAGTGAGAAAGGACTGACCTTTTGGGACCTTTTGGAAGGGAAACTCCAAGCACTTCAGCATGGCTGATGCTAAAGGTCATGTAAGATTCCAAACTTCTGGGAACCACCCCAGACCTACTAAGAATGGCTCATGGTGGGCCCTAGGAACATGCATCTTAAGCAGTCACCCACTCCCCTAACCAGGGGATCTGTGCACATTAAGTGTGAGAACGCTTGAGCTAGATCCTAAGTAAGGCCGTAAATGCCATGCTAACGTGTTTGCAAACTACCTCAAAGGCAGTGAGAAGCTGTGACAGATTTTAAGCAGCAAGGTGAAAATGGACTTGAACTTTAGAAAGAGCAGTCTGGCATGGCACATTGCTCTGGGATAGAGCAAGAACCCTCAAGCCCCCTCCAGGGCCCAGGAGTGCACATACATTGTCACCTCCTCTACCTTTTAACCTCTTACACTAAGGCACTCAACACAAACATACCTTTTACAGGTCATAGTCACCTATTAACATCCAGCTACTAAATGAAAACCCTGTAAGAAGGTTATGACATTCACCAGAGTCAAAGAGGGAACCATCCCACAGAGCAAAACGTTTGGAGAGGCCAGAAGTGACTATACATACCACCTATGTGTTGGCAGGCAAAGGCCGTTTTCAAAATATTGCTGACATTGCCCTCCCCTTGCTGACCGATACTAACAGTGCTTTGCTTAAACAGATGGCCATTTGGGCGCATGTTCACCACTCTCTTTTGTGGTAAGTGGTTTCCCATCTCCCCTGAGGGAGGGAAAGGTGTGGGGACTGTAAATTTGCAGAACTGAGCCAGCTGGAGGCTGGGATTAGCCTGAGAGGTGCTTCTATCCTAAAGAAATCCAACGGCAGAAGAGGAGTTGTGCAAGACTCTCCATGGGCCAAGCTTTGAGTGAGGCCAGCTCCTTACACCCTTGGGAAACCAATGTCAAACAGTCTTAATAACCATAGTGCAACCTTGATGATAATAGTGCTAAGAGTCAACATTTGCACCCCATACGCTAAGACTTTATAGGCTTTAATCCTCAACAATAACCCTCTGAAGTAGATTCGATTATCTCTATTTTACAGACGAAGAAACTGAAGCTTAAAGAGATTAACTTATCCAAGGTTGTATGTGGAGGAGCAAGGATTCAAACCCGTGTCCATCTAACTCCAGAACTTGTACCATACAACTTCATGGGATGCATCAAATAGATATCCATTTCTTCCTAGTTTTTGATACCTATATGAGTATTAAGGAAATAAGCAAACTTAATGCACAAGGTTTAGAACACATTATGAACAAATTTATGTATAGCCCTTGAAATCACCTAGTACAGGGGTCAGCAAGCTTTTTCTGTAAAGAATCAATAAATATTTAGGCCATGTTGGCCACCCGGTCTGTGTCCCGACTAATCACCTCTGCCATTGCAGTGTGAGAGCAGCCATAGGCAAAGCCTAAATGAATGGGCACAACTGTGTACCACTAAAACTGTATCTACAAAAACAGGCAGGAGGGGGGCAGGATAAATTTCTCCTTCTGGTGAAACTTGCCACCCTCTGACCTCGTGGAAAAGATACTGAATGTACAGGTAGAGCACTTGGCTTCTAACTCAGATTCTGTGCCTAAGTTGAGAAAAGTGACCTTGGATAGATCACTTCCTGTCTGTTTGTAGGACGTGCGCACGTTCAGAATTTTCTTCTCCATTGACTGCAGAAATAAGGTAAAACCATATTTGAACTCACTAAAACATGTGCTGCAGATTCTTCATCAAATCCATAAATATAATGAACAGTGGCGGCCATATCTTAAGGTAAAAACATAAAGGGAAAAGAGAACTAGCATTTTCAGAGTACTTCTATGTGCCAGGTGCTTGTAAAGTGGGCTCTTATTTCATCCTTATCGCCAGCCTTATGGGGTAGGTATCATTATTCCCATTTCATAAATGAAGATCATCAGATAAGTTAAAATAACGTGCCCAAGGTCACACAGCAAATGGGAAGACAGGATCTGAACCCAAGCTGGCTGCTCCTCCGAAGCTCGTACTACTCTGCGCCAGGGGTAGCTGTTCTCGGCCAAAGAGCACCTGTTGCATGATTTTGCACAGATGATGACCTACGAGTGCTTCTGGGAGAGGGTTCTGGAGTCGGGCTTCATCCCCTCTCTTCGGGTCTCTCCCACTGTGTCATCTGCCTTGCTCACCTCCTCTCCAAAAGATCAGACTCCATTCGGCCTGAAAAAATGATGTGAGAATCTGAGATCTGTTTTCTTTAGTCTGAGTGAAATGACTGCGACTCATGTGTTGAAGAAAGACCAAGAACCCTAGAACTCTGGGGAAAAGTGGTCTAAGGAAGCAAAGATGGAGAAAGGAGGACCGAGGAGACGGTCCCAGAAACCCTGACTGCTCCTGCTGACCACACCAGAGTGGAGGGTCAAGTTCTGTATCTCAGAACTCAGCCAAGGGTAGGAGTCTACGTGGTGAAACAGAAGCCGATGGAATTACTCAAAGGCGTCTGACTAGTCTGTCTCTTTCACCACTGCATCGCAGTTCACAGTCATCAGTTTAAAACTGTACTTTGGAAATGGGGTTGGGAAACGAGAAAGCGAAACCAAGAAATGGGATCATCATTACTTCCTTTATCAAAAAAAAAAGAAAAAGAAAAACATTCTCCAGATAAGGGAGGATACGTGTCTCCCTACTGCCAAAAAAGAAAACAAAAAAGAGCAAACCCAAACTCCTTAGCTGAGCATTCAAGTCCTATCAAAATCGGCTGGAGCACACACAGCACTGCTCTCCTGCCTCAGGCACAGAGCTCCCGCTTACTCTCTGCTTCAGCACAACGGCCTCCATCGCTCGTCATGCACGCCTGAGCGTGTTCCCCCTGCTACTCTGTCTGCCTGCAAGCATGAAGCAGCGATCTGCTCCTTCGCTGCCTGCTGAAATTTCACCCCGCAATGTCCAGATCCAATGTCGCCTTCTCCATCACAGATGTCAAAGCTGAGAAGAACTTCAGAAATAGATCACCAATGTCAATTCCTTCATGCTTCCTATGAGGAAACTAAAGCCCAAAAGGGTTAAAAGACTTGCTCTAAGTCACACAGCTGGGCAGACAAAACTCAGTCTGGACATCAAGTCGGCTGACGCGGGGGCGGGAGCATGCCCTGACCGTGATGCCGTGGGTGACTGCCCCCTTGAAAGCTCTCTCCTCCCAGCTGCTCCAGGCCTGCTTACACTCTCCCTGAACTCCCTACACTCCGGGTCAGAGCTGTCTGTGTGTCTAAAACCAGACCTGACCCATCATGTTATCCCCATACTTAGCCACCTCTGCACACAGTGGGCCTTCAGTGGGCTGTAACAGTCATTCAACAAACAGAACAAAACACCAGAAAACCACCTGCCTCCCCACCTCCAGTCTGGGCTCCCTCGGATCAGACTTTGCACTGGCAGTGAGAGCCACCTGCAGCGATGATCTCTGCTCCCCTCTCCTCAGCTTCAGTCCTTCAATACACACCATAACAGCCACGATCCGGCATGAAAGATTCGGAACAGCCTTCCTACCCTGCCAGCCTCATTTGCTGGCACCCAGAGCACCACAAGCTCTCCCTCACCTCCTACCTTATGCCTGCTAGTCCCCTCCATGGGATACACTTCAAGAGCTCCCCTCGTACCCAATTCTCTTTTATAAGGCTAACCCTTACTCATCTTGCAAGACGCAGAATTTCTAAGAAATCAACTCCTCCAGGAAGCCATCCCTGACTACCCAGCCCCCTGGATGAGGTGCCCTCCTCTGTGCTCCTGAAGCCTCCTGCAATCCCTCCTCCATGGTTCTCAGCATAGATATTGCCTCTATTTGTCTACACCCCTGCCCCCATCCCCCACTAGACCACTACTTACGACAAGAGCTATGTCTGCCGCTCTAGCACCTGGCACAACATTCAACATGTTAAATTAGACTGAATAATTCTTCTCGCTTACTAGCTACAATCAGACCCAACAACCATATATAATGCATTATTTCACTAAAATATTTTAAATGATGTAGACCCTGTGTATATTTCAGCATAATATCAGCAATACCAATGGGACATGTCCACAGATCTCAGCAAGAAAGCATTTACTACATACCCAGAGTCTTCGAACAAAAAGATTAGGATGCATAATGGCATTATGAACTGCCAGGCACTCAAAATTTGAGGAGTCCCTTTGGGGAAGGGACCTAACCAATGCGGCCAACTGGCCAGAGTATCTCTAGGTGCACAACCAATGTCCGTTAAGCACAGAGGTGGGAAAAGAGAGTTCTGATGCAGTCAGGAACCAAAGGGAGGTTTGACAAAGGCAAGCTCTCCCCAGGAGACCTCACAAGTGCCCAGGAGAGTCTCCAGGTACTCATTTTCTGGGAAGTGAGCACACAGTGGCTTCAGGAGACCGCCCCGCTGAGATGGCCACTGGGGCACCCAAGACTGGAAGCGGGGGAGCTGTCAGCAGGCAGCTGGATGGAAACCATGAACCTCACAGAATTCACAGTATCAGCTTCATAGGATCAGCTCACCCTGTGGATAATTAGTAATAGCACCGTCCGCAGGGAACTACAATAAGGCGGCCAACAGCTAACACAAGGAAGAAGTGACACCTGCCTAGAGAAGCTTACCTGAGCTAGCAGACTGGAAGGGAGGTGGGGGTAGCTGGGTGCGGGGGGAGGGGAGGAGAAAATGCGAGCACATTTCACTGAAAAAGCAGCACTCCCATTATGGATGGGATTCAAGAGATTCAAGATTGAACATTTCAGGAAAAGCACCTGTTCGTTACCTGAGCAGTTGAGCTGACGGTCAATGATGCTAGTCCTTCCTCTCACTCACTGCATAACCAACTGACACACACCCTGTCCTAACCTTGCCCAGATTCACCCACTCATAAACAAATGGCCATGCTCCCTCAGTAAGAAAAGTCACAGTGAGCCTCAGGCGTTCATGTCTTCTCCGTGAAGACACCCTCCTCCACATCCACATGAAGGGGGCGGGGTTGAGCCCTGTGGGGACTCAGAATCCTCCCTCACCCCCATACCACTGACCCTCAAACTGGGGAACAGGCCCCCGGGCCAATTCCTCCTCCACATCCTCAGTGAGAAGTCCCTCACATCTGGCCTCTTTTCTCCAAGCCCACAGCCTCTGCTCTACTTCAGTCCTCATCACCTCCCACACGAACGGTTACAACAGCCTCTTGCCCTCCCTGCTGCCAGCTCCACAATCGGGCTGCATCAACTTCACCAAATTGATCCTCCCAAAATAAATAATCTGATCACACTTGCCCAGTTAAAAAACCTTCCAGATCCCCATTTTTTAGGAAATATAACCCTAAGTCCTTAGCAAGACATTCCAGACACTGCACCACGTGATCCCAGCTAGCCTCTGCAGTCTCAGCCCTCAGGGCTCTCCTCCCAAGGCTGGGTGCCCTGCTGAACCCAAGGTGTGCTCTCACTCCCAACCATCTCAGCGTCCACCCAGGCCTGTGCCTTATTCCACTTGCTCCGCCCAACGCAATCCTGCTCACCCAAGACCCAGTTCAAATATCATCTCCTCCTCACCACCTTCACTTTTTTTTTTTTAGAAATTTTTTTTTTTTTTAAGATTTTATTTTTTTCCTTTTTTTCTCCCCAAAGCCCCCTGGTACATAGTTGTATATTCTTTGTTGTGGGTCCTTCTAGTTGTGGCATGTGGGACGCTGCCTCAGCGTGGTTTGATGAGCAGTGCCATGTCCGCGCCCAGGATTCGAACCAACGAAACACTGGGCCGCCTGCAGCGGAGCGCGCAAACTTAACCACTCGGCCACGGGGCCAGCCCCATCACCACCTTCACTTTTGCTTTGAGTGTGACACCCTTTCACTTCCCTAGAATATCAAATAGTGGCCACAAAGGCCATCAACCTTATATTTAAGTGTTTGAACGCTTCCCAGTTGAAATAAGCTATTTTAGTTTCAGTCACCCAGTGAAGTTCACTTATAGATAGAGCCCTTCGACCCATTCAAAGTGAGGGACTTGCTACAAATAAGTCAAGGGTACCTAGTCTACAACGCACACTACTTCTGACTTGCTTACTCTGCCTTGAGCTCTTTTCTAGAGTTCTTATACACATGTCATATCTCCCTACCCAGACAGAGAGCCTAGAGTGCCAAAACTGTGTCTTCTCTTTCTAAGGCACCTTCCCAGTTTGAGCACTGGGCAAACGTGTGAAATCAATAAATGTTTGCGAAATGTCTGTGAAATTTATACAGCGTAAACAGTGCACCATTTACAGGACAAAAAGTGGACTTGGCACGAACAAAAATTTCTGTTTGTACTCTGTTCATCTCCTAGGACCAGGATAGTACCTAACATGTAATAGGAGCCTAATGGCTACTGACTGTAAAAAATAAATTAAAGCTATGGCAAAAACTGAGAAATCATTAAGCAACATCTATTCTGCAGTCATTCATTCACTCAACAAATATCTATTTACCAAGCATCCATGTGCCAGGATCTCTGCGGCTCTGAAACCTAACTTCCTCCCCAGAGCTGAAACCCTCCTTCCCCAGCTAATGAACTTCGGTTCATCTTGTAGGCAGTGGGCACAGCTAGGGTCGCCATGTGTCTCCATACACCCAGGACAGTCCCAATTTACACCTATTGTCCAAACATTAATTATTAATAGCATCCCCTTTCTCGCTCAACAATGCCCTGGTCTAAACAATCATACAGCACTACGACTAATCAACCTTTTTCAATAAGCAGGCTAGGGATTCAAAACTTTCACTCCACATTTACTAGCTACTCCCAGTCTTGTTTCCTCACTAATAATACAGGCATAACACTGATTAAATTAAATGGTTATACACAGAAAAGCAGCTGGGGGCAAGGCTGGGCCATCAGATTGAGACCACACTGTAGAGAGCCTTGCATGCCAGTTACATGAATCCTTAATTTAATACACAACAAGGAGCCACAAAAATTTCTGAGGAAGGGCGTGAATGTAGGGTCAGAGCACCATCGAAGTGTTAGCACCTTGATGACCGAAAAGAAGTTAAGACAGGAGGAATGAAAAACAGCGGGCTCCAGGTCATACCAAAACAGACTGCCTAAAGCTGTAAATAAAGGTTGCCACAGATAAAAATAGCAATAAATGTTATCTCATCATTTGCCTTTATGTATAGTTTAAAAGTTTCAACAATAAATAGATGTAGTCTAGCAAGCTCTAGTTCATGGGTCTGTGGTCTCGGGGCCCTTATTGCAAGGGAGAGGCTGTAAGGAAGGTTCTGGACTTGCCCTCTTGTCTGCCAGTCGTGTAAAGGAGCTGTAGTTTGGTTTTGTTTGTTTTTACTTTAAGAGCTACATTTAAAACATAGTATTCCTTGTCAAGAGTTTCCCGACATTGAAGAGACGGGCAGGGCTTCCCCCGCCTGCTCCAGATCTTCCACTATTGCATCATTTGAAACTAAGCCTCCCCCGGCAGCGACTAGTAAAATTTAAGTCAGGTAAAATGGCAGCAGCAGCAGCTGTGCGTGGGTGAAGCTGCGGCGGCCGCCGGCCTCAACTTCAAGAGCAAGAGAGCGCGTCCCTCCGGCGCTGCCGGCGCTGCAAGGAATAGTCAATAAATCAACAGGTCCCGCGCGCCCGCCCCAGGGTGCCCAGACCCCGGCGCGGAAGCCAGGAGGAAGTGGCCACTTATTTAAATACAGTTGAGGAGACAAGAGACCGGAGTCGTTCTCAAAGCGCCTTCCCTCCGTCTACCACCGACACCGGGACCTGCTTGGGAAAGGCCCGGGACCCGTGTACCGAGACGAAAGCACCAGTTCCCCGGCTGCTGTTCCGGTCCCCTAGCCCTCCGGCCCCTCGGCAGCCCCTGCCCTGCCCGCTCGGGCAGATGCCCCTGGGGCTCCTTCCATCCTCCAGCTGTCCCCCTCCTCTCCTATCATCGACCGTAAGCCTTTCGGTTCTGCCCCCAGGAAACTTCCATAGAAGGTGAGATTCCCAGGTCAAGAGACGATTCCACAAACCCCAGCGTCGGGACTTCGGGGTCAGACCTCACAAAGCCCAGGCGTCCCTGGAGAAGCTCAGAACAGCTTGGTGCTGCGGATCCTCCGCTCCCGCGCGCTCGCACCCATCCACCAGCCGACCGGACGTGGTGTCCTCCATCCCCACGACCCCACCGTGCCGGCGCCCGGAACCTCGGCAGCGCCTCTGCTCCAAACGCCGCAGAAACCTCCTCGCTCCCGCGGGGACAGACCGCCCCAGCCCGGATGCCCCGACCTGCCCCTTCCTCCGGGCGGGAGGCTCCCAGATCGGGGACCAAGGGGGCGGGACCTCGGCCGTCCCGGCCGGGCTCGCTCATCCCTCCCGGGCTCCAAGGGCAGTGCCCACACTTCCCACCGGCCAGTACCTCGTCCGCTTCCAGCTCCTCTCCGTTGCCTACGAGCGCCATGTTCCTCCTTCGGCTGCCGCCGCCCAAAATCAAGCAGGAGCTCAGAGCCGACTCCTTTTCTCGGCTCCGGGCTCAGCCCAGCGCCAGCGAGGGAGGAAAGGGGCGGCCCCGCGCTCCCGCCGGGTCCCGGGCGGGGCCAGCGCGCAGCCCGGAGAGCGCTTTCCCCGCCCCCGGCGCCCGCAGACCCGCAGAGCACCCATTTCCCGAGCGGGCGCCGGCGGCCCGCCCCGCCGAGAGCTCCGCCCCCCCGCAGGCCCCGCCCTCCCTCGCGGCTCAGACCCGAGCAGCCAACCAGGTTCCCGCAACAGTCTCCGCCCCCAGCCTGCAGCGGCCTCGGACCCATGGCGGGGGCGGGGGCCACATCGTGGGCGGAGTCACTTCGCAGACAGACTTGGCCGGTCCGGCCCACCTTCTGAGAACGTACCTGAGGGTGTCCGCTTGCTGCGCTGCGCAGAGAGCTCGCGTTCCCCTGCGGCCAAGTCTCCGCAGGGTTGACTAGGCCAAGGTCAAAGCTGCGCAATCCTTGAGGCTCGTGGAAGCGTCCACCTGGTCCTTGGGCCAATACCAGTCCCCTTCCCTCGCCAGAGGGGGCCACTGCGTCTCACAGATGATGTGGCTAGAAGGCAGCCTTGGGTCATGGTCACTGGTCACCCAAAGGACCCTGTCACGCCACCAGCCTGGACACTAGGTCAAGGGCATCATCTTCAGATACAGGGACACTGGGTTTGCTTCTATATGTGATTGAAAAGTAAGAGAAAAACCACAGGACAGACATTTATGCAACTTAGAGCTCCTCTGCCCTTCCTTCCACATCCCTGTCACGTTTATGTCCCCATAGCGTCCCACACTGACCCCTTTGGTAACCCCAAATATATGTGTATAATCCGTGCTTGAACTATAAGCTCCATGAGGGTAGGGAGGCCCTCTTCTTCAAGGTTGTATCCCCAGCACCTAGAACAGTGCCTTGCAGGTAGTAGGCGCTCAACAAATATTTGTTGGCCGAGTTTAAAAATTGATTCTTGCTTCCAACACGTAAAATAATTGAATTATCCAACTGGAAAATTAAAAGCTATATTTTTTAGGGTTGTTTTTGTTGTTGTTTTGACCAGCTTTATTTTACATACGATAAAATTCACCAAGTTTAAGTAATTCCATGACAAATGTTTACAAAACACCATTCCAATCACAGTATAGGACACCCCAAAAAGTTCCCTATGCCCCTTTGCTGTCAACTTCCTACCCCTACTCCCAGGCCTTTGGCAACCACTGATCTGCTTTCTATATTTCAATTTCAATTTCATATAAATTGAATCATAGAGCGTGTGGTCTTTTGCATCTGGCTCATAAAAGGCTATTTAATGCTCATCCAGTGATAATTATAAAAATAGCTAACATTTATTGAGTACTTGCTATATGACAGGACTATGCTGAGCCCCTTGCATATGTTGTCTCGTTTACCCTTCACAACCCAATGAAGTAGCTACTGTTATCTTACAGATAAGTAAGATAAACTTAGAGAGTTTAACCAACTTCCTTTAGTTCAGATAGCTCTTAAGCAAAGAGGGATGTTGGAATCTGAACTCCAGCAGTCTGACTCTAGGGCGTGGTGGTAACCATTGCTCTGCACTGCCTCCAGCTGCCCTCCCTTTCTTTCTTGTTTCAGTAGAGCAGCTGTCTGCACATGTCTATCACACACATTTTCAGTGAGTCACCTTTGCCTCCTTAAAACTTGCTCTAGGATTTTAATGAGTCACTGTATACTTTTATACTAGAAAAATAAAATGGCTGTACCCCACAAACAACAGGAAAAAATGGGTCAGTTTGTGGTGATGGTTGCACAACTCTGAATTTACTACAAATCATTGAATTGTATACTTATAATGGATAAATTTTATGGTTATGTACATTATATCTCAATAAAGCCGTTTTTTAAAACTGGTCAACTCATTCTTTGGGTGCTGTTAGAATCAGATGCATGGGGCGAGAAGGACCTAGAGGTTATTAATGCCAATACTCTGAGAATTTCCTTTCTTCCCCTCCACCTCCTTCTGTTTATGCTCCACTTTCTTAGGCTAGATTTCCTGTCTGGGTCCAGATTCTACTCTGTATTACTCATTCATGATTCCTTTTTTTGTTGTTTTTTTCTTTGAGGAAGATTAGCCCTGAGCTAACTGCAGCCAATCCTCCTCTTTTTACTGAGGCAGGCTGGCCCTGAGCTAACATCCGTACCCATCTTCCTCTACTTTATATGTGGGACCCCTACCGCAGCATGGTGTGCCAAGCGGTGCCATGTCCGCACCCAGGATCCGAACCGGTGAGCCCCAGGCTGCTGAAGCAGAACCTGCAAACTTAACTGCTGTGCCACGGGGCCAGCCCCCATGATTCCATTTTTGAAAGATCATTGGTTCCTAAATTAATATCACGTCTTTTTGACATGAAACCATTTATTGGTGGCTTCTTCCTCTGCCATATGCTTTGTCTGTGTCTTATGAATTTCAGCTCCTCAAATTTGAAGAGATACAGAAGAACTTGGCTTTAATTTATAGCATGATGGGGGCAGGCCCCATGGCCGAGTGGTTAAGTTCTCGAGCTCTGCTTCGGCGGCCCAGGGTTTCACTGGTTCGAATCCTGGGCGTGGACATGGCACCACTCATCAGGCCATGCTGAGGCGCCATCCCACATGCCACAACTAGAAGGACCCACAACTAAAATATACAACTATGTACTGGGGGGCTTTAGGGAGAAAAAACAGAAAAAAGAAAAAGATTGACAACAGATGTTAGCTCAGGTGCCAATCTAAAAAAATAATAATAATTATTATTATTATTATTTATAGCATGATTATGTTATAATGAGAAGCAAGTCGATTTTTCAGAGATCTATTCTTATAGAGGAAGTTTGGTAGGGATTTTTTTTTAATATCAGGGATCAAGTCTAAAGCCCTGTTTGTTTTAAATTCACGTCACTAGATAGGCAACACTCATCTTTCTGAGCAAGCCAATTATAAACACTGAATGAATAAATGTGTTCTAGCCACTGAAACATCTAATCTAATTTGCTTTGCTCCTGGCAGGTGCCAACTTTCTTTTCCTGCACATGGATAATTTTACAAGATCATGAATCACAAATATAAAACAGCTCTTGTCAAAGAACGGCCAGAATGGATTCATTTTTGTGACAGAATTTCTCTTGCCAGTTTGCTAACAACACTGTACTCTAACAGTCAAGTGAGATTACTCAGATATTCCATTTCCCCAAAGTAACTAGCATAGGGATTAAGCAAGAGCAGTGTCTGAATTTTTTTATTTGGAAGGCACACCTACTGGGAGCTGTTTGGGGTTCAAAATAAATCTAATATTGCAGACAATCTAATCTTTAGTATTCCTGAACCTGTTACTCTTAGTGGATGTAAGGTTTTTTGTTGATATTTGACTTTAAATAAAAATTGCATCTTTATTATTTGTGTAATAGGAGAGAGAATGGTTTTGCATTTAAAAATGAAATTTTTTAGATGCTGGTATCTATGAAATAAGAGCTTATTGTAAATCATGCAGTCGTCAGTGGCTTTGTCTCACGTTCATGTCTTATCTCCTCAAGGAGAATGTCCCCTTCTGAAATAGCCACCCCTCTCAATCACACGCTCCGATGACTATCTTTAATGCCTACTCATTTTTTCAAAATTATGCAAGAGCTAAGCACTTAGAGTTTCCTCAGTGATGTAGAGGGGATTAACTCATGTCCCTGGGAGAGGCTTAGACGCTGGGGGAAAAAACTTGTCTACCCTCATCTAGCGGAGGCTGAAATCTTCCCTTAAGAAGAGCCCTGTTCTACAGACATTTTCCCAAAGATATATAGATGGTCAAAAGGCGTATGAAGAGATGTTCAACATCACTAATTATTAGGGAAATGCAAATCAAAACTACAAGATATCACCTCACACCTGTCAGAATGGCTGTTATTAAAAAGACAAGAAATAACAAGTGTTGGAGAGCATGTGGAGAAAATGGAACCCTCAAAGGCTGCTGATGGGAATGTAAATTGAGGCAGCCACTTTGGAAAACAGTATGGAGATTCCTCAAAAAATTAAAAATAGGGGTTGGCCCCCTGGCCGAGTGGTTAAGTTCGTGCACTCTGCTTCAGCGGCCCAGGGTTTCACCGATTTGAATCCTGGATGCAGACATGGCACCACTCGTCAGGCCACACTGAGGCAGTGTCCCACATGCCACAACTAGAAGGACCCACAACTAAAAATACACAGCTATGTACTGGGGGCAGGGGGTGGCGGGCGTTGGGAGAAAAAGGGAAAATAAAATCTTTTTTAAAAATTAAAAATAGAATTATCATAAGACCCAGCTATTCCACTTCTGAGTATTTATCCAAAGAACATGAAAACACTAATTTGAAAAGATATATGCACCCCTATGTTCATTGCACCATTATTCACAATAGCCAAGATTTGGAAGCAAACTAAGTGTCCATCAATGAATGAATGGATAAAGAAGAGGTGGTATATAAAAACAATGGAATACTACTTGGCCACTAAAAAGATAAAATCTTGCCATTTTTGACAATGTGGATGAACCTCGAGGATATTATGCCAAGTGAAGTAAGTCAGACAGAGAAAGACAATTACTGTATGATTTCACTCGTATGTGGAAGATAAACAAATAAACACATAGATACAGAGAATAGATTGGTGGTTACCAGAGGGGAAAGGGAGTGGGGGAGGCGGAAAGGGGCACATAAGTATGGTGATGGACAGGAACTAGACTGGTAGTGGTGAACAGAATGCAGCCCATACAGAAGCAGAAATACAATGATGTACGCCTGAAATTTATATGTTTGTTATAAACCAATGTGACCTCAGTGTAAAGAAAAAAAAAAATCCTATCACTGTTCTAGGCCTTTGGAGCTGGGTAAACACTCATTTTGCCCTGTTTATCAGTTGTATGTTTACTGTTTTCTCACACACACATATATATATAACCTTCCCCATTGCCTTCCTATTTATTTGCACTATAGTTCTTTAAATTAGATTAATCTCGTTTTTTCAGATGAGAAAAGTGAGACCCAGAGAAGAGAAAAGCAAAACAAAGACAAACTTTGACAATATGAGACCTTAGGGTGCAGTGCTGAGGATTTTAAAACAAGAGAAATAAGAATAAATAAGGATTCTCTGGCAGATGTTGCTCGCTGCCATCTGCTATCCGTTCTCCCTTTGCTCCATTAGTAAGAGAGCCTGATTTTATATAGGGCAGCATGGTGCCCAGTTGAAAGACGACATTTTCAAGGACTCCTTTACAGCTAGGAATGGCTGATGTAACTAAATGCTGGCCAATGAAATAGACTATATTTGACTTCCAGGAAGGCTATTCAAGGAAACAACTCCACGGAGGCACGTGCCCTTTTGTCCTCTGCCTTTTCTCCTTCCCACAGGCTGGAACACATGTGGTGGTTGGAGCTCCTGCCGCCCTACTGGACCATGAAGAAATACCTTGAGAATAGAAGCCATAAATTAGAACAGTGAAATGAAAAGGAGTCTGGATTCCTGATAACTGTGGAGCTGCCACACAAGCACTTGACTACCAACCTCCAGATTTCTATTACGTGAATGATAAATCAATTAGTAGCTGGGTAAATGCAACCAAACCTAAATCAGAATGTCTAAGCATCGAATTCAAAGTGTTCTTAGATGTTCTGGGTTCCCATATACCTTGCACTCACATGGGTAAAGCATTTAGAACCTCTGCTTAGTGGTGGATTGGAGTAGCTGACTCAGCAGTTTTGCAGCCCACGTACAACTTCTCTTCTGAGGACACCTCCCCTACGTCCTCTTTCTGTGGGTTCTGTTGTGCCTTCTTTTCTGGTACGTTTTCCCTCACATTGCTAAAGACTTTTATGGGCCTACAAGTCCAAATATTCTCCACATTCTGAAGGACACTCGCCTCTTTTTTTGAATGACATTCTCCTTGTATTTCATACACAGTTTTAGTAAACCAGTAATTATCTTCAGCCATCTCCAGCAATTCTATTCTCATAACCTCTTTTAGGCCTGGTATTTACAACACTTCTGATTAGGCACCTTGGGTTTATATCAGGCAATTCCTACACTTACCTAGAGAAGGGGTCGCAGATACAACTCTTCTCTGTAAGACATACACATAAGTAACATCTGTATTGTAAAATCAGTTTGACTCGGCACTACAACGATTCACTCTGTGTTTCTAAAGCAATGCTTCTCAAACTTGACCATGCATCAGAATCACCTAGAGCACTTGTTAAAACACAGATTGATAGCCTGAGCCCCTAGGGTTTCTGACGAGGTAGGTCTGGGGTGGGGCCCCCTTGTTGCTGCTGCCGCTGCTGCCGCTAATTCAAGAACCACACCTTGAGAACCGCTTCTCTAAATCTTGGCGAACAGGAACTTCAGAGGGCAAGTCTTCCTTTACTCATAGTTGCTTCACCTAACCGGCGCCCCTTTCTCCTCTCACTTGCTGTAGGAGCCAGAGCTCCTGAGTCCCCTGCCATACCTGACCCAGACCTATTTCCTCGGTGGGAAACCAAGAATTTGGATGCCAGCCCCTCATGGAGAAGGAGAGGGCAGCAGCCTTCACCCAGGGTCGGCTTCCTGCCTGCTGAGTATGGCCCTGGCCAGCAGGCGGGGGCTCACTGACCCACAGTCATGACTGATACATGGAGCAAGCAGGAAATAAGATACAAGCAGGAAGCAATTTAATTCTCCCTCCCACTGTCCCTTCTGTTCCCGTCATTTTCTGCTCCCAAGTGGAATCTCGGGCAGGTGCCATACCCTTTCACGTCACTTGGTGATTCTCTGGAGTCTAGCCCAGCCTAATAATCATAAAACTCCAAATATTCAATTTAAAACATCTTCCCACCCAGTTTCAAGCTTCCGCAGAGGGGAAAAAGAAGACAGACTGTTTCTTTCCTCTTTGTCCTTCTTCCTGCCCACCTCTGTCACTAGCTACAATTTTGGGACCCTCATAGGACAGCTGTGGTTTAATGGTACTAACTGGCAATAAGTAGTAAGTAAGTTCTAGAGATCTAATGCATAATATAGTGAATATAGACAACATTGTTTTTATAGTCATAAAACTTGTTGAGACTAGAAATTAATTATCCCAACCACTAAAAGGAAATTATAATTACGTAACATGGTAGAGGTGCTAGTCATAGATTGCTACAATGGCAATCATATAACAATATATAAATGTATCAAATTAACATGTTGTACACCTTAAATTTACACAATGTTATAAGTAAAATACATTTCAATAAAAAAATGAATTTTAAAACTTGAGACCCTCCAGAATTGGAATGACAGAGATAAGGACACAAAAGCTCTTGCTTGATTAGTACAGTTCCCCTCTGGGTGACAGGTCACACGTCTGGTCCTTCCTCTCACAGGGAGCCTTTGTGATTCTTTAGAGATGTCTGAAAGTATGGGTTTTAACTTCTCTTATCCCCAGTGCTTCTCACAGAAGATGCTTCTTTTGAGGGAGACCCTTCACCTCTCCAGGTGTTCCTGAAAAGTGTCTGAGGATCCCGTTAAAGACAACCTGAGTCAGCTCTATCAGCCAGAGTCTCATCTAATGAGGGCTGAGAAACACGCTTGTCCCTGAGGTGGAAGGACACACAGCTTGCCCCCAGTGCAGCCCTCTCTCCGCCTGCTAAGTCTCCAGCCAGCCTTCACGCAGGCCTTCCAGAGCACAGGCAGACCGCAATCCCTACGCCCTCTGGCTCCAGCGGACGTGGATAAGCTTTCTCAGTGGTTTCGTGGAAAAGTCTCTCTCTTGAATGGAAGAGAAGGAAGAGCTCCCATCCATGCCCCTCTTCTCTTCCCTTAGAGTCAGGTAGAGGGAGAACTGCACCAGACACAACAACTTTCTCTGCTAGAATCAGCTTTACGTTTATTATTCCAATGACCTCTAATGCATTCTTAGCCTTTTCTTGCATCACCTCAAAGTGGATAGTAATCCAAGGTCACAAAGTAGTTTTGGAAACTCACTCTCTTTGGTTGTACCACAGAGATGGTCTAGTCCCTGCTTTGCTTTGTAAATGGGAAGATGAGGGTCCATGGCACACGTTGTTTTATTTTTAGGCTTTTGGGGCTCCCAAAACCAAAAGGCAACAAGAAGTATCACATTCAGCATCCTTTAGATACGTATTACTCACACATCCAGAGAGAATAATTTGGAACAATACAGAAGAAACAGTTAGCACTGTTTACATCTAGGGAGAGAAATTGTCTTTTGGAAAACGCAGGAGTGGACATGAGAATTTTCAGAATACCCTAAAGAGATTCTCTGCAAAAAGTCCTCTGCTGTGTTCCTGGTAGATTGCCTCTTAGTTTGAAATGCCTAAACTTCTTAGAACATACATATTTCTCAATACACTTTTCAGCCAACATTTACATAGGAAAAAAATTATATTGACATTCCCCAAGTACTTTTCAGGAAAAGTCTTGTGTTATATTCCAAATACAATTGGTAGGATATCAGCACGTCACTTAGATGATTTTCACAAATGCCCTGAGTGTCAACAACAGGGTCCTGCCTCAAAGATGTTGCTGATGCAGAGACATGATCTCCTGCAAAACAACTATTGTTTACAACCATAGCAATTGTTGGGTGACACAGAGCATTTTCCATCCTAACAGACTGTCTAACTGTGTTTTGATTACATTTTAGGAAATTTAGGAAGCTTAGAGCTGATATTTAATGCATTGTAATTTTTCTTCCTTTACCAGAGCATTGTTTCATAATCTGGCCTGAGGAGCATTAGGCCCTCTATAATTTTTATTTGACTTACAATTGACTAATGATTGGTCCCTAGATGCTAGAAAGTTAGATGTTAGCTTGTAAAAGATTAATAATTTGCAAACGATTTCTGTCCAATAGAGATGATTCCCCCAAAGGTTAAAGTTTTATTGCCCTAAAGTACATTAACCAGTTTTGCATCCCATTTATCAACCTCATGTTATACTCTTTCTTTCAATTGCTGTAGATACATATGTTTCTGCTATGCTCCTTTGAACCAGTGTTACTATCCTACTGGTTCCCTTACTAATGAATTAAATACATTTTTTAGTATGTGCCCATGGTATGTTTGTGTTAAGTCATGTTTTAACTTTCTAACATTCTAAAATTCTAATTTACCTGTGGAATCAAGGAATTATAGAATCACAACCATGCCTTTCCATTTATATAAAATAATATGTGTATAAGTATATGTAAAAAGAAATATTTGAAATAATTTTTACCAAAATAGTAACATTAGTGGTTTTCTCGGAGTGGTGGGATTTGGAGTATTTTTTCCTTTCTTCTTCACACATTCCTCTATTGTTTACCATACTTTACAATGATCTTGTATCACTTTTAAAGTTAGAAAAAATAATAATGCAGTTTATTCTCGTTATTGGTGGTAGTTACATCTATACAGTTGCCACAAACACTGAATTAGCAGATACTGAACCATCACTCCAAGGAGAAACACAGGATTAGTTTCCTGCAGGCTCTGGTCACAACATTTTCATCAACTGATCAATACATAACCTTGTTTTATGTGTATTTCTGTTTAAAGACATATATTTATTTATGTCATACTGCTGATTCATGAACACTGACTTGACAACCAACAGCTCCATAACTCACATCTGAACAAAGCTTACCTATACACGTATCTTCTCTGCAGGGCACATCACAGCCTTTTTGCACTTAGGAAATAGACAGCACTTCAGCACTATGCTTGGGGGCCATTTTAAGCAATAAATTTACCAACAAACACCAAAAATGTGTGGCCGGCGCCTTGGCGTAGTGGTTAAGTTTGGCATGCTTTAGTGGTCCGAGTTCACAGGCCTGGATCTCAGGCATGGACCTACACCACTCATCAGCCATGCTGTGGCAGTGACCTGAATACAAAATACAGGAAGATTGGCACAGATGTTAGCTCAGGGCAAATCTTCCTCAGCAAAAAAAAAAAAAAAACAAAAACAAAAAAAACAGCACAAAAATGCAAAAACCATGGCACTAAATAGGCTGCAAAAAGGACACTGGTTTACAGCATGAGAATGAAACAAGAAGGCAGATCATCGCCTTGTTCAACCTCAGCTGGGAGCATGAGCATTAGACAATCCAAATTTTCCAGTGCTTTGCACATTATGATTTAGAACATATAACATTAAAATTCTAGAATGAATGTTAAAAGCATGACTCTAATAGCACATGCTAAAAATCTATTTAACTCATTAATAAGGGAACCAGCAGAATAGCAATGCTGGTTCAAAGGAGCATGGAAGAGACCTCCAAAGTGCCATGGGTATTGATTTGGGGGTACAAATAAATTTTAGCAAGTAAGTGAATTCAAAATACTGAATCCGCAAATAATGAGGATTGACTGTATACCTATTTTCACTATTTGAAATTATAATACAAAATTTTTTAAAAGCATCTATGTACATTTGCCTCAGGTATTGGACTCTGAGCTTGAGAAGACAAGGATGATTTCTCAGCCACCACTAAACACCCAACAGCTAGCTGAGTGCCTATAATATGTGCTTAATAAATGTCCCTTTCTCCCATCACCAACTTTTCTGAATGACAAACTCAAGGGCGTACAGATTTATCCTCAACCCTGCAATGAAGTCCAGTTGATTGGAGATCACCAGGTGGGAGCATGAACCACTAAAGGAAACATCTGTCGTTGTTCATAGCAACCCAGCATCTAAAACTCTGACTGTGTTCAGAGGACTCCCACCTGTAAGGCAAAGTTTACCTCCCACTTGAAAAGCTGAAAATGCCAGAGACTTGCTTCCCCAGCCTCCTTTATAATGAGGATGCAAGCTATGATCTAGGTTCCACCAATCACAAGTGCCCAACCCATGTGTTGAAGTCAACGCTTGTGTCTGAACAGCAGGCATCCTGCAGAATCCATCCTGGAGATGAGCAGTGACAGTGGAAGCTGCTACAAGCCATTGCCAGAAACAGCTGCAGCGACAGTCCTAGTAAAGGTAATCGGTGCCCATCCAGCATCACTAGCATTGGCAACACCAGCCACAGTGTCCACAGAGTGGGACTCACACTGTGGCATGATAATGCACTTTGTTTCTGGTTGTGAAGTCTCTGAGTTGGTTGTCTGAGCCCTCTGGAAAACAAGCAAGAATGCTTTTTTTTTTGAGGAAGATCAGCCCTGCACTGACATCTGCTGCCAATCCTCCTCTTTTTGCTGAGGAAGACGCCCTGAGCTAACATCCATGCCAATCTTCCTCTACTTTATACATGGGACACCTACCACAGCATGGCTTGCCAAGTGGTGCCATGTCCACAGCTGGGATCCGAACCCGCAGACCCCGGGCCGCCAAAGCGGAAGGTGCGCACTTAACTACTGCACCACCGGGCCAGCCCCGCAAGGTATGTTTTTAATGAATTCCTTTTCTGCCTCAGTTAGCAAGAAATGGTTTCTGTTGCTTGCAGCTAGGAATCCTGACTAATACATACATATATATAAGAAATCGTCCTCCCAGATAATAGTTTGGATCTCAGTTCAACAGCTTTAACAGAGAGCAAAATTACAGCAGATTAAATAATATAGGAGGTTTACTATTTTCTGACTAAAAATCAAGGTTGAAGATGGTTCAGTGAGTTTGAGTGGCACAGATCCTCAACATCGCTTAGAGGCCCAGGTTCCTTCTGTTTTGTTTCTTCCCTCTCCCCTGGGGGGTAGCCCTAGTCTAGAGGGTCAAAGCTGGATTGTCACTTATCAAATCCACATTTCAGCCTGCAGGATGGGAGCAGAGGAAGTAGAGAGCAAAAGGACCCTTCTAAGGACACGACCTAGAAGCTGTACTCATCAATTCTCACATCTCATCACCCATAGTTTAGTCACATACCAGGGAAAATCAGAAATGTGGTCTCCAGCTGGGCAGCTGTATACAAGCAAAACTCAGAGGGTCTTATAACTAAAAGGAAGATGTTGGGAATGAATACTGGGGCACAATTTGTAGTTTTGATTACATATTTATAGTCTACAAATAATTGCTGCCATTTGTTGAACATGCACAATGTACCAGGTACTTCGCTTCCATTAACTGACTTACCCTATGTGGTAGATACTGTTTCAATTCCCACTTTACAGATAAGGAAATTGAGGCTTGAAGAGGCAGTGTGGCAGAGAATGTGATTACCACCCCTATACCCTTCTCCTCTTTTTCCTTAGCAATAGAAAATCTAGTTTGTAGCTGGGCACAAGTACTTAACATAGAGATTTACTTTTCTCAGACTCATTTTCTCCAACTGTGACAATCTTAAAAATAAGATATAGCCAATGCTATGTGAACATAAGCATTGAATGGATACTTCTGGAAAATTCCTTAGAAGGCAGTTGACCTTTTCCCTTCGCCCCTTCTCCTGTGCCCCTTTCTTCTTTCAATTTGCTAGAATGTAGATATAATAGCTGGAACTCAAGCAACTCACTTACACTGTGAGGTTGTACACTGAAGATGCTGGAGTAACAAAATAGAACCTAGGTCTCTGATGACCGTGCAGCCACCATATCAGTTCTCTACTGCCTGTGTCTGGATTTCCTTTATGTTAATGAGAAATAAATCTCTATCTTGTTGAAATCACAGTTAGTTTGGGTTTTTCTGTTGCCTGGAGATGAATGCTAACAAATTTAAGAGGCAACTTGCCCAATATCACTCAGCTAGTGATGAGATTGGAAATGAAACATAGTGCCAGAGTCCTTGGCCACTGCATTCTCCTTACTGGGCTGTGCTATATCAGTGTTGTCCTTTATAAAACCCAGAAAGATCTGGGAGAAGACCACCTCCCACTCAGAACTTGGGAGGGACAGTGTTTTCTCTATGTTAAGCTCCAGGGGACTGCTTCTTTTTCTCAGGGAAGAGAAGAGAAAAGGATTAATCTTTCCTCCTCCCCACTTTCCCAAACTTCTATCCTCTATGATTTTTTCACTCCTTTTATTCACCTAAAATAAAATAAAAATCATCATACACTTTTTGAGTAACCAGACTTCAAATTAACAGGCTACTTTTCACTCCAAAGCTAGTAAGGATTCACTTAGAAACATTTATTTATTAATTGATTGACTACGAATAGTGAAAAGTTGGTGAAACAATGAATATAAATTTAGGCCAATGTTTTTCTCTACTCTTATTTTATTCCGTTTTCTTTGATGAGGTTTTGTCTCTAACCCAAGAGTACCTAAACTTGAGATGAGTTTAATCTACGATTGAAGATCAAACTTGTGTTTCTCAGTGGTGTTCTTTTTATCTTCCTAGTCATTTCTAAAATCTACATAAAAACAAAGTTAAATTAGAAGACAAGAAATACGATGCTCAGTTACAGAAACTAAATTTGGAGGATATCTTTTAAAACTGAAAGCAAGTTTTAGTGAAATTTTATCTGTGCTCTGTACCACATAAAATGGATAGACATCATCTTTTAGATTCCTATAGTATAAAATAAAGCTAAAAATGACTGATCTTTGTCCTGTTCCCTTAAACAGAAAATTTGAGCTAGGCTCTTATCACACCAAAGTCTTAAAGCAAAGATCTCTGACCTGATCTCGAATGGAAAAATATAAAATTTCATGCTAGAGAGCCTAACTCTACTATAATCTTCTTTCTATGAATTTTCAGTTCAGCACTTTGCACCCGGCAGAGGGAAGGCACATGTGAATTATTTTTGAAGCTTCTGCTATATCACACTATTGAAAATAAACGAAAACTACTATACCTACTAGGCCTGACTTCCCCAGACAAAACTGAAAACTCTGGGCATTTTTCTTTTTCTGATCCTCTCTTCCCCATTGCAAAGGTATCCATGTACTTTGACACTCAGTCATGCTTCTGATCATTAATTTATTGACTTAATTGATTATTAATCATAATATGATTATTAATTATTAATCTAATTATTAATGAAAACATTGTTATTAATTATCAATCTAATTATTAAGTAATTGACACTGGTTCTTCCAAGCTCTGGGGTTTTTTTTTAAATTTCTTATTTATTTACTTATTTATTGTTGAGGAAGATTAGCCCTGAGCTAACATCCACTGCCAATCCTCTTTTTGCTGAGGAAGATTGGCCTTGAGCTAACATCCATGCCCATCTTCCTCTACTTTATATGTGGGATGCCTGCCACAGCATGGCTTGACAAGCAAGGCATCTGCACCAGGGATCCAAACCGGCGAACCCCAGGCTACTAAAGCAGAGTGCACGAACCCAATCGCTGCTCCACCAGGCCAGCCCTTCTTTTTCTTTTTTTTTGTGGGGAAGATTGGCCCTGAGCAAACATCTCTTGCCAATCTTCCTCTATTTTATGTGGGATGCCACTACAGTGTGGCTTGACCAGTGGTGCTAGGTGCGTAGCTGGGATCTGAACCTGCGAGCCCCCGGCTGCCAAAGCAAAGTGCATGAACCTAACCACTATACCACCAGGCTGGCCCCTGGGTTTTTCTTGACTCATGATTTACTCCCCCACATTTATTCATTCGATAAACATCTATCATAGCCTACTATAAGCAAGGCACGATACTGGACCTGTAGGTATAAAGATGCCTAAGATAAGGGGCTTGGATTTGGGCAATTTTCTCACTAGTGACTCGTAATAAAAAATGGTACATACAAGGCATATATTTTGTTGACCTGAAAACTTATAAAGATTTGGGAGACCTCTTTAAGCAAAAGAGATATTGGGTATACAAAATTAGGAATACAAAACTAGATATGAAAATGAACATTTATTTAGAATGAGAGAATAAATCATTTTAAACACCGGAGGTCTGGAGATTCCAATCCCTTTCTTCTGACATCTCTTCAGGAAATTTCTCAGAAATGCTTTCATAGAAATGTTTCCTGGCTGCAACCTGGCTTCCCATCCCTGCTTAGAAGTATCCTACAACTCCCAGCAGCTCCCAGCACCCACAGCAGCCTGAGCAAGTGAGGGACCCGGAAGTTAAAATCTCATTACTTTGGTGGTATGAATGTCGATCTGCCTCCAGGCACGCACATCTTGTAAATTCTCTAGAAGTAGGTCCAAAGTACCACCAGAGCTTGAGGAGAACATGCCTCTGCTTCGGTGGGGGAAGACTTCCTAGAACAGTCAATGCTTGAGAAAAGCCAACAAAGAGAAGGGTAAAAAATGGAAGAGGAACTGGGATTTCTGCCCAGCTGAGAATTTTGGAGTTTACAAAGTGGGACCCCATTCCCATTCTGAAACTCTATCTTAATTGTTGTCTTCCTCCTGGTTTTGTCTTTCCTATGTCAAAGATGGCACGTTCTCTTTCTTTTATGTTTTAGATTTGCTGTTTCCAACTGGTTTTTAATCTTTTCAGTTGAATGCCCATTCTTTGATGCCAAGAGATTAAAACTGAACACTAGAGCTCATTAATATCTAAGTTGAAAAAAATATATGTCTAATGGTAAAATTCTAGTTAGGACGTGCTCTAACCTAGAAATGAACACTCTCCCATAAAGGGGATTTGTTATTGGAGAAGTCCACGTTGTCATGGAGGCAGAGGTCTGAGACCCTCTGATAGATGCACTCTGCTTCTAATGATTTCTTACTCCCTCTTCATTCTCTTTCCTCCCTGGGAACTATGGGATCCCATCCCTCCCCTGACCCCACCTCAAAAGTTGTCTTGACCCTTTTCTCATTTCATGCTATTTTCTCCATGAATGATCTTATCCACTATCCATGTAAACTATCATTTAGTTGTTGGATTCCCAAGTCAGCTTCTTCAGCTGGACCTCCACCCAGCTCCAAATCTGTGTTTTGTCTGCCAATGTGACCTCTCCTCCCACACTTCTCATAGCATGTCAAACCCCTCCCAGTCCAACTGCCAGAAAATTCACAGTCGTTATTGATTCATTGCTGCCCCACCATTCCACATTTAATCAACCACCAAATCCTGTCATTTCACCTTTTAAATGCCTTTTCTCTCCATCCACCCGGGATCTGGGTAGTAGCGTTGTTGCTAGGTACAAACATAGGTTCTTCACCTGCCACACAAGAGGGGCTAAAATAGAAACTGTAACACCAGGCTTATGGAAAGGAAAGAGTTTTTATTTCAGTTGATGTCAGCCAGGAGACAAGATTTAGCCCTCAAATTCATCTCATCTCCCCAGAAGATGGGAGGTGAGAGGTTTTAAAGCTTGCAAGAAATGAGTCTGCTTGTAGGGAGGGGGGAGCCTGTGGCCTTGCTGTCTGAAGCTTTCCCACAAGCCTGCATTCGGCCTTGTGAGGCTGCTTGTAGAGAGGAGAAGGAGGAGGTAATGGAATCTGCAGGTGGCTGTTCTTGATTGTCTGCCTCCATGGAGGATGGTGGATTCTGGTGCCAGGAAGCCAGGGAGTAAGCAGCGAAAGGGGATGAGTGCTTCGATTTTTAACTTCATATATCCTGTGTTTAATGTAGGGGAATTGATATCAGTTCTGGTATCAAGTAACCCTTATTTTATGTTCATTCCTCAATCTTGAGGGATTTGGAGCAATGACCAATCTAGCTACTTCCTGCTGAACTGGGGAGTAGGTTGTTCCATCTCATTGAACTCATCTTTTAATAAGGCTGTGATGCAGGTGGGCTCCCAAAGTTAGGCCTGCATCATGTAAGTAAGTAACCAGGTATTTAATAAGAACATTTCTAGAGAAACAAAAAGAAAAAACAAGGTTAATGGTTGGAGAAAATTATAAACCAGTTCCTGAGTGCAGGGGGCAGCCAATCAAGAAGATTTCTGGAAGTCAGTGTCAAAGCATCTTTTGTAGTTTGAATGTCTTTGATGGTGTCATCAGGCTCTCAGGAATCTTTCTGAGTGGCTTACATAGCACCTGGGATGAATCTTTCTGAAGTTTATATTAAGATGTCTAGCTTCAGTTTGCAGGGCCTCGGGAAAAAGGGCAGTTTCAGTTCTCAATGATTCCAAATGAAAATGATGGAAAAAATGTTACTTTGGAGATTTGTTATTTCAGATATTCTGAGAGACTAGAAGAATTCAGGATCTAGTCCAGTTCACAGGTAGAAAACAAAAACCTCAAAGACAACTAAAAGAACCAAAATCTAACATCCATAAATGTGTATTATAGTTTTATTGAAACATAATTTTTCTCTCTGAAATCACCCTCAATTTTACCAAGCACAGCCAAATTAAGACTAACTGGTTTGCAAAATAAGTCTAATTTCAACTAATTTGGCACAATTATTTACATAAGTTCAGCAAGAATAGTAATTGGTCATATCTGCTCTTTCAAATCTCCTTTGCTGGAACTTTTTATAGGGAATTGCAGATTGAACTTTAAAGGCCTCTCAAGGCCTGGAAAGACAGACCAAGAACTTGTTATCAGATTTTGCCTGCAATACCTACAAATTTGGGTAAATTCCTCTCTTCTGAGGTCCCCAAAATATCTTGGGGTTCCTTGCCCCTGCCAGAGGGAGTGACATTCTTTACTCAACCATACCAGGTTACTGGGAACTCTGTAAGCAAAGTACCAGGGCCATATTTCCAAGTGGCTTTATTCCAGAAAGTCAACCTTTATTCCTCAAAAGCTGTCTGGTCCTATCAGAGTCTGTATGTTGGTTGCTCTCAAATATGACATTCCAGTCAAAGCCTTGGTAATATAACCAATGTTTCCAAATGTGTCCTGTTAGAAGGAGAACAGACTCTTATTGAACTTATGCAAATAACTATATTGCCATAAAAATAACCATACTCACTCATTCACTAAGAGTTTCCAAATTCTGGAGGGATCAAGTAGGGGAAAAAAGATAAATATTTCAATCCTGCTCACAAAGGTAAGATTTTACCAAATTGTTATAAGTCATAGTTAGCAGGAGAGAAAAAAGAAAAAGTTTCTTTAAACTTTTTAAAGGGAAAAAAATTTTTAAATCAACATTACAAACGAAAGTCATAAAAAATTATAATCATCCTTATCAGTTCATTTAGTCTTGTTAGCATGTTCATGAAGTCATCAGTTTTTCCATTAGAGTTCTGTAATTTCTTACCCAGTTCAGTTTCATAATCTGCAAGTTTATCAGAAACCTGTATTCCAGAGTAAATGTCAGTCTTTTCCATGAATTTCTCTGAAGATGAAACATATTTTGTAAAAAGATAAGAGTAAAACAATAACTATCTGTAAACAAAAAGACTCAAAAATGGCAATAGACAAAGAACTTAGCTAATTTGGTGACATGTGACACTTTAAAATAACCAGAATTATGACTGATAACCAGGACAGATCAGAATTTTAGTAATGTTATACAATTTTTAAAACGTTTATATCAATAACATTTACTAACATAACATCATAGGTCCCCATGAACTAATGTTTAACTATTCATTTAACCATGGTGACAACCAGAGATCTTGAAGACAAACATAGAGAGCCAAACAGTTTTTAAAAACTTAATAAAGAGACCTCAGTCTCTTGAACATAGGAAATTATTTTAAGAAAATATAGTTTTTCTGTCTTTTAGATAGACTTACTCAAAAATTTTAAAAATAAACCCTTTTATAACGTCTTTATCAAGAGCAGACTAAAAATCCAGGAAAATTATCCTTTTGGGAGAGAAAACCAAATTTTAATTTTTGCACTAACTTATTTTTGACATTAAAATTTATCTACTTAATTAGATTTACCTTAATTTTAACCAACTTGACCATGCATAAAACTCTTCAGGGTTTTACTTCCATAAATCTCCTGTCACTTATTTTTACATTCAGAATTTGTCCCATGTCTTATTCTTTTTTTTTCCTAGTACTTTAGGATAAATTTATCTTTGTTAACAAAAGTAACAAAAATATCTCTATTCCTTTTACCATCTTTACTGAAAACACACTTTTTACTTTTGTTGGATACAGAAATATGTACTTTCTCATAGAAAATTCCCCAGCATACACAAAGCATGTTTATTAATAAACCTAAGCATCTTTTAGTTTCTCTGAAACAAGAAACCAAAGGCAGATAAATCTATGCTTAGCAATCAGTTTCTAATATTTTATCTTATGTGGAAATGACCTAAATACTTCATAAATTTCTATCATTTAATTTAGAAAAACTCTAAAGTTTCAAGTTGTCAAAAAGATTTTGGAAGCTGTTTTTTAAGCATACAGACCATAAAACATAATTATTGCACTCAAAAAATTTTATCCATTTTATCTATTTAAATTATTTGTTTTCAACAATTATGTTTAGATTATTCACAAAAACTTCACGTGACATTAAAGCAGTTAGCCATCATCTTAAGTTGTCTTAAGTACATACATTATAACACATAATTATTGTTAAAAAGTTTTCCAAAAACTTTTATCCTTTTTCATTTATTTAGTTTACCTGTCTTTAATAATTATATTTAGATCATTTACAAAAACCTCATGAGACATCAAACAAAATCAGCTATTATTCTAAGTTATTACTTCTGCTGACAAATTTTGTAACCAAGATAACATGTCTGCATCACATTCAATGTTGAAAATTCTGAAAGCATATTTATTTTAATCAAACTAACAAACTTAAAAAGCTTTCATTTACCAAAGATTATTTTATATCATGTTAAATAACTTTGTTTTTTAGAAGCTTTTGCATATTAATTAAAGACTGCATTCCATTATGAAAGGTTTTGAATTCTCTCTTTTATTGGTGACCCTTAAGAAGGACTCATCTGAAAGAGAAGTTCCCCAGAATGGCCATTACAATTCCGAATTATCTCAAAAGTTTACTTATTTTCACTTGCTTAATTTTAGATCAGTAATTTCCGGGGAGTTGAAGTGCAGAAGCTCAGCAAGAGAAGAGAGAGAAGCAGCAGATTTGGTTTCCACTGCTGGCAAGTTTAATTATTTAATTATTTTCTCTTAAAGAGGCAGTAAAGTATTTCTGATTTCATTTAGAAGCCTCAAAAGATTAAAATAGGCTTCCTGTTGTTGTAGCTAGCTTTTTCCAACTGCTTACATAAATACACCAGTTTGGGTAAACTGAAAACTGCCTCCCTTAAATATACTAACTTTTACAAAGTGTTATCTTAATTTTATCAAATCTTATACCTCTAATTATAATTTATATTAGAATTTTCTTAGCAAGTTTCAGTATTACAATACTGTGTAGGGGAAGCATTTCCAGCCAGACATAACATATATTTCCAAAGAAACCATCCAGCCTAACATGACATAACCTCTTCATACAACGTTAGCTTACACACTTTAATCTTTATAGTCTTATCAACCTGAGCAGCCTAACTGTTGCCCCAAACAATTGTTGGTCAGGTTTGTCACTGTGATTTCTGCCTCCTGACCTTTTAAATTTTTTCAAACTGGAGTGAATAGAACAAGTTTGTCCTGTAATGGTGGGGAGCCAATCGGGGAGTTCCTTTAGCCTATCCAACCTTAGGCAGTGTTTTATTAAAACCTTTGTTTTAACTTTATTTGTGTCTGTTCTATTCATTCCATCTTCTTGATGATGGATGAGTCCTGTGACTCTTCTCTTTCTGATTTCTCTTTGTTAATTTAATGTTTTCATTAGCATTTGTAAGACCACGAGAAGAAGCTGAGACCCCAAGTTTCAGTTCTTAAGACTAGTCATTGTATTTTCCTTTTAATTTGATCTTTCCATAGGTAGCAATAAAACAGCTGTTTATTATGAGGGAGCTCTCTAAAAATTTTTCCAACTTAAAGATCCATTGTTTGGCCATTTTCTCTCCAGAGTCCAAAGAATATTGTGACCATGTGGTGTTACAAAAGAGAATCATCCCTTTTAGATGTAGGCTTATGACCATAAATAGACTGTCTACTCAGAATCAGTTCCAGCAGGCTCTGCTTGGGTACAGACAACACATTCTTCATTCCGATAGACAGAGATGGACAGACACACAGATCTAGAAACACAAAAACCAGACACCAGTGAACCAGTTCCCAGATTTAGGATAGAATGTCCTATAATTCTTCCCACTCCGAATGTACACCTAGATGGCCCCTCCATGAATGGAAGGGACCCCAGATGGCCCTGCCATAAATGAAAGGACCCCAGATGGAGGGGAAGGAAGTTCACAGGTGTCCCTGAGGCTACTTACTCTATTCCAGATTGAGTCCGTTGACTCATCAGAAAACAAACAAACGAATCTAGAGCCTGTTTCCCTGCCATAAGAAAATGTGCCAAGGGTCAGTGGTGCTGGGTCAGACAGAAAGTACTGGGGGCAATCCCTAGGAGAAATCACCTAGGCAGCTGCTGGACTGCTTCCCAGGAAATCCCAGTTGGCCCGGGGCCGTGGAGCCATGGGCAAAGAGCCTCCCGGCTGGCTTGCCAGATTGTTACCAGCTACAAACATAGGTTCTTTACCCGCCGCAAATTTAAGGGCTAACTCTCCTCTCCTGGCTGATGTCACCCAGAATAAAAACTCTTTCCTTGCCCTAAGCTTGGCATTCCAGTTTTTATTTGGGCCCTCTGGTGTGGCGGGTAAAGCACCTATGTTTGTATCTGGGAACAGCATCTTGTCATTTCTCACTTGAATTTTCAGCTGATCTCACTGAGTCCAATTCCTTGGCTCATCAATGTATCATTCCCATCAAGGAGGTGGTATGACACAGAATAAGTTACTAGGTCCCAATGTGGATTCAAACAGAACCTCAGCTGCCCCGCTTTGTGACTCCTAGCAAGTCACTTAATCTAACTAAACCTCAATTTCTTCACGTAGAAAATGGAGGCAATTATAAGTCACAAAGATGTTGTAAGGAATATATAAAATAATATAAAATATCTAATACATAGAAATGCTAACGTGGGGCATCAGAATTTGCCACGCTGAAACGCATCTCTTTGGCTTAATTATTTTTAAGAACAAAAGACGCAGAAAGAAACTTTGGCTTTCCTCCTAATTGCCTGAAAGAACTTAAGATAGAAGGCCTTTTCCAGGAAGGAGCTATCACCATAGATAACTCTTGGTATGGTAGACAGGAAGGCACCTAGAAAGGCCCATTTTTATCAAAGTTCTCTTGGGTCCCATTATCTACAGTTGGCCCAGCAAACATTTGTTTACCAAACATTTGCTTTTCCGTCTCCAGGTAAATTGCCTTCTTCCCCTTACAAGTCCCAAATCATTACCCCCAACATCCTCTTTTGTCTTTAGCTGAAGATGATGTTTAACATGGTGGCTTCAGCCATTGTGGCGAGTTACTCAGTTTTCCTGGGTTTCTCTCATGTATATATGTTATTAAATTTCTTTGATTTTTCCCCTGTTAGTCTGTCTCATGTCGATTTAACTCTCAGACGGGCCAGAAGAACCTCTTGGGTAGAGAAATATTCTTCCTCCCCTACACTTAATACATTTTCCCTGTTATTATCATAATTCTTATCAGAGTTATAATCTAAAAATACAAGTTGGTCATGTGCTAAATATTACTAGTGTATACTATATCCAAGTTCTTTTCTCCTTTGGAGCACATGGCAGACTGCTTCCTAGCCACCTTCCAGTTAACGGGGTCATGTGACTAGTTCTAGCAAATGGGCCAAAATACAGAAAATTAGGTAGGAATTTCGACGTGTTTTCTTCTCCCATTTGATGTCCAAGGAAGCATATGTTCCAGGCGGTGCTTCTACAAGATGGTGGAGGCTCCATCAGCCTATGCCCACCTACGTGACCACAAAGCAGAGCCCCACACCACTTTGCAATGGACACACCGTATGAGTAACTCAGACTTTGGGGACTTGCGGGTTATTGTTATCACAGCAGAGCCTAGCCTGCAGTATCCTGACAAATACAAGTCACCTCATTTCCCACTGCTCAAGCCTGGTGATTTGCCCTAACACATGTAAGATTCCCTAAAATAAATGGACCAGCAGACCACCAAAAGTTCTAATTATTTGGGGACAAAAGAATGTCTGTAGTTTTAATTTATTTTTCAAAGTTGTTATCTCTGTATATATTTACTTGAAAGTGATCAAAAGCCCAAATGATGCTGGCTTATGCAAAATGGGAAATTTATTACCAACATAAATTAAAAGTCCAAGAGTGGAGCAAGCACTGGGCACGCTGGCTACAAAGGCTTAGGTGAGGCATCAAGGACTCCGGCTTGCTCTTTCCGTAGTTCAGCTCTGTTTTTGTTTTGGGGGGATTTTTTTGTATACGTGTGATTACAATGTTTTCCAGCAATATCTCCCTTTTCTTGGAAAAATGGCTGCCAGCAGCCCCCGGGCTTAGACTGTTTTGTCTCAACAACTTCAGCACGAAGACTGATTCTGTCTCCCAACGGTTCTGGCAAAAGTTCTGGCATTCACTCTCGTTGGACCAAATTGAGTCACACGCCCACCTCAGAACTGGTCCTGGTGACCAGAGGAATACAATATTCTGATTGGCTGCTCGAAGTCATGTGCTGAGCCCTGATTTGGGGGAACTCCTGGAATAAGACAGGAGAGTGGAGGTTACCTGGAAAAACCCAAGCAAGGTCCTGCTACCAAAACAAGGGTGAACGGACACAGGACAGGTAAAAATAAACATTCACCATAGACATTAATATAATCCATATGGTATTTTGGGTGAAATACGTAACCAGTTAGGAACTTTATGCAGAAGTCCCAAAGATAAGATAAAAATTTCCCACAAAAGGACCATCTTCCTTCTGAGAGCATTGTAAGCTTCAAGACAGCAGGCTTCCAGCCATACACCACTGCCATTACCCACCATGCCCGTGTGGAGTAGGCTTCTAAAATTCATCAAAGCTTTATGACCTTAGATTACTTTTACATTATTCATGTTAGCAAATGTGAAATCTAAAAGGAAAAAAGTACAACAATATATATGGTTTTCTTCCCTTTCCTATCATTGGGATGTGTGTGTGTACACACTTGAATGTGCATGGTTATATTTTCTCTTGTTTTGTTTTTTTGCCTCATGTATCAAAGCCTTGGAGACTTGCTATCTTCCAAGATGGGATGAAACTCCCACATCAGGCATTTTACCCTCCACATCTCTTCTCTCCAGTGGGCCGTTCCTCTGGAGAATTTCTGGCTTCCTCAACTGGAGAGAAGCAGTAACAGGCACAAAGTAATGTGTGGAGAGAATCAATCCTTGCAGATTTAATCTGCCTCTTACTGTGGCTGAGGCCTCAGGAGAAATTGAAATGGGACACTCATCTTTGGTTGCTCCACAGCTTGTGAAAAGTAAAGGGATTTATTGATCAAACTATCTCCCCCACCAGGTGGTGAGTGCCTCGGGGACTTAGAATGCATTTTATTGATTTCCGTCTCTACAGCACTCAGTAGTGTGAGCAACTAGAGGATGATGGACTCTGCCCCCAAGTTGTTGATAATCTAGTGGAAACATAAAACTGGTATATGAATAACCAAAACACACCACAAAGAGGATAAACTACAGACAAAAGGACTTTGGGATTTCCAAGAAGGAAGTAATTCTGTTCAGCTGCAGGGACAAGAAATCTTGACTAAGGAGGTAGCTTTAAGAGAGGGAGAAGGGGGAGGGGCAGAGCTGAGGACAGGAAATACCAAGCAGGGGAACTGCTAGTAAAAGAAGACAAAAAGGTGACTTTTTTTTTTTTTTTGCTGAGGAATATTTGCCCTGAGCGAAGATCTGTATCAATCTTCCTCTATTTTTGTGTGTGAGTCATGACTACTGACAAATGGTATAGGTCTGTGCCCAGGAGCTAAACCTGGGCCAATGAAGCAGAGTGTGCCAAATTAACCACTAGGCCACAGGGCCAGCCACAAAAAGGTGATTTTTTTTATCTTAATCACTGTCACTAGAATAGGAAAGAACATTCTTTGTTTTGAAAAATACTCTGGTAAGCTACTAGAATTAAGAGTGAGAACTTCAAGTTTGTGGGTGACTTCGTGACCCGAGAAAATATCATGATCCCTACTGTGTACTTGGGTAAGACACAGGAGGGACTCTGATACATAGCCAAGTTGGGGGACCAATACCCTGAGCCATACACCCTCCCATATTACGTTGGAATGCACTAAGTATTTGGGGGGAATGGCGATGGGTTCAGAGGGGCTGCAATGCTGGGATTGCATAAGTATGTCATGGAAGACAGCCTAAAAATATAAGCTGGGGCAATAACTTAAAGTCCAAAATGCTGTCATATGGAATTTGGAGTTTATTCTGAAACCAATAGCCTTAGACCATGACTCTTTTCTGTAACGTTCCCACTATCTGCTCTTTTTTTTAAAAGAGAGATCCTATGTACCCTTTACCCAGCTTCCCTCAATGGTAATGATGAGGATTTTAGGCTGGTTAATTTTAAAAAACTGCAGATGAGAAGCAGGCTCTGAGGACTGGAATTTGCTTGCTCTTTGAGAGATATTTGCATTTGTGAAGGAAGGGGGCATGACCTTGTAGGGACCTGAAATTGGCCACCCCAGAATATGTCTCTTTGGCATCGGGATTGTTTTGGGCTGATTGCTTTCGATAAACTGAGACAGGGAAGGAGGCTCTGAGGAATGGAACTTGCCCTTGTTGGGACACATTTACATTTGTAAGGTAAATCTCTATCTGTAAAAGGTGGCTCCATCTCTGTACCAGGAAGAAGAAGAGAGATGACCTTGTCCCTAGAAACTCTTAATGGGGAAGGCAAGAACTTAAGTTGGTTGCTGTCTGGCAATCTCATGTAACTGATTTAGGGGGGCGGCTTCTAACCTTTCTAACCTTTACTTAATCTGATTTGATTCTTGTCTAAAAGTCATGGGATCACCCAATGACCAGACCCCACCTGCACTGATACCATTTTAACTTTTTTCCATGTTCTTTCCTTTGTCTTGTAAAGAGATGACTCACATACCCATACCTTATAAAATTAGCCCTAACCCTCAACTCGGGGCAGCAGCAGGAGCTCTGACTGCCCATGGGTCCTGTCTCCACCCACCAGCTCTGCCTGCCCATGGGTCCTGTCCCCATGCCAGTGGGGGCAGCAGAAGCGGCAGCAGCAGCAGCTCTGACTGCCCATGGGCCCTGTCCCCATGCTATTCCACACTATTCTCTAAATAAAAGACCACTACTGCCAGATCTTGAGAGTCCAAGAAATCTTTCTTTCGACTCCTCGGCTCACCGACCCCGCATCAGTAACATTTTGCAAAACGATAGTATAAAATCACATCCAGAACATTGGCATTGGTACAATTCACTGATCCCATTCAAACTTTTCTAGTTTTACTTGTACTTGTGTGTGTACGGGTATTTTGTTCTGTACAGTGTTATCACATGTGTAGGCTTGTGGACCCATCACAGCAGTCAAGATATTGAACAGTTCCACCACAAGGACATCTCGTGATGTCCCACCTCCGTGTCATGTCACATCACCTCCCAACCCTCATCCCTAATCCCTGACAGCCAATAATCTGTCCTCCATTTCTAAAATTTTGGTATTTCAAAAATGTCATATAAGTGGGATTATCCAGCAGGTAATTTTGGAGTATTGACTTTTTCACTTGGCATGATTTTCTCATGATTCATCCAAGTTCACATTTATCAATCAATTGTTCTTTTGTTGCTCAGTAGTACTCCGGGGAATATATGCACCATGGTTTGTTTAACCATTCGCCTGTTGAAGGACATCTCAGCTGTTCCCAGTTATGGCTATTACAAATAAAGCTGCTATGACCATTGTGTACAGGTTTTTGGGTGAGTATAAATTATCATTTCTCTGGCTTGAATGCCCAGGAGTGCTGGGTCATATGGTAATTGGATGTTTAGTTTTATAAGAAAAAGCAGCTGTGCCTTTGTAAATTTCCACTAGCAATGTATGAGTGATCCAGTTTGTGCCCACCCTCACCAGCTCTTGAGTTATACCATTTTTTATTTTAGCCACTCTGACAGGTATGGAGTCATAACTCATTGTAGTTTTTATTTGCATTCCCCTGATGTCTAATGAAGTTGAGCATCTTTTGAGGCGCCTATTTGCCCTCTATATATCCTATTTGGTGAAATGTCTGTTCATGTCTTTGCCCATTATATAATTGGGTTGTGGTATCTTTACTCTAGGGTTCTGAGGATATTCTAGATACTTGTCCTTTGTTGGATATGTGGTTTGCAAAACTTTTTTCCATTCTGTGGCTTGTCGTCTGACTCTCTTCACATGGGCTTTCACAGAAAATTTTAATTTCGATGAGTTCAAATTGATCAGTTTTTTCTTTTATGGATCATCTAAGAAAACTTTGCCTAGCCCTTAGATCCTGAAGAATTTTTTTTCCTGTTTTTTTTCCAAAGAGTTTTATAAGTTTTACATTTTGCATTTAAGTTCATGACCCATTTGAGTTAATTCTTGTATTAGATTGAATTTTATTTAGGTTGAGTTTCATTTTTTGACTATAGACGCCCCAGAACTCCAGTTTCGTTTGATGAAAAGGCTATCCTTCCTCCATTGAATTGCTTTTGCATCTTTGTCAAAAATCACTTGAACGTGGGGCCAGCCCTGTGGCCGAGTGGTTAAAAGTTCATGAGCTCCACTTGGGCAGCCCAGGGTTTCCCTGCTTTGAATCCTGGGCATGGACACGGCACCGCTCATCAAGCCATGCTGAGGCGGTGTCCCACATGCCACAACTAGAAGGACATGTAACTAAAAGTATACAACTATGTACCAGGGGGCTTTGGGGAGAAAAAGGAAAAATAAAATCCTTAAAAGAAAAGAAATCAGTTGAATGTATTTGTGTGGGTCTTCTGGATTCTCTGTTTTGTTCCGTTGAGCTGTGTGTCTCGCCCTCCACCAGTACCACTTTGTCTTGAATACTGCAGATATATAGTAAGGCTTAATATCAGGTAGAGTGATTCCTCCTACGTTATTCTTCTTAAGAATGTTTTAGCCATTTTGGGGCCTATGGCTTTCCATAGAAATTTTGGAATAACTTCATCTGTATCTCCAAAAAGCTTGCTAGGATTTTGATAGGAATTGCATTAAACCTATAGATCAGTTTGGGGAGAATTGACATCTTTACTATGTTGACTCTTACAATTCATTCAACACAGCATGTCTCTCCATTTACTTATTCTTCTCTGCTTTTTTTTTTTTTTTTTTAGGAAGATTAGCCCTGAGCTAACATCCAC
Organism: Equus asinus; assembly: GCF_041296235.1. Lineage (NCBI taxonomy): Eukaryota > Metazoa > Chordata > Mammalia > Perissodactyla > Equidae > Equus > Equus asinus. The sequence goes on from NC_091812.1 coordinate 47,882,339, forward strand.
TCCCAATCCTCCTTTCTTGACTGAGGAAGACTGGCCCTGAGCTAACATCCATGCCCACCTTCCTCTACTTTATATGTGGGATGCCTGCCACAGCATGGCTTGCCAAGCAGTGCCATGTCCACACCCAGGATCAGAACTGTTGAACCCTGAGCCACTGAAGAGGAACGTATGAACTTAACCACTGTGCCACGTGGCCGGCCCCTTCTTTGATTTTTTTCATCAGTGTTTTGTAGTTTTCAGCATACAGACATTGTACGTTTTGTTAAGTGTATACCTAAGTGCTTCACTTTCTTTAGAGAATTATAAACTGTTTTGCATTTTTAATTTTGGTTTCTGCATGTTTATTGTTAGTGTATAGAAATGCTACTGATTTTTGTGTGTTGATCTTGTATCCTGTGACCTTGCTGAACTCACTTACTAGTTCCAGGAGTTTTTTTGTAGGATCTTTGGAAGTTTCTACATAAACAATCATGTCGTCTGCAAATAGAGGCAGGTTCATTTCTTCTTTACTAATCTGTAAGCCTTTTACTTATTTTTCTTGCTTATTGCAGTGACTAGAACTTCCAGTACCATGTTGAAGAAGAGTGATGAGAGCTGATGTCTTGCCTTGTTCCCGATCTTAGAGGGACAGCATTCAGCTTTCACCATGAAATATGATCTTAGCTGTAGGCTTTTTATAGATGCTCTGTATCAAATTGAGGTAATTCCTCTTGATTCCTAGCTTTCTAAGACTTTTCATCATGAATAGATTTTCAATTTTATCAAATGATTTTCCTGCATCAACTGATTTGATCATATGATTTTTTTCTCTTTAGCGTGTTGATATGGTAGATTATACTGATTGATTTCAGAGGGTGAACCAGCTTTGCATGCCTGAATAAATTCCACTTGGTCATGATGTGTAATTCTTTTCACACATTGCTGATCCGCACACTTTTGAAATCCAGAAACCTGTTTGTCATCTTTAACACCTCCCTTTCCGTCCACTATACCTTGTCCCATTACCATGATTTTTACTTCCTTTTGACCACCACCCTTCTAGCAAAAGTCCCTATTCCCCATCTGTTCTGCTTCAACAGCCTCCTAACTGGTCCCGCTGCATTAATTTTTGCTCCTTTCCAACCATTTTCTACATAGCAGTCAGAGCTATTTTTATTATATAAACCTAATTTTGATGCTTCTCTTCTCAAAATCCTTCAACGGCTTCACACCACTTTTAGGTTAAAGCCCCACATCCTTAATGTGGCCTGCGAGGCCCAGTGTAATGTGGCTCCTCTCTAACTCTAAGCCTATGGCAGCCCACTCTCTGTGCTTCAGCCTATGAGCCTTCTCTGTTCCCCCAGATTCATCTGCCCCAACCTTGGGGCCTTAGCATATGTTACCCCCACACACTCCTTCCCCCATCCTTTGTCAGGATGACTCTTTCAACTGAAGAATCACTTTTCCAGAAAATCCCTCCCGGCCTCTCTAGCTTGGTCAGGTCCCTATTATACTCTTTCATAGCCTCCTTTTCCTTCATAGCATTTACCATAGTTTGTGGGTATATATTTATTTGTATAATTATTTGACTAATATTAGTCTCTCTGGAGACTATAAAAGCTTCATGAGGGCAGGGACCATACTGTTTTGCTCAACAAATATATTTTAAATTAATACATGAAATCAACTGTCCTACTTAGTTTATCAACACATATTTATTAAACATCACATGTACCTTATCAAGAGAACAGTAATTTAAGAGAATAAGAGGGAAAGAGAGAGAGAGAGGGAGGCAAGAGCAAATGCTTCTTAGGTACATATTACCTACAACCAAAATAATCCTTATGTGCTGTGTCATGTAATTTCATGAGGAGTGAGGATGTTTTCTGCTAATTTAATTGATCAAAGAATTATTAAATACCTATAGTGGTCCAGTCATCTCTGGGTGGTAGGATTCAAAGTAATTTTTACTTTCTTCTTTATGTTTCTCTGTTCTTTTTCAAAAATTTCTAAAATGAGCACACACTACTATTTTAATATATTAATGAAAAGACTTTAATTCAGTAATATATTAATGAATAGAGCACTCCTGGAAAATGCTCTAGCTTTATTCACCTTTCTTCAAAATATATAATCAAAACAAATTTTAAAAGATGTAAGAAGAAATTATATTTTAAATATATTAGTTCTTGAAGACACGAGTGAGTATTCAGAATTTAAATTATATCTCTAGGGGCTGGCCCCGTGGCCAAGTGGTTAAGTTCGCGTGCTCCACTGCAGGCGGCCCAGTGTTTCATTGGTTCGAATCCTGGGCTCGGACATGGCACTGCTCATCAAACCACACTGAGGCAGCGTCCCACATGCCACAACTAGAAGGACCCACAACAAAGAATATACAACTATGTACTGGGGGGCTTTGGGGATAAAAAGGGAAAAATAAATAAATAAAATAAAGAAAGAAAGAATAAATAAATAAATTATATCTCTAATGATCAGTGGTGTCAAAAATACTATACTATGCTTGAATTATATTTCATGAAACATAACACTAACTTCCCATTCAGAAACATCTTTGTAAAAATACATCAAAAATCTGTTAGCTGCAATTCATTCTGAGCATTAAGATGGGATTAGATGATACAGTTGTGAGATGGTCAAGAGACTTAGCTTTTGAGCCAGCCCTGACGGCCTAGAGGTAAAGTCTGGCGTGCTCCGCTTCAGCGGCCTGGTTCAGTGCCTGGGCACGGAACCACACCACTCGGCTGTCAGTTGCCATGCTGTAGTGGCAGCCAACACAGAAGATCTAGAAGGACTTACAACTAGAACATACGATTATGTACTGGGGCTTTGGGGAAGGGGATAAAAAAAGGAAGCTAGGTGACACGTTAGCTCAGCACGAATCTTTCCCAACAACAACAAAAAAGAGACAAATTTCACTTTGTTATCTGTGCTATATTTCTATTATTTACTTAAGTATGTATTATTTTCCTATCTCTAAAAAAAACTTTTCAAGAATACATTTGAAGATCAATTTTTTTTTTTTTTGAGGAAGATTAGCCCTGAGCTAACATCTGCTGCCAAGCCTCCTCTTTTTGCTGAGGAAGACTGGCCCTGAGCTCACATCTGTGCCCATCTTCCTCAACTTTATATGTGGGATGCCTGCCACAGCGTGGCTTGCCAAATGATGCCATGTTTGCGCCCTGGATCCAAACCGGCGAACCCCAGGCCACAGAAGCGGAACATGTGCTCTTAACTGCTGCACGACCGGGCTGACCCCTGAAGATCAATTTTTAAAACAAACAAATGACCTTGATTCCTGTGACCTTCCCTATCTCTCCCCTTTGTCACACACATTCATCAACAAACACAAACATACATACACATTGTAGCTCAAATGGAGGAGTACCATTATATATGCCAACCTCAAAAATAATAAGAAAGTGACTTCTGTTTCTCAATAAGATAGAGTAACAAGACTCAGATTTTTCCATCTGCCTAAAATGACTAAAAAATAGTGTGTGTAACAATTGCATGTGAAAACAATGATTTTCAGACATTGTACCTCAGGCAGTGCAAGATAGTGGTCCCTGAGAGATAGCAAATAAATCAAGTAAGCCCTTTAATTGCCCAAGCTTACTGCCTGGAAAGAGTTTCCAGGCTGCAGCCTGGGGTGAGGGAAACTGGATGAAGCCCATCAGTCTTCCTGAATTGAGGAGACAGGTGAGAGTGCAGGGAGGCCAAGGTAGCTAGAGTTCACAGGGCAGACTACTGGACAGGAAAGAGTTGCAGAGAGAGAGAGAAATCTGGAAATCTGCAGAAGATCTCCTTTGAGTCCTCAGCTAATACATCATCAGCACATTAATGATTAGAAGAAACAATCCTGGGAGATAACACAGTGCCAGTAATAGTTCACGTTCCATCACAGAGTAGAAAATCTCCTAATTCTCAGGACATCAAATAGAGTATTCAGCAGAGAATTGTCTCAGTAGTGGGGTAAAATTAGCCCTTGACAAAATATTGCTCTGGTCCTAATTAATAATGCTTAAAAGCAAGACCCAAAAGTATACCAATATTTCCAAGTAACTTCACTGTGTCCCAGAACAAAGGTCAACAATACTTATAGGAATACTAAGATATATAGCACTCAACACAATTAAATACACAGTGTCTGGCATTCAATCAGAAATTACCAGGCATGCAAAGAAGTAGGAGAAAACAACTCATCAGAAAAAAAATCAATCAAGAAACAAATCCAGAAATGACATATATGATAGAATTAATAGACAAAGACATTAAAATAGTTATCATGGTATTCCATATATCCAAGAGTATAGAGGAAAGATCAAATATCTAAATAGACACATAGAAGACATAGCAAAAGACCCAACTTGAACTTCCGGAGATGAAAAATGCAATGTTTGAGATGAAAACTACTCTAGATAGCAGTAACAGCAGATTAAATACTGCAGAAGAATATATTAGTGAACTTGAAGATACAGCAACAGAAATGATCCAAAATAAACACGAAAAGTAAAAGACAAAAAATAATAATAAAGAGCATCAGTGAGCTGTGGGAGAACTTCACATACCCTAATATACGTATAATTGGAGTCAGTGAAGGAGAGGAAAGGGGAGAACAGAAAAAATACTTGAAGAAATGGCCAAAATGTTTCCAAATTTGGTGAAAACTATAAACCCACAGATCCAAGAAACTTAACAAGCCACAATCACAAAAATAATAAGAAACTTCTCATAGTTTGACTAAATAATAGTTATCCCCTACTTTTAGAAATGCAGTGTATTAATTATTTATTGCTAGTGAATAAATCACCTAAAACCTAGTGGCTTAAAACAATAATGATTATTTATTTTCTCTCTCAGTTTCTGTGAGTCAAGAATTCAGAAGTAGCTCACTAGTCAGTTCTGGTCCAGTCTCCCATGAAGTTGTAGTCAGATGAGAGCTGGAGCGGAGCTATCTGAAGGTTTAACTGGGACTCACTCACATGACTGGCAAGTTGGTGCTGACTAATTTTGGGGAGCCTCAGTTCCTCTCCCCACTGTCCTCTCCCCACTGCTGTTTGAGCGTCCTTGTCACACGGTAGTTGGCTTTCTCCTGAGCAAGTGGTCCAAAGGACTAAAGCAGAAGCTACAAGTGCTCAGAAGCATATACCATCACTTCTGTCTTATTCTATTAGTCACATAGGGCCAGCCCCAATTCAGTATGAGAGGGGACAATATGAGATGCAAATACCAGAAGGCAAAAATCATTGGGAACCATCTTGGAGTTGGTTATTGGACTAAATATTTTTAAAAAATTAAAGTCACCAGAAAGATAAATGAGTAATAAAGATTCATATAATGCAAGCATTCACTAAAAGTTTCCTTTAAATAACAAACCTACTTAATACTTTTAACATATGATTCAATTTGCAAAAATTCAGTGTATGACTAACTTGGAAAGCATCCATTGTGTAAAGCCAAGCACTCCTGTGACCGACCATGAAGACAGTATGTACTCTCTCTGAATGACTTCAAGTCCTAGGATATGTTTTCCTTTGAGTTGCGATTTTCTGAAATAGTTTCCCCATGTAACCTCATCCAGGAATCTATAGAAACAAAATGTCACAATGTCGGCTTACTTGATTATATCTTTACAGGTAGCAAGATTTGTTGCCAAACCAGGTTCATTTTTGCCCATCGCCCAGAAAGCCAAACACCAAGACAACAAGATTGCAGCAGAGAGAGGGTTTAATCACAAGGCAGCCAAGTGAGGAAAAAAGGAGAATGAGACTCAAATCCACTTCCCCGAAAATGGGGACTCAGTGCTATTTACGGGGTAGGGGGCAGGGTGGTCTGAAGCAAGTAAATAGATAATTGGAGGGAGGAGAGGTGAGGTAATTGATGATCTGCACAAGCATGGCCAGACTCCATGCCTCTTCATAGGATGCATGTAAACAAAATGGCAGCATTAGCATGATCTGAGGGTGGAGTTTTAGCCTCTTAACGTCAAAACGTTGCTTATCAGACATCTGTGGGCCCAGTTGATGAGTTAGTGGTCTCAAGTGGCCTAAAGTGGACAAGGGATTCTAATTCCTGAAAAACAGCTCCAACACCCATTACCATAGTGACCGAGGCTCCGGGGAGATATCTGTAGGAACCTAGCGGGAGTCAGATACTATGTTGCCTAAGCAGCACAGTTAACAGTGGATGTGTGAACAGCTAAAAGCTATAGTCAGTAATTGCAAAAAGGAAAAAACTTTAGTTCCTAGCGACTTACTCATCAATGGCTGTCTGCCAGTTTCACTAACATTTACTGAATGCCTACCACATTGCTTCCCAATTATCTGCTTTATTTAACAAGAGGTGAACTGAAAGCAAGGATATCAGGGGATTTGCCCAGCGACATAGCTAGGTAGTGGCAGAGCCCACACTAGAACCTGTGCTTCTTTAAGTCCTAACCCCAAATTCTTTCTTCTGCCTAACTAAAAATGAATTACTTAATTAGCACAAGCCTTTCACATAAATGATCACATTTAATTTTTGCAAAAAAGAAAACCATGAACTAGGTACTTATTGTTATTATTTTATTCAAAATAAAGAAATTGAGGCCACTACAGATGTCATTAGCCTAAAAGAAGTTTGCTAGTACACGATGAGGGCAGGACTTGAATCTAGACTTTTTTCATTTTAGGGCTAAATTTTAGCAGAATGTGAAAGTTTGAACTCTTATACTTTAAACAAACAAAACCTTAAAATCACTGATTGATCCAAAATGGTTTTATGGAAAAACTAATCTGTAACAAAAAGTTGGCATTGAGTTCAAAGGCACCGCTGTTATTGAGCAAAGTATGCAAAGGTTCCAAGGAGGTCAGGGCGAGGAATGAGGGGCTGGGACATTTACAGCAGCAGGCATTTTCTGTTCCTCTTCTTGAAGGGAGGTGGGCAGAGATCCGCTGGAATAGTTTCATCAGACACCATCTGGAGCCCCTGCTGTGTGAGAGCTGAGCATTCCAGGTATTCTATAGCACAGACCTCGTCAGCCAGGGATGAACCCTGTGGCTGGGTGATGGGAGCCAGCTTCTTCTTCAGTTTCTCAGTCATGTCTTTATCATCCCTAAGCTCAAGTTTAGATCCCACTAGGATGGTGGGAGGGTTGGGACTCTGGATGATGTTGCACTTCCAGACACCACTTTGCACGGGCATTTTCGAGTTAGGCAAGACTCAGAAGAGAAAGGCAAATTAAGAATACACCTATTTGCGGATAGGATAGGAGGCATGATCTGTCCTCATCTTCTTGTCCGGCTGTATCCATAAGCCCAGATTCACTGGTTTTCCATCTACCGTAACATTGGCAGAATAGCTGTCAAAGACAGTGGGCTATATTCCCCAGGAAATGCATTGGTTGTGTAACTGGTCAGTACACAAATTTTACCAACTGCTCCGTCTCCCACCGCCACACCCTTAGTGGCTGCATCTGGGTCATCATCCAGATTCTCCATTTCTACACCCTGTGCCCCATACTCAACGTCTTCCCTCACTGAGTATGCATGTGCAGCTCTTGCTCTTGACTCTACTTTCCTTCGACACTCCTTTATGTGTTGCATCTATTGCAACTTCATATTGCAGTTTCATGCGTTCTTCTTAAATCATCACCTGAGTTGCAAGGCAGAGAAGAAAGCACAAGGGTCCTGGAATCAGATGGCCTTGGGCTTTAATCATATTTTTCTTGCTGCTTGCTTGTTTTGAGACCTCAGGCAATAACAATAATTGCTAACATTTCCCGAGTGCTGAGTATGTCCCAGTAATGCTCATGGCTTAATATGTAGTAACTCATTTAGTCTTCAAAAATGGAGGTAAAAACAATATTCCCATTTTTGTGGAAGAGGGAATTAAGTGAATCGGTCTTCTTTTGTGTAAAGTGATGATAGTCACATCTAATTTGCCAGGTTGTCACGAAGATTACATGTGATGACATATAGAAAGTGTCTAGTGTCATGCCTAGAACACAGGAAGAGCTTTGTCACTGTTCATCCTCTCCCCTTCACCCTCCTCCCTTGGGAACAAGGACCACATCTCCACTGCTTCTGCTTTCCCTCAAAGTAGCAGGGACACCTAAGTATCATCAAAAGTCAATTTGATCGATTGGAACTCTGCTCGCACTTGAACTTGACTCATCTTTCACCAGAGATAATAACATACAGATGCCGACCTTTGTCATTTCTCTGACTGCCACTAGCCATGCAACAAATACAGCTGGTGAAGCAGCTGAGCTTCGCTGGCCATAAGAGCCACTTAATATGTTCTGCCATCATGTTCCAGATGCAAGTGACTAAGAAAAACTCACATCTGAGCTGGATAATGACAAGATGCAGACAAGATATAAGTCAGTACTTTGCCACCTTGACCATGAAAAGAATCACCTGGGAAGCTCATTAAAAATATCGAGGGGGCCGCCCCGGGGCCAAGTGGTTAGGTTCACGAGTTCCCAGTTCAGTGGCCCAGGGTTTTGCTGGTTCAGATACTGGGCGTGGACCTAGCACCATTCATCAGGCCATACTGAGGTGGCGTCCCACATAGCACAACTAGAAGGACCTGCAACTAGAATATATAACTGTGCTGGGGGTCTTTGGGGAGAAGAAAAAAAAAAGAGGAAGATTGGCAACAGATGTTAGCTCAGGGCCAATCTTTAATTAAAAAAAAAAATTGATGCCTGGCTCCACTTCAGAGATGCTGATTTATTTGGTCCGAAGTGGGGTCCAGGCATTAAAAACGCTTCAGTTCTACAGATGACTCTAATGTGTAGCCAGGTTTTCAAATAACTGATTTACCTATACACATGAATGGGAAATCCATTTCTGCCAGTCAAATCATTATTACGGGTGGGAAATGTCTTCCTGCACATGACAGCATTCAGACTAGAGCCAAATGTTATAGCATTGTGCAGTAACCATAGAGGAAACCAAAAAACATACGATAAATGCAAGGATCAAGGGGCTGGCCCCGTGGCCGAGTGGTTAAGTTCGCGCACTCCGCAGCAGGCGGCCCAGTGTTTCGTTAGTTCGAATCCTGGGCGCGGACATGGCACTGCTCATCAGACCACGCTGAGGCAGCGTCCCATATGCCACAACTAGAAGAACCCACAACGAAGAATACACAACTATGTACCGGGGGGCTTTGGGGAGAAAAAGGAAAAAATAAAATCTTTAAAAAAAAAAATGCAAGGATCAACTGCCCCTGGCTGCCCCTCCCTGGGCCCACAGTCACAGCACTCCTGTCCACTCAGTCATGGTATTACCAAGGGAGCATCTTGGTTGTCACATTAGATGGAGCTTAGTTTTGCACAAGATATACACACACCTAAAAAGCTATTGTAAGACAGTATTCATTCAATAAAGCTTGATCAAGAACTTACTACGTGCCAGGACCTGGGTTTGCTGTTAGCAATATGAAGCTCGGTAATATGTGGTTCCTGCCCCCATGAGCTCAGTCTACAGAGAAGAGAGAATGTAGTAAGTACTTTTGTAGACCATGGACACTGTGCTGCTGGAACAAAGAGAACAAAGCAACTCCCTATGCTTAGGAGAATCAGGGAAGACAGGGGAGCTGTCAACTGTGTTGGATCATAAAAGATTGAGAAGGAATTCACCAGGCCCCCTTCAACAGACGGCATTCCACAGAGGGAATAGCACGTACGAAGGCAGTGACATATGAAGCAGCTGTTGTGTTTTGATCTATAAGTGGTGCTATTAGTATGACGTCAGCCTGGAGTGAGCATGAGGGACTGACAGAAGGTGAGGCTAGAAAGAGAAGCAGTAGGGCCTTTGCATGGCATTTTGGTGTATGAATGAGAGCCAGTGCTGTCCAATAGAACTTTCTGTGTTGGTGGAAATCAAGGGTATGGTTCAAGCAAGAAAGAGGATGGGAATTCCAAGAGCAGACCCAAACTCAAAGGGAAGGTCTTCGACCTATATCCAAAGTTTGAGAAATCAATGTATGCTTCTGTGTTTATTTACATAAAATATTTAAATTCTGCTTATACCTTTTTTCTAGTGATTCTCAACTCCAACAAACTTTTCGTGTTCATAAACCAATTACTGATCCAGAGAGCTTTTTTTTAAATCCCACAACCAAGGATGTGAAGATGCCATTTATGCCACCGTATCTCCAGTCGTACAGTTTACCACTGCTGCTTAAAGGAAAGCCGCGGTTCCCCACTCACCGTTAATAATCTCGCTTCTGATCCACTCTTCTCAAACTGATGTTCACTTAGATTATGTTGGTTTCAAACCTCCCAGCTACCAACCTTGATCCTTGTTTGCAGTTTTTTTCTCTGCCTAGGCCTTCGGCCTCTGTGCTCAATCCTGTTTTCCTAACTGCAAACTCGACTTCACCTGGCACAGTCTATTTTCCCACCTAGCTATGTTGTCACAGGAAAACATCCCTTCTGCTTTGAACGGGCCCGAGACCTACCTATTCCAGGGCCACCCTCACGTGTGGTGATCCCAACAGGCTGGCTCCAGCTTCTTAAAAAGGTTAGGGGGAAGGGAGAAAGGGAATTGAGGCTGGTACCCAGGTTTCTGTCTCAGATGGAGGGGGATGGAGGTGACAATAGATGATGGCTCCCCAGAAAGGAAACATAGGAGGACAGATTTGGGAAGGAAGAGATGAGTTCTGATTTAGGCGTGCTAATTTGAAGTGTTCTGTACCATTCAGGTATGAACCTGATGTACAGCAGCCCATTTTCTCCCTAGGACATCCCTTTGTCCACATCAACTCTCCCTCCTATTTACCTTTGTCACCGCACTTATCAAACTATTTTGTGAACTATTTGAGAACTCCATATTAAAGGGGCTTTGTCTTTATCTTTGAACCCCACTGCCAGCCATAGCAGGTAATACATAGCATGTAGTCAGGAAAGTGTGGTGGATATAAATGAAAAGTGATTGAACTGGTTACCGTTGAGAGACCACAAGTACAGGGATTAGGTTTGGACAGAGGAAAAGAAGACAGCTTTCTCATAGAAGGAAGAAAGGAAAGGTAAATTATGGAGAAGTTGTCCCAAAAAAAGCTGACATTGTTTCACACCCTTTACTAAATGAAGTTGTGTTCATAATTCACTTTTACTCAGAAAAGTCCTAAATTGGCTAAGCATTCATTTATGAAGCTCGGTCAGAGTCAAATTCCCTGTGACCTGCTTTGAATTTATAAGCACAATGAGTACCATGCTTACTCTGTTGTTAGCACTCAACAACATTTCATTTTGCCTTTAGGAAGCTCCTGGTTAATGATTGTTGAATGAATGAAGGAAAAAACTGTCAGTTGCCCTACGGATATGGCACTAATGGCAGGAAGTCAAAAGAGAAACATTTTCAAGTTAAATAGATTTACTTTACCCAATTCCACATGTTTATTTCTCTCATTATTGCCCATAAAAGCTGAGTGTGAACCAGTGTTTTACTAAATTACTCAAAGCGTTGAGGAGTCATTTAAATTTTAGCAGCATAAGACTCATTAGATGTGAGTAGATCATTTCTTATTTACACAAACGGATAAAGAACAAGATGCAATAGGACCATCTATTCTGGGAACTTCAGAAATATCCATGATAACATTTTGTTACTCTTTTCACCTGGACAAATTCAGGAGTATAATATATCATCATTTGCAGAGGGATTTGTAAACAAAGTTTTTCATATTTTTGCTTTGATTATGTTGTTCTTTGTGTACTCTCTACTTTAGTTCAAATTCTCCCTGCCATTGGTCCCATACAGCCAAATTGGGCAAGAAATTAATTACAAGATAAGAAGAGCGCATATTCGACAGACAAGTCAACCCACCTGTTCTCAGATGCCCTCGGTTGCTGCTATGGAAACAAGTAAACCCACGGACACAAACCAACTGCTGTGCTCAGCTCGGCAATGAGAACTCGCCTCAGACTCCTTTCACTTGGCACTTTGCTGGTTTAATGTCTTTAAATGTCTCTGTTGGATGGATTAAACACTGCCCTACTCTCATCAGCTTTTAAAAATTAAAACCAATTTTTTCTTATTACAAAAACAGTATGATACATTACAGAAAAGTCTGAAAAAGCAGTTAAGTAAAAAGAAGAAAAGAAAATTACCCCTCAAGTAACTGGACTTCCTCCTAATAGGTCAGTTGGGAGTTGAGTGATTAAATAAAAAATAGAGGAAAACATCTAGCAATGTTTTATAACTATTACTTAATCTCACAGTATATATCAGTGATTAGCAAATTTTTCAAATTTGCAAAACCTTTTCTTCAAATGAATCTTCTGTAGGATATCAACATGTAAAACCAATGAAAAATGGGGGGGGGCGGTCTGCAAGCCCAAGGGTTTGGCCCTCAGATGACCCCCGAGTTGAGTCCTGAAGCATCTCTCATTGCTTTAGAGTTCTTCAGAGTAAAGTTTAAAATTTATTGGAATTTATCATTCGAGACCTTTTTTCTATGAACAATATTCATGCATATCAATTTATAAAATAAGGATGATATAAAGCATGCATTTTTATAATCTATTTTCATTTCACAATATTATAAATCATGAACAGCTTTCCTACATCAAGATATTCTCTTTAACATCATTTTAAACAGCTGCATAGTATTTCTTTGCTTTGATTTACTATATTTATTTAACCAATCCTCAAATATTAGACATGTCATTTATTCACAGTTCTTCCCTATTTTTAAGCAACACTGTGACTCATATCCTTGTAAGTAGTTAAATACATGCGTAGATTCTTAATTATTTCCTAAACATTCACATTATAATGTGTTTTTTCAAGAATGTAAACCTTTATAACAGGCACATTGACAAACATTGCTCTGGGGAACCTGTAAATGTAACCTGGAAAGTGCTCCTGCCCATGGAGCGCACAAACTGATGAGACAGAAATAGAGAAGCATTGCTGACTGGCATAGACGAGAAATGTTTGTCAGGAAACACTGGGAAAATATCCCACAGGAACACGAGCTAGGATTCTAGTCTTGGCTCACAGGTCAGGGTGCTTATGAGTCTCAAGACAAGTTTTGTCACATACTAGTGGTTAAGAGACGCCCAAATGAGTGTTCACCTCTTCTAGAGCTTTGTGGCATACAGTGGATATTCAATAAATGCTCAATGAATGTTAGTCAAAGTGTTTGTTTTAGGAGGTAATACACCATTTCTCATAAGGTTATCCTTGCCCCACACACACTTTTAATAATTCCTCTTCAATATAACACCCTTCATATTTTGCCTTTAATTTTATTTAATAATCTTAAAGATTATTCATTTTGGAAAAAAATCAAAAGGCACTCACGGCTGATTTTAGAAAATCCTGGGAGACCCCAAAACGGTTTCAGAGAAGCCATGCTGTGAGCCAGGATGCCACTGTGTACTTTTTAAATTTTTTTGCCTTACTGGCTTCTACTCAGTCAAGATGGCCTGAGTGATGACTTATGCTTACAGGATGAATTCTTGACTGCCAAAGAAGCTCTTCAACATAGATTCTGCCAATGATTTTGACAACTTGGGGGTTTGGGGCAGTATTCTGCCACAGACTTCAAATATTTTTTCTAGGTCATGGCAGAAAACCAAGCCTACCGCCGACTGTTAAAAAAAATAATAAAAACAAACAGCTATTTTTTTTCCAGTTTTCTTTAAAAGAAGAGGAGGATGGGGCCAGCCCAGTGGCGCAGTGGTTAAGTTCGCACGTTCTGCTTCTCAGCGGCCCAGGGTTCGCCAGTTTTGATCCCAGGTGCAGACATGGCACCGCTTGGCACACCATGCTGTGGCAGGCATCCCACATATAAAGTAGAGGAAGATGGGCACGGATGTTAGCTCAGGGCCAGTCTTCCTCAGCAAAAAGAGGAGGACCGGCAGTAGTTAGCTCAGGGCTAATCTTCCTCAAAAAAAAAAAAAAAAAAGAAGAGGAGGATGTTCTTGCCTGCTCTGTTCATCACGCAACAGAGTGGTCAAATCTTCACAGAAATATTTTCCCACTCACGTTTGCTTTCTTTTTTTTTCAGAAAAAAAGTTTCTTTACTAAATTTAGCTCCTGTGATTCATTTGAAAACATAATTCTTTAGTCTTTGCTCTTGTAGGAGAGGAAAAAACTTTTTCCTCTACCCTCTTAGGTTCATTCAATGGGGCCCTGCAAATTAGACTGATGAAAGAAAGACTAACAGGAGACAAAGAGTTATTGTGTATGCATATGGGGAGCCTTACAGAAATGAAATGAAAACCCCAAAGAGGCCATCAGACCCAGAGGCTATATACCATTTTAACAAAGGGCAATACGTTTGTGGAGAAGTGACAAGACAAAGGAAAGGGGTTTTTAGCTTCTAGGAATGGCAAATTGTGAGAAGGTAAATATATGGGGAAACTAATTGAAGACAAGGGTTATTTTAGTAATGTTTGCTTATATAGGTCCATCTTGGTGTTCACTTTACATTTTCTTCATGGCAAGAAAACTCCCCTGGGACAGGGTATTTATGGCAATCCTTGTTTCTCAGAAGTTTCTGCTTTTAGTCAGATAAGGGAAACTCCAAGAAGGCTTCTTCTGAATCTGTTGATTCTCAACTGTCTTCAGCTCAAAATAAATATGCCACTTTGGCATATTCTGGGGTGTCATACTCGGATCCCCTTCCCTCTCATCATTAATCATTACTTGAACACACTAAACCTCCGGGGAACAGCTTGCTACAATATCATAGATATCTTTCCCATCATCCTTTTGAAAAGAAGTTCCCTATTTTCTTTCACTCATTCATGTTGTTTACAAACCTTTGCTTTTCATCTTAATTATCTTCTTTTAAAGTGTCAAGTGTCTCACTTGCAGTTAATTTCACACAGAATCGTATCTTCCTTAATTCACATAGCAATTACTCCTAGAACTCGATTACTCATATCAGTTATGCAGGTTCATGCAGCAAAGGATCTCAAACAACCTTAAGCAACCAGGATGTGTCACACTTCCATGGTGACCACACCTCCTTGGTTTCCATAAGCCACATGGGAAGCTCATTTCTTTAGAGATTCACCTTGAGTTGGGTAACTCCAAACTATGTTTACAATTCTCCATAGGCTTTATTTACTTTAAAAATGCATTTATTCAATTTCATGTTCATGGGGCAAAAATAGCTATGAAGGATAAAATAATAAGTCTAGCCTGGGGATAATTTGCATGTAGCAAATCAGTTTGTAAGCAAATTTTAGTAGAAGCAACAGCTCCTGATTACAGTTATCATTTGTCCATGGACAATGTTCAGAAGGAAGTCACTATGCTGTTGCTCTTTAGTTGGGAGCGTTAAGAGGTGTGCTTGGGGTGGCAAAGAGGACGATAAGAACTGCCAGTCAAACTTTAAAGTCAAAAGGCCTAGAAAGATCTCCTAAGTTCAAAAAGAAAATCAGGATAGTGGTGACCTGGAGGGGTAGGAAAGCTACACAATGAGCTTCTGGTGCATTATCAACTTTTATTTCTTCAGCTCCATGAGGAGGAAGAGGAGGAATGGGAAGAGGAAGCAGTTTGTATGGAGATTTTTTCTAAAAGCCTAAATTGATCGCAACTCAGAGATTCTGATTCAGTCCATCTAGGTTGCAGCTGGAGTTGGCTTTTTTTACCTAAGGGCAGCCGGAGTTGAACAGTTTGCTTACAGGACAGAATAGCTGTTAACTTAGGAAGGAACAAAATCGATCAATAGTGCCACCGTTTAAAAGTCATTTTAGCCCTCTGTTATTTTTGCAAAACCCAAAGCGATCAACGTAATGTTTGTTTTCCCTAGTGTTATTTTAAATGAAGTGTCCCTAGAGGCTGCATCAGGGAAAAATTTTTTAAAAGGTCTAAATTTGATGTTTTATAGATTCACTAACGTGATTTAATACAATCAAAGCTAACAATGTACGGAGCCCATTTGACAAGAAGACTTCCACTGATGACACAGTAGCAGTGGGAACAGCTGTTATTCGAGCAGTATCTTATGCTTCAGAGGCTCCCAAACGGGGAAAGGAGAAAGAATGATCATTTCTGGTGAGAGTGGATTAAAAGGAAGACATTTTACAAAGTTTTAAAAAATTTACTTATCTGTTATGAGGTTTCCAAACATAAAGAAAATATATGAGGAATAATGTAACAGATACCTATGGATCCAACTCCTAGATTTATCAAATCTTTACTTACATAGTATTTGCTTCAGATATTGTTAAGAAAGGGAATATTACAGATATTGTTGAGGCCTCTTATGTGCGCCCACTAAAAGTGTAACTATTAGCATGAACTTGACCTTTATACTTCTCATGCAGGTTTTTATTCTTTTCTTACATTTATGTATCCATGAACAATATTTAGTATTATTTTGTAAGTTATAAACTTTATATAAATGCTATCATGTGCCACATGTACATGACTTTTCATAACATTGTTTCGAGATTTGCCTATGTGGATACACGTAGCGATGGGGCCGTTCATTTCACTACTTTTCAGTGGTCTTCCATATGAATGCATTATGATTTATCCATTCTCCTGTTGATGAGTATATAGACTGTTTCCAGGTTTTTGCTATTACAAGCAAGACTTTAATGTGCTTTGTTGCACACGTCCCCTTGAGCACAGAAAGGAGAGTTTTCCCATGATTTGTACCGAGAAATGGATTCTTTTGTGTCGAAGGGTACAAACATCTTCAACTTCGCTAGACATTGCCAAATCACTCTCAAAAGTGGTCAGACAACTTTACATTTGCACAAGCACTACAGGAGACTACTAAATCTTGCAATGCAGGTTACCAACTTTGAAAATTTTATCTAATTTTGCCTTTTTAAAAATGTTGCCTGTGAAATGGTATCACTTAGTGTTTTTAATTTGTACTTCCTTGTTTTCAAGCGAGGCTGGGCCTCTTTTCATAGATGTATTTGCCTCTCTTGCTTCCTCTTTCAGGAATGTTCTATTCACATGCCTTGCCCATATTTCTATGGGATTTCTCTTCCTTTTTAAGTTGGTTTGTAGCAGTCCAACACATATTCTGGCTACTCTCACTTTCTCAGTTGTGTGTGAGTTGCAAATATCTTTGTCCTGTTTTTCACTTATCTTTTCATTTATATTTGGGGTCTTTTTTATCCAAAAGTTTTAGTTGTAATATTCTAAATGTTCAGTGTTTTCCAAGTTTTTATGCTTACTATATCTCATCTAAGAAATCCTTTCCTATTCTGAGCACATAAATATATTCTCCCATATTAACCTCTAAATTTTCTGAAGTTTTGTGTTTAACAATTAAGTCTTTATTTCATCTATCATATAGCTGCTTCTGGTGTGAGGATCTAGTTTTTCCCACATATGTAATGGATCATTTCAACATCCTTTATGGAACAGTCCAATGATCCGTAATACTAACTCTGTCACATGTCAGATTTTCATGCCAATGCATCTATGTCTTGCTCTCCATTCTATTGATCAAATCATCTAGCCTTGTGCCAGTATCATACTTTCTTAATTTTATGGCTTCAAAATAAAACTTGATACCTACGAGGACAAGTTCTCCCACCTTTTTCACAGAACATTTAAATTTTTTTTTTTTTTTGAGGAAGATTAGCCCTGAGCTAACGTCTGCTGCCAATCCTCCTCTTTTTGCTGAGGAAGACTGGCCCTGAGCTAACATCTGTGCCCATCTTCCTCCACTTTCTATGTGGGACACCTACCACAGCATGGCTTGCCAAGCTGTGCCATGTCCGTCCACATCCAGGATCCAAAACAGTGAACCCCGGGCCGCCAAAGCAGAACGTGAGCACTTAACCGCTGCCCACTGGCCCAGCCCCTCCTTTTGAAACTTTTATAGTTTTATTTTTCATGTTTAAATCTTTGATCCACTTGGAATTTATCCTGGGAGAAGATGTGAAGTATGGAGCTAACTTTACATTTTCCAGACGCCGGTATTATGAGGCTTTATAATATGTTTAATATCCAGTATTGCTATCCTCTATCAGTGCTTTTATTTTCAGGCTTTCCTAGCTATTTTTTATATATGATTTAGGATCAAGTTTTCAAAACTAAAACATTTTCAACAAAGTAAACTTGTTGAAACTTTTTGTTAGGACTGAATTAAATTTATAAACTACCTCAGGGAGAATTAAGATATTTATGATGCTATCTTCCTACCCAAGAATATTATATGTCCAAGAATATTATATGCTATTTGTTCAAATCTTCTTTTATATCTTACGGATTTTTTAACGTTTTCCTCATATGCATCTTGCACATTTTTTGTTTAGTTTATGCCTAGATATTTTGTTGCATGCCTTGAAAACTTGCATCTCTCTCCAATTTTTTATTTTATTGTTAAATATTTAATATTTACAAAGTCTGAACTACCTGGATTAGCTATGTTTACATGAATGAAGCTATTTTTTTCCATTAGCTGGACACTCATATAATTATTTTCATGTTTTTAATGGTTTGATGATAGGTGGGGAAACAATAGACAAGCCTTGTTTTTCTTTACAAAGTGGAAGTAGATTTGTATTCCCACCAGCAATGTATGAGTGTTCATTTGAGTAATTTTTAAAAAGCATTCATTTGTTCAATACTTACTACATCTGTACTATTTGCCACAAGCACCAGAGATGTGAAGAAAATAAGTCAAAAATTCTACTCTTAAGAATTTTTAAACAGACATCCAAAGGAGTCTTTTCTACTTCCAAGTATGAGCCTTAGGAGGAGGTATACATATTCTAAAAGAAGTTTAAAGGGTTGAGTCTGCTGTTCAATATTATGTTGCTAAAAAATCTAGTTTATTAGCCAGAATATCACAGCCTTCAAAATTTGGCTAGCATTTAAAAATTTAACCAGTTTATACATGTCCCCAACAGAGACCAACAGCTTAATTAGAAGCATAAAACCAGGAACGTAAATGGTGTTGGCGGAAGAGCAACCACTTCCCGCCTTGACCATTGTCCTTACTTTCTTCCCCAGTGGGAGACCTCAGCTTTTAATGAAGAACGAGGGGATTATGTAAATCAGCTATGACTCATCAGGGACAAGAGTAAGGAAGGATTTCTTCCTGCCATTCTACAGGAGGATGCTTAGTTCAGTGCTCAGCCAGCCATCTCATTACCATGGTCACACCATCCCTCCTTCCCAGTCTAGGGAGCTCTGCCTGCCTCAGCTGATGGAAGGGCACTGCAGCATTTGCACAAGACATCAAATAATATCTTCCAATAAAAACTTCAGTGACTAATGCGTGCACAGGACCGGAGGCACAGGGGTCACGGGCAGTGGTCTTGTTGGAGATGAGCAGAATTAGCCCAACGTTTATGATGCTAAAGATGGCATCCTTAGCATCATTTCCCGCTTTAGCAGCATGGGAAATCGGTGACTCAGAACTCAGGGTGCTCGTAGATGAGCAGAGGTTAGTACCAAGTGGAGAATTTCCTCTTCTCCGAAGACAAAGAGCTTTCCACAGCAAGCCTGCCAGGTTTTCAGGACTGCTTCCAGCTGGTGCCCTTGGGACCTGGCCCCACACTGCCTCAGCACTTGTTCAGAAATTCTCTCTCTCTCTGGATTCCATCTCTGTCTTCTCTTGCCTTCATGCACTTCTGTTTGCCTCAGTTTCCTCTCAGGTTTGGTTTGGGGTGACTGCTTGTCTGGATGATCCATCCATCCTGCTGGAGAACTTTATCCAGGACATCCTCCCTCACTGGCCCTCCTCTCCCTCCATCTCACTGGAGGTGGACATAGCAGTGTCTGGAAAGCGAACCTGCTTATTCCTCATCCCTGCACTTGTTTTCACGGTCTATCTTTTCCTCATCCTATTCCCTCCTCCCACACTTCCTCTCTCTTTTCTCTCCCTTGCTTTTTCCTTGCTGCTCTTCTCCCCAGCCTAAGCCTAGCACCTTCTCAAAGGCAGCCATATATGTTTCACCCCAAAGAGATGCTCATGACTATGGTGGATGGCTAGCCACCAACTCCATGTCATCCAACAAGGCGCCAATGTAAAATCCTGGTGACTAGATATCCATAGTCAAAAACGTACATTCTTTACAGACGTAAGTCATAGGTTATAGAGCCACACTCATCAAACTAACTTCAATACCCTCGTCTGGCTGGATCATTCACACGTCCCTTTCCCCATTCTTCTTTACCAAACAAAAACCAGTTTAGTAAGTCCAGCAATGTTTCATGCTATAAAAAATTCATTTCCCACCTGGTCTCAAAGGACGACCAGAGAGATGTGAGTGATTGTGGGCTGGGGCTTCAGGGAAAGCCCATTAAAGAAGGCTGATCTGCTGAGACATATCTTTTTGCCTTCTCCCCTTTGCTATGGCCTGAATCGTGGCCCCCGCCCCTTCAAAATTCATATATTAAAGTCTTAATTTCTAGAATGTGACTATATTTGGACATAGGGCCTTTAATGAGGTAATTAAGTTAAAATGAGAGTTATTAGGGGAGAAGTCCTAATCCAATAGGGACTAATGTCTTTATAAGAAGAGGAGATTAGAACACAAAGAGGGACAAAGAGGGAAGAGCATGTGGGGACACAGCGAGAAGGCAGCCATCTATAACCAAGGGGAGAGGAGGCCTTGGAAAACACCAACCCTGCCAACACCCTGATCTCTGACTTGCAGCCTCCAGAACTGCGAGACAATTAATTTCTGTGGCACACGCCACCTAGTCTGTGGCACTCTTTTATGGCAGCCCTAGCAAACGAATACACACTTCCTCCATCTTCCAGGCTCAAGCACATGTGACAGTAGGAGCTGCAACAGCCATCTTAAACCCACGAAAAACCCCTGTGCCTTGTTACAGATGTGGAGCAGAATGTCAGGATAGACCCGGGACATGGATGACACTAGCCTACATCGTTTGAGCCTCTGTCATTTCAGGTCTCCGTATTAGCAGCCAAATAAAATTCCTAAGGAATAGGAAAAAGCTGGTTACTGATTTCGTGCTTTTTACTCAGACAGGATCTCTAACCTTAACTGCAAAATCCTCCCTGATTTTCTGGGACTTCTCCAAAGAAAGTCACACATGCAGAAATCTGCTGCCTCTTGGTCCTCCGTCTCCTCTGTCTTCCACTTGTGGACAGCCCCTGCCTTTTCTGTCACTTGGAGGACCTTCCCCATTGCCACTGCTAATTACATTTTTGGGGAGACTTCCAAAGTCAACCCTAATGTGCTATCTCCCAAATCGAGCCTCAGCGCCAGAGCAGGCTGACCTCCGCCCCCGCTCTGAGCTGTCATCTGCCGCCAGGCCCTCCAGCACCCGGGCCTCGTGACCCTAAAGCCTCTCAACCCATCAGCTCCTCCAGTTTCTGGCTTAACCCACTGCAGAGAGAGGAGCATGAGCACAGCCGCACCATCCTCTGGTCTCACGGCCCTCTCTTCATTATAGAGGCGTCTTTCATTTGCTTTTCCCTTTCCCGAAATGTTTGCACCAGTAGAAGCATTCACGAAAATCAGTTGCACTTAAATCAAAATTATCCAGTAAAATCCCCTTAGATTCCAAATTCCAGGATCTTTACTGTAACAATCAGGAGAATGCCTAATTGTGAAAAGACTGGATGAAGTTGACATTGGGCTGATAGCGGTAATTAACGTGGTAACTCTGGGGGAAAGTTTATGTCTATGAGATTCTGAAAGTGTTCGGAGCCATCTCAAAGTTCACACCGCCCTCTGCTACTAAGAACCGATTACATCAGAGCAGGAGAGAGAGCACAAAAAGAGCTCCCAGCCAATTCACCTTTGCCCCTTGAACTTTGCACCTTCACCTCACTGATCTAATTCTTTTGCAGCAGAATTCTTTTCACCTGAGAAAACCTCTTTTCCAGGCTGGCGGGAGACTTACACTATAAGGTTCCCAGTGGGCCTCTCACGGAGGAGGCATTTGGAATTGTTATTTCTTCTTTATACTTGCCTGTAATTTCCAAAGTCTCCACAACGAGACAACATAGGGGCTACAAGGAGAAAAAGATGCTGTTTTTAAAAAGAGGAGGAGGGGCCGGCTTGGTGGCGCAGCGGTTAAGTGTGCATGTTCCGATTCGGAGGTGTAGGGTTCACTGGATTTGACCCCGGGTGCAGACATGGCACTGCTTGGCACACCATGCTGTGGTAGGCGTCCCACATATAAAGTAGAGGAAGATGGGCATGGATGTTAGCTCAGGGCCAGGCTTCCTCAACAAAAGGAGAAGGATTAGCAGCAGTTAGCTCAGAGCTAATCTTCCTCAAAAAAAAATAAAAAGAAGAGGAAAACCTTGTTTTCCTTTCAAATTTATCTTGATAAACACCTAGTTCAAACTAGTAGGCACTTCTATTATTTCCTTCCTGGATGGAAAAATGGATGTGCCAACAGCTTGCATTTATTAACACCACTACATGATTATTAAATTCTAACTCTTTTAGTATAGAAGAGTTTTTCCGCCCATTTTGCAACCTTGTCAAATTGGACTTTTTAGGGAATGTGATCATAACTTAAGTAATCTTAAAAATAATAAGTCTAAGACCAGAAGAAGCAGTTGGCAACTACAGTAAGAAAATCAATCAGAAAAGTAGCTCTTACACATCCTGGAGAAGCCGAGCCTATGACAACGTGAAATAGAACATGCTTTTGTAAGACTGCCCCAAGCAGTCACTTTGTTTATTACAAGAGAACTTTTGAAATCAAAGGAAGAAACGTACTGAAAGCCAGCTGTCTACACCCTGCACAGTGTTCTTAACAACTGGTGGGAACTAGCATTTGATTTTATTTGAGATCATTTTAGAAAAATTGCCTAATCTCTCCTCTCTTCAGTTTGTCCCTCTGTAAAGCAGGGATGGTAACACCAGCAGGGATGTTGTGAGAATTAAATGAGATGTTCAGCCATTTTCTCGGTTAGTGATATTTTCATTTCGATGTGACTAGTTGAGAAGCTGATTAAATGGTTTAAATATTTCCCCACCCTTTTCTTCTCATTTTTTCCTCCTACTGTCTAACTTTTGATAACTGCTATCTCTTTAGTTCCTCTGTCTATGCGTGCAGATAGGGTATCATAGGAAAAAAATCAGTCAGTTTTGCTTCTGCTTTGGCGGCTTCAAATTAGGGAGGGCTACTGAACGAAGAAGGACTTTCATCCACCAGCCCCTGGTTGCATTTAGCCTTGTTCTTCTAGGCTTTTCAACCCCGGGATTCTTTTTACTCAGTGTACTGAACCAGGATATTTGTTGGGGAACAACCCCAAGGTCTTGCTAACGAGGCACCTCCACTAACTGGAGCCCAGAGCTGGGGCTGACCTCACTGCCACCCGCTGGCCTCAGAGGCTGAGTTCAAAGCCTCAGGGAGACCTTTGGCTCCTCTAGGCCAGGGTCCACTCAGCCTCCAGCCCAAGCCCCACCCTAAACCTGATGATAAAGATGATAGCCAGCAGTTACCGATCACCTACCACGTACCTACCTCCCCTTTACTCCTCACATAATATCCAACCTATTTGGCCGAATCATATGAAATTGCCATTTCTGTAAACCAAAAATGGTTGAATATTAGCAATTTCATTTGGCTCAAACTAATATTTGTCATTATTACTATGCCCCTTTTAGAAACAAGGAAACATTTTTTCTGAAAAAGCCCAGAAACTTTCCACTCTTGCCTCCTGAGCCACTTGAAGGAAAGAGTCCAGCATGGGAAACACCGCTTTGTAAAGAGAGGCTGTGTACAGACAATGCCTGTTCCCGTCACTTTAACCCCTGACACTGGCCCTTAGTCCGGTGCCTTTCTGCCTTCTGCTGGCTTCGCAACTTACTCAAAACCTGGAGATGTCACTCTTGAATTTACCATCTTCAGCCTGTACAAGGAACCACTTCAAAGCATTCTTGCTTGCCTCTTAAAGTGTGTTTGTTGGTGCCACAGCAATTAATGGTAAGATAATTAATTTTCTTCAAAGGGTACTAATGCCATTCTGCCCCCCTCTAAAGTAAAGGTAATTGGATGGATATACTGCATGCATCCACGTATCTAGATTTGTCTGGTTCACAAATGCATATATCCTCTCTCTCTCGATCCCTCTCTCTTCCTCTCTGTCTTTTTTGGGGTTTTGATGGCTACCTGCTTAATGAATAAGATATGACTATTCTATTACTTGCCAAGAACATCGTAAGTTTGGAAATCTATGCCAAAGCCCATTGCTCTCTCCTCTGAATTTCTGGAATACTTATTAGACATCCGTTCATTTATTTATGCAACAAACATTTATTAAGCACTGTGATGGTTGACTTTATGTGTCAACTTGGTGAGGTTATGGTGGCCAATTGTTTGGTCAAAGACTAGTCTAGATGTTGCTGCGAAGGCTTTGGCGAATATGATTAACATTTGTAGTGAGTTGACTTTAAGTAAAGCAGATTGGCTTGATAAAGCCTCATCTTATCAGCTGATGAGAAGAAGCAATTCTGCCTCAAGACTGCAACAGAGAAACTCTGCTTGAGTTTCCACCGTGCTGGCCTGCCCTGTGGGCTTCAGACTCAAGACTGTCACCATACCACCACCAGCTGTTGCCTGAAATTGCCAGCCTACAAGTTTCAGACTTGCCAGCTCCCACAATCATGTGAGCCAATTCTTTGAAATAAATCTATCTATCTATCTATTTTATTGGTTCTGTTTCTGCGGAAAACCCTAATATAATCACCTACTATGTGCCAGGGACTGACTCAGATAAACCCACTGGTTAGATGGCCTCCCTTCAATGCAGAAGAAACATGCTAAGAGAGAAATTATAACTCTCAAGGTAAGGCTATTGGAGTAACAGTGAAGTGCTGTGTAAGTCAAAAAGGAGGCGACTCATTCTTCCTAGGGGGTTGAAGAAGTTGTCCGTGTAGAGGTGGCATTTGAACTAAGGGCTGATTAGGGGTAGAGGAAATGTTATCCGGGAAAGGCACTAAAGGAACCGCTCACTGAGCTCAGGGGCCTTGTGACTCAAGGACGTGTCCTAAAGCCCAAATATTG
Source organism: Equus asinus (assembly GCF_041296235.1). Taxonomy (NCBI): domain Eukaryota; kingdom Metazoa; phylum Chordata; class Mammalia; order Perissodactyla; family Equidae; genus Equus; species Equus asinus. The sequence goes on from NC_091812.1 coordinate 47,907,271, forward strand.
CAGAGGCACATTATGAAGTGCTGTGAAGCCAGATGTAGAAGATCACGCCCAAGGTGTGGAGGTTGTATCGGAACCGAGACATCGAATGTCGAACACTTCTTGGCCAAGGTTGGTAGTGAAGTAAAGTTCAGAATTAAGTGCTACCTGGGACTTTGAGGTAAAAGGAAAAATAAATGTCATTTCAATATAGGATAAAACTCTTCATTTTGTGAATAGAAGAGAATGAGTCTAGAGAATGCAGTTCTTCGTTTAACAAAGATTTAATGAGTACTTACTCTAGGTCGGGAATTGTTCTAGGAGCTAGAAATATAGTCAGGTATAAAATATAGTCTTTAGGCTATACAGTCTAAGGGGGAGGGGGGCAGAAAGTAATTACATGTTCCCCAGCCCACCCAACCCAGAATTGAATCAAATCACATTAAATCAGGTCACATTCACAATGTCAGCCATCTTCTTGTGAAGGCTCCTAGTTATTTTCAGGAACCCTGGTGGTATCTATCTTCACTGATGAGGATTTTTAGGCTGCTTAATTTTAAAATGGCTTATGATGAGGATTTTTAGGCTGGTTAGTTTTAAAACTACAGATGAGATTCAGGCTCCAAGGAGTGGAATTTGTTTGCCCCTTAGTTGGGAAATATTTACATTTCTAAGGGAAACCTCTATCTGTGAAGATGCCTCCCTCTCTGTGCCAGGAAGAAGGGGGGATGGTCTTATCTCTAGAAGCTCTTAATGGGGAAGGCAAGAACTTAAGTTGGTTGCTGTCTGGCAATCTCATGTAACTGGTTTAGGGTGGTGGCGTCTAACCTTTCTAACCTTGACTTAATCCGATTTGCTTCTTGTCTAAAAGTCATGGGATCACCCAATGACCAGACCCCACCCACACTGATACCATTTTAACTTTTTTACATATTCTTTGTCTTGTAAAGAGATAACTCACATACCTATGCCTTAAATTTAGCCCTAACCCTCAACTCGGGGCAGCAGCAGGAGCTCTGACTGCCCGTGGGTCCTGTTCCCATGTCAGCAGGGGCAGCAGCAGCAGCTCTGCCTGCCCATGGGCTCTGTCCCCATGCTAGTGGGGGCAGCAGAAGCGACAGCAGCAGAAGCTCTGCCTGCCCATGGGTCCTGTCCCCATGCTATTCCACACTATTCTCTAAATAAAAGAGCACTACTGCCAGATCTTGAGAGTCTAAGAAATCTTTCTTTCGACTCCTCGGCTCACCGACCCCGCATCATTTAGGCTAGACAGTCTAAGGGGGAGGGGGGCAGAAAGTAATTACATGTTCCCCAGCCCACCCAACCCAGAATTAAATCAAATCACATTAAATCAGGTCACATTCACAATGTCAGCCATCTCCTTGTGAAGGCTCCTAGTTATTTTCAGGAACCCTGGTGGTATCTATCTTCACATTCATGTTCTGCCCTGGCTCCCTTCAAGATGTCTGCTGTTGAAGCCTCTGCTGTCAGGGAATCTGCCTCAGGCCACTTGCACTGCTCCCACCCCTCCTCTTCGAGGCACACATCTCCAGCCTCTGTATTCCAGAGGGCAGTTTTGTAGATGTATACTCATATTAAAAAAAAAGAATCAAGCTGTTTTATGTTTTCTATGGCAGCTATAAAAATGTGACCACATACATCAGGTCATTAAGAATTAGAATGATGATTAGGGGCCAGCCTGGTGGCACAGCAGTTAAGTGTACACGTTCTGCTTCGGCAGCCCAGGGTTTGCCGGTTCAGATCCCGGGTGTGGACACGGCACCACTTTGCACGCCATGCTGTGGTGGGTGTCCCACATATAAAGTTGAGGAAGATGGGCACGGATGTTAGCTCAGGGCCAGTCTTCCTCAGCAAAAAGAAGAGGATTGGCAGCAGTTAGCTCAGGGCTAATCTTCCTCACAAAAAAAGAATTAGAATGATGGATAATAAGTATTGGCAAGGATATGAGGAGTGAGAACACTGTTGCTAGTGATGGGATTCAGGACACGCTACCCCAAAATATGGCACCTTGGCATATTGAATATGTCAACCTGAAAGAATTTGAGAAAACAGCAAAAGCAGTGAAGTCGCTCTGACCACTATGCCCCCAGCTCTTTTTCCCCAAAACGGGTCATAAAGCTCCCCTGTGAGAGCTGCCTTCCCTGTACCAGGAGGAAGGAAGGTGTTCCTTTCACCAGAGACAGGGAATTGGAGGCTGAGAAATATGTTCAAACAAACCTTGACAAACTAACCCTTATCTTTTTTTTAGGAAGATTAGCCCTGAGCTGACTACTGCCAATCCTCCCTCTTTTTTGCTGAGGAAGACTGGCCCTGAGCTAACATCCATGCCCATCTTCCTCTACTTTATACATGGGACGCCTACCACAGCATGGCATGCCAAGCGGTGCCATGTCTGCACCCGGGATCCGAACCGGCGAACCCCAGGCTGCCAAAGCGGAACGTGCGCACTGAACCGCTGTGCCACCTGGCCAGCCCCAAACCCTTATCTTCCTAGTTAATTCTTCACTTCTTACTACCTGTAGCCCAAGCCCCTTTATCTTGTCAATTCTTCCCAAATTTATTGTTTCTTTGTCTAAAAGGTATAAAAGTTTCCTGCTCTGGTCACCTCTTTGGGTCTTCGTTCTTGTGTGAAATTTCCATGTACATGTAAAAATTCAATAAAGTGTGTATGCTTTTCTCTCGTTGATCTGACTTTGTCAATTTACTTTTCAGACCCAACTGGGAAAACTTTTTCCTCCCCTACCATAGGTGACTGCTGTGACCATTCTGGGAAATATTATGGCGTACTTAATCAAATTTAGTAAGTACGTTCCCTATGTCCCAGCCATCCCACTCCTGGTGAATTGTACCAGAGATATTCTCACACAGGTGATCGTGAAGCTGTGCCTCCAAAGACGTTCACCGCGATGTTTGTGTGGTGGAGGGGACTTTTAAACCCTGGACCTGAAGTGGAAACACCACAATCTAGCAGTTGAATACAACATCCTAGATATACAATGACACAGATTTTTAAAACCTAGCCAGAGTTTTTTAAAAGTTAAAAACGAAAAAGTTCCCTGGCAAAACACCGTTCATGTGAGTTAAAAAACATGAACACAAAAACACCACACATTATATAAAAACACATTCAAGTTCGACGATATGTGTTCATACATCGGAATGGTTGCCGACGGGAAGAAGAGTGAAATGGGAGTGGAGAATTCATCAATCAGATGTGTTATTTCAAAAACGAAGTGGTTTCAGTCAGAGTTCTTAGTTCCAAACGTCAGAAACCAGCTCTGGTTGATTTAAACATAAGAGGAAAAGAATTAAGGCTGCTGAGTAGCTTGTTGAACCACCTGGAAGGCCTCGAGGCTGTGCAGTCAGAATCACAGAGCACCACAGAATCGGGTGGTGAGGCCAGCAGAGCTGTGGTCTCTGCAGACTGGACTACTGGCACCGCCAGAAGGAGAAGAAACTGAATGCTGCAGCCAGGTTCCCCACGGTGAGAGAGAAGTCTGCCGTCCCTGATTCTCTGCATCACTAGCTATGGATTCAACGTCTGGAGCAGATGCGTCAGGATAGGCAAGCCTAGGTCACAGGCAGTGCCCTATCTGCAAAGGAGGCTGGCAATGTCCCTACTTGAGCTTCCATGGAGAGATGTATTGTCTGCCTCCCCTAAGATTCATGGAGTGGAGAAATCATTCAGCAGAAGAGGGTTCTATGTTGGGTAGCCAAAATGAGGACAGAAGCCCACTAATGAAAGTGTGGTGAACCGTGGCAACTGCTATATTGAGATCAAATAAGAGTTCAGTGAATTTTCCAATAAGGCCACTGATAACATTTTCCAAAATAGTTTCAATGGAATGCTAAGGGCAGGAGGCAGATGGTAGTAAGTTGGAGGATGAAGACACAGAGATAATGAGTGTAGACTACTAAGGAGCTTTCCATGAATGGAAAGATGGAGGGTTCATATGGAGAGGAAAATGTAGAATTAATGAAGGGCTTTGGTTTTATTTTTTTAAGATAAAAGAGATTTGAGCATGTTTTTAAGCTGGGAAGAAGAGGCTATCAGAGAAACGTTGCCTCGGTTAGAAAGAAAACATAAGGGGTTAATATCCAAAATATGTAAAGAACTCATAAATATCAACAACAAAAACCTAACAACCCAATTAAAAAAATGGGCAAAAGATCTGAACAGACATTTCTCCAAAGATATACAGATGGCCAACAGGCACATGAAAAGATGTTCAACATCACTAATTAGTAGGGAAACGCAAATCAAAACTATAATGAGATATCACCTCACACCCATCAGAATGGCTATAATTAACATGACAAGAAATAACAAGTGTTGGAGAGGATGTGGGGAGAAAGGAACCCTTGTACACTGCTTGTGGGAATGCAAACTGCTGCAGCAACTGTGGAAAACGGTATGGAGATTCCTCAGAAAATTAAGAATAGAACTACCATACAATCTAGCTATTCCACTGCTGGGTATTTATCCAAAGAACATGGAAACACGAATGTGTAAAGATACAGGCACCCCTATGTTCATTGCATCATTATTCACAATAGCCAAGACTTGGATGGGACCAGCCCCATGGCCAAGTAGTTAAGTTCGTGCACTCTGCAGCAGTGGCCCAGGGTTTCACTGGTTCGGATCCTGGGTGCAGACATGGCACCACTTGTCAGGCCATGCTGAGGCAGTGTCCCACGTGTCAGAACTAGAAAGATCCACAACTAAAATATACAACTATGTCCTGGGGGGATTTGGGGAAAAAAAAGCAGAAAGAAAAAAAAAAAGATTGGCAACAGTTGTTAGCTCAGGTGCCAATCTATAAGGGAAAAAAAAAAGACTTAGAAGCAACTTAGGTGCTCATCAAGGGGTGATTGGATAAAGAAGATGTGGTATAGATACGCAGTGGAATACTACTCAGCCATAAAAAAGAATGAAATCTTGCCATTTGTGACAACATGGATGGACCTTAAGGGTATTATGCTAAGTGAAATAAGTCAGAGGGAGAAAGTCAAATACTGCATGATCTCATTCATAAATAGAATATAAAAACAACAACAAACAAACACATAGCAACAGAGATTGGATTGGTGGTTACCAGAGGGGAAGGGTGGAGGGAGGAGGGCAAAAGGGGTGATTAGGCAAATATGTCTGGTGATGGATTGTAATTAGTCTTTGAGTGGTAAACGTGATGTAATCTACCCAGAAACTGAAATATAATGATGTACACCTGAAATTTATAGAATGTGATAAATTAATGTTACTACTACAAAAAAAAAAAAGAAAAGAAAGAAAATGGATGATTTTAAAAAGATGCAACCTAATCAGAGCCCAGGTAGAAGGATTAGCCTTGAAATGCTGGAGGGAGAGCCAGCTGCTCCTCTGGGAGAGGAGGAAAGAGGTAAGGACGTATGAGGCAGTGTATAAATGTTTGTATTGGGAAGTGTGGGAGGTAAGGGAGTGTCTATGGGACAGCTTGTGTTTTATCTACGCAATAGGTATGCGAGAACGACTGAGGACTGAGGGAGGCAGAGCTGGGGGTGAGTTAGAGGCCTAGAGGAGAAGGCTGAAATTTTCTAACTGCTAAATACTAGGGGAGCCGAGCATCATCAGGTAAACGAATTGTTGAAAGATGAGTACAGTTAAAATTGAAGATTATAAAATTGAAGTGGCTCCAAGCTGCTTCATGATTGTTGTTCCTTCAGCAATACTCTGCTGCCCGTGTGTGGAAGCAAAGAAGGCCAGAGCTGGTTTGGCTCCATGGGAGGACGGGGCTGGTACAGAACAATAGGGTGTGAGCCCCGACCTGCCTAGTAAGAGAGTGGTTAAAGTGACAGTCCATCAGGCTGGGAATCAGATAGAAGGGGCAATGCGGCCAGGAGGGGGCAGATAGAGGGATTAAGGTATTTCCAAGTTCCTCCAAGTTTGAGGATTAAGGTTGAAGAAGGAAAGGAGTGAGAGCCGGAAGGGTGGGAGTTTATGGTCAGTGTGTGGGCTTTTAGAGTTTTCCATTTTAGAGGTGGACCTAGTTAGGTCCAAGATGTGACCAGTAAGAAGGAATAACCTTTGGGGCCTGGCCCGGTGGTGCAGTGGTTAAGTTCGCACGTTCAGTTTTGGCGGCCCAAGTTTCCCCGGTTCGGATGCCGGGTGTAGACCTACGCACCGCTTGGCATGCCACGCTGTGGCAGGTGTCCCACATATAAAGTAGAGGAAGATGGGCTCAGATGTTAGCTCAGTGCTAATCTTCCTCAAAAAAAAAAAAAAAAAAGCAATAACCTTTGATATGAGGTCCAGAGGACAGACACAATTTAGAGAAACATCTCTCGAGAGATAACTACCAGTCTCCCTGCTTGGAAGCCTGAAATTAAGAGGAAGGGTTGCACTCAGCAAGAACTCGTCCTAGAGACCAGGCATTCCCATCTGGTAGACATGCCATAGGCAGTAGACATGACCCAAAATGTGGAGTCCCTAAGACATGGGAGATAAGGGAAAAAAACCTGCCTCTGGAAGCTGAATTATAACATAAGCAAAGAAAGAATTGTATCAGAGGTAGGCAGTTATGGTAAAGAGACAGACAGCAAGATTCCCAGGCCAGTAAAAGGTGACTATGACTTGAAGTGTCTTCGTTAACACACCTAAAGGAAGAGTGTGTCTATCAGGTTGTGACTGGGCTGGTAAATGAAGCATGAAGGAGAGTCAGAGACACAGACACTGACTTGGTGCCTCGAGCACAGAGGAGGGCAGTGAGCACCCTGGCCCATGGACCACGATAGCCTGATTCAACGGGATTCCTGCTATTCATCCTACCTGGGGGACATTAGCCATCAAAGTCATCAAGTGATTCCCCTTGTGCTAACTCTGTGCTCACCAAGTAACGTTCCTGTTGGGTTCAGGCTTCCCACAAAGATTTTGCAAGTAGGACAAGAATGTGTTGATCAGCAACACAACTATTTGGTCATGATAATAATAGATCTACTGGTTAACTAACAAATAGGCATTTCAGGTTTATATATACGTGGATTCAGCCAAAGGGAGTCAGGCCCCCAGAGCCCAAACGTGGCTGGATGCCCTACCAACTGAATTTCAGACCCTGAAAAGCTAAATATCATCCCCTGGAAAGTGGCACAAAATACTGGCAGATTACGGTGACAACAGTCCTTCCCTGGGCAGTGCTTCTCCGGCCCCCTGCCCTCCTCCAGATCCACCCCTGCTTTCTGCGTGTGATCGAAGCAGGAACAACTCACCCTCTCTTTCTACCTACCCAGAGAGTACAGACCAATGGTTACGCCGATGAAGCTGTGGTGATTTATTATGTGGCGCCATATAAGAGTACAAATATTATACATCTGCAAGGCTGAATGGCATTTGTGAAAGATGATACTAGGGCAAAGAAATTAGAAGGAAACATCCTCTAGTCATAAAATGATAAGGAAACGAATAGGTTCATTGCCATCCCAGTGTGACAACATTGATGATTTGGTAACAAGGTCAGAGTTAAGCAGGCAGGCAGCTGAAATTCCTGTTGGGCCCCACCTCCATGACCCATGCTGTGCAAATACGTTTTCCAGAGCGGTGACAATTACTCATACTACTGAAACTGTGTGATCATTATATTGAATAGCAGGCCCCTGGTATATAACAATAAAGAAAATTTATCTCCCCCCTTCTTTTATTTTTATTTATTTATTTATTTATTTTTTGAGGAAGATTAGCCCTGAGCTAACATCTGCTGCCAATCCTCCTCTTTTTGCTGAGGAAGACTGGCCCTGAGCTAACATCCGTACCCATCTTCCTCTACTTTATACATGGGACGCCTGCCACAGCATGGTGTGCCAAGTGGTGCCATGCCCGCACCCGGGATCTGAACCAGGGAACCCCGGACCGCCAAAGCTGAACGCGAGCACTTAACCGCTGCGCCACCCGGCTGGCCATGCCCCCTCTTCTTTTAAATATACTTGTTGGCGCTTGTTCGTCCTCTTCCCCTGGATAAAAAATGAAGCAGGCCCTATGGCTTTTCTAATTATTCTCGGGTAATGCAAGGTCCTCTGGTCAGTTTTTTTTTGTTTGTTTTTGGTGAGGAAGTTTGGCCCTGAGCTAACATTCATTGTCAATCTTCCTTTTTGCTTGAGGAAGATTGTTGTTGAGCTAACATTTGTGCCAATCTTCCTCTATTTTATGTGGGATGTCACTACAGTTTTGGCTTGACAAGCAGTGCAATGTCCGCGCCTGGGATCCAAACCTGCAAACTCCGGGCCACCAAAGCAGAGTGCGTGAACTTAACCACCAGGCCACCAGGCTGGCCTCTGGTCAGTTTTTGATACACCAGCCTCAGGTAATGGTTCAAACTTTGAACATCACACTGGCCTGGTGTCCCTCCTGACATTGCCTTTACTCTGGCTTATTGCTGGAGGTGATCGGCTTCTCTCTTTCTCCCACTTTGGGCTTTTACTGTTCCACCTCTATCTTGCTACCTGTGTTTCTCATGTTTCCAGGAAAATTGTTACTTGCACTGTTATGGTTAACCAGTTGACACTCTTTGGAACTGCCAGGTGATTAAAGCATTATCTTTCTCTAGTGAGCACATTTGTGAATTCTTTGGAGACCCCCATCAGTCAAGGTCCTAGCATTTGCCCCAGGCGGTTCAAACAAAGAGACTCTAATGAAGGCCCTGCTTATGGAAGTGTGCACAGAGTTAATGGAATACAGAAGACATGATGTCACATACAGCTTTGTAACAGTAGAAAGCCATTAGCCCCCATGCGTGAGAGGGCAAGTGAAGGAAACAGCAGCATCAGAGCCCAGTGAGGGCTGAGAGTGGAAAGAAGAGCTACCTGGCCATAGTGTGGTCCTGGGAGGATGCAAATGCTGCCCAAGACACAATGCCAATGCAGGAAGGAGGAAGCAGGGAAGAAATAGCTAGAACTCCTTCCTCTTGCTCACCGATTTCCTGCCAGTGCCTCACATTGGCCAAACCCAACTGGTAGCTAGCCATCAAGGGAGCTCAGGTAATAGAGTTCTCATGGGACAGCCTCCTGGGACGAATAATGGTCAGAGAGAATAACCGGTACACCCCAAACACTGGGGCTCTCTCACCTCCACATCCCCTGATGAAGGCAAGTGCATCTCTATTGTGATGAGTTGCTTACTCTTTCCTCACCCTCTGGGAATTAATCCTGCAATGTTATCACTTCTCTATGTAGAGGGCTACAGCAAACACTCACACATCCTTTACACATAATATTTACTATTCAACATACAATATTTAACATCCTGTTACATACAATATTTACTATTCACTGAGCTACTTGGAACCAGGCACTGTGCTAAGGTGCCCTGTTTGCGTTCTCTTTAAACCTTGAAATAGCTCATCGAGGCAGATATTATTATCTTTAACTAAAGAAGATGATTAGGGGCCGGCTCTGTAGCTGAGTGGTTAAGTTCGTGCGCTCTGCTGCGGCAGCCCAGGGTTCAGATCCTGGGCGCCGACATGGCTCATCCCACAACTAGAAGGATGTGCAACTAAGATATACAGCTGTGTACAGGGCAGGTTTGGGGAGATAAAGCAGGAAAAAAAAAAAAAAAGATTGGCAGCAGTTGTTAGCCCAGGTGCCAATCTTAAAAAAAATAAAAAATAAAAATAAATAAAGAAGATGATTAGGGGAGAGTGGAGGGGTAGAGAGAGGCTGACTCAGAGTGGTCAAGTGACTTACTGAGGCCACAAAACTGTCTTCCTGTACCAAGTTGCCTCTAGAAACAGAGAAGACAACATTTGTTGATTGATCATCATTTATTTTTCTGTTTACCCCTCTGCCTCGTCCTTGAAGTTCGTGTTAGTATGTTTACCTTGGACACTGCAAACAACTGAGCTTGGCTCTGAGAGCTGAGATTCCCACTAGGAATTGCTTTGAATTAAGCTGGATAAAGAAACCAAATCCCACGTGTCCTCCTTCAGAACCCTGAATAAGGGTTCTTTTATGCATTAAGACATAATTTAAACAGCATATCTCAAGGGGTGTGAAAAACATGTGGTATAGTTCTTTTGTTCTGGAAAATTCTGAAATGATAACGTTCAGCTTTTGCCAAGAGATTGGTTTTCATCACAAGCTGTCTTCTTTCCTGATAGATCTTTAGAGAAGCTGAATCTAGCTGTCCAGCCCGAGGGGAACCCTCCAGGGCCAGCCCAGGAGTGAACACAGCCTGTGTTTCCACTTACAAGCATGCTCTCTTGGGGCTATTCTGAGTGTGGAGTGAAGACACCTAGCAACCCTCTTCTATTATGTTGATTCAACCAAGACAGGCTCTGTAGGAGCAAGGTCGCCTTACCTGGACTGCCACGTGTTAGTAAGGAACCCTCTTCTGAAGACTCAGAGAGCACAGGCCTATTGTGGTGTGTGGTTAAACCTGGCTGATCAGTTCCTAGGTACCTCTGTCTACGCAGCCTCTTTGTAAGTCTCTTTCTGTTAAGTCACTCTGAGTACTATTAAACACAAATTGAAGCTTTCTTTTTTTTTTTAAGAAAATTACAAGTGCTTTATTTGAATTAATAAGTAAGTGAAATTACTCCTTTCTGTAAGGGCAGTATTTTTTTCCTAAAAATTAGTTTTACTGAGAAGTAATTTACATACAAAAAATTCACCCATTTTGAGTGTATAGTTTGATAAGTTTTGATAAATGTAGACAGTCATATAATCCTGTGACCCCAATCAAGACATAGAATATTCCATCACCCCGAAAATTCCCATCACCCCCAAAATTTCCCCCACACCAGTTTGCCGTCATTCCCCCCTACCTCCCCGTCTCAGGCCCAGGCAACCACTGATCTGTTTTCTATCCCAATGGTTTTAGAAATAGAAATTCTTCTTTCACTAGCGTACTGCTTTTGAGATTTAGCAACGTCTTCGAGTGTATCAACAGTCCATTCCATCTTATCGATGTAGTACTAGTATTCTATTGCATGGTATGGAATTGGAATTGGTTTTTTGTGATTTTTTTTCCTAAAGATTGGCACCTGAGCTAACAACTGTTGCCAATCTTCTTTTTTTCCCCTGCTTTTTCTCCCCCAATCCCCCCAGTACATAGTTGTATATTTTAGTTGTGGGTCTTTCTAGTTGTGGCATGTGGGATGCTGCCTCAGCATGGCCTGATGAGCAGTACCATGTCCACACTCAGGATCTGAACCGGTGAAACTCTGGGCCACCGAAGTGGAGCCCACGAACTTAACCACTCGGCCACGGGGCCGGCCCCTGTGAATTTTTTTAATATCACAATTTGTTTATTTATTCATCTGTTGGTGGACGTGTGGATTATTTCTAGTTTTTGGCTATCATGAGTAAAGCTGCTATGAAGATCTGAATTTAAGTCTTTGTGAAACCGGTAAACAGGCCATCGATGATTAGGTAGCAAGGAACTAAAGTTTTTTTTCTGTTTTGCAATTACTGATTACACTTTTGATTGTTCACCTGCCCATCGGTAACTGTGCTGTTTAGGCAATAAGCTGTCTAACTCCCACTAGGCTCCTACAGGGAACATCTCCCTGGCACCTGGGTCACCATGGTAATGGATGTTTGAGCTGTTTTTCAGGAATTAGAACCCCTTGTCCACTTCAGGCCAGTTGAGACCACCAATGCACCAACTGAGCCAACGCAGGTGTTCAATAAGTGACCTTTTGACGTTAAGAGGCTAAAACTCCACCCTCAGATCATGCTAACGCTGCCATTTTGTCAACATGCATCCTATGAAGAGACATGGAGTCTGACCATGCTTGTGCAGATCATCAATTACTTCATCTCTCCTCACCTCCAATCACCTATCTCCACACTTCAGACCACCTTGCCCCCTACCCGGTAAATATCCCTGAGTCCCCATTTTTGGGGAGGCAGATTTGGACTCGTTCTCCCGTTTCCTCAGTTGGCTCCTTGTGATTAAATCCTCTCTCTGCTGCAATCTCATTGTCTCAGTGTTTGGCTGTCCAGGTGACGGGCAAAAACGAACTTGGTTCAGTAACAAGCAGACAAATATTTTCATATCTCTTGAGTAAATATCTAGGAATGAGATTGCTCGGATGTATGGTGAGTGTGTTTTAACTTTATTTTTTAAAAGTCCAATTGTTTTTCAGAGTAACATTTTCTTCATATCTTTGCCAAAAATTAGTATTGTCACTGTAAATTTTATCATTCTAGTGGTTTGTAATGTTATCTTACTGTGGTTTTAATTTGCATTTCCTTAATGAATAATGATATTGAGTATCTTTTCATGTGGTTATTTGCCAGGGTTTTTTTTAATGATTCTTTTTTTATAGATTGGCACCTGAGCTAACATCTGTTGACAATCTTCTTTTTATTTTTTTTCCTTCTTCTCCCCAAAACCCCCCAGTACATAGTTGTATATTCTAGTTGTGAGTGCCTCGGGTTGTGCTATGTGGGATGCTGCCTCAGCATGGCCTGATGAGCGGTGCTACGTCCATGTCCAGGATGCGAACCAGCAAAACCCTGGGCTGCCAAAGCAGAGTGTGCAAACTTAACCACTCGGCCATGGGGCCGGCCCCTTTGCCAGTTTTTTAATATTCTTCAGTGAAATGTCTGTTCCAATCATTTGCCCATTTTTAATTGCATTGCTTATCTTTTTTTTTTTTTTTTTGAGGAAGATTAGCCCTGAGCTAACATCTATCACCAATCCTCCTTTTTTTGCTGAGGAAGATTGGCCCTGAGCTAACATGTGTGCCCATCTTCCTCTACTTTATACATGGGACACCTGCCACAGCATGGCTTGACAAGCAGTGCATAAGTCTGCACCCAGGACCTGAACCAGCAAACACTGGGCTGCCAAAGCAGAACCTGCAAACTTTGCTGTGCCATGGGCTGGTCCCTGCTTATCTTATTATTGAATTGTAAAATATATTTTTTTGATACATGTGCTTTATAAGATGTGAATTTTGGAAATATTTTCCCAATGTGGCTTGCCATTAATTTTTTCTTAATGGTGTCTTTGGAAGAGCAAAAGTTTTTCATTCTGATGAAGTGCAGTTTATTAATTTCTTTTTTATGGTTCATGCTTTTGCATCCACCTAAGAAAACATTGCCTAACCCAACATCACAAAGATTTTCTCTCTTGTTTTTCTCCAGAAATTGTATGGTTTTAGCTTTTATGTTTATATCTGTGCTGCATTTCAAGTTAATTTTTATGAATGGTATGAGATGAAGGTGGGGTTCTTTTTTTATATGTATGTATTTTTGTGTTGCTCCAGCACCCTTTAAAAGCGTCCTTCCTTGCGTTGAACCTTGGCACCTTTGTTAAAAGTCAATGACCACATATGTGTGGGTCTATTTCTGAACTTGATATTCTATTCAATTGCCAGCATTATGGAAATATTACAGTTTTGTCTTGCTTACTGAGGGTATATTGTAAGCCTTAAAATCAGGAAATGCAAGTCCTCCGACTTTGTCCTTCTTTTTCAAGATTATCTCGGCTATTCTAGGCGTTTTGCATTTCCTTACAAATTTGACAATGACTGATTATTGTCTACAAAAAAGCTGCTGGAATTTTGATTGAAATTTCACTCAATCTACAGATAATTTGAGGGGGCCGGGATTAACCTTTTAAGAATATTGAGTCTGCCGATCTTTAAATAGGTATACATCTCCTAAGCAGATCTTTGATTTCCCTCAGCAATGTTTTATAGTTTTCAGTCTATAGGTCTTACACATTTCATACTTTTGATGATTTCAAAATGTTATTCGATGATATTTTAAATCGTATTGATTTTTAATTTTAATTTCCAATTGTTCTATGCTGTAATATAGAAATACAATGTATTTTTTATTAATCATCTTGTGTTCTACAATCTTGCTAACTCAGTTTTGATAAATAAACAAAAGCAATAGGATATATTGGAATATATGAGGAAGCCATTTGGTTTAAAACTAATTCGGCCTGACCTTGTTGTTCCAAAAGGGACTGACTGACGTTGCCTGTTGAGCACGCATTGTACGTCTGTTTTAAACATTTATTATGTCCCAAAGACAAGAACGATGCCCTTAGATAGGGAGATAACTTCCCCTGTCTTGGCATTTCCTTCAGGATAAGCATCTCTTCCTAAACTAAGGATTAATTACTGACCTACTTGTGACTTTGTAACCACTCACCTGTGACCACCAACCTACCACGTTCACCAATCTGCTGTGCCAGCAAAGCAATCTCATGACTATTGTGAAAGGGACATTCCTATCATATGTGATGTATGCTCGTTGTTCGAAGACAGTATGTAAGCACTTTGTATACCCGACTTCTTTGGTGCCCTTCCTTCCTTGGGAAAGGTGCCAGGCTAATTCTCAATCTGGCTCATAATAAACTCACCCCAATTTTGACTTATAGATTGATTATGGATTATTTACATCGACACTTTTAGTTCTAGTAGATTTTTGGAGATTCCTTCGGAATTCCTATGTAGACAGTCATGTTTTCTGTGACATTTTTACTTCTTCTGCTTCAATCCTTATATCTTTAGTCCTTTGACTTGCTTTATTAAACTAGCTGGGCCTTCTAATAAAATATTAAATAAAAGTGGTTGCAATGGACATCTGTCTTAGGCAGTTTGGGCTGCTATAGCAAAATGCCATAAACTGGATGGCTTATCAACAACGGGAATTTATTTCTCACAGTTCTGGAGACTGGAAGTTTGCGATCATGGTGCCAACATGGTTGGTTTCTGGTGAAAGCATGCTTATGGGTGGCAGATGGCTCATTTCTTGTACCTTCACACGGTGGAAAGGAAGAGGAAGCAAACTCTCTCACGACTCTTATGAGGGCAATTACTCCCATTCGTGAGAGCTCCACCCTCATGATCTCATCCAATCCTAATTCCCTCCCAAAGGCCTCACCTCCTAATGTCATCACATCAGAGGGTAAGATTTCAACATGTGATTTTGGGGGGAACACAAACATTCAGTCCATAATGCCATCCTTGCCCTCCTTACAATCTTAGGAGGAAAGCATTCAGTCTTCCATCATTAAGAATAAAGTTAGCTATAAATTTTGTAGATGTTCTTTATCAGATGAAGGAAATTCTCTTCTTTTTATAGTTTGCTGAAATTTGGTATAAGTTGACGTCGAATTTTTTGAAATGCTTTTTTCTGTATCTATTGAGATGCTATAACTTTTTTCCCTTGATCCCGTAAATGCAATGAAGTTTGTTGATGATTTTTGAATATCCAACCAACCAACGTTTCATTCCTAGGTAAACTCCACATGGTCATGATATATTATCTTCTTATATATATTTCTTGACTCAATTTCCTAATATTTAGTGAAGGTTTTTGTGTCTCTGTCCATGAGAAATATTGGGCTATAGTTTCTGTTTCTTGTAACAACCTTGTCAAGTTTTGTTATCAGGGTTTTGTTAGCCTCATAAAACAATCTGGAAGTGTTCTCTCTCTCTCTTTTTTTTTTTCCTGAGGAAGATTAGCCCTGAGCTAACTACTGCCAGTCCTCCTCTTTTTGCCAAGGAAGCCTGGCCCTGAGCTAACATCCGTGCCCATCTTCCTCCACTTTACATGTGGGATGCCTACCACAGCATGGTGTGCCAAGTGGTGCCATGTCCGCACCTGGGATCCAAACCGGCGAACCCCAGGCCGCTGAGATGTGGAACGTGCGAACTTAACCACTGTGCCACTGGGCCAACCCCTGGAAGTGTTATCTCTTCCTTTTTTTAAAAGAATTTGTGTAAGATCAATATTATGTCTTCCTTAAATTTTTGATAGAATTCAGAAGCGAAATCATCTGGGCCCAAGTTTTCTTCTTGAGAAGGTTATTTAAATTATAAATTTAATTTCTTTAGTTGTTATAGGACTATACTGATTTTCTATTTCTTCTTGTATCAGTTTTGATAAATTAGGTTTTTCCAAGAATTTATATGTTGTATCTAAGTTGTCAAATTTATTAGCATAAATCTCATCATAATATTTCTTTATTACTCTTCTTTCTATAGGATTTATAGTGATATCCCCTTTCTTTATTCTTGATACTTATAATTTACCTCTTTTCTGTATTTTTCTTTATCAGTTCTTCTTAATTTTATTAATCTCAAAAAAGCAACTTTTTGTTTTAATCTATCATTTCTGTGATTCATCTTTCTTATTTGTTTCATTAGTTCTTTCCTTCTATTCACTTTTTGTTTAACTTGTCTCTTTTTTCTAGCTTCTTAAGGTAGAAACTCAGATCATTGACTTTATTCTTTTTAATTTTTATTTAATTTATTTAAACTAAAAAAACGAAAAAATCAGTTTACCCGTTTCTCTCATCACCAAACCCCTGCCTCTTGCAACCACCAATCTGTTCTGTATATCCTTGAGCTTGATTTTTGGGGTTTTTTTTTTCAGAGTCCACATATAAAAACACATATAGAATATTTGTCTTTCTCTGACTGACTTTTCTCACTTAGTATAATGCCTCGAGGCCAATCCATATTGTCACAAATGGCTAGATTTCATTCTTTTCTTTCCTTTTTTTTAAATATTCTACTGTCACTTTATTTTTATTATTATTATTATTATTTTTGGTAAGGAAGATTGGCCCTGAGCTAATGAATATCCATTGCTAATCTTCCTCATTTTGCTTGAGGAAGATTGCTGTTGAGCTAACATTTGTGCCAGTCTTCCTCTATTTTTTGTATATGGGATGCCACCACAGCATGGCTTGATGAGTGATGTGTAGGTCTGCACTCAGGATCCAAACCCTCAAACCCTGGGCCACTGAAGCTGAACACACAAACTTAACCACTATGCCACCAGGCTGGCCCCAAGATTTCATTCTTTCCTATGGCTGAATAATATTCCTACCCTTTATCCTTTTATCCTTTCATCTTTTCATCCATTGGTGGACACTTAGGTTGTTTTCATATCTTGGCTATTGTAAATAATGCTACAATGAACATAAGGGTGCATATATGTTTTCAAATTAGTGTTTTCATTTTCTTCAGATAAATACTCAGAAGTGGAATCGCTGGATTATATGGTAGCTCTATTTTCAATTTTTTGAGGAACATCCATACTGTTTCCCATGGTGGTTGCACCAATTTACATCCCCAGCAACAGTCCACAAGGATTCCCTTTTTTCCACATCCTCACCAACACTTGTTATTTCTTGTCTTTTTGATAATAGCCATTCTAACAGGTGTGAGGTTATGTCTCATTGTGTTTCATTTTGGTTTTTTTCCTGAGGAAGATTAGCCCTGAACTAACATCTGTGCCAATCTTCCTCCACTTTATATGTGGATCGCTGCCACAGCATGGCTGACGAGTGGTGTAGGTCTGCACCTGGGATCAAACCCACAAACCTGGGCCACCGAAGCAGAGGACACCAAACTTAATCACACACCACTGGCCAGATCCCTCATTGTGGTTTTGGTTTGCATTTCTCTGATGACGATGTTGAGCATCTTTTCATGTGCCTGCTGCCCATCTGCATGTCTTCTTTAGAAAAATGCCTATTCAGATCTTCTGCCCAGTTTTTAATCAGAGTGTTTGTTTTTTTGCTGTTGAGTTGTATGAGTTCTTTATATATTTTGGATATGAGCCCCTTATTAGACATGTGATTTGCAATTTTTTTTTCCATTCAGTAGGTTGCCCTTTCATTTTTTTTATGGTTTCCTTTGCTGCGCAAAAGGTTTTTAGTTTGATGTGGTCTCACTTGTTCATTTTTGTTTTTGTTGCTTCTGCTTTTGGTGTCAGATTAAAAAATCATTGCCAAGATGTATGTCAAGGAGCTTACTTCCCAGGTTTTCTTCTAGGAGGTTTTTTTTTTTTTTTTTTGAGGAAGATTAGCCCTGAGCTAACTGCCGCCAATCCTCCTCTTTTTGCTGAGGAAGACTGGCCCCAAGCTATCATCCATGCCCATCTTCCTCTACTTTATACATGGGATGCCTACCACAGCATGGCTTGCCAAGCAGTGCTATGTCCACACCCAGGATCCAAACCAGTGAACCCTGGGCTGCCAAAGCGGAATGTGTGCACTTACCCACTGCACCACCGGGCTGGCCCTCTTCTAGGAGTTTTATGGTTTCAGGTCTTACATTTGAGTCTGTAACCCACTTTGAGTTAATTTTTATGTATGGTGTTAGATAAGTGGTCCAGTTTCATTCTTTTGCGTGTGGTTGTCCAATTTTCCCAATGCCATTCATTGAAGAGACTGTACTTTCCCCAGGGTATATTCTTGGCTCCTTTGTCATAAATTAATTGACCATGTATGTGTGGATTTATTTCTGGGCTCTCTATTCTGTTCCATTGATCTATGTGTCTGGTTTTTTTGCCAGTACCATACTGTTTTAGTTACTATAGCTTTGTAATGTAGTTTGAAGTCAGGGAGTATGATGTCTCCAGCTTTCTTCTTCCTTCTCAAGATTGCTTTGGCTATTTGGAGTCTTCTGTGGTTCCATATAAATTTTAGGATTGTTTGTTCTATTTCTGTGAAAAATGTCATTGGAATTTTGAAAGGGATTGCATTGAATCTGTAGATCAGTTCAGGTAGTACGGACTTTTTAACAATATTAATTCTTCAAATCCATGAGCACAGAATATTTTTCCATTTATTTTTGTCTTCTTTAATTTCTTTTGTTAATGTCTTATAGTTTTCAATATACAGATCTTTCACCTCCTTAATTAAATTTATTCCTAGGGGGACCAGTCCAGTGGCACAGCAGTTAAGTGCGCACATTCCATTTCAGCAGCCCGGGGTTTGCTGGTTTGGATCCCGGGTGCAGACATGGCACCGCTTGGCAAGGCATGCTGTGGTAGGTGTGCCACATATAAAGTAGATGAAGATGGGCACAGATGTTAGCTCAGGGCCAGCCTTCCTTAGCAAAAAAGAGGAGGATTGGCACCAGATGTTAGCTCAGGGCTAATCTTCCTAAAAAAAAAATTTATTCCTAGGTATTTTATTCTTTTTGATGCAGTTGTAAACAGGATTATTTTCTTAATTTCTTTTTCTGATAGTTCATTATTAGTGTAAAGAAATGCAACAGATTTCTGTGTATTGATTTTGTATTCTGTAACTGTACTGAATTTGTTTATTAGTTCTAACAGTTTTTTCATGGAGTCTTTAAGGTTTTCTATATATAATATCATGTCATCTGCAAATAGTCACAGTTTTATTTCTTCCTTTCCAATTTGGACACCTTTTATCTCCTTTTCTTGACTAATTGTTCTGGTTAGGACTTTCAATACCATGTTGAATCAAAGTGACAAGCACAGACATCCTCATCTTGTTCCTGGTCTTAGAGGAAAAGCTTTCAGATTTTCACCAGAAAGCAACAGAATACATTCTTCTCAAGTACTCATGGAACATTCTCCAGGATAGATCACATAGTGGGCCACAAAACAAGTCTCAATAAATTTAAGAGGATTGAAATCATATCAAGCATATGTTCTAACCACAATGGTTTGCAACTGCAAATTAATTACCTGGAAAATTCACAAATATGTAGAGATTAAACACCGTGCTACTGTACAACCATGGGTCAAAAAAGAAATAAAAAAATACCTTGAGACAAGCAAAAATGGAAAGGTAACATACCAAAATTTATGGGATGCTGCAAAAGCAGTTCTAAGAGGGACGTTCATAGCAATAAATGTCTACCTCAAGAAACGAGAGAAGTCTCAAGTAAACAACCTAATTTTACACCTTAAGGAGCCAGGAAAAGAATAACAAATGAAGCCCAAAATTAGTAGAAGGAAGGAAATAACAAAGATTAGGGCAGAAAAAAATAAAATAGAGACTGAAAAGACAACAGACAACATGAATGAAACTAAGAGCTGGTTCTTTGAAAAGATAAATAAAATTGACAAAACTTTAGCTAGACTTACCAAGAAAAAAGAGAGAGAACTCAAATAAAATCAGAAATGAAAGAGATGTTATAACTGATACTACAGAAATACAAAGGATCATGAGACTACTGTGAACAATTATATGCCAGCAAATGGGACAACCTAGAAGAAAGGGATAAATTCTTAGAAATATACAACCTACAAGACTGAATCATAATGAAATAGAAAAAACTTGAACATGTTGATTACTAACAAGGAGATCGAATCAGTAACCAAAAACTTCCCAATAAACAAAAGTCCAGGACCAGATGGCTTCACTGGTGAATTCTATCAAACATTCAAAGAAGAATTAATACCAATCCTTCATAAATTTCTCCAAAAAATACAAGAGGGTGAAACTCTTCCAAACTCATTTTATGAGGCCAGCATTACCCTGATACCAAAACCAGACAAGGATGCCACAAAAAAAGAAAATTACTGGCCAGTATCTCTGATGAACATAGATGCAAAAATCCTCAACAAAATACTAGCAAATTGAATTCAAGAATACATTAAAAGGATCCTACACCATGATCAAGTGGGATTTATTCCAAAGATGCAAGGATGGCTCAACATCCACAAATCAGTCAGTGTGATACACCACATTAACAAAATGAAGGCTAAAAATCATACGATCATCTCAACAGATGCAGGAAAAGCATTTGATAAAATTCAAGATCTATTTATGATAAAAACTCTCAACAAAGCAAGTATAAAGGGAAGATAGCTCAACATAGTAAAGGCCATATATAACAAGTCCACAACTAGCACCATGGAATGTTCAGTAAATATCTGTCAAATCTGTCTGGTCTAACAAGTCACTTAAGGCCAATGTTTCCTTATTGATTTTCTGTCTGGATGATCTATTCATTGATGTAAGTGGGATATTAAAGTCTCCTACTATTATTGTTTGCTGTCTATTTCTTCCTTTAGGTCTGTCAATATTTGCTTTATATATTTAGATGCTCCTATGTTGGGTTCATAAATATTTATAAATGTTATATCTTCTTGTTGGATTGACCCCTTATTATTATGTAACACCCCTCTTTGTCCCTTATTACAGTCTTATGAATATCTTTGTCCATGCCTTCACTTTCAGTCTGTACATGTCCTTACATCTAAACTGTGTCTCTTCTAGGCAGCATATAAATAGGTCTTTTTTTAAATCTATTCAGCCACTCTGTATCTTTTGATTGGAGAATTTAGTCCATTTACCTTTAAAGTAATTATTGATAGGTATGTGCTTATTGCTACTTTGTTCATTGTTTTCTAGCTTTTGCAGTTCCTCTCTGTTCCTTTCTTTTTCTCTTGCTCTGTTCCTTTAAGATTTGATGACTTTCTTTAGTAGTATGCTTATATTCTTTTCTCTTTATCTTTTGTGTATTTACTATAGCTTTTACTTTGTTGTTACCATGAGGCTTATATATAACAACTTATATCTAAAACAGCCTATTTTAAGTTGTTAGCAACTTAAGTTTGATCCCATTTTAAAACTCAACATTGTTACTCTCCTCTCCCCCATGTTTTATGTTTTTGATATTTGAAATATTTTCAGTTTGAAATACTTCAACATTACTCTTGGGATTTCTTCTTTGACTCATGGGTTATTTAGAGATATATTACTTAATATCCAAAATATTTGGGGGTTTTTAAAACAATACCTTATTGTTATTCATTTCTAATTTGATTCTGCTGTAGTCAAACAATAGACTCCATATGATTTCGATCTTTTGAAATTTGAGACATATTTTATGGCTCAGCATATAGCCCATCTTGGTGAACATTCCACGTGCACTTTAAAAGAATATGTACTTTGCAGTTTTGGGTTATCATTCTCTAAATGTTCATTAGATCATTGGCTAATTGACCAATTGACAAGTTGACTGATCGTGTTGTTCAAATCTTCTATGTTTGCGATGATTTTTCACTAATTGACACAACAAAAATACAAAAAAATCAAATCTCCAAGTATAATTGTGGACTTGTCTACTCCTTTCAGTTCTTTCAGGTTTTGTTTTTATTAGCCTCGCAGAGCCTTGCCTGTGTACATGCAACCCAACCTTGGCCCAGGGATCTTAATGATTGTGGCTTATTCCAAAGACATAGATACTTTCATAAAATAAAAGGATAATTACAGATAAAACAATAACAAACAAACCAACCTCTGAAGGCAACTCTATTACAGCAATTCCAAACTACTTCCAGAAATAGTATTATATAATTGAGCAGATAGTCTTCCACGGAGGTAATTTTGAAAGGGACAGTATAACTTTATTATCTCAAGCACTACAAAACAGAAGCAATCACACACAGTGCCCACTTGTGGGTATCTAGACACCTGGGAGCCCAGTCTGATACTCCCAGAAAGATGGCCAGAGACGTATTCCCTAGTAATTAGCACGGACATGATGAGGACTTTTAGGCTGCTTAATTTTAAAACGGTTTGTGATGAGGATTTTTAGGCTGGTTACTTTTAAAACTGCAGATGAGAAGCAGGCTCCGAGGACTGGAATTTTGCTCGCCCTTTTGAGACATTTGCGTTTGTGAAGGAAGGGGGGATGACCTTGCAGGGACCTGAAACTGGCCACCCCAGGATATGTCTCTTTGGCATCAGGATTGTTTTGGGCTGATTGCTTTCGATAAACTGAGACAGGGAAGGAGGCTCTGAGGAATGGAACTTGCCCTTGTTGGGACACATTTACATTTGTAAGGTAAATCTCTATCTGTAAAAGGTGCCTCCCTCTCTGTACCAGGAAGAAGAGGAGAGATGACCTTGTCCCTAGAAACTCTTAATGGGGAAGGCAAGAACTTAAGTTGGTTGCTGTCTGGCAATCTCATGTAACTGGTTTAGGGTGGTGGCTTCTGACCTTCACTTAATCCGATTTGATGCTTGTCTAAAAGTCATGGGATCACCCAATGACCATATCCCACCTGCACTGATAGCATTTTAACTTTTTTTCATGTTCTTTCCTTTCTCTTGTAAAGAGATGAATCATATGCCTTAAATTTAGCCCTAACCCTCAACTTTCGGCAGCAGCAGGAGCTCTGCCTGCCCATGGGTCCTGTCCCCATGCCAGTGGGGGCAGCAGCAGCGGCCCTACCTGCCCATGGGCCCTGTCCCCATGCTATTCTATTCTCTAAATAAAAGAGCACTACTGCCAGATCTTGAGAGTCCAAGAAATCTTTCTTTCGACTCCTCGGCTCACCTTCTACGATGGGACTGTCTATCTACCTTAAAAGCATAATGCTGAGCAGACTGTAAGTTTTGTAATGACACATAAATGCTGTATATCTTTACTAACAGAAGTTGATGCTGTGTTTATATTGAGTAAATTCCTTTTGCCTATGAAGTGAAAAATCTTGTAATAGAAAAACTAAAACAAACTCAGGAGGAAGAAGAAAAAGCAGAGAAGAAAGCATAGCTTGCTACTAATTCCAGGTTGTTGTGGTCCCAGTGAGCAGACCTCGTCCACCCTGAGTGGCCAAATGGGAGTAACTGGGTAAGGAATGGATTGTGGAATCAGGCAAGTCTGAATTCAAACCCTGCCCTCACCACTTGCTTACTGGGTAGGTTTGTACAAAACATGAATTTTCTCTAGGCTTTGGTTTCATCATCTCTGAAACAGAGATTAATAATATCACCTAGTCCTTAGGGTGTTTAGAAGACTAAACCTACCAAGTATATTGCCTGGGACCTAAAAGGACTTGATAAGTGATAGTTTCTGTTTTCAGTGAATTAATTTTAGTTTAACTGGAACTCAGTCCCTTTCCTTGTTTTTTTACCCCCACCCACCTACCCTACACAAACAAACAAAAGACCCACTCACATAAGGGTGATTTTGTGTGTTGAAAGTTGGATAGGATTTTTTCTGGTGGCCTCAGCCTATTGATAGCAATGCTGTTGCTGGGAATGCCTGAGGCACGCCTCTGGGCCCTACTCCTTGTGGCAGCCTCCGGAGACATTTCCCCATCAGAGCCAGTGTTGTGGCTGGACCCACCCTTGCAGTTCTTATGGTGATTGCACCTAAGCAAAAAAACATCCAGGAACTTTGAGGAACAAGATTTATTAGTCAAGTCCTGGAGGGCATGCCTGAGGGCCACACAGCGAGGTTGCAGGTAGAGGGAGCAGGGACCTGGGGCTCTGCCTTTATAAGGGTCAAGAGTAAGGTGCCCAGGGTTTTGCAGGTTCACTATTGGTGAATTTAAAACATAAGAGTAGGAATTACGGTGCAGGAAGGGAAAAGTGGGGTCATTCAAGTGGTTAACCAGGCCTTTCAAAAAGGTAACTTCACGGGTGGGAGTGGACTGGTTTCTTATCTAGTTGTTTTACTAGTAGCTGTGTGATAAAGCTGGGGATGGATTTATTCAAGATGAATGTCTTTGAAATGGATGCCTCAGCAATCAAAAGCTTAAAGTCAGGCACCCAGACTTCATAATAGAAACCTAACACTATAAAATTGAATATTACACACACACTACTCTTTAAAAGATCCTTCCATCAATTTCAGGGTCCTTGAGCTCCAGGCTACCCCTATATTACTGAGCCCTTCCTCTACACTCTTTTATGCAAACCCTCCACCACCATATTTCTGTTCCTTTCTAGTGCACAAAAGTTTAAGCTCCACTTTCTATCGGTAAAAGTCTTTTCCAGTACAAAAACCACTTTTCTCCCAATGCAATTTTTTTGACTATTATGTAATAACTTTTTTTCATACCCACGTACATGTGGTTTACATTTTGGAGTTCTAAATAAGAACGTCATTTGAAAAACAATTTTCACTACTAAAGCTGCGGAAGAAAGTTCTTTTGTTTTTTTTGTTTGTTT
Source organism: Equus asinus (assembly GCF_041296235.1). Classification (NCBI taxonomy): domain Eukaryota; kingdom Metazoa; phylum Chordata; class Mammalia; order Perissodactyla; family Equidae; genus Equus; species Equus asinus. The sequence continues at coordinate 47,931,944 of NC_091812.1, forward strand.
GTTTGAGGAAGATTAGCCCTGAGCTAACATCTGCTGCCAATCCTCCTCTTTTTGCTTAAAGAAGATTGGCCCTGAGCTAACATCCATGCCAGTCTTCCTCTATTTTGTGTGGGATGCTGCCACAGCATGGCTTTATAAGCAGTGTGTAGGTCTACACCTGGGATCTGAACCAGCAAACCCCAGGCCACCAAAGCTGAACGTGTGAATTTAACCACTGTGACACCAGATAGGCCCCTAAAGGACCAATCCTAAAAGTAAAGAAGGCAATGTACCTTATGCCTGAAAAACTGTGTAGATAAGTTCAAAGTTTCCTTAAGAATGCCAGACCACATTGATGTGGTGCTTAATTCTGCTTCGTTGAATCATACATCATGTGAAAAAACTGGCAAAGCAATAAAGAAGAATGTCAAGAATATGGCGTATCTTTGCAGAAACTAACATAATGTGGCACCAGTATGGCATCTATCTACAGACCAAATTTAAGTTTTCTAAAGCAGCATTGATCTCTAATTGCCTCAAAGGTTGTGAAACCAGAGGCATGGCATTTTTTGAGCAATAAAAGGGGCTTATGTCAGCGAATTCAACCTCCTCACTTTACACATGAGGAAACTAAGCCACTGCCTAATTAATAACACAGCTGAGCGGAGTTGAGGTTTCCTGACTCCAAGCACACTCTGCTTCCCATGACATTTTATGCTCACTACCAAGACAGGCTCCAGTGTGCATGTGATGAGACCCCAGAGAATCTAGAGAGCACTGTGGAGGGGGAAATATGAGCCCTGGGGTCTAAGAGAACTTTGTTCAAGTTGCTACACCTTCTGCTATGGTCTGAATGTTTGTGTCCCCCAAAAATTCACATGTTGGAACCTAACCTCCAAGGTGGTGGTATTGAAACCAAACCTGAAGTGAGTTCGTTCACCCGTTGCACAGAAAGCCAATCTCTGACACCGGGTGTGGTGGAAGAAAGTAGGAATTTTATTTTTGCAGAGTGCTGAGCAAGGAGAGAGGGCAGCTAACGCTGAAATCCCAAACTCCCCAAAAAGCTGAAAGGAAGTGTTTTTATTTGGGGTTTTAGGTAGGGGAGGGGGAGCATATGGCCTTGCTGGTCGGAGCTTTCCCACCAGCCTGTCTTTGGCCTTGAGACTACTTGCAACAAGGAGGAAGCCTATGACCTTGCTGGTCAGCAGCTTTCCCACCAGCCTGTACCTCTTTGCGGGGAGGAGATGATCCAGGTGCTTGTCCTTGATGGTGTCTGTCTCCATGGAGGATAGTGGATTCTGGAGCCAGGAAGCCAGAGAGTAAGCAAGGAATGAGTATTCTGGTTTTAACCCCATATATGCTGGGTTTAATGTGGGGAAACTGATATCAGGGTTGGTATCAGTATTAGGAGGTGGGGCCTTGGGAGGTGCTTAGGTCCTGAGAGCAGAGCTCTTATGAATGGGATTGGTGCTTTATAAAGAGGCCTCAGAGAGAAAGCTCTGCTGCCCCTTCTGCCATGTGAAGTTATAGTGAAAATATGGCCATCTAGGAAGTAGGCCCATACCAGACACGAAATCTGCCGGCGCTATGATCTTGGACTTCCCAGCCTCTAGAACTGTGAGAAGTAAAAGTTTGTGGTTTATAAGCCACTCAGTCTGTGGTATTTTGTTGTAGCAGCCCAAACGGGCTAGGACCCAGCTTCCTTGGCCTAAGTTAATTCATCTATAAAAAGGGTCCTACTCCTTCCTTCAGAGGGCTATTCTGAGGATATTTAAAAATGTACTAATGCACATGAGATCTCTAGCACTATATGTGGAACCTGGTAGGCACAAAATGAATGCTACTGTTCTCGTTTTTCTCAGTCACACTGGCATACAAATTGGATTCAAGGTCAAATAATATCAACTAGAAAAAAGTAATAAGCACCAATAGTTGAGAAACAATGAAATATGTGGGTGTTTCGTTGGTACACCTTGTTGGGATTAAGGCAGGTTGGGCCTGTGTTTCAGTGTCAGCTGGCCAGCAAGTGAAGAGAAATGCATAGGTAGCTCCCCCATCCACTTCTGTATCAAGGAACAGTGCATGCCAGGCCCAGCCTGGTTTCCAGCCTGCACCTCTTTCCTACTGGCTCCCCACTCATTTCCCAAGGACAGGCTCAGCCCTCTTCTAGTTCCCAGAGACAATCTTGACCTGGGGCCAGATGGGCTAGATGATTCCACCTCCACATTTGGCTGGCAGTCTAATCCTACCCATTGCCCAAACCTTGATATCCAGGCTTCTGATTACCCTCCTACTGATTCCCTGCCCCACTAACCTTTTTTCTACTCTTCCCTGGCTTCCTTGTCATTCTGCCATACAGACCTGCCAGAAAACCCACTACCTTGTTACCTTAGCCCTTCTGTAGTCAAAGAGTATAGGGCCAGCCCTGGTGGTCTACTGGATATATTCGGCACACTCTGCTTCGGTGGCCCAGGTTCAGTTCCCAGGTGTGGACCTACACTGCTCTGTTAGCAGCCTTTCTGTACTGGTGGCCCACATACTAAAAGATAAAGGAAAATCGGCACAGATGTTAGCTTAGGGCAAATCTTCCTCAGCAAAAAAAAAAAAAAAAAGATAGATAGATAGATAGATAATGGCTACCTGGCACACAGTGGTTTCCCAAAAGGCCATGACTATGTTACCCATCCTGTCCTGTGACTGTGCCTAAATGATCCAAGAGAAGAGACTGCTGGCCCACCAGGTTCTTTCCTGGGAACTTTGAGAACTTAAAAAGAGAGAGAAAGTAAGAGCTGAGTCACCTCTGGCAATGTTCAGGAGAGAGGCCCACAAGCTCTTGCAATTCCAAATGACTGATCCTGTTACTATGCTTCCTGAGGATAGCAGGCTGTTCAGCTCTGCCTTCTGTTGTAAGCTTCCACAATAAATCTGATTTTTTCCTAAGTGATAGAAGATCTGTTTCCGGTGCTTGTATCCATAGGAACTTTACCCATTACAGGTCTCAACTGCTGACTGCTTATCTGAACTCAACACGTCCCACTCCTGGTCCAGACCTCTCTTTCGGTCAACTCACCCAGCCAGGCCAAATCTTAAAGCATGGTAATACATGCTGGTATTTAACATTGATAGTTGTCCCAGGTTCTCCATAGGACCACAGTTTTGGGAACTTTTTCCAGTAATAGTAATTTCTTTGTTTGTATTGATTTATTCGTCTATCCATCGTCCATCCATTTATCCATATGTAGCAAGCAACTACAGCACACTAGGCACTGTCCACGGTCTTGGAGTTACAAAAATATAGCAGACAGCATCTCTGCTTTTCAACTTCATAGATCAGTGAAAGTACTGCCTTACCAATAAATAGTCTCAGTGCAAAAAGCTGAGAGCTATAATGAAGGTACAAATATGGGGTGGTGAGAGCACTGAAGTGGGAGCAAATGACTCTCTTCAGAAAGGGAATCAGGAAGTCTTCACAGAGTAGTTAATGTTTAAAGTGAGTATTGGAGAATGAAGGTGAGTTCAGCAAGAGAAGGGCAGGTAGTACTGCTTTAGGAAAACATTGCAAGAATGACAAACTTGTTAACTATTCAACCTTGCAATCCCATTTCTGGGATTTATCCTACGATGTATTTATACATGCGATAAAGGACTTATGTATAAGATTAACCATTGCAGCATTGTTTGTAAGAGACTGAAGAAAATCCACTTGTAAATTAATGAGTACTGGTTAAATAAATATGGTGTATCTGCTTGATGGAAGACTATGCAGGCATGAAAAAGAATGAGGAAGCTCTCTATTTACCAGTATGAAAGATCTTTAAGATACAATACTAAATTAAAAAAAAAAATACTGCCTTTTGTTTTAGATGGCGTAAAATGAGAATATATATGCATATTTGTTTACGTCTATAGTAAAAAACTATACAAGTTACACAAATCTGATAAAAGTGGTTGCTCTTAGGTATTGGGTGATGAGAACTGAAATGACAAAGGGATGACAGTGAGACTTTCCATTGAACATTTATATTTTATGTTTTTAACTAAAATATTATCTACTCAAAAATATCAATAAGTTTTCAAAGAATGCATTGCAAAGAAACAGCAAAGTTAGATACAGGGCTCAGAGGACAATGCTTTTTATTAACTGCTCTATGAATCAGAAACGTGCTGGCAAAGGAAAATAAGTGGGGAATATTTTTCTTCACCTCCCTCTTATGTGGGTAGTAACACTCTAACAGCTAACTATTGGTGGCAATTACATAATATGAGAAGAGGCACATTTAAAAACACAGACAAGTAGAGATTTATGGCTGGTGCAAAAGCAAAACTTTGTTTGGCAGGGAAACCTACCATACAGATTTGGAAGTAGAATTTTTATTTCTTCTTATGTGGGCATATTCATCCAATTGAAACAATAATCCTTCTGCCTTATTCCTGAAAGGATGGGAAGCCTTTTCATTGAAAACACTGGGAAAAGAAAACAAATAAAACTGCATACCCAGGGCCGGCCCAGTGGCACAGCGGTTAAGTTTGCACATTCTGCTTCGGCAGCCTGGGGTTCGCCGGTTCAGATCCCAGGTGCAGACCTACACACTGCTTGTCAAGCCATGCTGTGGCAGGCGTCCCACATATAAAGTAGAGGAAGATGGGCATGGATGTTAGCTCAGGGCCAGTCTTCCTCAGCAAAAAGAGGAGGATTAGTGGCAGATGTTAGCTCAGGGCTAATCTTCCTCAAAAAAACAAAACTGCATATCCTGAAGTCATCTTCCAACAAAAGAATCCACTGAAATTTTAAGCTTTAGAAGCCTCCCTTGTAGAAAGCATGAGATACGAGCTGAAAAGTCTTGACTTTCCCCAGGCAATGGGCCAGGGAATGTCATTAGAAAGGCTTTTAGTATATTTCTTCCATCCTTCCAAGCTTCAGTGTACTTGTCTTTGAAAGAAGAGGAAGGACAATCCCCTCTTAGACACTCCATGCCGTCTGATTATTATAAAATTCATCCAGACACTCAAATGAAAGAAGATATAATTAAGTAAAATCAGTGTTATTCAAATTAGAGGGTCTTCTGGTAATTTACCATTACTTGAGAGCTCAGTCCTCAGTTTAATAATTTCAAAAACTTTCTGTTTTCAATTCACCAAAGGATGACCAGATTTGGGGGGACTGGGTCATTCTACCAAAACTCAGAAGGATCCTGGTTTCTGGAGACAGCTGTCGTTTCTGTTTGCCCGTTACTACCTTCCTTCCTTTGGGAAATTGTTCTTCCCCCATCCACTTGCCAACTCTGATTTTCGTTCTGGTGGAGCTGTCAATCAGAGCATGTAATCATGTGGCCACAGGGTAATCTAGGTCGGGACAAACACCACAGCTCATTCCTCTGGCCCCGGTCATTGGTTCAAAAGAGTGGGACACTATGGGGTGGGCATGTGTTCCAAGCCAGATTAATCATCCTCTTGGGTCATCGCTATTTAGAGCTAGATGAGAAGGGGCCTTGCCCCTCAGGACACATGAGCTGGAAGGATAGGAATATGGAACAGCCAGCAGCTGTATAAAATATATGTGCATATTATAAAGTTAGGAAGGCTACTCAAAATTTTTAGAAAATCATTTTAGGTTGTTGACATTGTGAGTGATTTAAAAATTTTTAGTGCTATGGTCTTCATTTTCAACTTAAAAAAACATAGACCAATTAAACTTTTAAGGTGGTCTCGCGTACAGGACAAGTTATAAAGTTTGGACAGAACAGGGAAATTAGAGTAGGAAAGACTTGATAGAACCGAGGGACTTCAGTTGAACCTTAAACAGTCTGCATGAACAGAGAAAAACAGTGACCATATTTTGTGCAGAACAGAAATCGGGCAAGAAGGTCACCTGACAGGAGCAAGAAGTGAGTGTCAGCAGACAGTTAAGTGGCCAGAAAAACATGAGTCATACCTGAGAGTCTCCAGACTAAGAGAGGAGAGGGACCAGCATTGACCTGAGGTCAGAGGAATGAGAAAAGGAGCCTCTCCTGGCCTGAGGCAGGGATGGGAGGAGGCGCGGGACGAGGGTGAGGGAGCCTACTGGTAGACATGTGTGCGCTAGACGTATTAACGTGCCTGCACGCCTTCTGTCTGTAAGCAAACCCTGTCTGTGACCCTACACCCTCCAACAGCCCATTATGGCCACAACTGGTTAGACCAGAAGTGGAGACAGAACAGTACCATCTATATGCTGATCAATGGCCTGGCACGGCCTGGTACGCCCAGCTTTTCCCAAACAGAGAAAACTAGGCACATCCTCGCCTCTCCCTTTCTGCCTCTGGCTTTTGCACTCTCTCTCAGGAGACCCCAAGAAAGTTTCTTGTAGTTCTATGAGCTGATCTAAAAGGTTATGAAGGAGACTGTAGGTCAGGCATAGAATTGCCTACTGAAATATAGGACAGTTAAATTTGAATTTCAGATAAACGACAATAACTTTTTTTTAGTATAAGTATATCCCAGTTTGTGCATGGGACATACTTATACTGAAAAGTTATTTGTTCATTATTTGTATCTGAAATTCAAACGTAACTGGATGTCCTGTATTTTTCGCTTGCCAAATCTGGCCTCCCTATCAGGTGCCCTTATGCTGGGTGTGAATATGAAGTATATGGGGCAAAGCAGCGTAGAGCTCTCCTTTTTGGCCCTAAGGAAGAAGGCAGTCCTACTGTCTACGGTGCTGGGAGACTCTACCCTGAGGCCACAGGTGTGTCTCGTGTTCTTTCTTTGCTGGAGCCCCACTAAGCAACTGGAGAGCACATACTGTTCCTTCCCGGGTATCTGTGTTGCTCAGTCTTCCGTGACCAGACACACACTGTACAATAAGTGAGGTCACACATTCATCACTAAGGAGTCAGGCTGTAACTGTGTTGGTCTTTATTCTTTTTTTTTTTCTAAATTATTTTAATGAAGTCACATTGGTTTATAACATTATGTAAATTTCAGGTGTACAATATTATAGTTCAGTTTCTGTGTAGACTGCATCGTGTTCACCGCCAAAAGTCTAGTTTCTATCTGTCACCATACATATGTCCCCCTTTACCCCTGTCACCCTCTCCCCACCCCCTTTGGACTTTGTTCTTTATTCTATGACATGCCAGGGAAAGCCTTCCAGACTAGGTCCTCGAAAGGAGGGAGTCTAACGTAAATGCTGCCTCTTTCCCTCCTTCTTCAACCCCTCTGCAGGGTTATTGTAGCCTTTCTTTGAAGCACCTGGTCTGACGCCCTCATGCCCACCGGCTCCCTCAGGAAACCCCTCCCTCCCCACAGGAAAAGGACAATCCTCCCCTCTGTCTTTGTCAGGGACTTGCAAACGTGGGCAACCAAGAGGCTGTGCTTTGCATAGTCACAGCTGACTCTGGGAGGGTGAGGACGAGCCCTAGAGTTAGATGCACTTAATGTCCTCGGAAATGTACCTACAAAGCAAGGTGCGGGGTTTCTCCTCAGCCACAATGTCTAATCACATACCAGGAAAGGCTATTCTTCCTGAAAGTGGCATTAGTTTGACAAGTCGCCAAAGAGTAATTGTGTTGAGAAGGAATTAGGTTTTTTTTCCTGGGCCTAGCTTACGTTACCAGAATTGTACAGTCATGCGGCACATGACGATGTTTCCATCAACAACAGATCACATGTACAAACAGCCACATGAGATTATAATGGAGCTGAAAAATTGCTATCACCTAGTGACGTCCAGACGTCCTAATGTCATGGCGCAAGGCATTACTCACATGTTTGTGGTGATGCTGGTGTAAACAAACCTACTGAGCTGCCAGTTGTATAAAAGCATGTATTCCAGAAGAAGGCATTGTTGTCATAGGAGATGACAGCTCCCTGCGTGTTACTGCTCCTGAAGACCTCCCAGTGGGACAAGATGTGGAGGTGGAAGACAGTGATATTGATGATCCTGACCTGGTGTAACTTAGGCTAATGTGTGTGCTTGTGTCTTAGTTTTTTGTATTTTTTGTGGGTTTTTTTTGAGAAGGGTTAACCCTGAACTAACTACTGCCAATCCTCCTCTTTTTGCTGAGAAAGACTGGCCCTGAGCTGACATCTGTGCCCATCTTCCTCTACTTTATACGTGGGATGCCTACCATAGCATGGCGTGCCAAGCAGTGCCATGTCTGCACCCGGGATCTGGACCGGCGAACCCCAGGCCTCCAAGAAGTAGAACGTGCAAACTTAACTGCTGCGCCACTAGGCCGGCCACCGTGTGTCTTAGTTTTTAATTAAAAAGTTTAAAAAGTGGGGCTGGCCCCGTGGCCGAGTGGTTAAGTTCGCGCGCTCTGCTGCAGGCAGCCCAGTGTTTCGTTGGTTCGAATCCTGGGCGCGGACATGGCACTGCTCATCGAACCACGCTGGGGCGGCGTCCCACATGCCACAACTAGAAGGACCCACAACGAAGAAGATACAACTATGTACCGGGGGGCTTTGGGGAGAAAAAGGAAAAAATAAAATCTTTAAAAAAAAAAAAAAAAAAAAAAGTTTAAAAAGTAAAAAAACAAAAATTTTAATTTAAAAATAGAAAAAAGCTTATAGAATAAGGATAGAAAGACAAAAAATATATATATATTTTTGCTGATGCAGATTCACCCTGAGCTAACATCCACTGCCAATTTTCTCTCTCTCTTTTTTTTGCTTGAAGAAGATTAACCTGAACTAACATCTGTGCCAATCCTCCTCTGTTTTGTATGCGGGACGCCTGCCACAGCATGGCTGACAAGTGGTGTAGGTCCACGCCTGGGATCCAAAGCTGCGAACCCAGGCCCCTGAAGTGGAGCATGTGGAACATTAACCACTAGGCCACAGGGCCAGGCCCGAGAAAGAAAATATTTTTGTACAGCTGTACAATGTGTTTGTGTTTTAAGCTAGGCATTGCTACAAAAGAGTCAAAAAGTTTAAAAAAATTAAAAGTATATAAAGTAAAAAAGTTACAGTAAGCTAAAGTTAATTTGTTAATGAAGAAAGAAAAGAAATTTTTTAAAATAAATTTAGTGTAGCCTAAGTGTATAGTGTTTTTAAAGTCTATAGTAGCATATGCTAATGTCCTGGGCCTTCACATTCACTCACCACTCACTCACTGACTCGCCCACAGCAACTTCCAGTCCTCAGAGCTCCATTCACAGTGAGTGCCCTATACAGGTGTACCACTTTTTTCTTTTATATCATATTTTTATTGTACTTTTTCTATGTTTAGATTAGATACACAAATACTTGCCATTGTGTTATAATTGCCTACAGTATTCAGTACAGGCACATGCTGCAGAGGTTTGAGACTAGAAGCAACATGCTATACCATATAGCATAGGTGTGTAGTTGGCTATACCATCTAGGTTTGTGTAAGTACACTCTATGATGTTTGTACAAAAATGCAATTGCCTAACAACACATTTCTCAGAACATATCCCCCTCGTTAAGCGACCCATGACTGTACTTGGCTCTCTTTACCATCCTGACGGTAGTGCCTGCTCTAATTAGATTCTTCTTTGTTATGAATCCCCTCCCTTCTAACGTAGCTAGAAGGGGAGATTTCCCCCCACAGTTTACATAAGGAGGCAGTTAGAACCACCTGATAGAGAGGAAAGGAAACAAGAAACACACTGAAAGCCAAAAACCCATGGAAGAAACTGTAGTGTTGATTCCTAGTATCAGATCCTAGTAACCCTAAAGTTCATGTTCTGAACTTCCATAAGATCCCTCAAGGGGATGACTCGGTGGCATGATGGTTGGGTTCACACGCTCTGCTTCGGTGGCCTGGGGTTCGAAGGTTCAGATCCCAGGCACACACCTACACACCACTCATCAAGCCATGCTGTGGTGGCATCCCACATACAAAAAACAAAGGAGGATTGGCACAGGTGTTAGCTCAGTGGCAATCTTTCTCACCAAAAAAAAAGAGGAAAAAAATTTTTTTAAAGATCCTTCTATATCTTTACAGAAATAAGAACAACAACCACTTTCATCTAGAAAAGGAGTTGGCAAACTTTCTGTAAAGGGCCAGATAGTAAATATTTCAGACTTTGCATGCCATACAGTGCCTTGTAACTACTCAACTCTGCTGTTGTAATGCAAAGGTGGCCATAGACAATATGAAAATGGATGAGCATGGCTGTGTTCCAACAAAACTTTATTTACAAAAATCAACAGCAATACCATTCTCCAACAAAAGGAACCAGGGCTTCTTGGAGAAATGACTGATCTAGGCATTAAGCAGGGACTATATGTATAAGGAGCATCTCGTAGTGCCAGAAAGTAAGGAAGTGCTCAAAAAAACAAGAAGACCGGGAGAATGTGGGGGGGATCAGAATTTGCCACCCCAAAATATGTCTCTTTGGCATAATAATATTTTAGGACAAAAGACTCAGAAAGAAACTTTGACGTCCCCCTTAACTGCCTAAAAGAATTTAAGATAAAAGACCTGTTCCAGGAAGGAGCTAATATCTTAAGACAACTATAGCATAATATGAAGTAGATGTGGTAGACAGGGAGGGACCTAGCAAGGCCCATTTAATCAAAGTCCTCTCCATGTCCCATTGTTTTCACAAGATATGGCAAACATTTGTTGCCAAACATTTGCTTTTCCATCTCCATGTAAATTACCTGCCTCCCCTTTGAAGTCCCAAACCACAACCCCCAACATCCTCCTTTGTCTTTAGCCGAAGATGGTATTTAAGGTGGTAGCTTCAGGACAGCCTGGTAGCACAGCAGTTAAATTCACATGTTCTGCTTTGGCAGCCGGGGGTTCGCCAGTTTGGATCCCAGGTGCAGACCTATGCACCACTTCTCAAGCCATGCAGTAGCAGGCGTCCCACATATAAAGTAGAGGAAGATGGGCGTGGATGTTAGCTCAGGGCCAGTCTTCCTCAGCAAAGAGAGGAGGATTTGTGGCAGATGTTAGTTCAGGGCTAATCTTCCTCAAAAAATTAAAGAAAAAAGAAAAAAGGTGGTGCCTTCAGCCATTTTGGCAAGTTACTCAGTTTTCCTGGGTTTCTTCCATGTGTACATATTATAAAGCTTTGTTTGATTTTCTCCTGTTATTCTGTCTCATGTCAATTTAATTCTTAGACCCATCAGAGGAACCTAGAAGGGTAAAGGAACAGTTCTTCCTCCTCTACCCCTCTCAAAGGGACACGAGATCCAACCTGAAAGAGCTCCCATTAGTCAAAGCTGGAAGGATCTGAGCCATAAAAGAAATAAGTAGTTGTTTTAAAATGTTAGCTTTTATCATTATTCTTCTATGGTGAAGGCTAACAGATCAGGAGACAGACGACTACCGGTAAAAATATTGTTCCACAGGGTTCCTAAGAGGGGGCATTCCACACCACAGGGACCACACAAGGAAGCACTAGGATTGATCAGGAGGCAGAGGGAGCAAGGAGGAGATGTGTGCAAGAGGCTTTATTGTGGTTTCTGTGGGAAGGAAGAGGTGAGGCAGAGTAAACAGGTTTAGGATTGACTAGTTTGAATAATTTCAGTGGCTCTGGGGCATAGGGGCTGTCCCCAGTTGCTGGCACCTGGACCTGGCTAATTAGGGCAGAGGAATATTAGCCCTGAGCGTGAGAACCTGATAGAGGTGTTGGGGTTGCGGACTCCGGCTAGGTTGGTTTGCATTTGAAAGGAGCACTCAAAGGAGGGTCATTTATTATCTTTAGGAATCGGCTATCCCTGGGAGGGGCAGTCTCTCCAGGGTCAACAAAACCCCAGAAGTCAACGCATCTGGAAACATGGTTAATGCAGTAGTATTAATGATAACCCAAGGCGTAAAATACTGATGTAAATAAAAGACTGAATATTTTAAATAGATGGAGGAGAAAAGACAAATTTCCCTCATAGAACTCCAAATAATTTAAATAACTACTCCCCACTCCAGAAGATGAAGCTTATTTCCCACCCTGCCCTCCTTGAGTACGAACTGTGCTCAGTGACTTGCTTCCAAAGAGTGGATTACAGAAAGAGGAGGAAAAGTAACTTTGCAGTGCAAAGACGCTTTCCTTCCAAGATGGGACAGAATGTTATATCAGAGAGTACTTCATATCTGATCCCACAGCTTCTAGCCTTCAATCATTTTATATCATCTCCAGGATCTAATCCTCTTACATCAATGAATGTATCACATAGAGGTGCTGATACCAGCTCAACACAAGGTTGACATAAGGGAAGCGATATTGTAGAAAAGAAACCATATTGTAACTTTAAATAACCTCTGATTAACTAGCCAGACGTGTTCCATAGATTATAATGGCCCCTTCCAGCTGCGGTAAGTTGACAACTTTGTTCTTGTGAGTTCCTTAGGCATGTGATGACCCCCATGCAGAGAGCCCATGCTGATAGCCATCATCAATGACAACTGAAAGATCAGGGTATAGGGCATTGTTCAAGTCTCTGATGCATATCCAGTAAAACAAAAGGACTGTCAGAACTAAGACCAGACGTCTGCCTCCACCCAGAGACCAGCTGGTCCCCAACCCAGAAACCAGCCCCACATAAAACGGGCCTATAGTCTTTGTTCTGTAAGATGGTTCTTTCAGACTTAGTCAGCTATCTTCCCTCTTTCTAGCAAGCTGTAATAAAGAAAGCTTTTCTCTCCTACCCCACTTTGCCTCTTGACTATTGGCATGTCTTGCAGCGAGCAGATGACCCGCCTTGGGCAGTAACAATCCTAGGGTAACTTAAGCAGATAGAAGAATGTTTGGTTGCGGAATCTTAGGATGATGCCAGCCTCATGTCGGGAGAGTCAGACAATGTCCTGGTCCAAGGTCTATCCAAAAATGACAGCTTCTCCTAAATCTCCTCTCCATGTCCACAGTCCCCATAACCGAATGGGGCTAGAACGTTTCCTGATATTTTTCTCTGATTCTATATTTTCTGCTAGCAGTCTCTCACTCTTTGCTAATCCAAGATTTAAAACACCTTACAATAGATTTGGCATTGCCCTTGGAAATAGCCAATTTTTCCATATCAGTAGAACTGAAATGGGGGTAGTGAGAGAACAAGAAACAGTAGAAGTATCTTACAGCAATTAACCAGGGCAATTTAGAGAATAAAAAGAAAGGCATTATGCAAATACATCTCTATTAGCAGTTATTCAGCCTTGAAAAGGATCGTTGCTTAGAACAGAAGAGGACAATAGATTCACGTTTTCCACCTCAGTGCTTAAAATTCCTTATAATCAATGTCAGACCTCGGAAGAGTTATAAATCTGACTCCTCACTAAATGGTTGTTATTATTATTCCACCCACCGCATTAGGACTAAGAGCCTTCAGCTGTCTTTCCTGGTCCCACCCCTCCCTTTCTGTCCTACTCCTCCTTTCTTTGGCAGAGAGAAACCCCATGTGGTCCCTGGTTTCAGGAAAGCAACTCTCCACCTGAACACACGATCGATCTATTGAAGAGAATCCAGAAAGAGTTGCAAGCAAAAGGTTTTTCTCCTTTTTGTATTTTCAAGGAGGAATCCCCAACCGCTTTTGCGGAGAAGAGCTTGGCTCCTTCTTATTTCCTAAAGCCTTGCAATGTCTAAGGTGTGGGTGACAATTGCGCATTTGCCCCTGTTCCCTTCTCACTGGAAAACACCAGAGAGTTGGCTGTGGCAGCAGCTGTTCCACAGTGGCTCTTGCAGGCCTTTCTTTGAACCTGGTGGGAATGCCTGCCCCACAGGGCTGGAAGGAAAGAGAGATCAAGCACATTGTGATTGCCTCTTAAATTGAGAATTGAGATATGCTCCCCTGCTAATCATGGTCCAATGTAAACAATTGAATCACCAATTGGTTTAGGATATGATCAGAAGCACTGTAGCTTTGGTAATGCATCAATAGAGATTTAGGCTCAATTGAGGTGATATTCGATTGCAAAAGAATGCTTTTTACTTTAGAGACATAATTTCTATTTTTCAGATAAAACTCATCAGTGCTTTGAAACACAAACAACTCTCAACCAAAAAAGTCCTTTATATATTTATGAGTGTGTGTGTGTGTATCTCACAAAGGTGAAAGCAAAGAGTGGACAAAAAAGGAGACGAGTCTGCCTGCTCCCCCTTGTCTCTCTTTGATTATCCAGATTTTTCCCAAACAAGATGGTGACACCTCAAGGCAAGAATGTCCCCAAGTGGTGTCCCACAATTAGAAGCGCTATTGTCAGGGAGGAAAACAATTCCTCTCTCCTCTGTGGGTCCTTCTATTGGTCTAAGAATTAAATTGACATGAGACAGAATAACAGGAGAAAATCAAACAAAGCTTTATAACACGTACACATGGGAGAAACCCAGGAAAGCTGAGCAACTCAGCCAGCATGACTGAAGCTGTCACCTTAAACACCATCGTCAGCTAAAGAGAAAGGATGCTGTTGTGGTAGTAGTTTGGGGCATCAAAGGGGAGGAAGGCAATTCACACTGAGATGGAAAAGAAAATGTTTAATAAACAGAACTTTGATAAGGATGGGCTTAGCAAGGACCCTCACAGTCTACCGGTACCCAGGTATCTGTGGTGATGGCCTGTCCTGGGGACAGACCTTCTATCTTAAATTCTTTTAGGCAGTTAGGGGGAAGGTCAAAGTTTCTTTCAGAGCCTTTTTTCTTTAAAATTAAGCCAAAGAGACACATTTTGAGGCGGCCAATTCTGATCCCCCACACTTTTCAACAAGATGGGACCAACAGAATCAAAAAAAGATATCAGAAGAATGAAGATGCCATTCAATATGAAGAGCCCTTTCTGACCAAGCTCATAGTTTAATGGTGATTTTAATGGTGCAAGAGCATTTAATGCTCTGAATCAGTCATTTTTTGAAATATTGCTGTGTATGAGTCTTCATTCATTTTTATTATCATCACACATAATTTTCACCCCTACCCCACCAAACTCCTTGCTTTCTAAGATGTATCCTGTGTTGTGCTGGCCTAAGCCCCAGAGCTTTGCTCCACTGAGGGTCTCCTCTGGGTATCTCCTCTGGAGCCTGAGGTCTCCTCCTGCTCGTTTTTCTACCACATTTGTGTTCTCTGTTCTCCATCTCAACAATCTCATTTTTATTATCGCTTTATCTAACATCCCCCTGAACAGCTCTACAAGTCTGTGTCCTTAGCACTGTTCACTCTCATTTAGGTTCAACTTTTTATCTCCCTAACGGACATCTCAACTGCACTTCACATTTCCTGTGCCCAACAGTAAAGATGTCTGGATATAGACCTGGATTTGAGTCATGACTCTATGACATCAATGCCATCACTGAAACTTTCTCTGCCTCAAATTCTTAAGTAGGGAAAATAAAAAAATCCACCTGAGACAATCACTCTGAATGTTACTATTTCTCCCTCCATTGTTCCCTGTTTCTGTAATATTATCACCATCTTCCAAGCCAGCTAGGCCTGAAACCTTGGAACCATTCTCCTCCTTTCTTCTGTCTCTCATCTTTCTTTTTCTCTGTATTTCTCTCTGTAGGGGAGGAGGACATTTCCTCTCCCCAAATGGGGGTTCGTCTGGCTGGAGAACGAATTAAATTCACCTGAGACAGAATAGCATGAGAAAATTAAACAAAGCTTTAAGAGGAACCATGGCCCGGGGCCTTTCTTCCCGAAGGAAGAAAGGGCACCAAAGAAGTGGGGTGCAGACAGTGGTTATATACCCCCAAACGGGGTGTTTCACATGTGATTGAGATGTCCCTCCCACAATAGTCACAAGATTGCCCTGTCGGCACAGTGCTTGATGGACACAGCAGGTAATGGTCTGCTATCTCGGTGGGCGTAGCAGGAGGCAAGTCTATGTCTGGAGCTGGGCAAGTCTATGTCTGGAGCTGGGCGGTCACAGGTGAGCGCAGCAATCAGTTCCTAGCCTAAGGAAAGATGCTTAATCCTTAAGGAATGCCAACGTTGGGAGGGGGAGGGAAGTCAGTTACGGGAGGTTACCAGACTAGCACAATAAAATGCAGATTTTAAGTCCTTGCCTTTGGTATTGATTAAGAGTTTTTGGAGAGTAGGTCATCTCCTTTCTTCTTCCTGGTACAGAGAGGGAGGCACCTTTTACAGATAGAGATTTACCTTACAAATGTAAACGTGTCCTAACAAAGGGCAAGTTCCATTCCTCAGAGCCTCTTTCCCTGTCCCAGTTTATCAAAAGCAATCAACCTCAAATAGTCCTGATACCAAAGAGACATATCTTGGGGTGGCCAATTCCAGGTCCCCACATCTCCTTAATCCTTTTCTCTATTCATAGACCCTCTGTTGCCTCTTGACTGGACTGTTACGCTTATTTGCCTGCTTCTTGTCTCTCTGCCCAGGCCCCCTGGATAGATTTAACCTCCTAATGTATGGTTCTGTTCGCATCACTCCTATTACTTATCTATTGCTGTGTAACAAATTACCCGAAGATGTGGCAGCTGAAAAGAATAAATATTTATTATCTCACACGGTTTCTGCGGGTCAGGAATCTGGAAGTAGGAAAGCTAGATGGTTGCAGCTCAGCCTCTCCTGAGTCGTAGTCAAGTATCGGCAGAACTACAGTCATCTGTAGGCTTGACTCGGCCGGCGGGTCTGCTTCCAAGGTGGTTCCCTCACCTACCTGAAGGGTTAGTGCTGGTGGTTGGTCAGAGGCCTCTTCTTAGTTCCTCACCCTGTTGGCCTCTCCATAGCACTGTCTGAGTGTCCTCAGGACATACAGCTAGCTTCTCGCAGGGTGAGTGATCCAAGAGAGTACAAAAGAAAAATTTTTAAATAGACTTTTTAACTGGGACCAGAGGACAGATATCCATGAGCAAGATGACTTCTTGCAAGATTATTCATTGCTACATTAATTGTAACAGCAAAAGACTACAAATATCCTAAGCGTACTTCAAAAGAGGACTAGTTGAAGAAATTTGACAGATCTATACGGAGGAAGAATTAGGATGCTCTCTATATATTAAGATAAAAGGATGTCCAAGATATAACCTTACATGGAAAACACGACGTATGGAATATAGAACAGCATGTATAGAATGCTACCACTAGTGCAAAAAATATATTTATCTATGATTTCTCGGGAAAGATACAGAAGAAACTGTTAACCGGAGGAAACTGTTATAGCTGGAGGAAAAGGGAAAAATGAGACTTTTGCTGCATGATCTTTGCATCTTTTAAATTATGTGCCATGTGAGGCTATTGCCTATCCAAAAATTATTTTTAAAAATCTAGATCAATTGGGGGCTGGCCCTGTGTCCGAGTGGTTAAGTTCACGTGCTCTGCTGCAGGTGGCCCAGTGTTTCGTTGGTTCGAATCCTGGGCGCAGACATGGCACTGCTCATCAAACCATGCTGAGGCGGTGTCCCACATGCCACAACTAGAAGGACCCACAACGAAGAATATACAACTATGTACTGGGGAGCTTTGGGGAGAAAAAGGGAAAAAAATAAAAAATCTAGGCCAATTGTACACTCAACAAAAAAAAGCTGAAGCCAGAGGAGAATAATAAAATACATGATTTATCTATGGGAAAGATGTAGGCATCAGAGAGAACTGGATGCAAATACAACTTGGACAGACAACATTGAAGTCGTGGGAAACATACGATTTCAATTCTAGGTGAGGCTTCCAGGTACCTATAGTCTAATTCTGAAAGAGGAGGTGTTGGGGCCATGGTAGAATTACTTTGGAAAGCAAGCTGAAAGTTCACATGGGAGATTACATAAATTGGGAACTGGATGGATTTCAGAGATAGTAGATCAGACTCACAAACTGATGGACCACAGGCCAGATGCCCACGTGTGGGTTTGGTCTGAATACTGTTTTTTGTTTTGTTTTTTTTTTTGAGGAAGATTAGCCCTGAGCTAACATCTGCTGCCAATCCTCCTCTTTTTGCTGAGGAAGACTGGCCCTGAGCTAACATCCATGCCCATCTTTCTCTACTTTATACGTGGAATGCCTGCCACCATGGCCTGCCAGGCAGTGCCATGTCTGCACCCGGGATCCAAACCGGCAAACCCTGGGCCACCGAGAAGCAGAATGTGCGGACTTGACCGTTGCACCACGGGGTCAACCCCAAAAAGCTTATTCTTAAATGCCTTCAACTCAAAATAATTTTTATGTCACAGTGGCATATTCTGGACCCCTTCAGCCTTATCTCAATGGGGGGCCGCTGATGATAAGATTCAACTGACTGCCATGTTGTCGTAACTCCTGCGGGCGCTCACCACTAATCTTTCTTTCCTCACTGATCCCTGCCATCCACGCCTCTTGAGCTGCTGTTCCCCAACGCCACACCTCACAGTGACAATGAACCACACTCCCCTGCTATGCTCATTTAGTCCTGCCCCTAGACACTGCTACCCAGGAACCATTGTGGTCTCCACTCCTGAAGCCAAAGTTACTAAATCTCCAAATATATGTCACACTTCCTGCACCTGAAGTGTGACCTCATTCTCTGGAGCAACAGCTGCCCCCATTGAGGGATTTGGACCACGTCTTACAGGCCATGGAAGACTATTTGTCTTCAGGTTGTGAGAATCCAACACAAACCAGCTTAAGATAAAAAAAAAAAATTACTGGGGCCGGCCCAGTAGCTCAGCAGTTAAGTGCACATGTTCAGCTTCAGTGGCCCAGGGTTCGCCGGTTCAGATCCCAGGTGCAGACATGGCACCGTTTGGCAAGCCATGTGCTGTGGTAGGCGTCCCACATATAAAGTAGAGGAAGATGGGCACGGATGTTAGCTCAGGGCCAGTCTTCCTCAGCCAAAATAAGAGGACTGGTAGCAGATATTAGCTCAGGGCTAATCTTCCTCAAAAAAAAAAAAATTACTGGTTTACATGATGGCAAGTCTAGGGGAGAAGATGGCCTCAACCACTCCAAGTCATGTGACTTCTCTCTTTCTCCATCTTCCGTCTGTGTTTATTTAAACTCTTGGCTTTCTTCCTTATAACTCTTCTATAGCCCGTGTCTAGGGTAGATCCTTAGGTCCTCAGAACAGAGGGAGAATTTCTGAGCTTATAGACAAAATCCCAGAGGAAGATTCTGATTGGCTCTAGTTGAGTCACTTGCTCATCTTTGAGCCAACCACTGTGGCCAGAATGGGAAGGGATCTTCTATGATTAGTAGCCCCAGGAAGAGCCAAAGGAGCAGGGAAGGCCAGTTCTAAGAAACAGAACACTAGGGAGACAAGAACAACAGATGTCTCCTACCACGCTGTACTGATAAATACCAGGCCTCCTATAAAGAGACACATAGCCTAATTTAAAAGTGCACAGAGGACTTTGTAGGGGAGGAAGAACTATTCCTCTACCCTCTAGATCCTTCTGGCTGGTCTAAGAATTAAATTGACACAAGACGGAATAACAGGAGAAAATCAAACTAAGTTTAATAACATGTATACGTGGGAGAAATCCAGGAAAACCGTAACTTGCCAAAATGGCAGAAGCTACTACCTTAAATACTATCTTCAGCTGAAGACAAAGGAGGATGTTGGGGGCAGTGGTTTGGGACTTCAAAGGGGAGGAAGGTAATTTACATGGAGATGGAAAGGTAAATGATAAATGTTGACCATGCCTTGCAAAGACAGTGAGAGATGGAGGGGACTTTGATTAAAAAGCCCTTGTTAGGTTCCTCCCTGTCTACCACACCTTGTTTATATCAGACTATAGTTATCTTTTAGTATTATCTCCTTCCTGGAACAGATCTTCTATCTTAAATTCTTTTAGGTGGTTAGGGTAGAAGGTCAAAGTGTCTTTCAGAGTCTTTTGTCCTTAGAAATAATTACGCCAAAGAGACACATTTTGGGGTGGCCAATTCTGATCCCCCACAACCTAAATACACATTTCTCCAAACATATATAAATGGCCAACAAGCACATGAAAAGATGTTCAATCTCATTTGGTACCAGGAAAATACAAAACAAAACCACAAGATATCACTTCACACTCACTAGGATGGCTATAATCAAAAAGTCAGACAGGGGCTGTGCCGGTGGTATAGTGGTTAAGTTCTCATGCTCTGCTTCAGTGGCCTAGGGTTTACCGGTCCAGATCCTAGGCATGGACCTACACACTGCTCATCAAGACATGCTGTGGCAGCATCCCACATACAAAATAGAGAAAGATTGGCACAGATGTTAGCTCAGGGCCAATTTTCTTCACACACACAAAAACGTCAGATAATAACAAGCATTGGCAAGGACATGGAGAAATCGGAATCCTCATACAATGCTGATGGAAAACAGTCTGGCAGTTCTTCAAATGGTTTAATATCATTATCATACGACCCAGGAATTCACTCCTAGATAGATCAATCTCCAAGAGAAATGAAAATATGTCTGCACAAAAACTTGTACATGAATGTTCGTAGCAGTGAATAAGGATTCATAATTGTAGAAACAACCTTTTGATGAACGGATAAACAAAATGTGGTATGTCCATACAATGCAGTATTATTCAGCCCCGGAAAGGAAAGAAGTACTCATACATGCTACAATATGGATAAACCCTGAAAATATGCTAAGGGAAAAAAGCTAGTCACAAAAAGACCACATATACGATTCCATTTATATTAAAAGCTCAGAATACATAAATCTAAGAGACGGAAAGATTAGTGGTTGGCTAGGACTGGAGGAGTTGGGAAGACTCGGGTAATAGCTAAAAGATACAGGGTTTCTTTTGGAGTGGTGAAAATGTTCTCAAATTGATTGTGGTAATGGTTGCACTACTATGTAAATATACCAACACCATTGAATGAATGCTTTAAATGGGTGAAGTATATGATATATGAAGTCTATCCCAATAAATAAATAACCAGGGCTTCTGTATGTCCTGGTACCGCCTCTAGAGCCTCTGAGAGATGGAGGAAGTTCCATGTGAAGCAAGACAGTTTGAGTGCCAATCTTGCTTCTATTTCCTAGCAGTTAATTCCTTCTTCAGCAGCAACATAGGGATGATAGGCCCTACCTGGAAAGGCAGATGTGATTTTTAAAAATACTTTTGTTGCTGGTGCCATGAGAGATTCCAGCTCCCAGCAACACCCTGTGTATAGTAGAGCAGAACCCTGCCTGTTCTTTTGGGTCATCCTCTCACCTTCTCGTGCTGTATCAGACCAGTGCTTTATCAGACAATGCTCCGCTGCTATTCGTAGGGTTTTCTTGGTGAACTTTTAAAGAAATTGGTGGCCAGGTCGTTCTTCCTAGTCTGTCTCAGTCTGGAAGCTCCGCTGAAACCTGTCCACCATGGGTGACTCTGCCGGTGTTTGAAATACCGGTGGTACAGCTTTCAGCATCACAGCTACACACAGCCGCCACAGTATGACAACGCAGCGGGTGGTGTGGTTCCCTGACCGGGAAAGGAACCCAGTGAGAACGCCCAATCTTAACCACCAGACCAGCAGGGCGGCGTTTAAAAATACACATTAGGGTTAATCATGTACAGTGATACATAGCAGACGCTCAACAAGCACTGTTGTGTGTGCCGACAGCAATGCACAAGGTATATAGGTGCACCCCGGGCGTTGGGGAGGCTCTGAAGGAACCGGCTCTGGAGGGCCGGTCATGTCCCTGGGCTCAGCCCTCGCTCCACGGCTCTCAGGCTCTGGGGCAGCGAGGCAGCAGCGCAGCCCACGAACTCTGGAGTCAAGGAAAAGTCTCGTACCCCGGGCCGAGGACAGCAAACAGCAGGACCGAAGGGCGTGGCCAGGACGCCCTGCCCAGCCGAGCGCGACGCTACGGAACCATAGGGGCCGGCCACCAAGGCCGACAGGCTGCGGAGAAAGCAGAGCCGCAACCGCCCCCGAGCCGCCCCGAGCGGAGAACAATGCGCTCAGCCCTGCGCTCAGGGCCTCGCGGGGCCGCGCCCGGGGACGGGCCCGACGCGGCGCCTGCTGGGAAACGTAGTGTCTGAAGCTCGGCGGCGCAGCCCAGTTGCTTGCCAGCGCGGGCCACGCGCAACTACAAGTCCCATCACACTCCGCGAGGCCTTGATCGCCCGGCTTGTGCAGGGAAGGGAGTGAGGCGAACATGGCTGAAAGCAGCCGGGGTGGCCCAACGTGCGGCGGGGTGGGCGGCAGACAGGATCCCATGTCCAGCGCTGGCGGCAGCAACTTTCCAGAGTACGAGCTTCCCGAGCTAAACACGCGCGCTTTCCACGTGGGTGCCTTCGGGGAGCTGTGGCGTGGCCGGCTGCGCGGGTCAGGGGACTTGTCGCTGAAGGAGCCGCCGGCACCCCCACTGCCCGGGCGCCGAGGGGTCGCCGACGCCGGCCGGGAGGATGCCGCGGTGGCCCGGGATCTGGGCTGCAACCTGGAGGCGGCAGCGGAGCTGAGAGCGGTGTGCGGGTGAGTGCGGGGCCTAGGGGCTCTTGCTCTTGGGGCCAAGTGGGTGCAGCCTTGCTCCTGCGCTCCCCTGGGACTCATCCTTGGGAGGGCCGGTCGTTTACTCCTGGGAGTAGCGGGGAGCCTTCAGAGCCTTCCACTTGCCAGAACCAGATCTCGTGATCGGAACGCACAATTTCTGCGAGTTGGAGTGAAGGGACGAGAGAACTGCATCAAAGATTAATTTTCCTATTCGCTAATTTTTAAAGTGCTTGTTAGTATAGAAAAGCAGAGTAACAGCGAGGTGTATCTACCATTGACAGACACTTTGACAATGGAGGAGCTTTGGTAATAGGCTGGAAGGAGAGTTAATCAGAGGAGTTTTAAAACCTTGGTTAACTGGTCTCTTTGGGGGACTTCCCGGGTATGCTATTAATAAAGTTTTCCCCAAAAGTACCTTATTTGGGGTGAAAAATATAAAAATAACTTTTAACGAGCTCTTTCTCCATTTAACAGTGTTGGCCACCTTCAACCGGCCATTTATTCTTTTCTTTGTAGAATGTTGGCACAGAAATCATTGCCTTGAACTGGCCTCCTGTGAGCCGCCTGCTGGATTTTATGACTTCTTAATTATTCATTGATGTATTTAGGACACAGCCCTGACTCGCTATGGACAAGATGCATGATTGCTTCTCGTTTTTGTTTTAGCCTCGATAAACTGCAGTGCCTTGAAGAAGGCGAGGATCCGGAAGTCATCCCAGAGGATACTGACCTAGTGACTTTGGGGTATGGAAGACTTTGCTTTTATGATGTACTATTTATTTAAATATTTTTCAACATTATATTATTCAAAAGTTAAAAGTATAGTATTGTTATCATCTATAAACCCACCCCGTAAATTCAGCTATTGTTAACATTTGACCATATTTGCTTTAGCTGTATGTGTTTGAGATACCTCCTGTCTTTTTCTCTTGTTGAATCATTCAGTAAGTTGCACACATCATGATAATTGACCCCTAAATACATCAGCATATAGCTCCTAAAAGTATCGTTCTCCTGCATAATCAGAGTGGTATTACTACGCTTGAGAAAATTAGCAGTAAATACATACCCTCTCATATGCAGTCCACATTCAAATTTGTGTCTGTTTTTGAGTGTGCGTTTACAAAGGTACAGTTAACCCACTTAGCTAGGTTTCAGGTGCCCGCTAAATACTCTGATAGTGCTTCTCAAACTATCTGTGGGAAAGGACCAGTTTTATTATTTTTAAAATTTTGACAGATCTATACTTTTGTAAAATAGGATGAAAATGAATTATTAGAAAAATGGAATGAAAAGACAAACACAATAAAAGTCCAAATTTTTTCTTAAATTCGATAGTAAAAAAAAAAATTCCACAGTGAAATTGCTGTCATATTGCTATAAATGTTTCTAAATGCTTACTCTCGTTTTCTGTCCTGACTGGAAGACAAATAGCCCAGAGATCAGTTCCGATCTGCCAACCACATTTTGAGAAACACTGCTTTATGCTAATACTACTATAGAGAAACTATGCGTGTGATATATAATTTCCAGTTTGTAGCCCACCTGGCTTCACACCGTTCAGCTCTGTTGTCATCCTTGATCCTGCCCTTCTATTGTCTACCTTAGAAATTCAGGAAGGTATTTCAAGTCTACGTTGGTTTCTTTTGTAGTAACTCCCAAGTCTGTTTCCCTTATCCCCACTGCTAATTTTTACATCAGCAGCACTTGGAGCACTGTGAAAGGCTCCTGTCTTTCCTAGGTCTGGTCTTTTTTTTTATTCTGATTTATCCATCATGCTATCACCTGAGCAGGCTCTGTTGCTGAGAAATTGTCAATGGCTTTACCTTTCCTACCTGGATAAATTTCAGACTCTTTACTTAGATATTTGAAGTCTTCCACATAGAGCCCAAATCTGCCTTTCCAGATTTATTTTCAACCACTTTTCTCTTTGAAATGGCTCAGGATGTACATGGCTCCTCTCCCATCTAAAACCTACCCCATCTTTGAGACCCTAAGATTCCTTTCCATATTACTACAACCCAGCTCTCTCCCTTAGGGAATAGATGCACTTGTAATATCTAGAAATCTTCTAACATTTCTAAAGTCCTTGAAGGCTCATTGAGAATCCAAACTCCTCCATCTGTGTGTTACCTTTAAGCCTGTTGTACTGCTTTGCTCCAATTGGTTCTCTTTAACTATTGTTGATTGATTAGTTGAATTTCCCTAAAATGCACATCTGATTGTGTCACTCTCTTTCTTAAAACCTTTCAGTGGCTCTTAGGCTAAAGTCCTGAGTTAAGTGGCTCACGAGGGGCCCTGTGGAATGGATCTTGCTGATCTTTTCACCTCTATCTCTGCAGTACTCCAGCCACACTATGCTGTTTTCAGTTCCTGGAATGTGCTCTCTCACTCCAAGCTTTTGCCTAGAACACTCTCTCTTCCTTATCCCCCTGGTCTTGCTGCCTTCTGCTCATCCTTCCAGTCTTAGCTGAAGGACTAAGGACTCCATTTAGGTCCACTTTCTGCTTATATAGCCCCCGATACTACCTCCCTGTTGAAATATTCATCACACTTATAATATACTTGTTTAATTTTCTGTCGTCTTAGCTAAACTTAAAAGTTCTATATGCTGTATGTGTCATGTACACTAGTATATCCCAGTTCCAAGAACTTTGGCACATAATAGGGAGTCAGTAGATATTTGTAGAATGAGTGGAATAAATGAAGCTTTCATAAACCTAAGGAAGTGATTTTTAGAGATTGGCTTAAATAAAAGAAGGTTGCTGATAATTGTAAACAAAGCATACTTTTTTTACTATAGTTAATAACATACTAGTTGGTTTATAATGATTTTATTAAGCCATATTAAATAGTAATTATAGACTACTTTCCACATTGCTTCCTCTGGCTGTTTTCCATTACTAGATCAACTACATCTCCATGGTTGTCTTCTAGTCTCTTCCATAGGGAATATGGGTAGAAATATATATACAATATAATGTAAAAGGAGTTAGTACAGCATTCCTCAGCTAGGATTATTTTGATATACTTTGAAACTATTATATTTAAAATATGACTGGGGCCAGCCCCATGGCATAGTGGTTAAGTTTGGCACACCCTGCTTTGGTGTCTGGGGTTTGCGGGTTCGGATCCTGGGCACAGACCTACACCACTTGTTAGCTGTGCTATGGGGGTGACCCACAAAAAAGTGGAGGAAGATTGGCACAGATGTTAGCTCAGGGCTAGTCTTCCTCAGGGAAAAAAAAATTGACTAATATTAATCTTAACAATGCCACAAGTAAATTAGACTTGTGCCAAAAGTCAAAATCTATATCTCTATGTTCTTTCTCTAAACCTTCCTTTTTTCTCTGCACCAATAACTTAAAAACATAAAAATGAAGACAAAACCTCAGTATATGATCCCTTGATTATGGCATAAAATAAATCAATTTCTAGCACTTTTTCTTTTGCCTATCAGAGGAGCTACTTGACTCATTTTATGCATGTAAGGGGAAAAAAAGGCAGTTGATAGGGGTTGATTCTCCTTTGATGTATGCCGATCTCCTTAATCCATAGCAAGCTAAATAACTTACCTTCAGCACTTCTGAAATTTTTTGACTACTTAAAGAGAAGATTTTAATTCCTAGGAATAGGAGATAATTGCTACCACATGGATGCTACTGAAACTTATCTGTCATTCCAAAAGCTTCAACAACATTACATTTAATACAATACTAATTTCAGGTAAATTAGCCTGCCCATCCCTCTCACTTCTCTGGCTAAGAAAGCACTGTTCACTGTGCCATTTGAAGGATGAAAAGGGGAAACTTTCGAGTCCTTCAAGATAAAGAGAAACATAAAATTGGAGGACTCTCTTACCTTACTATCAAAACAAACAACAAAAAAGAAAACTCTGATATACCTGGGCTTTGTTAGAATGACAGGAAACGGTATCAGTAAACTAGAAATCTTTTAAACCATCCCCCCACAAGTATCACAAAATGAATAGGAAGAAATAAAATCCATAGAGAATTTATTGCAGATAATCAGGAAATAACACAAATTAACTGAGGAAATCCGGAAATAACACAAATTAACTGAGGAAATCCTCCCTTCCCCCAGAAAATAACTAGGAAACAAGAAAGGTCTAACTCTGCACTCCAAACAGGATTTGAATATACTGAAACAAGCATTTGAGGATATAAAAACACTTTGGATCTGAAATTTTAAAACTAAGAATAGAAAAGAAAAACAGAAGAAATGAAAAAAAATGATGGAACTCAGGAAATGGAAGAAAAAGACAAAATTATCTCATGAATTATGAGATTCTTAAGGAGAATAGACACAAATTTAACAAGAGGCAATGAAGAAAGTATGAATACAAGCAAGAGTTTGAAAATGCCATAAAGGGAGACATTAAATGAGTCAGCGAAAGTAGTGGGAATGGAAGACAGACAAAGAAGACAAAATATATTCATATTGTCAGTCTCTGAAGAAGAAAAACAAAGCAATTGAGCAAAATTAATATTTAAGAATATTGTCTAAGAAAAAATTCCAGAATTGGAAAAAAACTTGATTCTACAAATTAAGAGGGCTCACTAGGTACCTGGGAAAATTAACCCAGAATTATCAGCTCTGAGACATACCCTAGTTAAAACTATTACATTTCAGAGATGAAGATAAAATTATCAAGGCTTCCAGACAAAAACAACACATAATTTACAAAGCAAAAGAATTAGACTAGTATCATACTTTGCAAAACAGACGTACAAAGGAGGCCACAGTGGAGCAGGATTTTCTGATAGCTCAAAGTGTGAACCAAGGATTTTATTCCAGCTGAGATTCCCCTCAGACATCAAGGCTATAGAAAAAAGTTTTTCACATACAGGGACTTGCGTAATTCTGCACCCACCAGCCATTTCTTAGAAATACGCCAGAGGATGAGCTTCATCCAACCAAATGATGTCTGGGAAATTTTCAGCAAAATGACTAATAGAGTAAGGATGAGAATGGAAGGCTAATGTACAGATGTCATGTACTGTAACAAAATAGAAGACTGCATCTAAAAAAAATGGGGTGAGAAACTAGGAAGAGGATAATGTGTGGGCATTAGGTGGTTTTAAAGAATACTGGGGGGAAAATGTCCCCCCAACCTTGACAAACTACATAGTAAAATGTTAAATAAGTAAATGGGTAATGAAGAACATTAAAAAATATGTAAGTATGAAGGTAGCCACTGGAATAAATATACAAATACCAAACCTCTCTCAATTTCTAGAAAATAGACCATCAAAAACTACATATCTCATAATGAAGAAGGCAACTAATAGAATGAAATATGTGTAATTAGAAAATGTGATGGGGCCAGCCAGGTGGCGCAGCAGTTAAGTGCGCACGTCCCGCTTTGGCCACCTGCAATTTGCTGATTCGGATCCTGGATATGGACATGGCAACGCTTGTCACACCATGCTCTGGTAGGCGTCACACATATAAAGTGGAGGAAGATGGGCACGGATGTTTGCTCAGCAACATCCAGGGCCAGTCTTCCTCAGCAAAAAGGAGGATTGGCAGCACATGTTACCTCAGGGCTAATCTTCCTCAAAAAAAAAAAAAAAAGCCTACAATAAAATATTTAAAAAAAATAACTACAATAAAATATTTAAAAAAAAAAAGAAAACGTGATAGAATTGAGACCAAAGGCCTCAGTCTTACACAGTCTATCAAAAAGGGTTTGGATTCAGCTCACAAAACAAAAACTTTGCAGAGACAACAGACATATCTAAAATAAAGTGATTCAGTGATTTATTTAAAAATAAAACCTGGGGGGGCTGGCCCCGTGGCCGAGTGGTTAAGTTCGCGCGCTCTGCTGCAGGCGGCCCAGTGTTTCGTCAGTTCAAATCCTGGACGCGGACATGGCACTGCTCATCAAACCACGCTGAGGCGGCGTCCCACATGCCACAGCTAGAAGAACCCACAACAAAGAATATACAACTATGTACCGGGGGGCTTTGGGGAGAAAAAGGAAAAAATAAAATCTTTTAAAAATAAAACTTGGGCTAAAGTATATCAGATAAATGGAAAGAAAAATTGAGCAGATCTAGCAGTCCTGATATCAGACTGTTAGAATTCAAGCCCTAAAACATTAAATGTGACAAAGGACACTTTTTAATGCTAAAAGCCACAAACCACAATGAAAATAGAATAGTTATAAATATATGTACACCAGATAATAGAGCAACCAACATTATAAAACAAAACTAGGAGAGGCAAGAAACACAATAACAGTAGGACGCTTTCATATGCCAATCTCAGCACAAGACAGATCAAATGTTTAAAAAATAAGCGAGGAGATAAAAGCTCTAAATAACATAATAAGTAGGATATGTCTTAGGGATATATACACACACATATAATTATATAATTTGCAACCTGATTATAGAGACTACATGGCATATTCACAGAAATTGATTGTATATTAGGTCACAAAGGAGACGTCAGTAACATCTGTAAAGTAGGAATACTACAAACAACACTCTCTGATCACAACATAATAAAACTAGAATTTACTAACAAAAACAAAAATCAGACTGTTACACCTGGAAATTGTAAAACTTATTAAATAACTCCTGAGCAAAAGGGAAAATACACACTGAAATTACAGAATTTTTAAGAAATAATGACATTGAAAACACCACATATCAGAAGGTAAGGAATACTTTTAAAGCAGTTATTAGAGGGAAAGTCATTGCCCTAAACAGTCTATTAAAAAGTGAAATAATACAAATAAGTGAATTAAATTTCTAGCTCAGAAAACTAAGGAAGAACAATAAAGTAAACCAAAAGAAAATAAAAGGACAGAAATAATAATGATAAAAGCGGGAATTAATGAGGAAAAGAACAGAAAAAAAATGGATCTAATTAATCAAGATCTTGCCTTTTTAAAATAATTCATAGGGGCTGATGCAGTGGTTAAGTTCCCAAGTTCTGCTTCTCAGCAGCCCTGGGTTCGCCGGTTCAGATCCCAGGTAGGGACATAGCACCACTTGGCAAAAGCCATGCTGTGGTGGGCGTCCCACATGTAAAGTAGAGGAAGATGGTCATGGATGTTGGCTCAGGGCCGGTCTTCCTCAGCGAAAAGAGGAGGATTGGCAGTAGTTAACTCGGGCTAATCTTCCTCAAAAAAAGAAAAGAGAAAATAATTCATAAAATAGGTAAACCATTGGTTAACTTAAGGAAAAAAGTGGAAGAAACTACAAATATACAAAATGAGGGAGAAACAACCAGTGAAACAAATTTTGAAAATTGTGAGAAACTACTTTGCAGGAGTTGGCAAATAGCCCACTGACTGGCTGGCCGATTTTTACAGAAAGGCTTATTGGGACAGGTCTGCCCATTTATTTATGTATTGTCTGTGGCTGGTTTTGTACTATAATGGCAAGTTGCAGAGTCATGAGAGAGACCATATGGCTCACAACCTAGAATATTTACTATTTGGCTCTTTAAGGAAAAGTTTGCTGATCCCTGCTCTATAGAAATAAATTTGAAAACCTAGATGAAATGGATAATATTATAGGGAAATGCACATTACTGAAATTAACCATTTTAGAGGAGAAACTTAAGTAGACTAATTTCTGTGGAAAAACAAAGTTATTTAAGGAACTATCCCACAAAAATTCCAGGTCTAGATAGTTTCACGGGAGAATTCTACCAAACATTCAAAGACCAGATAGTCCCAGTTGCTCTAGGGCCTTGAAAAGGAAGAAAAACTGCTTAATTCTTCTTATGAGGCAGGCGTAACACCAATACTTAAACTGGATAAAGACATGACAAAGGAAGAAAACTTGAGACTAGTATCACTCAACACTCAGCAAATATTAGCAAATAATCCAGTGCTATATTAGGAAAACAATACACCATGACCAAGTGTATTCCAGGAATGCAAGGCTGGTTCACTATTAGGACATCTATTAATATATACCATATTAATGAATCTAAGGGAAAAAAAATCATTTGATTATTTCCAGAGATGCTGAGAAAGCCTGTAATAAAATTCAACACCTATTCATGATAGAAACTTTCAGGGAAATAGAAATTGGAGGGCTGCTGTTCCAACAAGGCAGAAGAGATATACCTGAATTGTAAAGTTAGTATCTTATTTAACAGAGAAGCAGTACAGGCATTTCTACAAAAATCTAGGGCAAGGCAAGTGTGCCTATTGTCTCCACTTCTTTGTAACATTGTACTATAAGTATTAGCTATGCAGTTTAACAAGAGAAATCAATTATAAGCATAAGAATATATAAAGAAGAAAAACTAGCTCTGTTTGGAAATATGATAATGTATCTGGAAAAGCCAAAAAAAAGTCAATGCTAAAACAGACAAGAAACAAGAAAAACAAGAAAAGAATTTAGTGTAATAACAGGCTACAAAATTGGTATATAAAAACCAGTAGACTTCATAGATACAAAGAATGAATAATCAGAGGACATAATGGTAGAAAAAAATCCCATTTACAGTAGTCAAAAAGAAAGTTAATACTTGGGAATAAATGTAACAAGAAATGAGTAAAACTTAGGTAAGGAAAATTTTAACACACTCCCAAAAGATTCAGAAAAAGACTTGAAAAAATCAAAAGATATTCTGTTCTTAGATAGAAATGTTAAACATCGTAATGATGTCAGTTCTTCCTAAGTTAACATATAAATTAAGTACAATTCCAATAAAAATACCAAAAGTATTGGTGATTTTATGGAGTTAGACAAGTTGATAATAAAGTTCATATGGAAAATCCCCAAGAATAACTAGGAAAAACTCTGCCTGGGGGGGAGAAAATTGTGAGGGTGAGTCATTTTACCGGATATTAAAATATACTGCAAGGTTCTTATAGTTAAAACAGTGGGTACTAGCTCATAAATAGACAAATAGAAGAGAAAATCCAGTTAGATTCAAAGACATACGGAAATTTAGTATGACACTATACAAAAGAATAAACTCCAAAGGGATCAAGGGATCGAAATGTAAAGAATGAAACATACAAACCTTGGTATGGTGAAAAACTTTCTAAATATAATTTAAATCCAGATGTAATAAAAGAAAAAGATTGATAAAGTTGACAACATAAAAATTTTGCATGACAAAAAAACACCATAAACAAAGTCAAAAGAGAGCTGCCAAACTTGAAGAAAATATAACATATACTACAAAGAGCTAATATTCCTCATGTATGAGAACTTGAAAGTTGAGGGGTAAAGACCAAAAACCCAATGGAAAAATGAAAAAAGACATGAACCAATATTTCATACACAAAAAACATAGAAAAATGACTCCTAGATATGAGAAAAATGTTCAAACATATTCATAATTAGGGAAATGCAAATTAAAATGACACTAAGATACATTTTTCTCGTTTATCAAGACTGGCACAAATCAAGAAATACGATATATTCTTCTAATGAGGCTGTGGGGAAACAAGCATTTTTGGACATTGCTGATGGAAATGCAAGTTGGCACTACCCTTCTCTAGGAAAATTGGGTAATGCCTAACACAAAATTACGTAGGCACTTATCTTTTGACCCAGCAGTGAAATCTATACTGAAGACACATTTCCAACAATATGAAAATACATGATGTACAGGTTATTCATTGCAGCATTGTTTGTAATTGCAAAATACTTGAAATACCATGAATACACATACATAGGAGAGTGTTGAACAAACTGTAGGACGTCCACACAGCAGAGCATTGTGCAGCTCTACTAAAGAATGAGGGAGGATGAAGCACTAGAGGATTTCTAGGAAATACTGTTGCATGAAAAGAGCAAAGCCCACAAGTATATTCCCCTTCATATAAGAAAGAAGATTCACCAGGTATCAGTTTATATTGGCTCTCATCTATAAATTTACCTTGTTTGCCTGCTCTGTAAAAAATGGGCCTTGGCCCTTTACATATTTTTCTTTTGCCGGCTGCCACAGTATTAAGCTTTGTCGGTAAATGGTGCAGGAGAGAGTTTGCAGGAGGAAAGGATTTTGCTTCCCCGTCCGATGTGCTGGCTCAGCAGGGTCCTGCCGCACACACAGTGTCCCCCTGCCCAGTTCCTGCAGTACCCAGCGGTAGCACCCCTGGCCCAGCAGCTTTTCCTGCTGCTCCTCTCACCTTGACACCTCCTCTGAATAGCTTTTCCTGCCACCTTTGAGGGCAGATTTCTAGCAGGTTCCCCTGCTGGAGCAGCAGCTTAGCTTCTTTGCCGTCGAGTGAGTGTCAGCCAGGCCTGTCCGGCAGGTCCGGATCTCAGTCCTGGTGGAAGGAGAGGGAAGCTTCCTTGGCACTCTTTCTCAGTCCAAGGGGTAGGGTAATCCTTGTATCTCCTGTTCCTGTGTTCTCTAGAGTTCTCTTATTTGCCAGTCCCTCATTTCTCCAATCCTCTGTTAAAGTTAATAATACTTTAGATTAAGCTTTCTCTGTTCAAATTACTGTTTGGTTTTTTTCTCCTAATTGAACTCAGATTGATACAGAAAGGGATATAAGAAAATACACAGGTATCTGCTTATTTGAACAAAAGAAATGGAAAGGATAAACCAGAATTATAGAGATTGGTTGCCTACAGCGGGTGGTGGGAAAGGGGTAGAAAAAAAGGGAAAGGGAACAGGTTAGAGATAAAGAGGGAATGACACTTCTCTGAGTATGTATGTTTTTTATAACTCTGACTCTTAGAACCATAGTAATGTTTCACATATCTTTCACACACCCCAAAAGTAATCAGTTAAAACCAACCAGAATGGGGGTGGTGGAACCCAAAATAGAATACAAAAACTAACCAATGAGCCTAACTGTGTTCCAAATGAGTAACAACACTACTGAAGAGAGCAGGGAAGGAAGAACTAAGTTTGTACAGAAGTGTGTCTTGATTCGGTGTTATAAGGCTGAAGACAAAAAGAACTGCTCATGAGTTAGTGTTCCTCACAGGGGTAGGTTAGCAATTCTGAAACTATATTTTGTAGAATTGAACAAATAAGTTAATAGATTATAGATAATAGGAGCTGGGTTTTTCACTTATGGAGAAAGAAGTTATAAACAAGGAAAGGTTGAAGGCTAAACAATCCTGTGATTTTTGTTTGGGATTAGAAGTATCAGTATAAACTTATGATTTTAAATATATGACAGATAGACAAATACAGATATTTGTACATGTGTGGGTTAGCATACCTATGTATGTTTCCTACATCTCTCTGCTGAGAGGCCTGGAAGCTGTGATTGCAGTAGCACAGAGAACCCCTCATCTCTATAAACACCTCTCCCAATGAAGGAACTAGGGCTCTTAGGAGAAGTGATTGATTCCAGGGCTGAGACAGGGTGAGCCTTGAGCATCTTATGGTACCAGAAAGTAAGGACAGGAAATGCTCAAAAAAAAAGATGAGGGCTTGTTGAAAGTACAGGAGCTAAATTGAAGGAGCTCCTAATGGCCAAAGCTAGAAGAATTTGAACAACAAAATAATGATAGTATTAGATTTTAACCTGGAGAATAAAATAAATTTCAATGAGTTCAGACTCGTATAAATAATCAAATAAGTAAGTGGGAGGAAAGAGACAGGTCTTCCTCATAAGGTCAAGGAAGAAATGTAGAAGGGAAATAGATAAACACCATTAGGCATATAGCACAGTAATAAATGTTGCAGACAAAACTACTTTTGAATGCTAAAATTCCTGGGTGAAAGTTTGAGAAGTAAGATTTGCATAGTTTCAAAGTATCTTCCCTCAAATACTTAGCAAGTATAAAGGAAAAGAAAGTATCTTTCTGGTGTAGGAACCTGGCAGATAGGAACTTTTCCAAGGTAAACACTTGCCAGTAATAAGACATACTAATATTAGCATCATGAACCTCTTACCGTGATACAGTGAGGAGGACATCATCATTCTTGTGATATTCTTGCCAAAGATGCATCAGCTTACTGTACTCGTGAGGGAACAGCAGTCAAACCCGCATTGAAGGACATTCCACAAAGTAACTCTTAGAGCTCTTTGAATGTATCGAAGTCCTGAAGGACGAGGAGAGATTGCAGAACTGCAAAAGGCTAGAGGGGAAAGGAGAAATAAGAAATGCAATCTGGGGGCTGGCCTGGTGGTTCAGCGGTTGCGTGCACACGTTCCGCTTCGGCGGACCTGATCCTGGGTGCAGACATGGCAGCGCTTGACACGCCATGCTGTGGCAGGAGTCCCGCATATGAGGTGGAGGAAGATGGGCACAGATGTTGGCTCAGGGCTAATCTTCTGCCAAAAAAAAAATGCACTGTGGTGTCCTGCATAGATCCTGGGATAGAAAAAAGGCATTAAATTAAAAAATTTGTGAAATTCAAAAAAGATTTATAGTTAATAACACTGTATTAATGTTAATTTCCTGGTCTTGATAATTATTCTTTGATCATGTGGGTTGTTAACATATGGAAAGCTGGGTGAGAGAGATACGAGAACTCTTTGTGCTATTTTTGCAGCTTCTCTCTAAGTATAAAGTAAAAGTAGTTCAAAATAAAAAGTTAAATTTTAAGGATACTTGGGAAGATCCAGTAAAGAATATTGAAGTTTGATTTTTCTTGGGTCTATAACAGGGTTAGAAAGAAGCTCCTAGAACATCGGGAAGAAACCATAACAATAGATCGGGTCTGCAGACAAGAAACATTTGCTTACGAGATGGTAAGAGTCTCATCTTTTTCACCTTTTCCCACAAAACAACAACCTCTCTGGAACTGGGTGTTAATGATGACGGTATGGTGGCTTTATACTGGACATGCTTAGTTGAAAACAAACTAGAGAAACTTCATTGGGACTGGGAACTAGTAGGAAAAAAGACCTACAGAATTCAAATCATGGCATATTTGACTCTTTCAGATTGCTGCCTTTATTTTTGCTGTTAATTTGGTTTTACTCTCTGTATTAGGCTAAATTCGTGCCTTTTCACCACCCTACTCCTGGTATTTTTATCTGTTCCTGATTTTGGTTTAGCCACATTCTTTGCTAATCCATCATCTCTTGTGTAAATCCTCAGAAAGATTTAAGATGATGAGTAAGGAGGAATTAAGTGTTAGTAGACATGATGGGTTCATTCAGCACATATTCTCGAGAAGCTGCCACGTGCCAGATGCTGTCTTGGGCACTTGATAGTGCATAAGGGCATCTCTGGTCACTGCCATTTTTTTTATTATGGTAAAATTTAAATAACATGAAATTTATCTTTTTAACCATTTGCAAGTATTCAATTAAGTGACATTAAATGCATTCACTATGCTGTGTATCCAGCACTGCTATTTCCAGAACATTCTCCTCCTCCTGAGCAGAAATTCTATACTGATTAAACAGTAACTCCCCGTGTTCCCTTCCCCCAGCCCTTGGCAAACCTTTATTCGACTTTCTGTCTCCATCAGTTTGTCTATTGTAGATCTCTCATGTAAGTGGAATCATGCAATGTTTGTCCTTATGTGTGTCGAGCTTATTTTACTTAGTATAATGTTTTAAAGGTTTGTCGGGGCTGTAGCATGTATCAGAACTTCATTCCTTTTTGTGGCTGAATAATATTCCATTGTATGGATAACTCATTTTGTTTATCTGTTCATCTGTTGATGTACATTTGGGTTATTTCCACCTTTTGGCTGTTATAAATAACACTGCTGTGAACATTAGTATACAAGTATCTGTTTGAGTCTGTTTTCTGTTCTTTTCAGTATATACCCAGGAGTGGAATTGCTTGGTCATATGGTAATTCTAGGTTTAACATTTTGAGAACCAGCAAACTGTTTTCCACAGCAGCTGCATCAGTTTACATTCTCACCAGCAGTGCACAGAGATTCCAGTTTCTCCACATCTTCCTCAACATTTGTTATTTTTATGGGGTTTCTTTTGTGTGTGTGTGAGAGGAAGATTGGCCCTGAGCTAACATCTGTGCCAATCTTCCTCTGTTTCATGTGGGATGCCGCCACAGTATGGCTTGATGAGTGGTGCTAAGTTGCGCCGGGGATCTGAACCTGCAAACCCCTGGCTGCTGAAGTGGGGCATGCAAACTTAACCACTCTGCCACGGGGCCAGCCCCATCTGGTTTTTGATAATACCTAGTGGGTGTGAAGTGATGTCTCATTATGGTTTTGATTTGCATTTCCCTAATAATTAGTGATGTTGAGCATCTTTTCATACACTTACTGGCCATTTGTGTATCTTCTTTGGAGAAATGTCTATTCAAGTCCTTTACCAGTGTTTTAATTGGGTTGTTTGTCTCTCTGTTATTTTGGTGTAAGAGGTCTTTCTTTGTACATTCTAGATACTAGATCTTACCACATATATGCTTTTAAAATATTTTCTCCCATTCTATGGGTTGTCTTTTCACTCTCTTGATAGTGTCTTTTGATATACAAAAGTTTTAAAAGCTGATGAACTTCAGTTTGTTTTTTTCTTTTATCTTTGCTTTTCATGTCAGACTTAAGAAACTATCACCAAATCCAATGAGAAGATTTTTCCCTATGTTTTCTTCTAAGAGTTTTATAGTTTTAGCTCTTAGTTTAAGTCTCTGATCCATTTTGAGTTAATTTTTATGTATGGTATAAGGTAATCTTTTAACTTCATTCTTTTGCATATTGATAGTCAGCTTTCCCAGCACCATTTGTTGAAGACTGTCCTTCCCTATTGATTGGTCTTGGCACTTTTGTAGAAAATCAGTTGACCGTATAAGGTTTATTTCTGAGTTCTCTATTCTATTCCGTTGGTCTGTATGTCTATCCTTATCCTAATACCACATTGTTTTGATTACTGGAGCTTGTGGTCATTTCTGAAAGTGGGAAATGTGAGTCTTCCATCTTTGTTCTTTTTCCAAATTTGTTTTGGCTATTCATGTTCCCTTAAAATTCCAAATGAATTTTAGGGTAGGTTTTTCTATTTCTGCAAGAAAAAAAAAAAAAAAACACCACACCATCGAGATTTTGATAGGGATTGCAGTGAATCTGTTTATCATTTTGGTTTGTCGTCTTAATAATGCTAAATCTTCCAACCCATGAGCAAGAGATGTCTTTCAGTTTATTTAGATTGTCTTTAATTTCATTCAGCAATGTTTTATACTTTTTTAGCATACAGGTCTTTCATTTCCATTAAATTTTTTCCTAAGTATTTTATTCCTTTCAATGCTATTTTAAATAGAACTGTTTTCTTAATATCCTTTAGAAATTATTCATTGCTGGTGTATAGAAATACAACTGATTTTTGTATGTTGATTTTATATCCTTCAACTTTGCTCAGTTTGTTTATTAGCTCTATCAGGTTTTTTGTGGATTCTTTAGGATTTTGTACATAGACGATCATGCATGTCATCTGGAGAGATAACTTTATCTCTTCCTTTCTTTTTTTTTTTTAAAGATTGGCACCTGAGCTAACAACTGCTGCCAATCTTTTTTTTATTCTTCTCCCCAAAGACCCCCAGTACGTAGTTGTATATTCTAGTTGTGAGTGCCTCTGGTTGTGCTATGTGGGACGCCACCTCAGCATAGCCTGATGAGTGGTGCCATGTCCGCCCCTGGGGTCCGAACTGGTGAAAGCCTGAGCTGCTGAAACAGAGCGTGCAAACTTAACCCCTCGGCCATGGGGCTGCCCCTTATCTCTTCCTTTCCTATTTGATTCCTTGCTCTGTCTTCCTTCCTTTTTCCCTTTCTTCCTTTTTTTATCTAATTGTTTTAGCTAGAATTTCTAGTACTATGTTGAATAGAAGTGGCAAAAGTGCACATCCTTATCAGTCCTTCACCATTGAGTATGATTTTAGCTGTGGGTTTTTCATATGTGGCCTTTTTTGTGTTGAGGAAGTACCCTTCTATTCCTAGTTTATTTAGTGTTTTTATTGTGAAAGGGTATTGGATTTTGTCAAATGCTTTTTCTTTCTTTTTTTTTTTTTTAAAAAGATTTTATTTTTTCCCTTTTTCTTCCCGAAGCCCCCCAGTACATAGTTATATATTTTTCGTTGTGGGTCCCTCTAGTTGTGGCATGTGGGATGCTGCCTCAGCGTGGTTTGAAGAGCAGTGCCATGTCTTCACCCAGGATTTGAACCAATGGAACAGTGGGCCACCTGCAGCGGAGCACACGAACTTAACCACTCGGCCATGGGGCCAGCCCCTCAAATGCTTTTTCTGCATCAATTGAAATGCTTTTTTTCTATCATTCTGTTCCTGTAGTGTAATACATTGATTGATTTGCATGTGTTGAACCACCCTTGCGTCCTGAGGATAAATCCCACTTGGTTGTGGTATATAATTCTTTTAATATGTTGCTGAATTTGGTTTGCTAGTATTTTGTTGAGGGATTTTGCATTTATATTCATGGGGGATACTGGTCTGTAGCCTTCTTGTAGTGTCTTTGTCTGGCTTTGGTGTCAGAGTATACTGATCCCAGAATGAGTTAGGAATTATTCCCTCCTCTTCAGATTTTTTGGGAGACTTTGAGAAGGATTGGTGTTAATTCTTCTTTCACTGTTTGGTAGAATTCACCAGTGAAGCCATCTAGTCCTGGGCTTTTCTCTGTTTGGAGATTTTTAATTACTAATTCAGTCTCCTTGTTATAGGTCTATTCAGATTTTCTGTTTCTTCTTGAGTCAGTATTGAGTGTTTCCTTTCTTCTGCCAGCTTTGGGTTTGTTTGCTTTTCTTTTTCTAGTTCCTTAGTGGATACAGTTAGATATTGATTTGAGATTATTCTTTTTTAATGTAGGTGTTTGCAGCTGTATGTTTTCCTCTGTGTACTGCTTTCGCTGCATCCCATTAAGTTTCTTATGTTGCGTTTTTATTTTAATTTGTCTCAAGGTATTTTCTTTTCTTTTTTTCTTTTTAAAGATTTTATTTTTCCTTTTTCTCCCCAAAGCACCCCGCTACATAGTTGTATGCTTTTAGTTGTGAGTCCTTCTGGTTGTGGCATGTGGGACGCTGCCTCAG
Source organism: Equus asinus (assembly GCF_041296235.1). Lineage (NCBI taxonomy): Eukaryota > Metazoa > Chordata > Mammalia > Perissodactyla > Equidae > Equus > Equus asinus. The sequence continues at coordinate 47,971,143 of NC_091812.1, forward strand.
CGTGGCCTGATGAGTGGTGCCATGTCTGCGCCTGGAATCTGAACCGGCGAAACCCCAGGCCACCAAAGCAGAGCACACAAACTTAACCACTCGGCCATGGGGCCGGCCCCCATCAAGGTATTTTCTAATTTCCTTTGTGATTTCTTTTTTGACCCATTGGTTGTTTGAGTGTGGTATTTAATTTCCACATATCTGAATTTTTCAGATTTTCTCATTTTACTGATTTCTAGTTTCATTGAATTGTGATCAAAAAAGATAATTTTTATGATTACAATCTTTTTAAATTTATTAAGAGTTGGTGCTCTGTCTTAAAAAATGGTCCATGTGCACTTGAGAAGAATGTATTCTCCTTTTGTTGGATGGGTGTATTCTGTATACAGACAGTCCCTGACTGACGATGGTTCCACTTAACAATTCTTTGGTTTTACAATGGTGTGAAAGTGATATGCATTCAGTAGAAACCTTCAAATTTTGTATTTCAAATTAGTACTTCAAATTTTGAAGTTTGATTTTTTTCCCTGGGCTAGTGATATGCAGTATGATACTCTCTCATGATGATGGCCAGCAGCAGAGAGCCACAGCTCCCAGTCAGTCACACAATTATTAATTAAGTCACACAATAATTAAATAACTGATACACTTAGAAGCATTCTGTACCCATACAACCATTCTCTTTTTCACTTTTGTTACAGTATTCAATAAATTACATGAGATATTCAACACTTTATTATAAAATAGATTTTGTGAGATGTTCAACACTTTATTATAAAATAGGCTTTGTGTTAGATGATTTTGCCCAACTGACTAATGTAATTGTTCTGAGCACATTTAAGATAGGTTAGGCCATGAGCCAGCCTGGTGGCGTAGCAGTTAAGTTCGCATGCTCCACTCAGTGGCCAGGGATTCACTGGTTCAGATCCCAGGCGTGGACCTAAGCACCACTTATCAAGCCATGCTGTGGCAGGTGTCCCACATGTAAAGTAAAGGAAGATGGGCACAAATGCTAGCTCAGAGCTAATCTTCCTCAACAAAAAAAAGATAGGTTAGGCTAAGGTATGGTGTTTGGCACGTTAGGTGCATTTTTGACTTAAGATATTTTCAAGTTACAATGGTTTTATTTCAATGTAACTTCATCGTAAGTTGAGGAAGATCTCTGTGTCTGTTAGGTTTCATTGGTTTATGGTGTTCAAATCTTCTATTTCCTTATTAATTTTCTGTCTGGTTGTTCTACTAATTCTTGAAAAAAGGGTATTGAAGTCTCCAACTATTGTTATAGCACCATCTATTTCTTCCTTCATTTATCTCAGTTTTTGCCTTATATATTTTGGAGTTCTGTTGTTAGCTGCATATATGTTTATAATTAATGTATCTTCTTGCTGGATTGTACCTTTTATTATATGTAATGTCTTTCTTTGTCTCTTGTCACCGTTTTTGACTCAGAGTCTATTTTGTCTGACAATAATACAGCCATCCTAGCTTTTCTTTTGGTTATTATTTGCATGGAATGTCTTTTTCTATTCTTTTACTTTCAACCTCTTTGTGTCTTCATATCTAAAGTGAGTCTTTTGTAGAATGTGTATAGATGGATCAAGTTTTTTTTCTAATCCGGTCTGCCAGTCTTTTTGCCTTTTTAATAGGAAAGTTTAGTCCATTTACATTTAAAGTAATTACTGATAAGGATTTACTTCTGAACTTAGCTGTTTGTATGTATATTTTTTTTTGTTCCTCAATTCCTCCATTACTGCCTTATTTTGTATTTAGTTGAATTTTTATGGTGTATTGTTTTGTTTCCCTTCTTTCCTTCTGTATATGTCCTACTTTTTTCTTAGTGGTTACTTTGGGGATTACAATTAACATCTTAAAATTATAACAAGCTAGTTTTAATAATACCAACTTTATTTCAGTAGTATCCTGAAGCATAGATACTCTGTTATACATATAGTCCTTCCCTTTTATATTGTTACTGTCACAGATTACACCTTTATATATTATGTGTCTGTTAACATAAATTTATAAATATTGTTTCATGCATTTGCTTTTGGAAAAAAAGTTAAAAGCCAAATGTGCAGCGACTCTGGCTTTCACATAGACCTCTGCGGTTAGTGTTCCCGGTGTTCTTTGTTTCTTCATATGAATTCAAGTTACTGTCAAGGTCTTTTCATTTCAGCCTGAAGAACTCTCTTTAGCATTTCTTATAGGGCAAGTCTACTGGTAACGAGCTCCTTCAGCTTTTGTTTATCTGAAAATGTCTTAATTTCCCCTTCATTCCTGAAGGGTAGTTTTGCCAGGTATAGAATTCTTGGTTGACAGGGTTTTTCTTTCATGGCTTTAAATATATCAAACCACTGCCTCCTTGACTCCATGGTTTTTGGTGAGAAATCAGCTGTTAATCGTATTGAAGAACCTGATTTCCTTTAGTTCCTTGTCTGTGGTTTCCTTTAGGTCATTGAGTATATTTAAGACAGTTGATTTAATGTCTTCGACTAGTAATTTCAGTGTCTGGGCTTCCTCAGGGGTAGTTTCTGTCAAATTCTTTTTTCTTGTGAATGGTCCATATTTTCCTGTTTCTTTGTGTGTTGTATAAGTTTTTATTGAGAACTGGACATTCTGAGTATGCTTTTTTCCTTATTGAGGGCTAGAGGTATCTGTGACTTATCCTAACTATTTTTCCAATGTGTGTGTTCCTTGTTGTGTATAGTCACTGATGTTTCTGTTTCATTATTTCTGTGGTCAGCCAGAGACCTGGCCAAGATTTCTTTAAATGTCTGCCTCCACAAATGAAAAAAAAGGGCCCTATTTCTTTAAATTTTCCAATAGCTGCTCCTAGGGGAAGCCACTGCTGACAAGAGGGCCAAAACCGAGGCAGGTGTGTGCACCAGGCCCTCAGGTCATTGCCAGACCAACCAAAACACACAACCCCAGTTTTTGGAGAACAAGGTCCCCACTGCCTGTCCTGGCCTCAGCCATCTGCTCCAGGAACATGGACTGCTATCTACACTCCTGTGATGGAGCTGAGGAATGGGGGGTGGTCATTGGTTGGCACCTTCTGCTTCCTTGTGGAAGATCAGCAGCTTATCCCTTCATCAAGCACTCCCCTGGTTGATATAAGAGTCTGATCAGGTCCAGACTTCAAAATACTTGGTTTCCATCTTCCTTTCCATCTTATTGGTTGCTTTGGTGGAGGAATTGATCCCTAGACCTTCCTACTATGCCATTATGTGTGATGTCACTTCCACTTATTTTTAAAACATCTTTTGCACCTTTATTTCTTATCCAGTCATCCAGGTGGCTCCCATTTTATAGTTATTAAACACATATGAAAGAGGGTGATGTATTAAAGATGTGACAACGTTGTAAAAAGCAGAGGTTTTAGAGTCAAACGAATCTGTATTTGCATCCTAACTCACTGATTTACTTGGGTAAATCTGAACCTCTGAGCTTCATGTGTCAAAAGTATGTCATAATAATACGAAAGGAGGCATGTAAAAGTGTTGTAAGTGCCAGCGTTACACCAACATTAGTTGATGCTCTGTTTTATCATCAGTTGCTAAGCACTTATTGCCAAAAATCTTATTAGAGTCTTTACGTACACATTCCCAGCAAGAGTTCTGTAAAATAAATATTTATTGTTTTTTACAGAATATGTAACTAAAGGTTAGGGAGGTTTTAACAATTTTCTTGAAGTAGAATCAGGAGTCAAACCCAGGGCTGTCTGACTCCAGCCCTTGCGTATAGCCATTATTCCACACTGCCTCTCATCTGGGTCACAGCGTCTGATTTTAAGGTCTCTTATTAATGCGTTTTCCTCCTTTAGGAGTCACATGCCATAGGAAAAAAGCCTGAAAATCCCGCAGACATGATTGAAGAAGGGGAGCTTATCCTGTCTGTGAATATCTTGTACCCTGTTATTTTTCATAAGGTGAGTAGTAAAATCTTTTGAATTTCACAGATAATATGAGTGACTTTTGTCAAAGCATTTGATTATTTGAAGAATCACCTTCCTTGGGGACTCAAAATAAATGCAGGCATATGCTATCTTATCTGAAATGCTGGCTGTAATTTTGGGTTGTTTGTTTTAATAATGAATATCATAAATAAGGTCAAGTTTCAAATAATCTCTTGATAAATATGATTTTGATTATAGTGTTGGAATATATACTTGATTTCTGCACTAGAAGCAACTGAAAGTATATATAAATCCACAATGATTCTAATTATATGAATCCTTAAGGGTTTTTTGCAGATTAGGTGACTGGTGAAGGAGTAGGGTGACCTTTGCTCATCAGTTCATAATACTTGGAAACTTAGTGAACTAGCTAAAGATGGTGCTTCTTTGATGAAAATAAAGAAAAGTAACAGGTCGAGGGTATCCAGGAATTTCTTAGGAGTATCTAATAAAAAGAACTCTGTCCCAGCCCAGAGGGAATGTATTCTTGATTCCCCAAATAGATGTGTCATAAACCTTGATAAGGTTTAATTGCAGTGTTACTATACATAAATTCCACTTGTGAATAAATAGGCTTTTATGAAGCATCTGGGATATAGTTAGTACCAATTACCTTGTTTGATTAAGAACTCAGATTATCAAACAAAACTAAACTATACTAAACCAATAAAACTGAACCTCTGGATTTATAACCTGAGGGTAGCGTATAGATTGCTTGATTTCAATGAGGTAACTTCCAGGAAATTTTAGAAGACAGTGCTGCAGATGAAGTTATATTCTAAAGGCTCTTTAGGCTAATGTCATTTTTAGTAGCATTTTGATTGTAAAGTTTAGCTCAAACTAAAAAAGTTCTGTTGCCAAGTATCTTAGTCTGTTCCAGCTGCTGTAACAAAATATCACAGACCAGGTGGCTTATAAACAACAGAAATGTATTACTCACATTTCTGGAGGCTGGAAGTCCTAAGATCAGGGTGCCAGGATATCAGGTGAGGGTGCTCTTCCATGTGGCAGACTTCTCATATGGCAGAAGCGGTAGGAGCTCTATGGGATCTCTTTTATAAGGGCACTAATCCCATTCATGAGGGTGCCACCCTCATGACCTAATCACCCCGAAGGCCCCACCTCCTGATACCATCACGAATTGGGCATTGGGATTCCAACATGTGAATTTTGGGCAGATGCAAACATCCAGACCATAGCAGCGAGTGTCTCAACTGTACCCATGTACCCAGGTGACTGAGTGCCAACACTAGAGGCTAATGCTGTTGAAAGAAGTTTTTTGGCTTTTTTTTTAAGATTTTATTTTTCCTTTTTCTCCCCAAAGCCCCCTGGTACATAGTTGTGTATTTCTAGTTGTGGGTCCTTCCAGTTGTGGCATGTGGGATGCCGGCTCAGCATGGCTCAATGAGCGGTGCCATGTCCATGCCCAGGATTCGAACTGGCAAAACCCTGGGCCACCAAAGCAGAGCGTGCAAACTCAACCCCTTGGCAATGGGGCCGGCCCCTGAAAGAAGATTTTCATTACTTACATTTCCTGAGAGGAGGGGCTAAGCCACACTGTGCAGGGCCACAGGGAAGCACAAGTGTCAGTCGAGAGGCAGCAAGGATCGAGGGAAAAGCACAGGCCACAGCCTTTATTGGGGTTTTTTTGAAGAAAGGCAAGGTAGGACAGGGTCAACAGTTTAGGATTGGCTAGTTTGAATAATTCCAGTGGGCTCTGGGGTATAGGGGCTGTCCCTAGTTGCCTGGTACCTGGCTCTGGATTGATTTAGGACAAGGGGAATGTTGGCTTGGTGTGTGAGAGTTAGATAAAAGAGGTGGTTTCAGAATATAGGCTCTGGGGCTGGCCCCGTGGCCAAGTGGTTAAGTTTACACGCTCTGCTTCATCTGCCCAGGGTTTCAGGGTTCAGATCCTGGATGCGGACATGGCACCGCTCATCAAGCCATGCTGAGGCCGTGTCCCACATGGCCCGACTAGAAGGACCCACAACTGAAAATATACAACTATGTACCTGGGAGCTTTGGGGAGAAAAAGGAAAAATAAAATAAAATTAAATTAAAAGAAATAAAAAAGAATATAGGCTCTGGATCACAGGGGAGATATAAACAACTTTGACCATTAGTTTGGACCTGTAATTAATGGATGCAAAGTAGACAAATAAGAATCTAAGAAAATGCAGAACACCAAAATGAGGATAACTTAAGAAAACTAGTAACTTTTGATTTGGTCATATCAAGTTTTATAGTTGAATTGCTTTGTCTCTAAGTGAACACTTATTTACCATTTGACTTTTAGCACAAAGAACACAAACCATATCAGACGATGCTGGTATTGGGCAGTCAGAAGCTTACAGAACTGAGAGATTCAATCTGCTGTGTCAGTGACCTCCAGATTGGTGGGGAATTCAGCAACACTCCTGATCAAGCCCCTGAGCACATCAGTAAAGTAAGATGGGTTTTTTTTTACCCCCATAAAATAAGAGAAAATTAAATAATAATAAGCTAAGGAGGTAGTGATTACTCTAGCAGGCTCGTAAATATTCCAGGAAATGCTTTCTTCTTCTGTGCCGTTCCATCATGCCTATCTCTTCCTCTCTCTCTTTTTTTTTTTTTTAAAGATTTTATTTTTCCTTTTTCTCCCCAAAGCCCCCGGGTACATAGTTGTGTATTTTCAGTTGTGAGTCCTTCTAGTTGTGGCATGTGGGATGCTGCCTCAGCATGGCTTGATGAGCAGTGCCATGTCCGCACCCAGGATTCGAACCGGCAGAACCCTGGGCCGCTGAAGTGGAGTGTGTGAACTTAACCTCTCTGCCACGGGGCCGCCCTCTCCAGACCATTATTTTAAGTACCTACTGGACATTTCCACTTAACCTCAGTGCTGCCTGGCATTTTTACTGCACTTCTGTTGTGGATTCACGCTGCCACTTTTCAAGGCAACTCTTTTATTCCTTCTGAAACTGCCAACATCTTTTCCTCATGGCTTACCTTCAGCTGAAACCCTTGCTGTTTATTTCACTGAGAAAATAAAGTTATCAGAGAAGAATTTTCCGTCATCTCTTACCCATGTTTACCCATCTACCCATCTGCCGGTACACATTGCTGCCCACTTGTTACAATGGATGGACTAAGCCTGCTCTCTAAGGCCAATCTGTATGTCCACTGGACCCCATCCCTGACTGCACAACCAAGGACTTTGTTCTCGTAATTATCCCCTCTTGTTCCTGCATCATCAGTTTTTTCCATTCTGTTGGCTATCCCATCTATAAACAGATGTGCTGGAATATCGTCCATCCTGAAACCTCCTTTTAATCATGTGTCTTCACCTACCAGCTTGTCTTTCTGCTTCCTTCTCAGCAAACTGACTCAAGAGTTAATAATAGTTAATAATGAATCAATAATAGTACCTAAATTCAGTTTCTCTTTTTCTCCCCCCACTTTATTTTGCACTCAGTTTTGTTCCTGCCACTCCACCAAAATCACTTTTATTGATGCCACGATAGATTGTTAGCTTTTATCTTTGATGTCTCATCAGCTTGTGACACAATTGAATATTCCTCCTTCCTCAAAACACTTTCTTTACTTGGCTTTTAGAACATTATACCCACCTGATTTTCTTCCTATCTGACTGATTTAATTCCTTTGCTAGATGCTTCTCATCTTCCTGATTTATGTTATTAAGCCCTATGAATCAATCCTCAGACCTCTCCTCTATAGATACTCCCTAGGTGATCTTGTCCAGATTCATAGCTATAAATACCAGGACTCCCAGATTTATATCTCCAATTTCAACATCTTCTCTGAACTCCAGACTTAAATATCCAACAGCCTCCCTGACATTCTTTATTAGATGTCTAATAGCCATCTCAAATTAATATGTTGAAAAGCAAACTCTGGATCTCTCTTCCCCCTCAAATCTATACCTTTCTCGGTGCTCCCATCTTAGTAAATACGCCCATTCTGCACCTGCTTACTTAGACTAAAACCTTGATGTCATCCTTGCCTCCTTTTCATCCCACATTGAAGGCATCAGCAAGTGCTTTGGCTCTACTTTCAAAACATATTTAGGATCTGCCCATGTGTGTGATCCTTAACTGGTACCGGGCTGGTTAACCCACCATCATCTCTTGCCTGGACTCCAGCAGCAGCCTATTGACAGTCCTCCCTGCTCCCGTCCACCCTCCTAGTTATCCACTGTGCCAGCCAGAAGGATGCTGTTCAAGTATCAGTCAGATCTCCAGAGGCTTCCTCTAATATCCAGGGTAAAATACAGAGTCCTTATTGTGGTCTACAAACAGTCCATTATCTGGCCCTTTCTCCCTCCTAACTTCATATCCTAACACCTTCTCCCTCAGTTGTTGCCTTCAAACCACATTGCCCTTCTTGCTGTTTTTCATGTATACGAAGCAGGCTCCTGCTCGGAGCCTTTGTATCTTGTGTTCCCTCGCCCTAGAATGTTCAACACCCAGATATTCAGATGGCTCATTCCTTTGTTTCTTCCTGGTCTCACATGTTGCCTCAACAGAGAGGTCTTTGCATACAGCATCCAGATTACAATTCTCTTCCCCTGTCAGGCTGTATTTTCCTTAGTAGCACTATCACTACTTGACATCCTGTATTTGTCTGTCTTGCTTAACTTGAACATAAGCCCTACGAGTGTAGGGACTTTGTTTTGCTCAGTGATGTGTTTTTATTGCTATGCTGATGTGTGGCACAGAGGAAGCACCCAATTATTTGCTGAATAAAGGAATGAACCACAGATACCTCAAGCTCAAGGTTTAAATTAATATGAAACTCATTATTCTGCCATCTCCCTTTTTCTTCAGATGACACTCTCCCTTTTCATTCCTGTTTATTCTGCCTTAATAGCTCCAGATTGTGTTTTTTCCATTGTCATGTGCTTTACTTCAGCTTCTCGGCATCTTCTTCTGAAACTATTGTAGAGACTTCCTAACTGGTCTTCCTTCCTTTAGAGTGTCCTATACATGCCACTCAAGATGTCTTCCAAAAACAAATCAAACACTAAGAGTGAACTCTGAGGTAAACTGTGTACTTTGGGTGATTATGAGGTGTCAATGTAGGTTCATCCTTGGTAACAAATGTACCATTCTGGTGAGTGATGTTGGTAATGGGGGAGGCTGTGCATGTGTAGGAGCAGGGAAATCCCTGTACCTCCCTGTCAATTTCGTGGCAAACCTAAATCTGCTTTAAAAAAAATTAAGTCTTTAAAGAGCAATCAATCCTGCCATTCTCCAATCTAAGAATCTCAGTAGGTCTCCAGTGCCTGTAGTCGACTCCTTAGGCTGATTTATAAGACCTTTTGTAATGATGAATCCCAAGCTAACTTTCTATACTATTCACCCCCTACTTTTACACCTTAGGCTCCTGCCGTGATAAATTTGTTTCTCTTCCTCAAGCAGGCCATACTTTTTTTTATGCTTCTGAGTGTTTGAACATGGTAGGAAGCCCTTTCCCTCCCTCCATCTGGTGAGTTCATGTTCATATTTCCAAAGCCAGCTCAAAACTCATTACATGAAATTTTCCCTGACTCTCCTCTCCTCCTGGCTGTGGCACCATTTCATTTGTCCACTTTGGAGCTTATAATAATATGCTGATACTATTTGATGTCTGTCTGCCCACAAGGCTGGCTGTGTTTCACTCTTTTTGGTGACTGTCACGGAGGCTAGCATCACTCACATAGATGTCACTTAAATAGTTTTTGAGTTATGTTGAAAATGGTTTTAAGATATTTGGGTTCTTTAGGTTTGCCATCCTAGTGCTCTTGGAGATAAAGATTAGATGAAAGAGAAATATGTGGAGTTTCAAGGCTGTATGCAGACCGGGAAATAAGAGATTTCTCTTTTCTTTTAAAGGAGAAGTAATGTTCTGCAAAGTTTCTCAACCCTGCAAAAAAAAGTGTAACTATAAACTTTATAAAATCAGTTTAATAAGAACAATCTGAGTTCATCCTCCTCGTTCCAACCGCGTCATCACTTGCTCAAGGCGGTTTGAGTCATATCTGGGAATCAGTCTTAGCTCCAGGAACCCTGGAGAGAGTTTTAAGCAGCTGGGTTAGTTTATTGTGTTTGTACATCAGTGATGATGCCTTCAGCAAAGCTTCCTAGGCAGGGGGCTGGATGACTCACAGTCGGACTTTAAAATATTTACCCATCTGCTGTTTTATTCTTTCTGTCTCTTTCATCTGTTAAACAATATCCTCTGATTATTGAGCACTTACCATGTGCTAGATGTACAATACGCTGTCTCTGGAAAGAATGATCACCATTTTACAGGTAAGAAGAAGATGGGGCGGAGCATTGTCATGAGGTGCCTGTGTTCAATAAGCAGTGGCGGAGGCTGGATCCAGACTCTTGTCAGCTCACCTTCAAAGCCCCATGTGCTTTCTGTGCCGTGTTAGCATTATGTCTGGTTTGCGATGTTTTTCCCCACCCTTGTTTACTGAGCGGAAACTTGAGCTGTGCTGTGATCAATGACGAGCTTCTAGTACATGGACTTTGTGGAAACTTTGCCTGTTCAGAGACTTGCTTTATTTGCTTCCTTGTTCTCCAGCTGTTTTAGAAAGGTGAACCCATATAAGTAAGTGAAATTTTGCCGATGCTAACAGTTGTTTGGCCCGTGAAAGATTTTTATTTCGTTGATTGGTATTTTTATTTTATGATGGTTTTTTTTTTTTAAGTTTTGCCTTGCAAAATGTTAAACACACACACAAGAAAGAGAATAGTATAATGAGCCCTTATGTACACATTACCCATCTTCAACAGTTCTTAGCATTTTGCCAGAACTATTTCATCTCTTCACCTCATGCCATTGTCACATCTAACAAAATTGAAAATAAGTCCTTAAGTCAGAGTGCTTGCTTTGACAGGGAGATATTTGGCATGTGTTCCACTGGTAGTCGTGGAACAAGGAGTAAGCTGCAGTTCTTGCCCTGGGGAAATTGGAATCTTTATTCCAGCCGATAAGCAAGACTTTTGAATAAAATACTTTCTTTGACTGATTTGGTACGTGAGAAGACTAGAATTGGGCCAGTATATTCAAGTCTCTTTTAAAAGCTTATGTCTAAAATGTAATGTTTTGCTAACATTTGTTTTTGGACTATAGTACTTCAAGAATGGAGTGCATTTTAAAATATACGTATAAAATCAGTGCCAGTATTTTCTGCTTAAGTTTTTTTTTCTTTTTACATATTCCCTCATGTTTAAAATGTCTGATCTGTTGATCGTTTTTACCTTGCTCAGATTAATCTTTTTTTTTTTTTTAAGATTTTATTTTTTCCTTTTTCTCCCCAAAGTCCCCGGGTACATAGTTGTGTATTTTTAGTCGTGGGTCCTTCTAGTTGTGGCATGTGGGACACCGCCTCAGCATGGCTTGATGAGCGAGCGGTGCCATGTCTGCACCCAGGATTTGAACTGGTGAAACCCTGGGCCGCCGAAGCAGAGCATGGGAACTTAACCACTTGGCCACGGGACTGGCCCCAGATTAATCTTTTTTTGTCAATAATCTCTTAGGGTCTTTCTTAGAGAAGCTCTAAGAAAATCCTTTACACACATATTATTCTGTTACTTGATATAGGAAAAACAGTAACATAAACTAAATTGTAAAAATTTCTTTACCCGTGTTCTCCAGCACTTCTTTCCATTACCATTTTCCTCACAGCAGATCCTAGGACTGTTTCTGAAGTTCTAATGTAGTTGATTTGAATGTTAGCAAGAGAATAAATGACCAATTGATGCCTAAAATTATAAATAACGACTTAGTTCAAATGATCATATTAGTTATCGAAAGTTACTTTGTTTATAATATGGAAATTGTAATAGTAGACTCTTATGTAACATTAACAACAGAAGTAACTTCTTAGACAAGTTTTTCCATATTGGATGGTGATTCCTCCCTCATACCCACCTTGGAACTTGGTCAGCTAAACCAGCTGACAGAATAGGGAAACTAGTTAGTGAGGATCTCTGGTTACCTTTAACAATTAACTGGTCTATCCATTTGTATACTGAGATAAGAAGAGGTTATTAATGGATGATTTAGGATTTAGATGGAAAACATTCATGTCCTTTTAGTGTTCCCCTATGCCAAAGGCATTAAGATCCCTAAATCACTCAAGATGACATTTTTTTTTTTTTATAAAGATTATTTTTCCTTTTTCTCCGCAAAGCCCCCCGGTACATAGTTGTATATTTTTAGTTGTGGGTCCTTCTAGACGCCGCCTCAGCATGGCTTGACAAGCGGCGCCATGTCCGCACCCAGGATCTGAACCGCAAAACCCCGGGCCGCCAAAGTGGAGCACGTGAGCTTAACCACTCGGCCACGGGGCCGGCCCCCAAGGTGAAGTTCTATAGAAGCATTTTGTAATGAAAAAAATTTTATATACACCAAACTTTGTTTTTGATTCCAAAATAAGGCAACAGTTATTCTTTCAGAACCTTTATTTTGGACCCTAGCTCACCTCTTTGGGGGTTTAGGAGTATATGCAGGCTTTGTGTTGAGTAGCCAGAGGTGGCTTTATAGTAGGTCACATCCTGTTATCTGTACAACCGCCTGGAAAGACAGTAATGGCGTTACTCATGTTTTGCACGAGGAAGCAGGATCAGGAGATTTAGTGAGCAGTCCAAGGAGAAATAGCACAGCCGGTCTTGTAAGGGTGTCTGATGCCAATGCTGGATATCTGTAACTGGGGGAATGAAGAAAATTAAGAAAAATAGAAGCTTCAGAGAAGTAGGAGAGAAATTAGGCTATTTTAGGGTAAAATTATCTTATTACCTGAAACTTACCTTTTTTTACAGTTCGTAAACTGCTTTTGATTCTCATCACAGTCCTGTAAGATAGCACGGCAGATATTACTCTCATTCTACAGGTGAGGAAACTGAGGTCTGAGGACTAGGTGTAGGTTAAGGAAAAGAACCCAGGTCTTCTGACCCTCACCCAAGGGTCTAATTCTACACATATGGGGAAAGACAAGTCTGACAGAGTGGTTCTCAACGCTGGGTGCACATTTGAGTCTCCTGGGGGTCCTGGGAAAGCACTGGTGCCTGGGCCACATCCTCAGATTGTCATTTAAGGGACCTGAGGTGAAACGTGGTCTTGGATGTTTGTGGATTCTGCCATGCAGTCAGGATTAAGAGACGCCCCTCTGATGGAAGGTCTGGTAGACTGAAGGTTAGGAAACCTGAGGGTTCAGACCAGTTGTGCAGTGACTGTGGTATTCTGGGCAAGACTGCTTAAGTGAGAATAGAAATTCACATTCTGCCTAAGAGTTACTGAAAATATAGAGAGAGAATTTTGAGAAAAGCACATTGAAAATAGTTTTTAAATGACAGAAAATCCTCTCTCCATGATCACTGCTGTTATGGGAAACATCAAAGACGTGACTTTGTTTAGTTTTTTGTTCTATCCAAAATAACTCACTGCTGTGTATTCATATAATAAAATAATATTGAAGTTTATTTCATTTCTAATTGGATTCCTTTCATGAATCTCGGGAGATTATATAAATTTAAATCAAACCTAGTGATTAAAACAGCAATATGATAAAACTGAAAATAGCAGCAAGAATCATGTCTTTACAGCTTTATCTCTGGTAACTAACACAATCCTTGTCACATAGGAGGTTCCCATTAAATATTAAATTAATAAGCTGAGCCTATTCTGTGAGTTGCATAAAGTTATTGTTAAAACATAATTAGTATGGTTTTATGACATACAAATTTTGAATTAATACTTAGAGCAATTTCATAATTGTTAATTAGTGAACTTTCCCTTGATGCCATCTGTTTTCTTGTAGGACCTCTACAAATCAGCCTTCTTCTATTTTGAAGGAACGTTTTACAATGATAGAAGATACCCCGAGTGCAGGGATTTGAGCAGGTAAGTTCCCAAGAGTCTCCTCCAAGTCTTTCCTGTTTCTAGTTCTCAAAATAATGCTATCTCCACAACTCCTATTAGTGGTCTCTTAAGGCTATTGCTTTGGGGTCAACCTTGAAAATATTTTCAAAGTTATTTCATCTGGTTGGCCTAGGTACTAATAATCAAAATTAATCAAAAAGTAATCGTAAATTAGTAATCCAATAAATTAAAAGGTTAATCAAAAATTTTTACTCGAAAAAGAAAATTTTCCTACTAAAGGCATAAATAGACCATTTCAAGACCTTTGCCAGCTGTCCGGAATTATTTTTTAAATGTATTATCTACTATTTTAGGAATTACAGTAAATCTTGTATTGAGCCTTAGATACATCTAAAAAAAATTAAATTCCACTTCAACATTTTATTCTTCTCTGTCTTCATATTTAGTTGATAGCAGTAAATTAATCTTTCACCATTTTTTCTACATGTCCAATGTAAACTATGATTTGTCCTAGATGAGTGTATATATATATGTAGGTATATATATATATAGTTGGTTAAGTACCTACATGAAAAATCTATATCTAGTATTAGACTGTACTTTTATTGTGTCCTAGCAACTAGAGTATATATGCCTATTTTTTGTTTATATAAATTCTTTTTCATTACAGCCTTTTGTATCTGTATTCTTTTTTTTTTTTTTTTTAAAGATTTTATTTTTTCCTTTTTCTCCCCAAAGCCCCCCGGTACATAGTTGTGTAGCCCCCCGGTACATAGTTGTGTATTCTTCGCTGTGGGTTCCTCTAGTTGTGGCATGTGGGACGCTGCCTCAGCGTGGTCTGACGAGCAGTGCCATGTCCGCGCCCAGGATTCGAACCGACGAAACACTGGGCCGCCTGCAGCGGAGCGCGCGAACTTAACCACTCGGCCACGGGGCCAGCCCCTGTATCTGTATTCTAATATAGCAGTTCTGAAACTTATTGGTCTCAGCACTCCTTTATACTGTAAATAGTAGACTCCAAAGAGCTTTTGTTTATGTGGGTTATAACTATCAATATTTTACCATATTAGAAATTGAACTAAAAAATATTTTAAATATTAACTAATGTAAATAATCCCAATACAGGTTAACAATTAACATTTTGTGAAAAATAACTTTTCCAAAATAAAATAACGAGAAGAGTGGCATCACTGTACATTTTCCATTTGATCTGAAGTGATAACACATCACGTAGCCTCCAGAAAACTGGTCATTTATGAGAGAATAAGAGCTTAAAAGGGCAAATGACATTTTAGGTTTATTGTAAGGATAATTTTAATCTCACGAACCCTTGTGGGGTCTCAGGAACCACACTTTGAGAACTGCTGCTGTATGAGTGAAGAAAAATTCAGAATTCCTAATTCCAACTTGTATCAACCACTTCAGTTTTCATCTCAAGATGGCAACTATCCAGTCATTCGAGGGAGCCAGGTTTTGTGCAGTGCTGCAGTCACACACCATCTTCTGTCACAGTGAGCTTTCTGTGGAGCAATGATACTTCTTCACCTTCCCCCTCAGAACCATCATTGAGTGGTCAGAGTCGCATGATAGAGGCTATGGAAAGTTTCAGACTGCAAACATGGAAGATTTCACCTTCAATGACTTGTATATTAAACTGGGTTTTCCTTACTTATACTGTCACCAGGGAGACTGTGAACATGTTGTTGTCATTACCGACATAAGGTAAGTGGCAGCACTCGGGACATTTTGTTCTTTGTTCTATTCTCTTCTTTATTTCACAGTATAAAAAAAACAGGTGTTTTTTTTTTTAAATAAGAGGAATAAAAGTAATCATTGCTGCCGCTTGGCTCGGAAGCAGCAAAAGTCAGTATCTGCTTTCCGTGCAATGACCAACTCTGCACCCATTTGCATCCTGTTGTTCATTGTTTGGAAAGTCTGTAATAAATTCTTTACTGTTTATTAGAAGGTTTTAGAAATCTGTAAATACTTTTAAAGGTATCTCCATTTGTATATTAGACGCTGTCAGTAAGGTAGTTGTCATCCACTTTGTATCTCCTGTAGGCCCTTTGCTTTACTAATTTAAAACTGTTTTTCTAGGTTCCTTGTCTTTTTGCCAAAATGTTGAAGGAGATAAAAAGAACTAAGGGAAGAGAAGAGTAATTCTAACGTTTGGCAAATGTGAAGTCTTGATGCTTTGATAGAGGTTTGAAGTGGGAAGAACTAAAGTAGTCTAAAATGAGATTGGGGATTAATCACACATGTTGTATAGCTGCTATCTCTCTTCCTCATGAACAGGGCTATTCATTTCCTCACTCAGGCAATCTCAATTTATGGAGGACTAATATATAGGAATGAGCTCTGCTCTTTCCCTGGTTTGATTCTTCTGAGAGGCCATTTTAAAGGTTTTTTGTGGAGCAATGATATACCCAGGCTGTTATTATCCCACTAATAGGAACTGCTTTTAGAAAGTCCCTGCTTTTACTTTTCTTGCATCTTAGTGACCACTCTCCAAAAATTTACCTCCTGTGCACTCATTCTCAGGAAGCTACCATAGGAAGTACTTCACATGAAGACTAAACCTTAAAAAAGAAAAACATGGAATGCAAAGCTGAATAGATAAGACATAAAAGGAACTCAGTGATAGGAAAGAGAAGTCCCAGAATGATGGTTGGATAGCAGACCTAGAGAACAGCTTAGTCCAGAGATTGGAGCAGGACGGGGGACCCAGGAAGGATTTCTAGAACTGCTAGACCTCCCATTGGTGCGTAACCCACGTGGAGAGAACAGGGAACTGAATTAGTGACAGGTACACTGAAACCTAAGCAAATGTAAACGTGAGAGAATTAGTAGCTGGAAAACATAGTGTTACACAATAAGAGGAACCCACAGTCAATTGTGTAGCTTAGGTGGAAGTAGTATTAACTCATCATAATTTAAACATTAAATTCTATTCAACCAAAGTTACAATAGTTCTGTAGAGGGGTGCTGAGGAGCTAAATTAAAAAGAAACAGTTAAGAATGGAAAACAGTTGCCCTAGTGGAAGAATTGATGAAGCAAGAGTCACGAGAGCACATACACCTCATGGATTTATATGACTTAATTATGTACGTTTCTTTCTTCAATAATGTGTTCTTTAAATGTTATATAAGCTGTTCTGTCTGCTTTTCCACTCACTGAAGGAGAATGTGCCTCAGAATAAGCATAAAATGGAAGACAGTCCACTTTTCTCTGATGATCTTAGTTTCCTTCCATTTCTTAGAGTGCAGGCATATTGCTGTCCAGTGTCATTCCTTAAACTCAAGGTAACTTGGAAAAACAATTTACACCTATTAAGCATTTGCAGTAGGATTTTCCTAAGTTGTTTTTTGAACCTAATTTAGAATACAAGTCATTGTTTTTTCTTTTGCTGAAGAATTTTAGTCCTGAGCTCACAGCAAACTTCTGTTGCTAATCTTCCTCTTCTTTTGCTTGAGGAAAATTAGCCCTGAGCTAACATCTCTGCCAGTCTTTGCTCTATTTTATATGTGGATCGCTGCCACAGCATGGCTGACAAGTGGTCTAGGCCTCTGTGAGGGATCTGAACCCGTGAACCCAGGCTGCCTAAGCAGAGTGCGCCAAACTAAACCACTATACCACAGGGCCAGCCCCAGAAAAGTCACTTTTATCTTACAGGTGGATTTTTTCATTCAGTGCCATTCCACAGTTTAATAGTTGACAAACTTAAAAGTTTAATAATCATTTTCTGGTGAAGTTGATATATTGCTGCTCTTTCTTACCAAAAAGAAAAATCAAGTTTTAGAACTGTCAGAGGCCTTTAGAATATTCTTATCAGCCCCTTCATTTTTCAGAAAAGAATCTGAGCATGGTTAAGGGATTTACCCAAACCCACTCAGCTCATTAGTGGCATAGTGGAGATTGACTTCCACTTAGAATTTTTTAATTCTGACACCTAAAACTAAAGTCCTACCAATTCACATTATACCAGGTGCCAGATTTGGATTCTAATAAGGGGGACAGTAAGCAACAAGAGCCATGTAGTAACACATAACCAGTTAATCTAGGTAAAATAGCTAGATAAAATAGTTAAATGAAACAGTTGCTCAAACTATGTTCCATAAAAAAAGGGGGCTGGCCCAGTGGTGTAGTGGTTAAGTTCATGTTTTCTGCTTCGGCAGCCTGGGGTTTGCAGGTTTGGATCCTGGGCGTGGACCTACACACTGCTCATCAAGCCATGCTGTGGTGGCATCCCACATAAAAATAGAGGAAGACTAGCAACAGATGTTAGCTCAGGGCCAATCTTTCTCACCAAAAAAAAGGTACGAAGTATCGAGCAAAGATTCTTTTGATGGAATACATTTAAGAAAAGCTGCATACAGTATCTCCCTCTTAGAGTTACAGTGCACACTATCATAAAGAGATTTGAGAAGTTCCACAAGAAAGAAAACATTGTTTAATCCAAAATGCTCTTTTGGAGATAGTGTTTTGTGGAAGACTATTTGGTCAAACCCAGTGTAACAAGTCAGTTTGTTCGTGTATCTTTGTAAGCAAAAATTTGAAAAATAGACCTGCTGTGTTCTTAATGTTGAGGTACAGATATATTTCTATACAGATCACAAAACCTGCACTTAGTATCTTCATTTATTTTCTCATGTACAAAAGGCTTGTGCATCGTGATGACTGCTTGGATAGGACACTTTATCCCCTTCTTATCAAAAAGCATTGGCTATGGACCAGAAAATGTTTTGTTTGTAAAATGTACACAGCCAGGTAAGTGATACCTATTTTTTGAGAAGTATTGGTTTTCATTTGTCAAGTACTTTTCCTTTTTGGTATTTCAGTTCTTTTCTATTCTGAATCTGAGGACTTATGCTTTGGGGTATAAATAATACAAAAGTGCTTTATCTAGTAGGGAAGTGCTGCAGGTCACTTTAGTAGGTTACACCCACGTTGTAAACAATAAGGAAATGAATTCCCACGTACAGTGGAAGTCTGGTGTAGGGCAGACTCTAGTTTGGTTGATACAATGCTCAGTGTCATCAGGGAGCCATGTTCTTTCTGCCTCTTGTCTGTAGTTTACAAAGTCAGCTTTTCTTCCATGAAAACCTAACAGCATTTCATATATGAGATCAAAGTATGGTTTTATAAAATTTTTGCTGTACATGATTCTGCATGTTTAGATTATTTCTTAACTGTGGATCAGAATCATAAAACCATTCAGAGGAAAAGGGAAGAATTTAGTATCATCAATTTGTTTTGGGCTCCTCGCTTACAATATGCTTTTCTAAATGATTAATAAGAAAACATAATTAATAAATTATTTATCAGATCAAAATGGAAATCAGGAAATGTTAAAGCATTCCATGAGATGTAGAATTGAGGTAGACCAAAACATAGCATTTTCATCTTACTATGACCAGTAACATCTCAGGCCAAAAAAAAAAGCAAGCCTCAGTTGAATAATGTTGCCCATATTCCCATTTGTATACACTCTAACATTTTTTTAGGTAAAACAGCTGGAGTTTCACATTAACCAGTAATAATTTACCAGTTAGAAAGATAAATTAAGCAAAAGTTTATCAGGCCTGTAGCATCTAATTTATTTTGGTTTTTCAAGATGGCCTATTAGAAGAAAACGATGTTCATATTAAAAGTTACTTGGGGTATAGGTATGTCATGGCAAAAGTATATGATGCTTTCAAATACATATCTATTATTATTCTCTACTTACCTTTAAAAAGTCTTTCAGAGAAACAGCTTTCTGCAGTGTTTCTGTTAATTGCCCTTTTGCCTTATGCAGTTTTGGTAGTGATATGTCTATATATATATAGAAACTCATATAAAGGATTATTGTAATGTATTAAGATAGAATGATAAGGCAATAGTGGGAATGTTATGTATACATATTACTACAGATCATAACTTACAGCATGTTAAAGCATGAGAAAGTTGATTGTAATGCTATACCTTTTTTTTTTTAACTACAGATGGGTGACAAACAATGACAGTTTTGCACCTGAGGACCCATGTTTCTTTTGTGATGTTTGCTTCCGAATGCTCCACTATGATTCAGAAGGCAACAAACTGGGGGAATTCCTCGCCTATCCTTATGTTGATCCTGGAACCTTTAACTAATAACAAGTGTACCCTTGTGAAATAACTACTCTTGGATGGTGACTTTATTTCCAAGAAATGCCACTACGGAGCAGGATCCACTTGAAACAATCAGCTAAAGTTACCACCGCCCCCCAACCCCCAAAGTTCAAATCACAGATTGTCTTACAAAGTAACTTGATTGCATTTAGATGTTTAGAAATAAATTAAATTACTTTAGTATTTATTCCAAAGTACAGTTTTCAGTTAGTGCTTTTTGCCCATTTTTAAGTGAGTTGTTTATCTTATTGAGTTGTAGGAGTGTTTTATATATTCTGAATATAAATACTTTGTCAGATACATATATTCTGATTTTCTCCCAGTCTGTGGCTTGCCTATTCATTCTGTATCCATAGTACGTTTTGCTCATCTATCATTAGCAAAATTCAATGAATAATACATCAAGTGGTGGCAGTTTTGAAAATTCTTTGAAGAATGTGAGAGCTACACCTTGTACCATTGAGGCTTCCAAGGTAAAGATGCTTCAAATATCTGTAATGAAAATAAGGGAGAAGTTAAGAATAAAAGTTTATTTAAAAAATACAGTATTAAGAATAGCTATTGTGTAATTTAATCTCACAGTGGGCTCTTTTGTAATCAAGTTAGGTTTTGTTTGGGTAGAATATAGACCACTGAACATTTTAATGAAACACTTCATGAATAATGAATATAAAAAGATCTTGAGTATATACTCATACCTTCACAGAAGTAACATTTAAATTGAAGCTTCACTTCTTGACAAGAACTTCTTGTGAATCACAAATGCTGAGTTTAAAATGTATGTTAATTTAACATTTTTATGATTTAGAAAAAATCACAGATTTTATGTAGTATGACCACTGAGACATAGTAAGTCCTGGGAATTGCTAGCTCTGGCTCACGTTCTTGAGCAGTAATACCCAGTATTCTTTTTGCAAAAAGAAAACAAACACAGGAGTTCCTCTGGCTCAGCTCTTCCATTCTTCTGGCCCCCTTACTATGAAAATCCTAGTTATTCTCTTCTATCATTCTGGTCCAAGGAACAACTTTGATACATTCCAAAGCCTAAATCATCAGAAAAAATTGTAGCTATTGAAATGTTTTTCTGGAAAAGTTTTTCGGTGGAAACTTTCTGTTTAAGACTTTTAGAAATGTTATAAAATAGTTCATTTTAAATGTGTAATATTTATATTTCACTTTCTCTCTTCTAGGTTGTCTTAAATGTGACTGAACTCCACATTCCCTGGATGACTAAGAACATTTACCATATAAATCAAAAACTGATGAAGACTGTCTAAGCCTGTCTGTCTGAAACATTGACAGTGAAATGTTTTATGGACTTAAATGCCACATAGCCGATTGAGTCACCTGGTGTGTAGAGGACAAGTGCCTGTTTCCGGTATGTCTAGTGGTGTTCTCAGTCACTGAGTAAGTCAGTACACTGGCTTATGCTACTGCCTCAATTTTTACTTTCATGTTTCCAGTTATGCTCAATTTAACAGACTGAAAATTCTGCTGGAAAACCATAGATTTATGCAATTTCCAAAAGTTCCACAGGTAAAAATGCATTTTCGCTTCCTTTATTTTTACACTGCATTCCTCATAGGTCTTGCATTAATTAGTATGCAAGGGTCTGTGCACTTTTATTCATTTTCATCATTTCATATTCTCAAAATGGCAAATCCCAGGAAGTGAACTGTCATAATGGAAGCATTAATACACATGTGGTGCCAATCAATTCATAAAAGAAAGATTGTCAGTTAAAACATTAACTGCTGTTGAAATTCTTGTTGTATCATTTATTGAGAATGTTATCCTGCTGGTTCTTAAGGTTAACTTTTTAACTGAAGTTACAAAGGCTCAGATACCTTTCTATTATCGTTTCCTGGTGAAATGTAGAAAGGAAAAGCTAACTAGGTTACTCCTAGAATTTGCCACTGTATCAGTTATACAGGTCTCCCACCAAGTTCAAGTCAAAAGAAGCTCCTAAATTTGAAATAGGCATAAAAGATGTCTTGAATCAGGGATTTTATAGCTGCGAAATTCAGTATTAAACACAACATGACTGAGTACATCTACAAAGAAAAAAGCAAATATGAAACTGTCATGAATTTTCAACATCCTCTGTAGTGTGAACCGAATTAGATTTTGATAAAATAGTGGATGGTCATGCATGAAATCACTACTTAGGTATTTATTTCCTTAAACATCTTTTTCAGGCTTCAGTATCCTTAAAGGATAATTTCACCTTTGTTCCATTTATCATTACATAGCACAAATATAAACACATTTCTACCTATAAAGAAGCTTCATTTCTTAAGGTGTAATGATGGGTTTGCTATTTCCAATAGATCATCCGTTCTCTAGCCAATGGGACAAAATAAGTTGTTAGCAGAGCCTTCGCTTTTGTATAGGACTAGATGGCAGACTTCATCTTGACCTGACATCTTGAGCCAGGTAAGTGTGTGTGGGTACACTACAATCAGTTAACAGCAAAAACTGGGTAAAATCAATCATCCTACTAAAACACAGGATATAACAGCAACTGTAAGGCTTTTCAAGCTATTTACACATACAAAATCCCGTTCAGGTTCTGTAATTCATATATTACATCTGAAATTTCTCCTAGGCAGCCGAGAAAAGCTTCCAACAGTTGATTCCGCTGGGTCATGCATAATTTACTTTTTTAAATGTTATCCAGTGGTTAAAAAGCACCAAGAAATAGGTGTTGTTTATACATACCAAAAAGAGTTGTTTTTTTGTTTTGTTTTTTTGTCTTTTTTGCTAGCTTCTCATTTAAATTATCCCCTAGTGACTTGTTCAGCTGTGGAGTTTTGACCAAATACACAAAGTGAGCCAATGCTCCTGAAAGTGGTAGTTATCTGTGAATCAACTTACAACAAAGAGAAACATTTCTTAAAATGAAGATTCAGATAAAAGAGAAGGCAACTGTGTTTTAACACTACATAAATAACTGGTTAGAGCAAGGTCAGCCCACACAAGCAAACAGATTATCGAGAAAGCTGCTATGTATCTCTCTAGAATTTGAATTTGCTGTGGTTTCTTGGTAAAACTATCTAGATCTGTTGGGTCACAGAAAAAAAGGGAGGAGGAATGAAAAATAACATTTCCTTTATTTTTATCATTTTGAGCTTACGTTTTAATTACCCTGTCTCCCCAAACAACACAATCTCTATGCCAAGTTAACCAAGAAATTACTCCCTTAGAAGCAAATCCAGAATTCCAACACACTTTTTGTAAATAGTAAAGAAGTAATTTACTAGTAGAGTTTGATAGAAAAATTCTTTAATCAAAACAAGTTTACATGTTGACACCTATGGCTTAACTAGAATAAATCTGTCCAAATTTAAATTGTATTAAGGACCAAACAGATATAATGTAATAGCAAGAGTTCCCTCGAAACAGTGGGTCCTAGAGACCTCTCGAAAGCAAAACACCAATTATTGAAATAATTAAAACTTTCCATCTATAGATGAAAACAATTATCCGAGAGATCAAAACATAAATGCATGTCACATGCAAACACTGGTATAAGCCTTTTCCCCATATTCATAATTTCAAAACATGAAAAGTCTTTCAGCTACTGAAAACCACCAACTGACCTAATATCCAAAATCTCTTAGAAATTCTGCGTGTTAAGTTTTCCGTAGATTTGTGTTACCCTCAGTTCGCCTGATTAGTCCATATATGAATATACAGACCATCACAGCACTCCTTTACTTGATCTGCTGCCTCGGAACAACGAATGATTCCGCTTTTTGCAAGCCTGTCACATGTATGATATAGAAATAAAAATTCCTTATGTTTCCTTATATAGTATTTACTTTTATTTACTGCATAAGCATCATGGCTGGTTTGTTCCCAATTAAAAAAATACTACTTACTGACTTCCTTAATGAGTGACTTTAAAAAATTCAGCAACTTGAGACATTCCTTGAAAAATAAACTTTTATCATTTAGTTTTCAGTTTCAGCTACTGGTGCCTATAAGGGCTCTTAGATGGTTGACCCCTAAAGCCAGATCCATTCCTATATATACCCATTCTGCTCTCTGCAGGTAAGTCATGTGACTCGAATTCCCAGCCACAAAACTAAATTACCTTCGAAAGTTCACGTGAGTTTTGTACCCTGTAGAATTGTCAGTTCCATGTCAGTTGGATAAAAGGCATACAGACCACACATTGTTACAAAGCAGCAGGAGAATATAGCACAATGTAGACTGTGAGATTAAAATTAACTTTTTGATAAAAGAACGGAGTGAGTACTTGTATAGAAGTAACATTTTATCTACCATAAAAATGCATAACTTCTACAAAACCCACAAACAGTGAAAAGACAGTCTGGTAAATCCAAGATTTGTAAAAACTATGCACAAAACCCACAGTATTTGGGAAAAAGAGGAAAGGTTTTTATACAAGTAGCAGTTTTAAAAATGTAACTTCTACTATCAATTACACATTAACATACACACACTAATTGAAAATATGCTACAACCAATGTCTGGAAAAGCAGTTTAACATTTCCTAAATGGATTTTCCCTCACATTTACTGTATAATGTAGCTGTTAATACTGCACAAGTACAATTAGCAATAACGTTTAATTACTTTTAAACTAAGATAAAGGGATTTTCTCCCTCAAAACAAGTTTTAAACATCAAAACCTATGCTTATAAAAATTTTAAACTTTCAGCAGTCTAAATATTTCAAATGAAAACCATTACAAACTTCTCAAATGTTCTTTATATTCCAGGTATGTCAAACTAGTTATCTAGCGTAGACTCCTTCAGAGATATCTCAGTCTCTCTCTCCTCACTGGATGGCCTACAGAACAGGGGGACAGAAAGGTGTGACAACTGGGATTAGGGGCTTTTTTCCTCAGGAGAAAAAAAAGACATTAAATGCATTGTTTTTTAAATCACCAAAAGATTAAAAAAAAACAAAATCTTGACTTTTTGTGTTCAAAATTTTGTTTTACCCTGTTGTGTCTTCTTCCCAAAGTAATATGCAGATCAAGCAAAATAACTCAGGGAAGCATCATGGCCCAGGCCCTTTCCATCATTTCTAGCTTTAAAATGAATTGTCTTTTACATGAAAGTGTTTCATCAGTGATACCAACATATTACAAACTTTAGTAGAAAGAAGGGATGATATACACACACGCAAGATTTTTCTGCATTTCGGAATTAGGGATGCTTGATTCCAAGTTCTTAAACAGAACAAACCAAGACTTGGGTAACTATAGTTCCCTATCTAGTTATTTTAGAGTGGGTACTATAATACAAAAGAGGCTGTGATTCTAGATCTGATTTTTGTATTATCGTGTCACAATTCAAGAAAGTATGAACATGAGTCATTATTAAAGGTGTATCAGTGAAAGGAGTACAAGGAAGAATAGTTCTTTTTTAAAACTGGATTCCTACCTAGCTCTCTTCCCTTGAATACGGTGGCAAATTAGTTATAAATTTTGCCCTTTTGATTTTTATCCTTCTTCCTGAATTCAGGGAGTGATCAAAATACAACCCCCTTTACAAACAACCTTGGAACAAGAATATGATTTAAAAATTAAACAAAAGCCCACATTACCACCCATTAAAACATGTCCTCACTTTTTCTTACTGCTGGCCTCATGGCTGTCTTTGCTGTCTTCATTGCTATCTCCATTATGTTGTGGTTGATTACTGTCTTGAGCATCAGATCCTCCATTTAGAGTCTTTGAACCTTTAGAAGGATCCGGAGGAAAAACTGTTAGATCTTCTAAAACTTTAAGATGGTCTCTCAAGATCCAAAATCAAAAATAAAACATGGCCCTGAAGTTTCTAATACTTAATGTATTTTATTTGAAATTACACTGTAATCCTTGTGATAGGTGAGGCACAATAAGAAGCAAGGTTACTACATATATCTGGGTACAAGAAGTAGAGTATTAATCTGATTATTCCATGTTACCATTATCAGGAAGACTATGGGTGGCACAACTCTTTAGAGCATTAGGATTTATTCTAGTTCTTAGAAAAAACAACTGTGAATCACAGTAAAATTTTGTATTTATCATTATTGGTATTTTAGAACAAAGTGTCAAAAGCAGTATTTCCTAATTAACATGATTTTGTGCCCTATTACTAATTAAACTATGAGGACTTCCCTGTATATCTTACTTCATTAACAAATCTCTAAGGAGATTCCCTATTAAATGAGTAAAAAATTCCAACTCCTTTGGAATGCTGGTTTCTAGATTAAGCAGCTGTTGCTAAGACATTTAATAACAGGAATTAGAGGCTGGATAATGGTACCATGCTTTTAAGAGTGTGTCAGAGATACATCCTAAAATATTTATGGTTGAAATGGCGTACCTAGAACTTGCTTCAAAATAATCCTCAGGGGTGTCAGAGAGAAACTTGACGGGGGTATGAAAAAGCAATGATCGTCTATCGATAATTGCTGAAGGTGGGTGATGGGGACATGGGAAGTTCATTTCTACTTGTGTGTAGGTTAGAAATTTTTCCTAATTTAAATGAAAAGAGGATTAACAACCACTACAAGTAGTAGTATTTAACTACAACTAATTTAAACTTGATGAGAACTTAAACTGGATTAAAAAGCAGAAGCTAAGGTTGAGCACTTTACTACATTCTGCTAAATGCTTTGATTTTTTACGTCATTTAATGTAGATAAGGTATTAAGCAGATTGTACATCAAAGCCATTTCTAAGAAGCAGTCCCTGTGAAGGATTTATTCCCACTTACCTGTTTGTTCCTTTTCTAGTTTTTTGTTTGGCCCTTTCTTCCCTGGATCTTTGGTTTTATTTGCTTCCTCATGCTGTCTTTGTTCGGCAAGAGATTTATTCAGCACTTGTGTGATCACAGAATCTCCTTCACCAACCAAAAACATGTTCTTAAACTTGTTATACAACATTGTAGACTTTTCCATGATAACCTGACTAACTTTGAATCGCCGTATCTGAGAAAACAAAATACACATTCATAATTGTTTTCCTGATTTTTTTAAAGTTACTTTTTAATGAAGTGGTGATAATAAGGAAATTTTAAAATTTCTGCATAACTCCACATCACTTACTTTTTTCAGTGTTGTAATCATCTCTGTGTGTTTCTGAGCTTGCTGCATTGTGACCTGAAGTGAAGCGAGTTCATCCAAGGCCTCAATACATCTGTTCACATCCTTCATGACAAAACAGTGATTTCATAACTGTTAATCACCACAACCTATATAATCTATTTCTAAAGTTTATTTTTCAAATCTCAAACAAGGCAGTTAAAAATAACCAGTAATAGACCCTGTTACCTTAAATTTACACATACTTATAAAAATCTTGTGAGAAAATAAAATATGAAGCTATAAAAGCAGCACTGTATTTTTAAATGAGGTATTAAACACTTACGAGGTTATCAATTTTGAGTGAATTTTTTATTTCAGCATGTATCCTTTGAAGTCGAGAATCCATTGATGTTTCTATAAATTAAAATGTGAAACACAGTAAATAGTTTTTCCAAACCCAATATTTCTGTATCATCTAAGCAAAATATAATGGAAAGGTTTGGTGAATTTTAACAAATGTTCTTAGTAGTCTGCCTACGTCACGAAGAAGTTATCTGGCATTTTTACTATTTGGTTTAGGAAAGTCACATTCATCATATAAGCAAAAAGAAGTCTAGCTGCATATGTTTCTAAAATAAGCAGTCTGCAACCTTAAACACCTGCTTCACCTTACAAGTTTGACCAAAAATAGAAAATCTATCTGAAACCATCTGTCAAAAATGGGAAAACATGTAGCTTTTGGCAATGTTGCAAAAATTTGACTTCATCAGATAATGAGCATTAACACGACTCCTTAGCATCTTCACCTGATTACAGTTAAAATTCAATGCAATGTATATAGAATCCATTAGGGTTTGAAAAAGTCTATTTGTAGGATTTAAGAACATAAGATGACTGATTTCAAAACTTATACATGAAAAATTAAGTGTCTATAACTTCCTATGTTTAACATAATTTTATACATTTTAGAAAATGAAACAACTAACCTCGCTTCTTCTCCACTTTCTTTACTTCTGGCTTCTTTCCTTCATCTTTATTCTGCCTATCAAATGTTAACACAAATATTTCAAAATATTGGAACTCTGTGATGGATTACCAAATGCCCACAATCCCTTAAGTAAAAGTTAAAATTTAAGTCAGTAGCCTAGATCACAAAGAATTGACTGATTTTTAGAATGCTGCAATGCCACAACATTAGTATTAACTACTGTAAGTATAAAACTCAAAACATGTAAAAATTAACATGCTAAAATAAATACTCTAACAATATAATTTTTCAGTAGCATCACAAAATAATTTTAACAGTCATCATGGTGAAGTTTTTTCCCAGCAACAGTGTGTTGTTAAAAGACCAATCTCGTGGTCAATGGTCAAACAGGTCATAGTGGGAAAAGAATGCCTTTGTTTCATAATTCTACATCACAATTATTTTTAAGAGTAGCAGTTCAAAATAGACTGATTTAATTGTTCCCACATCTCCAAAGGATAGATAATTGAGAGGTGTGAAGTCAGTTTCAAGGTTAAATAGTTTATATTAAAATAGTTTCTTTGCCAATATATCAAACTTAAATGACATTCACTAACATTTACATGTTTCACAAATAAAATTACCGTTTTACTGTAAATCACAAAAATAACCATTTAAAAATGAATTCTTAATCATTTCTAGTACCTTGGCTTGGAGTTCGGGCCCTATTATAAACCAATTCAAATAGACAAGAACAAAAAAAATATCTAAAAATCAGTTTGTTTTTTTTTTAAAAAACTTTATTTTAAAATTTTGGTTACAGTTTCATTTTTGTTTTCTTAACAAGTCTACTGTTTAATCTCTCAGGATTAAAAAAACAATTATTAAGATTCTAAAGAATTAAACAACAAAGGAATGTCAAGGGAAGGGCGCAGCTGCCCCATTCTCTAGGGTAGTATAGCTATTCCAGTTTAACACCTAGCTTAAACAAAATGAAGTTTTATATTTTCTAAATGAAATAATGTACAACCACCGTCTTCATCTGACCTTATTATAACTTCCAAACACAAAGCTTCATTTTAAGCTTGGTAAAAAAAAACTTAACAGGAATGATGGCCGACCTTAGTATGTAGTGTGTACCTTACAGGAAGTTTTTTTTTTTTTTTTTAACAATCATAACACAGTAATAATGCCATTAATGAAGTCCTCAATTTAGAATCTGGAACATTCTTCCATCAAGGGGGGGGAGGGGGAAATTCAGTCCAATGAGTCTGTCTCAAGATCTTCATCTCTTGTTTGCTCCACTTGTATTCTCTTTTCAGTAACTGGATTAATGCTTTGAGCCCAAAATGAGATATATTTTTTATTACTGTAGATTACATGTTGTTTGGCTGGGAATACAATACAATAAACTTTATTTTGCATAATGCATTTCACACAAGCTGCATCTGAAATGCTTTACAGAGCAAAACTGTCCAAGTACAAAGTTTTGTAATAACAGGAGAAGGAAAGAAAACACAAATATTAGAATTTGAGAAAGTTACATTCGGAGGACATTCAAAAGAAACTGAAACACATAAAGATAACTTTGAGATACTGAAGAAGGGTTGGGCTAGATTAGTAAATCAACAACTAATTTTATATCTTAATTTGGGAGCATAATAAAGTTAAAAGCAACAACACACAGTCCAACTTTTCAGTGAAAGGATAGAAGAGGGCAGGTAACAATTTCAATATTTACAGAAATGATCAAAATCTAACAATTAGAGGGAGTAACATTTCTGACTGTTAGATCAATTTTTAAATTACTCCCTCAAGCAGCTCAAACTGCTTATATATCCTCCAAACAACTAAGAAAGCAGATAGTCAAATGCTATACTTGTAAATAAAGAAAAAGTACAAAATTATTTAAGAATACTTTAAAGAGTTTCACTGCTTATCATTAGGTTTGTCTTAGTAACCTAGAACATGTTTCTAAAATCACCACCTCACGAAAACAAAATAAACAAATTTTAGTGAGAAAAATGCAAGGCGCTTCACAAAGAAACGCTTGTCAGAGAAAGAACCCCAAAGGGACAGTCTAAAGATAACTAGGAAAACAAACATAACAACACATGAAGCGTAATCATCATTGCCATTGCTGTTTTCCTTCTAATACACTTATTTTATAGAGTAAAATTAAAGGGGAAAGAAATTCCCCCATGCTAAGTATATGTTGTCTCCAAGTATCAAAACTTAAAAGAGAAATCAGCTTGGAACTTGATTTACATGGCACACATCTAATGCAAACCCTGTCAGCCTTTTAGATTTACTTTTACTGGCTTCTTGGATTTCCAACTGTGCTCTTCTTATTTTTGGCTGGTCTTTTGGGGGAGGCCTGATGGTGGTATGAAAAATAAGGATATTTCTTTCTCCACCAATATATTATCACCACTCTCTGTATTTAACACTATACAAGTAAACAGTAGAGGATGAGGCCATTTTCTGGAAAGCCACTAACAGTTAAATCCATCTGCACTTTCAGATTAAATTAAAAATAATTCACAGGGTGATTACATCAGTGAATTTCATCCTCTTACTCAGAAAAGAATGAAGACTGAAACACGATTATCATATACTGAAGATGTTCTTCTAACACAAAGGAAGAGTTGCTTCTTTAAAAGGCTTCATAAGGTCTGGAAAATGAGATTCTACTGTTTAAACATTTCATGCTAGCTTAAGAAACAAAATTTAGGAAACAATACTTACTGCTCAGTTTCCATTTGTTCCTCCTGCTTGCGTTTTCTATCTGATGCCTCTTTCTCATGTTGTCCTTTCAGCATATTCCTTCTGTGAGCAGTCTGAAAGTTTCTTCCACCTTTTCTCTTCTGTTTTGAGAATTAGGATGGATTTATGAGTTAACTGTTAAATCAAGTGACTAGTGCTTTTATGATTACAATCTTGGGAGAAAAAAGCAACTGGTTTTCTTAAGGAATAAATACTTAAAACTACTAATTTAGAAAAATCTCAGAATTACATATGTTGCTGCTATCTAAGTTTAACTTTCCCTTCTAGGCTCTAGAAGGACAATCAAATGATGCCAATGCTAACCACATAATTACTTTTATGGATACGTTCAACTACAGCAATCCTATAAAGAAATACCACGTGAAGCTTGGATGAGCTGTTGCTAACCTTTTTACTGTTCAAGGAATTTCATTGAGATTTTTACAAACTACACAATTACATCAGTGGGTTTGAGAGCTGGAAGGGACTCAGATCATATAGTCCAATCCATTCCACTGGACAGATAAGAAAATGACAATGCAAAAGGTCAAACAATTTGCCCAATGTCTCAATTCCAAATCCAATGACCTACCAGACAACTGCTTCCTTGAACCCTTAAGAGATTAAACTGGAACAAAAATAAAATCTATTTTCTGCACAATAGGAGTAATGTTCTTTGGTTAAAATGAAGTATGTTCTTTGGTTAAAATGAAGTACATCAGGCTGTTTGCCTCTACACTATGATTTTTGACTTAAGGACGTGTTTACTGATAAGTAGACTGCTCATCCTATTCGATTTGAAAATTTTTGGCTTCTAAAGTACTAACGAATCAGATAAAAATAAACAAAAGATGTACACAACCCGGGTGTGTAGATCTGCAAGGCTATACACAAAACTTGTTTTTCTACAGAGAAGGATATGTATAGCTTTAATGAAATTCCCAAACTGTGGCATCGAAATAAAGTACCATTGATAAATGAACACTAAATAGGTCAAAAGAGTGGTAAGAGTATCACTGGGATAATTAATAGAAAAAAATATATATATATAATTGCACCTCTTTTATATCTGTCTTCCTTGCTCACAGCCTATTTTGCTTAATCTCTACTTTTCTACCTTTTCTAGGTGGGGTTTTGGAAGTTTATTATATAATATTTAATTTCCATTTCTTGTGAAAAGGTAAGAAATCTAGAATGTATTTTAACACAGCTAATTCAAGTTTATTCAGAAAGGTAAAGAAACTCAGTTTATAAAAGTTAGACTTTGAAAGACACTGAAAGTTTACTAAGATTAAGAACTAATAGGAATCTAAAAGTAGAACAAATATTTTATTGGGTACATAAAATGTTCTACCTTTTCACCTTCTTGATCGTCTCCTTCCTCTTCAGAATCAGAGGCTGATGTAACCCCTGTTTTAGCTAAATTTTTCCTTTTTGATTCAACTTCTTTCTTCCCCTCTTTTTTGTCTGGCTCTTTTCTTGGCTTATCTTCTTCCTTCTGGCCCTCTTCATCCTTTTTAAGCTGTTTTTTAGGTTGCTTTTCCTCTTGCCCTTTTTTCTTACTTTTTTCTTCTTCAGTTACCCTATTTTAGAGAGAGCAAGGGTGGACAATGAACTTTTATGTATCATTAATACTTCTCCTTCAACCATACTCTCCCAGTCAACTGAATAAGTATTTTGGATAACAATAAGCTATAATTTATTTTTTATTTAAGGACTAATTTAAAATACCTTTAAGTAAAATATAATGGAGTGTCTTTACCATCCAACCATAAAAGGGAAGAACCATCCTTTTCATATCCTTTTCATATAATAAATGAAAAGATACAAAAACTATAGTGCCATTAATGTAGCAGACAAGTGATTTTCCCATTTGTTTTCCAAGTTTTTTGTAATGTGATTTACTCATTGATAAAAATAACATGGAGTACCATCTTATATGCCAAGGTACTATTCTTGACTCTGGGGATACAACACTGTATAAAATGGATGATATCCCTGCATCTTATGGAGGTTATATTCTACATATTTATTATAAATTATGTTTAAAAAGTAGATACACTGGGAAAAAAGTTGCAGAAGTGAACTGTATATGATCAAATATGGTCATTTTAGAATTCAAAGAAATATCCCCTGCAAGGGCAAGGCTCCCAACTTACACATACAGTGGTAAAATATATGGCCAAGTAAGCATAATATCAAACAGGGCTGAACTCACTGCATCTAAGCATTCCTATCACCACTGGATTTCACTGACATCACTAAACAGGTCAAACTACAAAAACTGCTCAGTAATCCTAGTATTAGTATTGGATGATATTTATGCTGTGTACAGCAGAAATTAACATGAGTATTTATGTTATGACAGTAGGCTCTAGAAGGACAATCAAATGATGCCAATGCTAACCACATAATTACTTTTTATGGATACGTTTAACTACAGCAATCCTATAAAGAAATACCACGTGAAGCTTGGATGAGCTGTTGCTAACCTTTTTACTGTTCAAGGAATTTCATTGAGATTTTTACAAACTACACAATTACATCAGTGGGTTTGAGAGCTGGAAGGGACTCAGATCATATAGTCCAATCCATTCCACTGGACAGATAAGAAAATGACAATGCAAAAGGTCAAACAATTTGCCCAATGTCTCAATTCCAAATCCAATGACCTACCAGACAACTGCTTCCTTGAACCCTTAAGAGATTATTAAACTGGAACAAAAATAATTCACTTTTTATCTTTTCAGAAACTTTTTTGTCACATAACTATCATTGGGTATGCTTATTTTCAAATGTCATATGGGTTTCACCTTTTAACTGATAGAAGGAAAAGCATGCAACTAAAATCATTCAACTTTCTTCAATATTTCCATGTATGTAAATACTGTGATAATCAATTTCATGGAGATGGGAATAGACAAATAAATATAAACAGCATTTTTATGGCTCTTAAATAGATATTGACCAATTGCCTCCCCAAATTGTTACTCCCTTACAGAAGGAAGCAGATATTAAAAATGCAAATACCCTTTGACCCAGCAGCTCTGCTTTGAGAAATGTCTTCTAACCAATACATTTGCACATGTACAAAACAATAGATGACAATGTTTTTAAAAGAATGTATTCATACATGGGATAGATCTTAAGAATCGTGATACATACACAGTGGAATACCATGCAGCTGTTCTTTTCTTTTTTAAACATAAATTAAAAAGTCTATCATAAGGTCTTAAGAAACGGGATTATTATTTCGAGGTTTTTTTAACATTATCAAAGCAGAGAATTCCCATAAACCATAACTATCACTGCTTGCTACAAATAATGAGTCTTTGCCCACTGGTCCTCCTTACTTCCTTCAGACTTCGCCATACTAACAATTTCCCTTTCTAATAGGTCAAGGTACAGAAGGAAAATTGTATTTGTAAATTTCTTTAGTCTTTTAATATATGTTAACACAAGCGAAAACTTGTGCTAAAAATGCAAACACAACCCCAGACATCTCAGCGGCTTATAACAAATATTTATTTAACATGAGGATTATGAGACAGTTTCAGCTCTTCTGGGCTCTGTTCTACTGTCTTATCATTTCAAGACCCACTGCAAAGAAGCTGTCACTAACAGATACATGCTATTCTCATGGTGGAAAGCAGAGGTTTCAAAAGAGCTTAAATAGTTGAGCTCTGCACTCCACTGACTTTATGCCCAGATACACAGCCAGGAGTAGCTACAGTCAATGCCCAGCCGACATATAGCATAAATAATAAATCAATATTGTAGACTACTGCTATTTTGGGGTTGTCCATCACCTTAGCAAAAAAGCTCAATTAACAGAGAAATTGATACCAGTAACAAAAACCTAAAACATGTGACAATGGCTTTGGTACTGGGAAATTGAAAACCTTAATATTTTACTATACAATGGGTAAAACTGTCACCTAAAAGAAAATTTATTCAGTGACCTTGTTTATGCTGGCATCTTTAGCTGGTTACTATCAAGATACTATTTTTTCCTGTTTTTTTCTCCCCAAATACCCCCAGTACATAGTTGAATATTTTAGTTGTGGGTCCTTCTAGTTGTGGCATGTGGGATGCCACCTCAACATAGCCTAATGAGCGGTGCCATGTCCGCACCTGGGATCCGAACCAGCGAAACCCTGGGCCGCCGCAGCAGAGCGTGTGAACTCGGCCACGGGGCTGGCCCTAGCAAGATGCTTTTGATAGGGCACTTCGAGAAAGAGATGAGTTCAAAAATAATAGGATGACAAAGGAGAACTTAAAAATTTCAGTGTTGAAAGTCACTTCCACCCTGTACAAGATTTTCACATTCAGACAAAGACTGGGGTCAAAGATCCAATAAGGGTATAAGCTGCCAGCCTTTCCTTAAGAATTCAAATTGGGCTACTTTGATCCTTCAGATGGACAATTGGTTCTAGGAAAAAGAGAGCAAGGGGTCTCTTCTGAGGAGAACCTGTAAATTCAAGGTGCCTGTAATTAAGTATAAAAAGATAAGCATGTCTGGTGATGTACACTCACTGCACATGAAGCTGAGTAGAATGAAACAGACACAACCCCAACAATGAAGTGTTATTACCAAAAGTGACACCAGCCTTCATCAAAAGAAAGTAATGGAGATCTAAAAAGGAACCATGGGACCCCAACTCCCTATAGTTTGAAAGCACACTGAGAAAGTAACTCAGCTGAGAAAGGGTAATGTTCTCCAAGACCTTTTCAGATGCAACAAAAGATGATACTGAAAAAGCAGAGAACTCTCAGAGGAATCAGCCAAAAGCCATGGAGAAATATGGACTAGGAAGATGCTTTCAGGGAAAATTGAGGCCCAATCAAGGGCACATTCCTTATATCTAAAATATGGGGCTCTCACAATATTTTCCCAGCATTCAGATTTCCTAGGGACAATGACTGCTGTGTGCCTCTTGATCTTGTCCTTTCCAAATGGAAGTAGTACTTATTTTGATTCCCCATCCCACATCTACATGTATGTATGAAGGTGAGAAGGGAGCAGATACTTGTATTTCTAGTTCCAACATAAAGCCTTGATCATGAAATCCTAGACTTTCTGCCTGATGCTATGATCAGACATCTTACTTACAGAGGGGATGAGTGAGATTTATTTGTCATGTTTGGAAACAAAACCCAACTCACCTGCATGTACCTAATTTCTTAATTTCACTGCAGTAGTTAAAACCATGTTGTAATTTTGTGCCACTATTTTTGAGAATACTTTAACAGTTAGCTTGGTAGTAAAATAAAATTCTTCAAACATATTTTGGTTGAAAAGTACCAACACTCCAGTATTCTGTAACTAAAATTTCCTATAAAAATGTTTCATTCAAAACACTGTAAATACATTTTTAAATAACATACTTACTTGAGCCTTCTCTATACAATCTTTAAACACAAAAGCTACAAAACATTTTGCTCTCGTTGTCTAAATATACACTCCTTCTGGTGAAGTTTCTACCCAGAAAAGCCAACATAAACAAGATCCATATGGGGAAAAGTGTCAAGGAAAAAAACCTGATTATTTTGTTGACAACTAAGTAGTTATCATTCAAAAAATACTTTAAAATTTTAAATTTACAAAAATAATTTTAGTGTTATTTTAAAATAAAACTTATTCTGGAAGAGCTAAAAAAGATTTGTGGAAATTCCTTCAAAAATACTTTGTCTAAAATTTCCTTAAACATACAATCTTGCCCAATTTCCCTATTACAGATTTTACCCTGCATTATATCTAACTATCTTTATATCCTATATATGAAGAAAATGTCTTAATTAATGAAATCACATCAGATTTTTCCTGATTCCCCAATATTACCTTTTACATAATAAAAGTTTTTCAACAGTTTTCCCCATAATTTTTAGAAATAGAAACTGTAATAGCAACAAACATCCTGTAAAATAAAAGTGGTAAAAACACACAGAAAGTTATACTTATTTAAAGTGAAATGTCTCATTTATTAAGTAACTAATTATACGATAAAAATAAACTCACATGTCACTCTCTGAAGGACAGGGCTGTTTAACCATTTTGGGTCTGCCTCTTGGTTTTGGAATCTTGACTTCTGTAGCTAACATTCACAGGAAAAGAAAATTTGTAACTACCAGCTTTCCCTTTATGATGGAAATCTCACATACAAAGATTACAAATGATATACTAAGAATATTTGTGGTTTATTACAATTATTTTAAGTTTTAAAGATAATATCCCCCCAGTAGTTTAAATGAGCAACAGAAGAAAACTGAAAGAGGCACATCAACAGAATAACTTTCTTGTCCTTCGTATGGCTGAGAGGGCTTAAAAGAACACCCTTCATTGTTGTTTTAACAGGAATATCACAAAATTCAACTTTATTATAGACAGCAGGACTTACACCCAATATTCATATGCATATTACAATATTATGTGTATATGTACATTCACATTTTTGAATTCACTGAATTTTCTACCACCACCATTAATTTGATCCATTACAATATTAAATTCCAACATAAAAATTACGTAAACAAATTCTCAGTTTTTTCTTTTCTTTTCTGGGTATTACTCATCTTACCCCTTATCAGCAAGAATCCTATTATGAAGTAGAAAAAAAAAACTGGCTCTATTTTGGTTAATTTTCTTTGTTTTTACTTTGTATTAGAGGCAGATCCTTCCAAACTATTTCCAATTTGCCAAATTAGGAAAATACTTTAAAGAGGCAGTGCTGAAGACAGCTGCATATTGTCAAGGTCCTAAACAAAGAATGCAATAATTGAAAATATTAATAGCTTTAATTATTCAAATGATGTTTCCCTTGCTTTCATTATGACTCCATTTGGAAAACTTGTATTTTCTAAAGTAAGAGGTAAAATCAACCTATCATTCATGGAATTGAAACCTCAACACAGCCTTATTTGCACCTATTAGAGGAAAATACAACAGGGATAAAACAGAAAATGAGAAAAGTCCCAAGCAATTATTTCATATTTAAATACTTTATTACACAGGACAGAAACAATCATGTTCATCCCCTTTGAGATTTGTGTATTGTACAGAACCAACTGCCTATCCACTTATTCCAAAGCAGCTGATGTACAACACTTTCATGGACTGGAATATTAATCAAAAGCCAGAGATTGAAACATTAAAAATCCTACCTGCAGGTCGTCCTCTTTTAGGACTCACTTTTAGATTAACAGACGCTGTTGCTGTTGTCACTACTCCTGCCTCCTCAGTTTCTACTTGTTTTTCTGCCTGAATCACAAAGATTTAATTAACGTATTCAGCAAATAGTAGGCATTTCAAGTTTAAATCAATGGCAAAAATACGCTACTCTAAGATAATGAGTTCAAGTATAAGCATAACTTCTATATGATCTTTATTATTTTTCAACAGTCAACTCCTCACAGAGTGACATCCCCAAACTTAGCTTATAATTCTCGTGAACAATTCTAGGAAACAAAAAATTTGACTTTTTATATATTCTGAACCTAAAAGTCATTTGTAAAAATAAAGCTAATATTCTTAATGCAAAATGGTGACCAAAGTATGCTGTAATTACACTAACAATTCATACATTGCTTATAAATGTATTTTCATTGAGTATCTCAAAATGCTAACACTTTACATTGTGTACTTATGATACAGAACCTAAGTTAGTATTCTAATACAGTCACGCGGTCGCTTAACAACAGGAATATGTTCTGAGAAATGCGTTGTTAGGCAATTTCGTCATTGTGCAAACATCACAGAGTGCACTGACACAAATCACTACACACCTAGGCTATATGGTACTAATCTTAGGATACCACTATCTTATATGTGGTCTGTAGCTGAAATGTCATTAGGCAGCACATGACTGTATTAGAAAATGCAAGAAGTTGCTGATACACTTCTTAACTTTGTTAATACAAATACGTTTTACTTTTGAACTGAGATTGAGATCTGCTGGTCTTCCCTAGGAGTTATTCTTATTTTCATAAAGAGATTTACTCTCACAGAGTAAGAAATTCCAATCACCCTTTGCAAACTATAATGTCCCCTAAACAGACAATAGCACCAAACGAGAATCAGTTTACTTGGTTCAGGCATTAGAAGAGAACAAAGGTTAAGAACTACCGATTAGGTATGATCTGCAAACATTTAAGAGATAATGCCCAGTACTGGTAAGGATGCAGAGAATCATTCATATATCCATTACTGATGATCAGTAAGTAATAATCAACAGACTGCTAACACCTTTCTTAATATTGTTATGAATATCAGCAATAAAGAATACACAAATCTAACTCAGTAATCCCACTTCTAAGAATTCATCCATTTCTTTTTTTAAGCTTTTTAAACATTATTTTTGCTTTTATAATTGGAATAATGCATATTCAAAGCATTATTAAAAGTCAATAAACTCACTGAAGGTAACCCTTGAACTGCTCCCTAAACATTAGCTCAAGGTGCATTTCTAGCATTTTAAGAATTTACAGATCACCTAGCCCTGCCCCAATCCTGAATCAGTAGCTCTGGGGTAGGGAGCCAGGCATCTACCAAACTCCCCAGGTACCAAAGGTTGAGAACCCAAGACTCTATGAGAGCTCCTTTACCACTGAGGAATTAAGAGGGCAAAAGTTCAATAAAATTCAGTTCAAAGTGATGAGCTCTTCAGTGCAAGAAAAACCCTCTTCACTCACACTTTCTGCTTTTGGAAATAAATCAAGACACCGCATGAGAATTACAAGTAAAACGGATCATTCTGAGGAGATACCAATTTAAGAGGTAACAAGTTCTTCAATAACTAATACTATAAATAAAAATATATTAACACTAATACTAAGCAAAAACCAGCCCTACCATGGACACGTATTCTTGACTGTTATAGCAAAATCATTCCTTATGAAAATAAAATCAAAGAATAAGAAATAATTTATCCAGAGAAAGGACAGTTATTTCAAATATACATATATTTAAATATCTTAAATGCAAATATTCTGACTGAAAATTAATTCCATATTTTACCTGATCTCACTAAGACCTCTAACCCTTTGACACAATTTCTCCCCATTTATTACCCACCCCACTGTCTAGCTCTACTCCTCTCATGACCTTACCTAAGGCCTACCAAAATCACCTCATGGGACTACCACTCACACACATCCTTAAGCCCTCCAAATTGTTTCGCTGCACCGCTCCCACAAATCTCCACCAGAGGATGACTATAAAACTTCATCTTCCCTGCTCTTATCCCCTGTTGCTGAGCCCCGCTAAAAAAATCCTACAGACGTTTATTCATTTTATGCACTCTCAGTTGGGATCTCAAAGCCATCCATTAATCCTTTACCCTGTCTGTTGTCATGCTCTCCTCTTCTCCCCTCACTAGCATAAACTTTCAATCCTTTCTTCCAGCCTTATACCATACGTGCAGTTTTCTTTTGAATTGGGTGGGGGAGAAGGAAGACTGTAGCCAACAGAAAGGAATTCTCTTAATTTCCCAGTCTCCGTAGAAATTAACAGCCTCCTCCAATGCCTTTCAAAGTTAGAAAGAATGAAATGTCCATCTCCTTCCAAAGTTCCTTCAAATGTGCCCTCCCTTCTCTCATCCAGCATATGCTTACATACAATAATTTATACTCTTTCCACATCTCCGATCTTTCCTACTTTTGCAAAGTAAAAGTGTTAAAGCCTCTACTTATATTTTTTCACTTTAAACACTCTCTTTGCAAATCCCTGTTGCTACATTCTTTCTCTTTCCCTTCAAAGGTTTCAAAAGTAGTGTAACTTTAACCTCAAACATTTTATTCTCCAACCCACTTCATCTATCCTTACCACTTGACCTTAAAGTATCCAGGGGGAGCCTACATGTCAAATATCCTAGTGGCCTCCTCTACATCAGGACACCACCAACCACTCCCTCATTCTTAAACTCTGTGCTCTCTTGTTTAGCTTGATTTAGCCTCTTACATTTTCTCCTGACAGTTCATTCTCAGTCATAATTTTACAAAGCAACCTGTCAACTCAATTATATTCCCTTGGGGTTCTGGTTTCTGCATTCTCCCCAGTAAATTTCTCCCTTGACTACTTTATCTATTATCCAATCTTTCCGCAAGTGACTGCATCTTTAACTTTTACCTTTCCCCCTTTGGTTCCAGAACAATATATATCTTCAGTCCAATTCCCACAGGTGTTTCACTTTCTCCTCCCCATGCCTCTGTTCCAAACCGACATCCCTTGCATTCTCAGAACCTAATCTAGTCATCCAAGCCAACACCCTGGAGTCATCCTAGATTCCTCCCCCCTCCCTTTATACCCACTTCCAATCAACTATCCACTGTGCCTCCTAAAGTGCTCTTAAATCCATCTCACCCACACTACTAAAAAACCTGCTATAACATAAGGCCCCTCTTGCCCTTCCAATCTGATGCTAATTCCTTAGAAAGGCCTTTCACAACTTAGTTCCCAAGTCACTATCCTAAGTCCCCATTTTAACTCTCATTTTATGTATTTATTGTCTGTTTCAACAAAAACCTAAGTTCAATGAGAACTGAGACCTCCTCTTCTTTACTCACTACTCAATTCTGTGCCTGGAAAGTGAATGAATGAATTAGCGAAGCCCCATCCTTCATACTGCTTTAAAAGAGGAGGCATCTAAAATTTTAAATGATTCACTGGCTTCCCTTCCTTTTTCTAAGTTCAAGTTCCTCAGGATAACACGGGGTTTTTTGTACCCCTTTCCCTCAAACTTTATAGTCAGGTAATACTGAAATGCAATACTTGAAATGTTTGGAATGAAATTTTCTCTACACCTATACTATTCAAATTGCCTCACATCTCCTTCCCCTCCTTCATATGACTTACAAAATTCTGCCCATCTTTTAAAATCTTGTTAAAGTTATCACAGCCCCTGCCACTGTAATTATGTTTTCATATTTTGCTTCCTCGAGATACTGAACTCTTAGTTTTCTTTGTATCTCTGGCATACAATAAGAGCCTGAGACATAAATAGGTCAGAAAAAGCTGTGATGAACAGAATTTCATATAGAGAAGAAACTCACACTGATTACAATCATGAGGTACCTAGTCCTGAACTGTCACATACTCTCCTATCATGCAACAATGCTGTGAAGTAACAACAACATCATAACAGACAACACTTACATAGCAGTTACTATGTACCAGGATTTATTATGAAGATTTCACTTGTGTTAACTCACATAATCCTCTCAACAACCTTATGAGTATATATTATCCATTTTACAGAGAAAACTTGAGGCAGTGTCATTAAAAGAAATGAAAATTGGTGCATTTTATTTCCCTCACCATTTAACTTATCTTAAGGGTGCTATATCTAGGAAAAGATACACAGATAAGTAAACGACATAACCTACCCTTTAAAAAAATTAGAGGATTTAGACTAAAAGGCCAAGTTTAAATTAAATAGTAAGGTTTCATTATCTCTATTTTTCCTCAATGCAACTAAAATAAAAATTCTTTTAAGATCCTGTGGTTAAGCAGTAAAATTACCTTTCTCTTTCTCCCTCTTCTGGCAGCTTTTGGAGTGGTTATGTCAATTGCTTTAGTCACATCCTAAAAAAAAAAAAAAACAGATGAAACGGAACAAATTATATCAAGACTGAAAGAAAATTTTTATTTTTTTAAAGATCGGCACCTGAGCTAACAACTGTTGCCAGTATTTTTTCTTTTTTTTTCTGCTTTTTGTCCCCAAATCCCCCAAGTACATAGTTGTATATTTTAGTTGTGGGTCCTTCTAGTTGTGGCATGTAGGACACCGCCTCAACATGGCCAAATGTGCGGTGCCATGTCCGCGCCCACGATGTGAACCGGCAGAACCCTGGGCCGCCAAGGCAGAATGCACGAACTTAACCACTCAGCCGGGAGCCATGAAAGAAAATTTCTTAAAACTAAAAGCCACAGACATGTTTCATTAAAAGTAATAGGGAAACTTGTTTTGCTTCTCCGACATTTGAAATTATAAACATTAAAAGTCTTAACAGTATCATTATAAAGTGAAATAGCCAATATCTTTGCCCCAAAAACCTTTCCTCTGTCAGATCAAATATAGAAGTCACCCTTGCTAGTACATAGGAAGTTTGTCTATTTAAATTTACAGAGCCACTTTTTCTACAGTAGAATCTGGAACTTTAGGGCTGTAAATTTTAAGAGATGACTGAGACTTGGGCGATGATCTGACCACCATTTTATGAGGCCTAGAAGGGCTAAATGAGCATCCCCACCCAGAGATAATGAGAGTTGGAAACAAACCACGGTTTTTAAAAATTTGGTTCAATGCCCTTTGCAGTACATCCATCAAACAATACCCTGCTTTAAAAACACCCCTGACAGGGGCTGGCCCCGTGGCTGAGTGGTTAAGTTCGTGCGCTCCGCTGCAGGCGGCCCAGTGTTTCGTTGGTTCAAATCCTGGGCGCGGACATGGCACTGCTCATCAAACCATGCTGAGGCAGCGTCCCACATGCCACAACTAGAAGGACCCCCAA
This sequence comes from Equus asinus, assembly GCF_041296235.1. Taxonomy (NCBI): domain Eukaryota; kingdom Metazoa; phylum Chordata; class Mammalia; order Perissodactyla; family Equidae; genus Equus; species Equus asinus. The sequence continues at coordinate 48,014,402 of NC_091812.1, forward strand.
CGAAGAATATACACCTATGTACCAGGGGACTTGGGGGAGAAAAAGGAAAAATAAAATCTTAAAAAAAAAAGAAAAACCCCTGACAGTAACCACTCTCCTACAGCCAGACCTCATATTTTGCACAGCAAAGTAACTTCAAAGAAACATCCAGGCATCTTAAAGATGCAAAAATTATTTTAGAATACAAATTTAATATTTACACAAGGAAATTTTAAGAGTACTTTCTACTTTGTGATCAATTGACCAACTTATTTTACAATTTATTCCTTGCAACAAAATGGGTTTAAAATGCAAGTGAAGTCAAACACACCTCATTGCTGGCTTTTTCTTCATGGTCAGTGTCTTCCTTTGAAACACTAGTTTCTTTTTCTTCAACTTCAACATCAGATGATGCATTTGATTGTTTAGTTGATGCCTATGAACAATCAAGTCTATTAATTTGACAAAATAAGATTTTACCTCAACTTTAAAATTTCTTACCCATGAAAAATCAAAAGCCTGTGTGCAAGGAAGTTAGAAAAGTACCCACATTTCTGTTCCATAGGACGCTTTTAATATATACAATTTTTAAATAGTTTTTAAATGCTCTGATTTTCTTCTAAGTCTTATTAAGGGATTGGATTCCTGTAGGTGAATATATACAAGTGCAGAGGATAAAACAACGAGGCTGAAATGAAAGGATATTACAAAGAACACCATTCTGATGTTCTAACCAACAAATATCCAACAAGATACAGTGGAAGTTGATTGAGAATAGCACAGACCTGCACTGTATTCAGCTACTGAGATATTCTGGAGAGACAAGCTTATCTATGTACTCTAAGACAAACAGCTTCTGCAAAGGATATATATCACAGCTTTATTTAAAGACTTTGATTAGTCTATACTTCAAACTTAGTTTATTTATAATGCAGATTCCTGAGACCCAAACTTAAGTGATTCTGATTTAACAGGTACTAAGTGGAAGTCCAGTAATCATCACTAGATTTTAAAAGTACCCCATGGATGATAGATACTTAAGTGGGTGATCTAGGGCCCAAGACTCTACTAACACCAACCAAAAAGATAAGTAACAGAAGCAACAAAGCACATCTTGGGAGGTGAGGGTACGCACAGATCTACAAAGTAGCACTGTGATCCAAACTGTGCCCCTTTCCAGTTCCATGTATTCTAGCTAAACTTTTAAACTGTAAACCCATTTCCTCTTTTGTGAAAAAGGCAATGCTGATAACCCACAAAATTATTATGAAGTTATAACAAAAAAATGTAAAAATGCCTTCAAAATTACTTATAGCACTACAGAAATTTTCATAAATTATGATGGCCATTTTTTGTCTGTCTGTCTTGTGTAAGTATGGGCATCACGGCCTTTCCCAAACCCTAGAAATATGCCACTAAGGATGCATCTGGGCAGAGAACAGAGTACATCACACCAGGACAATCATTTGTACTTTTGTTAAAGACAGAAAATTCTTGGGTTTCATACATACAACCCACTAAAAATTTCATTGTGAAATGGAAAATTCCAAGTATATGTGGTGAAAACTACCTGGAGATTAAGTAGGTAGATAGAACAGAGAACAGGGTGACCAAGCTGTGCGATCTGGTGGATGAGAGAGACCTTGAAGGTAGAATCACAGGACACGTGATCCAAGTGAAGTTACAAAATGTTAGCTTCAGGAAATAACCAATTCAGTCTCCTTGGACTCCCATTACACAGTCAAGGCAATAATGATGGGAAACCATTCATCCATTCTTACATTCATGCAACAAATATTTAGTGAATACCTATTCTTCCCACACACAGAATAATGCCAGGCACATAGGACATACAACGTCTTTGTTTATGGAGTCAACGCCTGTGGTAGTTAAGACAAGTACAGCCAGCAATTATGATATGACATGATGAGTACTCTAACAAATGAGTTTTGGGTGATAATGAAGGCATTTAGGATCATCTAATGCAGCCTTGGAGCATCAATGAAAGACAAACATTCCAGACATAACAGCCTCTGAAAAGTTCTCAAAGACAAGAAAAAGCGTGACACATGCAAAGTAAAAAAACATAGGTTTAAAAGTAGAAAGTTGCAAAAATTTCAATTTGTTGCCATCTACTTCTTTACTCATACTCTTCCTGGTTTTTTACTACCTCAAGTCTAATAGAAATGAACAAAAGCTCTGGACACATGGAAAACAGAATACAAAGGAGGTTTAAGGATGTTCTTCTAGACACCAAAAACATTAAGTGTAATTTGCATAGTGCTGTAAGTACTTTTGTCACATATTTAACTTAACCCAAGTGAGGATCATTTCCTAATACAATTTTACAGATTTAGAAATTAAAGCAAATAAGAAAAAGAACACACACCCTTCAAGTTACAAAACCTGAATTTAAGAGAACAGTACACATGGGTTTAAATTCAATAACACATTAAACAAAAACTCTCAATCAGGAGCTAAATAACCAAATATTTCCCAGCTTTCTGAGATCTGTTTAACCATGCAAATAATATTTTCATCAGTTCATCTAGATATGAAAGGTCAAGGTTCAATCTCACAAATAAGAACAATTTAATCTGAAATTCACAAGGCTCTTAAATTAGTATTTATTTTCCTACAGCTAGAATAGTGATTATTCCTCAAGACTGAATAAATACTACTAAACTAAACGTGACATAAAATGACGCACCTGTTGACTTGAAAATTTCACTTTCGGATTGTTATCTATCTCCCATAAACCTTCATTAAAGCCTTTTCGCTTATTTGGTTTGCCGTACTTTTCCTTATTTTCTGAGTAAGGAAATATATCCTTTGGGCCTAAAAAAGCACTAAAAAAGGAGAGGGGAAAATGTGAGTGCAAAGCAATCTCAAATATATAATAAGTTATTAAATAGCACTACCCTATGATGCAATTATCAAAAATTCTTAATCTAAAATGCATTAAAAATCTTACATAATTAAAGGGTAGACACAAGTAATTATATTTAATTCCAAATACTTTTATTAAATTCAGTCACAAGCTCCTAGATCCATAATCCTGTTTTAAAAAAACATGCAAGTTGCACAACAATATGAATGTACTTAATGCCACTGAACTGTACATTTAAAAATGGTAAAACAGTAAATTTCATGTCTATTTTACCACAATAAAAAAAATGCACAAAAGTGAAAAAAAACTATGTGACATAACTGCATTAATCAACATATTTAAATGCAGTCCAAATATAATTTTATTTGAAAGTAGTTTGGTATATTCCACAACTCATAAAACACTGTCAACAAGGTATATTACTATATGTATATTTCTTACATTTGTACATACATATACACACATCTTAAATTTTTAGAGTAAAATGAATATGTGTTAAGAATTTTACTTTATTCAATGAAAGAATCAGATGCTATAACTGGTTCATTAGTTCATTCACATATACATATATATAAAAAAGTCAATTTTTGTATTTGTGGTAATTATGTTCGATGAAGTCACTGTGAACACTGAATTAGTAAATATTGTACCACTGCTCCAGGGGAAATACAGAATAGGTTCCTGTGAGCCTCTCTCTGGTCACAAAATTTTAGTTAACCAATCAATGCATAACCTTGTTTTATGTGTTTCTGTTTAACGACACCTTAGTTAATACATATTGGTAATTAATTAACAATGAACTCACAGCCAACAGCTCATGACATACCTTCTCTACAAGGCACAGCACAACGTTCTTGCACTTGAGAACACTAAATAACACTTCAGCACTATGGTTGGGGGGCTATTATAAACAGTGAAATGACCAACAAAACCACAAAAATACAAAAACCCTGGAGATACATGACTGCAAAAAGGACGCCTGTTTACAGTCTGAAATCTGGAACAAGAAGGCAGAGCACTGCCTCGTCCAGCCTTAGCTAGGAATGTGTGTATCAAGTTCCTCATTTTTTTGGGCCATTTTGCACAGACATGACCATGAAGGTGCCACAAGCACTGACTTGAGATTACAAATAAATTTTAATAAGCAAGTAAATCCACAAATACGGAATCTGTGAATGATGACCATCAACTGTTTTGCTGTGTGTACATACACCTATATATTTACATATATTCTCCGGAACAGAGCCCCTATGTCTCCCTAGGTCAGTCAGTTCTATAGAAGTCTGTCAGTTCTATAAAGGTAGATGCACAGTATATATGAGTTTTTTGCTATGAGATGGTTGATAGACATGTATTTTCCAAAGCAAGAGGAAAACCAAATTACTACTCATTTCCTCTAAAATGTGCTACAATTTAAGATTAATTATTAATTAGGTACATATCACAAATTCCTTATCTGCTGAAATTCTTTAAGAATTAGGGACCTAATGACTACAGTTAACACTCTAGTTCGAATATTTAAAAAGGCTTTAAGATAAAATTTAAAGACTGAGAGCTCTATTTAAATATATTCAATGCATATAAAAGTCAGCTTTACTATTTAAATTCTGTAATTTAAGAATACTCATTATATCCATGTATCTTAACTGCACCATCGATTAAGGCACACTTAAATCACCATCATCTCATTTGATCCAGAAATTCAAACTTTTACTAGGCCTCATTCATTCCTACCCATAATCTCAAATTAGAAAAACAACACATTTAGTTAAAACAGTAAAACAATTCCTACTATGTAATCAGTTTAAAACTCCAAGTAAATGACCCGAGTTAAACCTCCATCAAAAATAAAGTATACCAGGCTGGCCTTGTGGCCTAGTGGTTAAGTTTGGCGTGCTCCACTTCAGCAGCCTGGGTTCAGTTCCAGGGCACGGACCTACACCATGTGTTGGTGGCCAAGATGTGGCATCAACCCACATACAAAATAGAGGAAGACTGACAACAGATGTTAGCTCATGGCAAATCTTCCTCAGCAAAAAAATGAATGAAGTACACTTCCAGTTACAACAAAGCAATTCAACACAACACAAATTCTCTCCTAAAAGTCCACAAAAACAACTCATAAGGCGAAAGACAACAACAAGAGAGACGATATCAACAGAGATCTGGAAGCTGGAAAGAAGACTGAAAAAACTGGATACTAAGCAGCAATATAAAAAGACAGCACCCTCATTTATAGTTCAAAATCCCCAAAGGGCTCAAAATTGGTGGCAACAGGAATTTCAAGAAGTGGAAGGGATCTTAAATACTTAATGAAATTACAGAAAAACGGGTGGGTTTTTTTTTTTTTTTTGAGGAAGATTAGCCCTGAGCTAACATTTGCCCCCAATCCTCCTCTTTTTGCCGAGGAAGACTGGCCCTGAGCTAACATCCGTGCCCATCTTCCTCTACTTTATATGTGGGACTCCTGCCACAGCATGGCTTGCCAAGCGGTGCCATGTCCACACCCAGGATCCGAACCGGCAAACCCCGGGCTGCTGAAGCAGAACATGCGCACTTAACCGCTGCGCCACCAGGCCAGCCCCAGAAAAATGTTTTAAGACCTTAAACAGATCAAATCCTGGGCACGGACATGGCACTGCTCATCAAACCACGCTGAGGCAGCGTCCCACATGCCACAACTAGAAGGACCCACAACAAAGAATATACAACTATGTACCAGGGGGCTTTGGGGAGAAAAAGGAAAAAATAAATAAATAAAACCTCAAACATAGGGCATTTTTAGATATGACTCTAAACTTAAAAGCTATTCAAAAGAGAAGACTGATTCTACCACGATGTTATTTAGCATATAAAGGTCTGAGTTAAATTTACATGGATTATTTTTCTTTTCTCAAAACAGGTAGTCCTCACATTGCGTGGCAGTGTGAAACCATAACAATGATCATGTAAGGCAAGCTTAATAAACAATGGGAAAAATTACAATTGTTCCATAACCTTTAAAAACTGTCAAAACATTAAACACTCTATTAAGTGTTAAAAGTAAAAAAAAAAATACTAAATTATTTAGTACACTGTAATTTAAAACATTAGAAACCTCGAGGTCAAAGCGTTTCATTTCTTTGTAAAAAGCTGAAGAGTAGTTTGAACAGTTCATATAACTTATGACACCACTGAGTGGCCATATTTTTTATGCTTTGGCAAATTGTTATACTCTTTTATAAGTCTGATCGTGATCAGCTTCCAACATTTTATCCTGTGCACTTTCAATGTTCTGAAGTATCTTTAATGTTTTCTGTTGGTGTCACTTCCTCTGAGACATCTTCATCCTCTTCATCACAACCACTTTCCCTATTTATGTTGCTGAGCTTGCTGTGAATTATGTTCCTCTGGGTGCAGATCCAGTCTCTCCAAATGCAGCATGTCTACAGTCACAAGGTTAGCTACTTATTCTAGAAGTCCACTTACATTCAACTCAAATTTCACTTCTAGCATTATCAGTTTGTTTCTCTGCTGCCCTTTCATCTTTCTTAGCCAATTCCCTATTTTGTTGGTTTTATCTAATGTAACCTGGGTGGGTATATGGAGACAGAGGCAACAACACAACTACACTTCGCTGTCTATGCATGAACTGAGAGACAGATGCACACTGCCCAACACCAAGACTCTGAAGTAAGTGACATCTATGCATCTGTTATTTACACCTTCATCTGTGCACTGAAAAGCTAGCCACAAATTTTGTAGTTTATGCAATTACAGTTCATATTCCGGGGTAAGCGAAATCTGAACCATGTTGTTGGGGGACTGGTGTGATTTAACTAAACCATGGTAACCAATATGCATGTAGACTTGAACTATGAAAAGCTAAGGACTGCCTGTACCCTTCTCTCCTCTTCATGCTTCGACTTTAAATTCTACTTTTATCAAATAGCAATACTGCTCTTCTTGCTTCCTTTGTGACTACATTATACTGTTACTTGGCCATGTCTTGTTTGAACCTTGTCTCACAAAGTAAGACACAGCGAGATTATTAATCCAACCCAAAGTCTTACTAGAACTTGATCTAGTCACATAATGCAATCACTTATTTGGTTTTATACCACCTCGTTCTACATATACCTTTTTATTACACGTGGTTAACCTTTATTCTTAATTTTGCTGAATAGTTTTTAAAAAAAATTCTCCTGCTGCTCCTCCAGATTCAAGTTTTCAAGCTCTACTTTCTATTATTTTACTATTATGTTCACATGATGTCGTACTTAAATGTACATCTTTATCACTATACCAAAAATTAAATAACTATGCCTTTCCAACTGAGAGAAGACCTTTACAAATATAAATAATTCATGTTATGTATCAAAGGTTAAAAAAAATATTCACACATGAAAAGATGCTCAACATCGTTAGCTGTAAGTGGAATGTAAATCAAAACCACAATAAGATACTACCTTCACAACCACCAGGACAGCTTTCATAAAAAAGACAGATAATAACAACTCTTGGCAAAGATACGGAGAAACTGGAATCCTCATTCATTGCTGATGGGATTGTAAAATGGTGGGGGGCTGATTTGAAAACAGTCTGGCCATTCCTCAAAAGATTAAACATGGAGTATCATTTGACCTAGGAATTCCACGGCTATAGAAATGAAAACACGTCCACACAAAAGCTTGTACACAAATATTCCACAGCATTATTCATAACATTTAAAATTGGAAACAATCCAAAAATCTATCACCTGATGAATGGATAAGTAAAATATGGTAGATCGATACAATGGAATATTTGGCAATAAAAAGAGATGAAGTACTATCATATGCTACAATATAGACAAACCTTGAAAACATGCTAAGCAGAAAAAGTCAGTCATAAAGACCACATTTTATAGTTCCATTTATATGAAACACCCAGAACAGGCAAACAGATCAGTGGTTGCCTACAGCAAGACAGGAGGGAGAACTGGGGAGAAACAGGAAGTACCTGCTAATGGGTACAGGGTTTCTTTTCGGAGTGATGAAAATGTTGCGCTAATGGCCACACTACTCTCTGGATATACTAAGATCTATTGAATTGCACACTTTAAATGGATGAGTTGTTTGGGATATGAATTATATCTCAATAAAACTGTTAAAATATTTTTGAGTGAATGAATATCATATCCTATCAAAGAAAACAAAAATGATCCATAGTTTTACCAACTATAGACAGCCAGTTTTCAGTCTTTTTTTTTTTTTTTTTTGATTTTTGGTGAGGAAGATTGGCCCTGAGCTAACATGTGTGGCTAATCTTCCTCTTTTTTTTTTCTTCTCCCAAAGCCCCAGGACACAGATGTATATCTTAGTTGTAGGTCATTCTAGTTCTTCTATGTGGGATGATGCCACAGCATGGCTTGATGAGCTGTGTGTAGGTCCACGCCCAGGATCCAAACTGATGAACCCCAGGCCACTGAAGCGGAGCATGCAACCTTAACCACTCAGCCATGGGGCCAGCCCCTCAGGACACTTTTTAGTTGTATATATACATATAAATATGTAATTTTAATGTATTTGATACATATGCATCCATAAATACTTTTTCAAATTAAAATGAACATCTTTTAATGTCAACAATTACTTAACAACTACATACTATTTCATTGAATAACTATCCCAAAATTAATTTGCCTATTGTTGGACCATTTTCTATATCAAATTTTTATTTATTTATTATAAAGTAATGCAGCTATAATAAACATATTGCTCAATCTTTGCACATATCTTCATAATAAATTCTAAGTAGAACCGCTGAGTCAAAGGATATGCTCAAGACTAAGGGGCACCTTAATGAGACTCAAAAAACCTGGATGAAAAAGATGGTGGACAAAAAAAGAATCCTCCCACGTTCTCCTAATAAAAAAGAAATGATAATTATAGGACACGATGGAGGTGTTAGCTAACCCTATGGTGGTAATCATATTTCAACTTATAAATGTATCAAATCAACATATACACAATATATGTCAATTACATTTCAATTAAAAAAATATGAAAACACACAGAACCCTCCCTGGGGATGCAACCCCACCCACTTGGTGAAAGGGGCCTGGACTAGTCTGTAGACGGCCATCACCAGTCCCGCAGGGCTTACGTGGCTGCAGCTCTATTATTCTTCAAAGCACTGCATCTTAACATGACATCATCATCTCAAAGAAAACACAGTACAACATTCAAAAGTTTAGGGGGTGTTTCTAAAACACAGGAGTAAAAATGATTTGTTTTCTTTGTATAGAACTATCCTTTTATGTTGTTTAAAAAATTTAACAATGGGGGCTGGCCCCGTGGCCGAGTGGTTAAGTCTGTGCGCTCCGCTGCAGGCGGCCCAGTGTTTCGTTGGTTCGAATCCTGGGCACGGACATGGCACTGCTCATCAAACCACGCTGAGGCAGCGTCCCACATGCTACAACTAGAAGGACCCACAACGAAGAATATACAACTATGTACTGGGGGACTATGGGGAGAAAAAGGAAAAAATAAAATCTTTAAAAAAAAAAAAAATTTAACAATGAAAAAACATACATTAATTAAATTTACCCACTGAAAAGAAACTTAGGGATCACCAAAATTCTCATTTTTTTTTCCCTTAAAGATTGGCACCTGAGCTAACAAATGTTGCCAATCTTCCTTTTTTCTTCTTCTTCTCCTTCTCCCCAAAGCCCCCCAGTGCATGGTTGTATATTCTAGTTGTGGGTCCTTATGGTTGTGCTACCAAAATCCTCATTTTAAAGATGAGAAAACTAAAAGCCAGAAAGATTAAGTGAGTCAGGCAAGGTCATCTACTATACAGGAGAGCCTCAACTCTGTACAATGTTCCTTAAAAAGGTATTCAGGGTTTCCCTTATCCACTGTAATATAGTCTTTGAAACACCTACCAATAAAATATCGATGCCATATCCCTATACCTGTGAACTCGGACTTCAAATACCAATGTCAAAGCCCACAAGAATCCAAGCTAATGTAAAATATCCTAAGAAAACATCAAATCATTAACTACAGTACTAATTTTATATAATTCTGAAGCAACTTAAATCCTGCAAATGTGTTTCTTACGTGGCATACCCCTAAAGGTCCTGTCTTCCTGTGTATCCCAATTTTCACAGAATACAAGTACACAGAAAAGCAGTTACTTCTCTAAATTCACCCTTTTGTAAACAATGTGTAAAGGCACAAGAACACCGACATGTATCCCTCCAAAGCTCAGTTACCACAAAGCTAGGACTCTTCCTTTAAAGCAAACCAGAAGTTGCATATAAAAAATGGGAAAGCTTATCAGAGCTGATGATACAAAGCTCAAAACACATTTAACTGTTGCCAAATAACACTACGAAACAGAAAGTCCTACTTTCTAAAACACTGATTCTAACTTGCTGCTTCATTTCTCCATTATTAAATCACAAAATATGAAACAGTGTTTCATAACTAGATTTTATATTTTACAACAGCATGCTTTATAATAGAAAATGATTCAATAAACAACTGAATATACATCTACCATGTGCCATAAACCTCTGGTATAGAGATGAACAAACAGTTCCTCTCATCATTTGGTATAAGGCTTACAAGAAACCAGACAAAAGTCCCACACTAACACATGCAGAAGTTGTACACAAGAACCACTGTAGAAAAAAATAAATTCTTATCCTATGATTCATACCTTTATTCTTTTCTTGTGGATAGGTTATATGAAAAACTGACTACCACCAGTACCTCCCCATTTACCTTCACTCCTAAAACTGTATATTAGGCAGGTTTTAAAACAGCCTGTGATGGACATTTTTAAAGTTCCTAGAACAGAGAATCCAACTTCCTTGCACTAAGACAAGAGCAGTAAGAAGATAAAAGCAGCAAGAACACCATCTTCATGTAAATTTTCTAGACTTTAGAGAGATAGACCCTATCTCTGAGAGTATTCTCTCAATTAGCAATGGTAATAAGCCAGCAAAACTCAAACAGCATTTCAAACAATTTAACAACACTACAGCTATTAGTCTTGGAAAAATAATATGCAAGACTATCTTTAATAATAGCTGACAATTATATAGTGTTTACTACATGTCAAGCATAGTTCTAAGCATTTTTCATGTAGTATCTTGTTATTTGCACCCCAAAATTCTGAAGTGGAATATATTATTATTCCCATTTTATAAATAAGGAAGAAAAGCACACAGGGCTAAGTAACCTGCCCAAGGTCATACAGCAAGTAAGGCAGCTAAGATTCAAAGACAGTCTTCTGATCTACTTGTTTTAAACACTACATATAAATATTCATTAATGGACAGCAAATTCAAAATCAACAAATGATTTTACCCAGGGCATAGAGCTTTCAATCTATCACCAAATATGTATTTAACAGCTACTGTGCACCAGGCACTTAAGTAAATGATGACAAACACAAAAACCAAGGTGCCTGGCTCTCCATGCTCTTCACTTATGAGTGAAGGAAAAAATTTCAGTCATTATTACAATTGAGAAAATACACATAAAAAGGAGGATTTGAGCTAAGATCTAAATGACTGAAAATCTGAAAGCATTGCTCAACAAAGGGAAAATAAGCAAGAAGGACCTGAGAGAAGATAAGCATATTTATCTAACAGTAAAATGTGATGAGGTTGGAGGGGTAAGGATAGGCTAGTTCATATATGGTCTTACAAACAGCACTTGTAGACAAAATCTGGGGGTTTTGTTTGTTGCTAATGTTAATAATGGAGCCACTGGAGGTTTTCGGTCAGGGAAATGACATGATCTGATTGGGACACAAAAATCACTTTGATGGGACCGGCCCCGTGGCTGAGTGGATAAGTTCGCGTGCTCCACTTCAGCGGCCCAGGATTTCATCAGTTCGGATCCTGGGCGAGGACATGGCACCACTCATCAGGCCATGCTGAGGCGCCATCCCACATGCCACAACTAGAAGGACCCACAACTAAAAATACACACCTATGTACCGGGAGGCTTTGGGGAGAAAAAGGAAAAATACAATCTTAAAAAAGAAAATGAAATCACTTTGACTATATATGAAAAGTGGAAACTGAGACAAAGCTAGTGTTAGGACACTATTTGTAAGAGTTAACTGTGGCATGGACTTGAGTTGTAGTAAAGGAGATGGAGAAAAGTGGACAATCAAAACGCATTTTAAAGGAAAAGAACAAGACTCGCTGGCTGACTAGATGTGGGGACAAAGGGGAAAGACTAATACGTAATCAAGGAAGGCACTAAGACTTTTGGTCCAGCAAAGGACTGGGTCCACGTCAGTCTCATTTACTAAGACTCTGTTTTGAATATGTGAGTTTTTAGATACCTAATATATGGTCACAGTTGGCATACATCAGGGCTCATTATTGTCTAATATTCAAAACTTGATTGCTGGATGAATATACTGTGAATGTCATAAAATGCTAAGAAAAATCAGATGTTTGCAGGCCAGGAAAAAATGCAGTTACAAAAAGATTCTACTCTAAATTCACAATAAAAAATATCCTAATCTATAAATTAGTTATGAGTGAGTACAGTTTTCCAAATTACCATTTCTTCTTCTATGTTCTTCCTTTCCCATCTCCCTAACTACAGCCTGTTAGAGTAAACTCCCATTTATGCAAAATCCGAATTGAAAGGTTAAAATAACTACTCTCTCAACTTTCAAGGGGTAAAAAGACAAATCATCAAAGATCTAGTTTCTAAAAATTAACCTTAAGTATAAAAAAAGTTAAGTCACCAAACCAACAGACACAGCAGCACTGCCAGTCCAAAGATAAATGGTATACTTAGAACACTGAGGCACAAAACATTGCAAGTGCACTTTGAAATAAAAAGTTAGTATCATTAGCTTAATTTTAAAGTTACATTCTAATTCCTTGAATATATTCTAATTTCTTGAATATTAATAATTCATTGTTTTCATTAACCGCTTTATACTACTGTTTTGTTATTAACCAAAGAATGCTTATAAAAGTTTAGTTATTTGGTGTAGTTTGTTTTAAAATTTACAGATATTTACAATATAAAAATCCTCATTTTTAAATGTTGGTGAAGGTATGATCACTCTTCTAAATTTAACATAAGAATGAACTATGTGTTCTATAGAACTATAAGTATATAAAAGGTCTAAAATCTGTCCCATTTCAGAAAAATCAAATTTAAAAAATTCTAAACTTGTAAAATTGAAAAGTTCTAAGGACTGTCTACTAACAGTACTCCAATACAGTGTTTCCAAACTTCACATGCATCAGAATCATCTGGAAGGCTATTAAAACAGACTGCTAGGCCCCACATGTCAGTTTCTGATTTAGTAGGTCTGAGATGGGGTGTCCAAGAATTTGCATGTCTAGCTAAAGTTCCCATGTGATTCTACTGCAGTGTGACCTGGTACCACATTCTGAAAACCCCTACTCCAATACACAGTATACAAAGTTTTCATTAAAAGATATCTTTACCTATAAAATTTATGGAAGAATTTTTTTTTAAATGGTAGATTATCCCATGGACTCAGAAATTCATCATTTCTTACAAAATTAAACTTATATAGGATATACCTAAACCCAACTCAAAGTAATTATGGTGAAGACCAATCCAATTCTGGACTCAAAACTGTATTTTAAAGAAAATAATTATGTGGCACTGTATACCATGAATATGAATGTCCAGAAGTGGCAAATCTAGACAGACAGTAAACTAGTGGTTTTCTGGGGCTGGGGAGGAGGGAATGGACAGTGACTGCTAATGGGTATGGAAGTAAATACACTAAAATCCACTAAATTGTACACTTGAAACAAGTAAACTTTATGGCATACATTATATCTTAATAAGGCTGTTGAAAGAAATTATGTAAAAGTTCACACAGTAGCTAAGTAATGTTAAACCAAATGTTGCCAGCATAGACACTCTCAGGAATACATAATTCTAATTAGAATCTCAACAGCTTTGTTTCTCCTAGTCCCAGGTAAACAAGCCTACTTTACCAAAATTACTGCAAATTCTAAATTTCAAGTCCAAAGTCAGTGAGATTATATAGTACTCATAAGGCTATAAAATTATAAGTATGTAGGATATTTTCCAAAATTAATGAGATAGCCTCTAAAGCAATCCTATGCACCTAGAACTAACAGTTCAATATTCAGTTGCAATTTTTGAAAAATTAATTTGCGTCACCAAATCGGTTCTCTGTCCACATATCCACCAGGGGCAGCAGAGCATTCAAAGTGGCTCTTGGGACCACATAAATACACACAAAGGGAATTAACCAGCTCTCTTCTCACCTTCCCCACAATACACCATTTGTGTGGCTTATATCACAAATCTAAAATAGGGTGCCAGCTTGTCGTTATGAAAAGGGCTTATTATACTAAATATGAGCACTGAATGGCTTGTTAAAACTTTCCTTACATACTTGCGTCCAGCAGTCATTCTCCTTGTTGCTAACACAATCCATATGTATCGTCCTTTTATGATTAAGGAAACATCTACCCCAATGAAAGTTAAACCTACAGTGTCTAATTTTTCTACCTTAAAAACAAATTTAAAAAGGGATACTTGAAGACTTTTCCCAAAGTTCAAAGACGATTTTCAAGTTTCCTACTACTTTACTATTTTCCCTTTGAATTTATCTTTACTTGTTTTCTATTTTATGCCTAAAGACTCTGCTAAATTAACTCTGATTTGCCTTTAGAGCTAAAAGGACTTACGTCTCATGAGTTCCAAAAAAGAAAATGGGTAGTTTGTTTGTGGGTGGTTTTACAGCTCCATCCGGAACTTCATCTACCTAAAAGAAAGATCAGAAAAATTAAAAACTTTCAAATTATATACACCTCAACACACCAGAATAAACAGAAAACAAGACATCCAAAAGGGATCTGATATAAAGTGGACCAGTTTTACATGTCCACAATCTCCTATCCCCAGTTCTGAAACCCAAGAAGTTCTGAAAATCAAGATATTTCTCAAAATTCGTTTGGTGGGAAAACCTAGACTGACACTGAAGCTATTCCATCATTTCTCTTATCCACTAGTGTTTCTACCGATGCTCCTCTGCAGAAATATTGTGTTAGATTATCACGTGCCAGCCCAGAACTTACCAGAAGCAAAATATATGGCATAGGTACCATCACTACCTTTCTAAAATCCCTAAATTCTGAATTTTTAAAAATGCCTGGCCCTACGCATTTCAGATAAGGGAATCTGAATCTATTCAGAAATCCTAAATGCTATTTCCGCAGGGAGGCTATGCAATATCAGAGTAAGGTAAAAGCAGACATTAACAAGTTTAAAGCATTATTTCTCAAAGTCTGAAACACATTTTCTGAAAAGATCATACACCTACATGGCTGAATCATGAGGTTACCTGTTCCTTTTTCATTCCTCTTCCAATCCTCCTAATTAAGTAGGGAAGAAAATATCAGGTGCTGTTATGTCTAACACATGTGCATATTTCTTACTTTCTCTTATCAGTAAAGGGAAAGCAGACCTCAGAGTTAAAGCCATCAGGTAGTAGTATCTAGCAAGAATTTAATAACATTTCTATTTTATTTCATTACCTATTCATTTATTTAAACTTCATCATAACATTCCTTTCTCATAATTTTCCTAATTCCAAAGACACTTTAATTAAAACATCAGTTGACTTTGTAAAGAACGGAGCAGACCAGAGGACCTACTATGCTCTATATACATTGCCATGTTGAAGACCATGAGGGTGATCTGACTGGTTGGCAGTCTCGAGGTTTCAGACACCAACAGAAGCATTACCACTCAACACCCCTAGGGACTTTAATTTCCTCACCTATACAATGATTATACCTGTCATTTCAACTTTGTGAGAAGGCCCCAAGCATTGTGAAAAACCTTAGAGGTCTTAAGGGATATTTTCTGTCAACCCAGTTCATATGCTTCCATCTGCTAGCAAACACCTTTAAAAATCTGTGCAAATGTCCAGCACCTACAGAGTTTAATAAATGTTAGGCAGTTTTTTTAAGTTGACTTTAAAAACGATTTTTACTGGTATAGGATTACAAGAATGTGCAAGACTTAAAAATTATCAGCACTAACTCTTGGTTACCTAACATACTGAAGCCTATGGGGAGGATGATTTGGAAGAGTAGATCATTTTTAAAACATTTCCATTTGGCTTTTAACTGCATTGTGGCACTGAAATCTGAATATAGATGTTATCCCATACCCTCAGATTTTATAACACCTCAAAATAAATAAGGATGCTAAAACCATGAAGAAAGTATCTTGGAGGGGCCTTAAACCTGGCCAGTTTCCCTATGCTCTATTTAAACACAAAATACAGTGTTTTATAAGCACATGATTGTACACTAGGGACCATGGGGGTAGGAGGATAAAGAACTTCAGTTTATGTCTACTACCCTCGGGAAGCTTACAATCTATTTGGAAGTCAAAGCATGCACATAAGTATTAAAAGGTTATCACAAAGGAAATAGACTGGAGTTGTCAAATATACAGACAAAAATTATGATTAAGGATTGTTCAAGTAAGACTCCACTGAAAAGGGACACTTGACAGACTTGGAGGAAAGGAAACCTGTAAACCGGAGTCTGTAAAGAGCTAGATGGGAAAAATCAAGAAACAGTAAACATTTTGTACCTGGATAGCACTTAGCAACTCACTCCATGATTCTCCGTAACCAATGGGTATGTTTCCTCCCAGATGACATAATTAAGACTATAGGATTTAATTATCTTTTTTAAAAAACACCCCTCAAAGAGGAGTAAATTAGTGGAAATTACAACTTTAAAACATCACATGTTTACATTTAAGAAGGGTCTTGAACTTACTGATCTAAATAAAGCATCTCAACACTTTTTAGGTTCTATCACTTTCTTAGAACCTGAGCCCTACCATAAAGTAACAAAAAGGCCTCTTTTTCTGAAAATAGCGCTTAGATACAGTCTCAATTTCTAAATACCACAAAAAATCCTGGTTCCTTAATCCTCTCTCTGTACCACTAGGTGTGAACCCAGGAATCCAGGTCTACTCCTCTTTTGCCTATGGGAGACAATCAAAGAAGCAAAACAACTTCTTCAAGGTCAGAAGGCAAATTTCAGCAATAAAAAATCGTGAAAATAAATTTTCTAGATCCTCTTTGGTGCTAACTTATTGCAAAATGTTTAAAACTATCCAGTGCTAAATCTCTTTATTAAACAAGCAAATACAGAAGGCCTCAACAACTACAAAACATACGAAAAAATACCTGTACATCCAATTTAAATACATATAACTCTGTGACATCCCAGAGCCTGCATAGATGCCACTGATATTTTGCCTTTTCCTCAAAATTAGGAAAATGTCAATGTTTCATTAATTTTTCAAAATAAAACCCCTTTTTGATTATTTCCACCTATAATGGGACATTAACTGTAATCTCATTTAGATCTTTCAGATTAGGAAAATCTGTCAAAGTCTGCGATAAACAAACCACAAGGAATTAGACCCTGGATTTTCACAATTACATGGGAGATTACTGGTGAAAAGAAAAACTACAGTGGAAGCTCAGGTTACAAATGAGTAAAGGAAAGAGGGAGAGAGAACAGGAGAAAAAAAATGAAGAGAAAGCGTAGGAAGTAGGCCTCGGAGGAAGGTAGCACCGCTAAATGCGAAGGCTGTAAATCACTTACTCGAGCTGGCCAATGAGGATAACCTTTCATCTTGGCGAAGATGAGGTCTCCAGGTTTGAAATCGCGAGTCATGTTTCGGGGGCGAGGCCGGGGGTCCGAAGCCCGGGGAGAAGGTGCGGCGGGAGGACGGCGCGGGGATGCGGGCGGACCGGCGCCGAGGCTCCCGGGGCGCGGGGAGGGGGAGGATGCCTCGGTGTCCCGACGCGCCTGCCAGGGAGAGCACGGAGGGCGGTTAGAGCCGAGAACCCGAGAGGGAGGGGCCGCACGGGGAGGGACGGGGGAGGGGAGGCCCGGGCGGGGGCGGGGGTGGGAGAGTGAGGGGAGAGCCGCCTCCCGCTCCTCCTCCGCCAGTGCGCGGCCTCCGCAGCCCGAGAGCCACCCGCCAGGTTTCCGCAGGTCCCCCGCTCGACGACAGAAAAGACGCCACCACCTGAGCCAGAGATGCTGCTCAGCCCCACGTTCCCCTTCCTCCCGCCCCATCTTTCTTCACCAGCTCCGAGCGAGAGGAGGGTCTGGGGGAGAGGGAAAAAAAGATGGCAAAAGACAAGGGGAACGCTCCCCTGCCAGGCACACGCGCCCTCTTGCTCAACCTGCTCCCGACGGCCGCGGCCCCGGCGGCCCCTCGGCTCCTCAGCGGGCCGCGGCCACTTCCCCGCTACAGCCAGGAGCGAGGCCACCGAGGGGGGGCGGGGCGAGTGCCTGCCGCCCGCTCACCTGCCGGGGCGGCGGGCGCTGAGGCTGCGGTGGCGGGCCGGCCGCCTCTGCCCGCGTCCACGCAAGCCACCTGCGCCACCAGCTGCCGCAGGGGCGTCTCAACGGCTCCGAATCGCAACCGCCGCCGCCGCTGCCGCCGCCGTCGCTGCGCTGCTCCCGCGCGGCTCCCGCTCGGCGCCCGCTAGCACTGGGGCGGGACCAACTGCTCGCCGAGGGAGGGGGACAACGCAGCACCCACCTAAGGTGTGTGGCTCCGAAGCGGAACTTCCGAAGCCCCTCCATGCGCAAGTCCGCTTCTAGTTAACAGTGGCAGCCAGCTGGAGAGAAAGACGGGTGCGAAGGAGAGAGGAGCGGGCGAAAATAGCTCGGCCCGCCGCGGCTCCCCCCCGCGGTTTGAGGAGTGGTCGGGCCCGGCCCGCCCCTGCTGGCCGCTCTGCGTGTGTGTATTTGTATGTGTACTGTATGTAAAAGGCGGGGAGGGAGGAAACGATTGTTGTGGACGGGGTTTGGGGGCGGGTATCCGGGCCTCCAGCCCTTGGCCGTGTGTTAGGGAGAGCCTAAGTTGTATGTTCTCCCATCGTTTCCCAGGGTCGGGGGCGGCTTTAATGCTGCACTTGCGCGGTTTGCACCATCCAAAAAAGAACTGTACAAAACCCCATAGAAGAAATCGGAGCGTGAGGCCGTGGCGGGGTGTGCAGCTTGTAGGCCTCCGATACGTCGCTGAATGAGCCTTGCAGTCTCCTTTTCCTTGAAATTGTAATATGAGAAAGCCCCATTTCTTTTCTTTTAAATTTAAAGCAGCAAGAACTATTAAGAAAAATGCAATCCTAACGAATACAAAATGTGAAGGGTAGAAAACAATGACAGGAAAGCGTAAGCCTTTTAGATAGGATGTGGGTTTGGGCCCGTACTAAATTTCACCTGCATCTAAATTTTGTTTCCCTCGCAGAATGGTAGCTGGTAGGTGGTACAGTGTGGAAGTGTTACTAAACCTCAAATGTTTTCTCTCTTAAAATACTCTTCAAGGAATTTCTAAAATTATTTTACTTTTTGATCCCTTAGCCAATACATTTTTTAATATGTTGGTAGTAATATGCCCAGCCTTCTGATGTGAGCTGGTGTTTTAATATTTTTACTGTACCAGAATTATGTCATCAGAATTGTCTAATTTTATTTAACCATTAATGTTCGCCCAGATGCCAAATAAACGTAGTAAATAAGGCATTTTGAAAATTAATAAAAATCTTATTTATTTCATCCTTCATTGAACCACTCAAAAAAGTCCCTACTGTGTGTCAAGCGCTCTCAGGTGCTGGGCATGAACAACAAGCACAGATACCCGTTTAAAACAGAGAATGAAAAAGGCGTAAGAATATTAAAGTATATAAATACTAGTATGTAGCTCATACTCCTTTAAATGAAGGACTCACAACTCGGAATAAATCAGAAAAAGCTTTATTAAGTAGGTAAAAATTGAGAAGAATTTTTTGAAAGAGATGCACATGCCTTTAAAAGAAGTGAATGAAGATGTTCCCAATGCAAATGTCCTGCAATATGCGGAGGGTCCCAAGTGGTTCAAAGAGAGAAGCTGACTGGCAAAGGAGAGGGCAGGATTGGAAAAATGTCTTGAAGTTTCTCATCCTGAACTTGAGTTTGATAGGATGTGTACTAGGAAGCTGCCATAGGTTGCTGAGCAATAACCGGGTAAAGATGAGTCTTTAAAAAGTTATTCTTGCTTGCTACAAAGTAGGTGTTAGTAGAAAGAGGCTGGAGTTTACTATTGTACTCCCTAAGTGACCCATTTCTGGATGAGACTGGTAACTATGAAAGGGGAAAGGAAGGGCACAGCTCAGTACACAAAGGAATAATTGTCAGCTGTTAGTCATAAATCGTGCACAAGAAAAAGTGGAGAAAGATGTATTGAAGAAATTCCAAGACACCGAGCAGGAGAGACCAAAGCATCATCCAGCAGCTAGTTCTTGGGCACTTTGCTCTAGGCCCCGTAAGGCCTTTGCAACTCCAAGTGCAGTTTGGGGCCCACCAGCAGTGGCTTCACCTGGGAGCTTGTGAGATGAAACACAGCCCCTCCCCAGACCTGCTAAATCAGAATCTGCATTTTAACATGATTCCCAGGTGATTCTTATGCATATTCAGGTTTGAGAAACTACTGCTATAGAGGCTACTACGGAATACAGGAACTTAAAATCAAGTAGGGAAGACATTTAATGGATAAATTATGATTAATATAAAAAGATAACCTTTTATCAGTGCTAAACAAGAAGTAAGGAGGGTATAGTTATTGCGTGGTGGAGGTCCTCAGATAAGAAATGGAAAATAGAGGAAAATGGAAAAGCATTGATGTTTTAGTGCTAGTGTTAAAAAAAGAAAGTACAAACTTAGCTCTTGCTATCTTTAAGTTTTGGCAATTTCAGTTTGTGATAGACTGTAGAAAATGGGCGATACCTTTTAAACAATAAGTCAGGGCAAAACAGGTGGTAGTTTAAGCCTGCAGAGAACAAAAGCCCAGGATCCCTGGAGCAGCAGTTCCCAACGGGAGCGGGAGGAACGAGGGAGGGCCGGGCTCAGCAGAGCCACTTAGCTTTTCTGAGCTACTGTGAGCCTGCCCTCCTCCCCAGGAGAGCCTGGCTCACCCCTCCCCCATAGTCAGCCTTCTTAGTGGGGATGCCAGGAAAAGTATAGCAAGATACAGGTTAGAGGAGCAATGAGAAAGCTGTAAGGAAAAAGAGTACAATTTCCGAAACAACTGAAGCAAGGGGGAGGCAGAAAGGAGAGCTAAATTTGACTGACGTTCTCTCATTTAATCTGGGTGCTACTATTCCCATTTTACAGATGAGAAAACAGACTCACCGAAGTTCAGTAACTTGTCCCAAATCACACACCAAGTGTCCCAGGCAACGTTCCAGCCCATCTGTTCTCAAGTCCACACCTTTGTGTGATCCTACACCACCTCTAGGTGGAGCAGGGGGCTAGGAGTGCTGCAGGCAGAAGAGCTTATAATTAGAAGAAGATGCTGGAAGTAAAAGCAGCCCAGCATCCTTCCACCTTCCGCCTTTGGACTTGAAAGTATTGCCAGCTTCAGATTTCCCAACAACCTCCCTCTACCACCCCCCCCCCCTTTCCCCAGCTTGTCCCCACCACCAGCCCATTCTGTTTAACTCCTTCTAGTCCTAAAGGGCTCAACCCAAAAAAATCACTTCTGGAAAGGCTTCTGACCTCATCTTACTGTGGCATAATTTCTTTTCTTTTCTTTTTTAAAGATGAATTTTTTTTTTAAGATTTTATTTTTCCTTTTTCTCCCAAAGCCCCCCAGTACGTAGTTGTATATTTTTAGTTGTAGGTCCTTCTAGTTGTGGCATGTGGGATGCTGCGTTAGCATAACTTGATGAGCAGTGCCATGTCCACACCCAGGATCCGAACTGGTGAAACCGTGGGCCGCTGAAGCAGAGCGCAAGAACTTAACCACTCGGCCACGGGGCGGCCCCACTGTGGCATAATTTCTCTATTTACGATCTTTCCTACTAGTCTTTAAACTACTTAGAAGTAGGCACTATCTTAGTGATCAGTGCCTGGCATTTAGTGGACACTCAATAAAATTTTTCTCAATAAATATTTGCTGAATGAATGAGAGGGAGGGGCAGGGAACTCCCTTGTCCTTTAGGCTGAGAAAGCAAATAAGAAGACACTTAGGGCATTTGTTTTTGTTTTGACTTTGAGAATTTTTCATGTATTTGAAGATTAACTCTTTAAAAGCACTGACATTTTTCTTTGATTACAAATACATTCATTTTAGCCATTTTAATAGAGATCTTTCTAAATGAGGTTTTACTTATCCTAAAAATTTAGAGATAATAATCCCTTCCTTCACATCTTTTACATAGACTATACATAATTCCCCACATTATTACACAGTATTAGTAACATACCTTAAATTTCATGTGAACCCCAATTATTGAACTGTTTTCTTATGTGTGATACTTTAGGCCTCGTGATGGAGAAGTTAGTAAGAATATGGGGAAGATAAAGAGCATTAATCAGAGCTAGCTCACTCAGAGATCTCATAAATCTGGTCTAGGCCTGGAAATCAATACGCATGTGGAACTTTAGGAGGCCTTTAGGAGAGGGAAACCAAGGTGCACTAGTTTATGAGGCAGTGACTAGATACATTGCTAAGCTGGTTTACCTGAGGAGGGTTGTTCTCTGACACAGGATAAGAGAAGCGCTAATGCGTCCGGTTGGTCATGAGAACAGCTGGAAAGAAGCTGGCCCAGGACAGGGACTGACAGTTGGCCTGTGTTGTTGGTGCCTGTTCTAGGCTGTGTTCTGTTCCAGTATAGTCTTTTAAATCCCTGCACAGCTTCCTCTGTAATCACATCTTTCTTTCTTTCTTTTCTTTCTTTCTTTTTCTTTCTTTCTTTCTTTCTTTCTTTCTTTTTGAGGAAGATTAGCCCTGAGCTAACATCTGCCAATCTTCTTCTTTTTGCTGAGGAAGACTGGCCCTGAGCTAACATCCGTGCCCATCTTCCTCTACTTTATATGTGGGACGTCTACCACAGCATGGCTTGATAGGTGGTGCCATGTCTGCACCCAGGATCCAAACCAGCGAACCCCAGGCTACTGAAGCGGAACATGCTAACTTAACCACTGTACCACCAGGCTAGCCCCTGTAATCACATCTTATCTCAGATGCTTGGTTTGCATCTTTCTTACATCTCCACATCTAGTCTCGGTTATCCCACATGTCTGTGAACCATGCTCCTCTTTTCTCTTCTGCTTGTTTTTTGTGCCCTTTTCCCTTCTTCACCTCCTTATTCTTTCTCGTACATTCTTCCTCATTTTCCTGTGTGTTCTCACTTACTTCCTGATTTGGGTAGCTGAGAGGTGTAGCTTTGAAAGTAGAATGACCCCTCGTTGCCTTTTTGCCTTGGATTCCTCTAGGTCAGCCTTCCCAGAGTATGTTCTGAGAACAGTCGTTTATCTTGAGAAATTAAATGGTATAAATTGGGGAAAGGGGAATAGTGTAGACAAGCGGATTTGGGAAATGTTGAGTCAAACAAAGTTAAGCAGGTTTCTTTAGAGTAGGACCTCTCAGAGCCATTCATATATTAATTTGCTTTGTGAATTTCTAAGAAGGGTTTTTATCCATCAGTCTAAGGTTACTTGATAATGGAATTCCCACGTTTTCTTCCTGGAAAGCCCTCACCTGGGAGCACTGATGGTAAATATTGTACTATGCTACATTTCGGTGATATGCTTTCTTATGGGCTCATTGATATGCAGGGAGTGTGAGGGTAAGCTGTGATAGCCAGACACTGGAGGCTTTGCTTTTTCTTTAATTTAATTTTATATTTAGAAAAAGTAAGAAAGTCACCTGCTGGATGTTCAATTACAGAGAAGAAATAAATAGTCAAAGCTCTGATGTGGCCTAGGAAAAGAGAGCACAGGCTTAGGAGTTAAACTTGAGTCCTGATCATGGCTCTGTCACTTCCCACACATGTGATGTTAGGCAAGTCTTTTTGGGACTTTTCCTATCAGTGAAATGTCAATAATAACCCTTGCCTTTGAGGGCTGCTGTGAGAATTAAATTAAATGATAAATATATAATGTGTGTCGTACAGCATCTGGTGAAATCTTCTTGGATATATTTACAGTCTAAAAAAAATTGTCTTCCATATATGCAGATGGTTATACTGTAGCTGGCTTTAAAATCCAACCAGCTAGAAAGGAAAAAGTTCACTAACAGAACTGTACTTCTAAGGACTGCTTGATGACATATGACTCATTTAACTTTGCTATTTTGTTGGTGTTTTTAACCGCCAAAGTCTATAATTTACAGTAGGGTTCACTCTTGGTGTTGTACATACTGTGGGTATTAACAAATGTATAATGGCATGTACCCACCTTTATAGAATCCTACAGAATAGTTTCGCTGCCCTAAAAATCCTTTGTGCTGCACCTGTTCATGCCTTCCTTGCCCCTAACCAGTGGCAACCACAGATCCTTTTACTGTATCTATAGTTTTGCCTTTTCCAGAATGTCTCATTGTTAGAATCATACATATGTTGCCTTTTTGGATTGGTGTTTTTCATTTAGTGATATGAATTTATGGTTCTTCTGGATCTTTTCATGACTTGATCTCTTGTTCCTTTTTAGTGCTGAATAATATTCCATAGTCTGGATGTACCACAGTTTGTTTATCCATTCACCTACTGGAAGACATCTCAGTTGCTGCCAAATTTTGGCAATTATAAATAAAACTACTATAAATATCTGTGTGCAGGTTTTGTGTGGACGTAAGTTTTCAACTCCTTATGTCCAAGGAGTAATGTCAAGTAAATACTAAGAAGTGTGACTGCTGGTTTGTGTGCTATTGGTTTTTGTTTTACACTTTTCTCCCTGTGCCTTTCTTCACGCATTATCACCCTCAGAAATGTCCTTCAATTACTCTCGGCTTATTCGTTTTTTTTTTCTTCTCTTGCTAGTCCAACCTAGTTACACCTCTTAGATCCTTCCTTCTTACCCTTGTCATCCTATTCTGAAATCCCATATTCTCTACTGTCTGTAGTGCTCATTTTTTTTTGAGGAAGATTAGCCCTGAGCTAACATCTGCTGCCAATCCTCCTCTTTTTGCTGAGAAAGACTGTCCCTGAGCTCACATCTGTGCCCATCTTCTTCCACCTTATATGTGGGACGCCTGCCACAGCATGGCTTGCCAAGCGGTGCCATGTCTGCACCTGGGATCCAAACCGGCGAACCCTTGGCCGCCGAAGTGGAACGTGTGCACTCAACCACTGTGCCACCGGACTGGCCCCTGTAGTACTCATTTTTAAATTAACATATCGCCTCAGTTTAAAATGTTTTCATCTTTAATTAACAGAAAACTGCTATAGTGGCTTGTGCAAAAGAAGTTAAGAGAGAGACGCTGGCACTGCAGCTGGATGACTTCAGGGCCAGTGTCTCTTCAATTCACTTGACCTTTTCGTCACACTGACTGGTCTACTCATGAGCAGAAGATGACTGCTGTTCTGGGAACCACATCTCAATTTTAAGTAGGAAGAAATGACATAGAACAAAGGGATAGGCTAACCAGGTCCATCTCTTTTTATTTAGAAAACAGAAGCTCTACCAAAAGTCACATCCACCAGACTTCTTATTTTGTCTCATTGGACAGAATTCTGTTACATAGCCACTCCTAGCTGGAAAGTACAGGTGAGAAAAGGGTTGTGAAGAGGAATTCAGTTAGCCAAATAATGATGTCTGCCATACATATGCATACATATCTGTATAATCCATTTGCATAAATCTTCTGTCTCTCTAATTAGTTTGGAAGATCTTTGAGACCAGAGATCCAATCACAGTCATTTCATACTTCACACCAGAGGAATGTAACAGTCTTCCTAAATTCATATGTTTCTGCTGCACACAACAAATAAAGAGAGAGGGTCCAAGATGGTGGCAAAGGAAGCCCCTGAACTCACCTTCTCCCACAGACACACTGAATCTACACTTACATATAGAGTAATTCCTCCTGAAGAAAAACTGAGGGCTGCACGAACAGCTTCTATACAACAAACAATAAAGGGACCACTGGAGTCAAGTAGGAGAGATGGAGACACAGTGTTAATGGGAACCCCACCCACCACGTGGCAACCTGCAGTAGGGCAGGATATCACTGAGGGGACAGTGCACAGGCTTGCACACCCTGGGGCAGAGCAAAAAAACAGCAGTTTAAAGGACACCTGGACTATACATGAAGGAAATCCAT
This sequence comes from Equus asinus, assembly GCF_041296235.1. Classification (NCBI taxonomy): domain Eukaryota; kingdom Metazoa; phylum Chordata; class Mammalia; order Perissodactyla; family Equidae; genus Equus; species Equus asinus. The sequence goes on from NC_091812.1 coordinate 48,040,433, forward strand.
CTATTTTTTTTTCCATTTTTTTTTATTGAGTTATTGATAGGTTACAATCTTGTGAAATTTCAATTGTACATTAATGTTTGTCAGTCATGTTGTAGGTGCACCACTTCACCCTTTGTGCCCACCCCCCACCCCACCTTTCCCCTGGTATCCACTAAACTGTTCTTGGTCCATAGTTTTAAATTCCTCATATGAGTGGAGTCATACACAGATTATCTTTCTCTCGCTGGCTTATTTCACTTAACATAATTCTCTCAAGGTCCATCCATGTTATTGCAAATGGAATGATTTTGTTCTGTTTTGCAGCTGAGTAGTATTCCATTGTATATGTGTACCACATCTTCTTTATCCATTCGTCTGTTGATGGGCACTTAGGTTGCTTCCACGTCTTGGCTATTGTAAACAGTGCTGCAATAAACATTGGGGTGCACAGGACTTTTGGGATTGCTGACTTCAGGCTCTTTGGATAAATACCCAGTAGTGGGATGGCTGGATCGTATGGTAGTTCTATTTTTAGTTTTTTGAGGAATCTCCATACTGTTTTCCATAGTGGCTGCACCAGTTTGCATTCCCACCAGCAGTGTATGAGGGTTCCTTTTTCTCTGCAACTTCTCCAACATTTGTTGCTATTAGTTTTAGATATTTTTGTCATTCTAACAGGTGTAAGGTGATATCTTAGTGTAGTTTTGATTTGCATTTCCCTGATGATCAGCGATGATGAGCATCTTTTCATGTGCCTATTGGCCATCAGTATATCTTCTTTGGAGAAATGTCTGTTCATGTCTCCGGCCCATTTTTTGATTGGGTTGTTTGATGTTTTGTGATTGATTTGCGAGAGTTCTTTATATATTAAGGATATTAAGCCTTTGTCAGATATATGACTTGCAAATATTTTTTCCCAGTTAGTGGGTTGTTTTTTTGTTTCAATCCTGTTTTCATTTGCCTTGAAAAAGCTCTTTAATCTGATGAAGTCCCATTTGTTTATTCTTTCTATTGTTTCCCTTCTCTGAGAAGGCATGGTGTCTGAAAAGATCCTTTTAATACTGATGTCAAAGAGTGTACTGCCTACGTTTTCTTCCAGAAGCCTTATGGTTTCAGGTCTCACCTTTAGGTCTTTAATCCATTTTGAGTTTATTTTGGTGAATGGTGAAAGAGAATGGTCAATTTTCATTCTTTTACATGTGGCTTTCCAGTTTTCCCAGCACCATTTGTTGAAAAGACTTTCTTTTCTCCATTGTATGTCCTGAGCTCCTTTGTCAAAGATAAGCTGTCCATAGATGTGTGGTTTTATTTCTGGGCTTTCAATTTTGTTCCATTGATCTGTGCACCTGTTTTTGTACCAGTACCATGCTGTTTTGATTACTGTAGCTTTGTAGTATGTTTTGAAGTCAGGGATTGTGATGCCTCCCGTTTTGTTCTTTTTTCTCAGGATTGCTTTAGCAATTCGGGGTCTTTTGTTGCCCCATATGAATTTTAGGATTCTTTGTTCTAATTCTGTAAAGAATGTCATTGGGATTCTGATTGGGATGGCGTTGAATCTGTAGATTGCTTTAGGTAGAATGGACATTTTAACTATGTTTATTCTTCCAATCCATGTACATGGAATGTCTTTCCATCTCCTTATGTCGTCATCCAATTCTCTTAGAAAGGCCTTGTAATTTTCATTATATAGGTCCTTCACTTCCTTAGTTAAATTTATCCCAAGGTATTTTATTCTTTTTGTTGCGATTGTGGGAAATCCATCTATCAATCCTAGAGAATCGCCAAATGGGCAGGGAACTAAAGGAACTCTCTCTGGGGTCGGAGGTGCTGGCAAGCAGCCATTTTTTGTGTTCCCCCTCCACCTTGATAGCACAGGCAGAGCATGGTCCAGGCACTAGATAGCCTGCCAAGGCTTCCCTAGTGTGCCCTGGGCCCCTGGCCCACACCAGCTCCAGTTGTCCCCTGAAAGTGGCTCCAGCACAGCATACCACAGGCCCTCTGCCTGTACCCACCCCAGTTCCAGCCATCCAGCCAAGATGGCCCCAGTGCAGCATGTCCTGGGACTCTCCTGGCCTCTGCCCAATCCAGCCATCCCACCAAGGAGGCCCTTGTGCAGTACACCCTGGGGTCCCCCAGTCCACAGCTGCTCCAGTCCCAGCCATCCCATTGTGGTGGCCCCAGCACAATGCAATCTAGGACTCCTCCAACCCACACCAGCTCTAGCTCCAGCTGGCCTACCAAAGCTGCCTAGCACATGCAGTCTACACAGAGGATACTTCCTCACAACGCCACTCCTTTAAGACCAGGAGAGGTACCTGTTTTGCCTAGTTCATAAAAACAAAAAGAAAGTCAAACAAAATGAACAGACATAGGGATATGTTCCAAATGAAAGAAGAAGATAAAACCCCAGAAACAAAAGCCTAATGAAATGCAAATAAGTGATTTACCTGATAAAGAGTTCAAAGTACTGGTCATAAAAATGCTCATCAAACTCAGGAGAGGAATGGAGGAACATAGTAAGAGCTTCAACAAAGAGTTAGAAAATATAAGAAAGAAGCAATCAGAGCTGACGAATACGATAACTGAAATGAAAAATACACTAGAGGCAATCAACAGAAGATTGGATGATACAGAAGAATGGACCAGCAATCTGGAAGACAAAATAGTAGAAAACACCCAATCAGAGCAGCAAAAAAAAAAAAGGAATTTTAAAAAAACAGGATACTTTGAGATGTCTGGGACAACATCAAGCATACTAACATTTGTGTTGTAGGGGTCCCAGAAGGAGAAGAAAGAGAGAAAGGAGCAAAAGCTTATTTGAAGAAATAATAGCTGAAAACTTTTACAACCTGGGGAAAGAAACAGACATGCATTTCAAGGAAGCACAAACAAGATAAATAAACAAACCAGAAAAGATCCACAACAAGACATATTATAATTAAAGTGGCAAAAGTTAAAGGAAGGATCTTAAAGGCAGTAAGAGAAAAACAGCTAGTCACATACAAGGGAAACCCCGTAAGACTACTATCAGCTGATTTTTCTGCAGAATCTTTGCAGGCCAGGAGTGAGTGGCAGGATATGTTTAAAGTTCTTAGAGGAAAAAACTTGCAATCAAGAATTCTCTACTAGGCAAGGTTATCATTCAGATTTGAAGGAGAGATAAAAGTTTTCCAGACAAGCCAAAACTGAAGGAGTTCATCACCACTGACCTAGGCTTACAAGAAACGTTAAAGGGTCTTATTTAAGTGGAAAAGGAAAGGCCATACTAGAAATAAGAAAATGTATGAAAGAAAAAAATCTCACTGGTAAAGGCAAACGTATATTAAAGGCAGTGGATCAACCACTTAAAAAGCTGGTATGAAGGTTAAAAGACAAAAGTAAAGTCAACTATAACCACAATAAGTAGTTAAGAGATATACAAGATAAAAAGATGTAAAATATGACATCAAAAACATAAAATAAGGTGGCCAGCCTGGTGGCACAGTGGTTAAGTTTGCATGTTCCACTTTGGCGGCCTGGGGTTTACTAGTTCAGATCCCAGGTGTGGACATGGCACCACTTGGCAAGCCATGGTGTGGTAGGTGTCCCACATATAAAGTAGAGGAAGATGGGCAAGGATGTTAGCTCAGCACCAAACTTCCTCAGCAAAAAGGAGGATTGGCAGCAGATGTTAGCTCAGGGCTAATCTTCCTAAAAAAAAAAAAACCCAAAAACATAAGACATGGAGGGGGGAGTAAAAATATAGTGTTTCTAGAATGCATTTGACCTTAGGTGACAATCAGCTTAAAATAGACTGATATATATATATATACATAGACATATATGAACCTCATGGTAACCACAAACCAAAAACCTACAATAGATACACAAAAAATAAAGAGAAACGAACCCAGATATAACACTAAAAAAAGCCATCAAACCACAAGGGATGAGATCAAGAGCAAAAGAAAGGAACAGAGAAGAATTACAAAAACAACCAGAATTGGCATTAGCAATCAGTACATACCTATCAATAATTACTTTAAATGAAATTAGACTAAATGCTCCAATCAAAAGACATAGGGTGGCTGAATGATAAAACAAAAAACAAGACCCATCTATATGCTGCCTACAAAAGACTCCCTTCAGATCTAAAGACACACACAGCCTGAAAGTGAAGGGATGGAAAAAGATATTTCATGCAAATGGAAATGAAAAGTAAGCTGGGATAGCAAGACTCATATCAGACAAAATAGACTTTAAAACAAAGACTGTAACAAAAGACAAAGAAGGGCATTACATAATGATAAAGGGGTCAATCCAAGAAGAGGACATAACATTCATAAATATTTGTGCACCCAACATAGGAGCACCTAAATATATAAAGCAAATGTTAACAGACATAAAAGGAGAAATTGACAGGAACACGTTAATAGTAGGAGACTTTAATACCCTACTTATATCAGTGGATAGATCACGCAGAGAGAAAATCAATGAGGAAATATTGGCCTTAAATAACACATTAGACCAGATGGGCTTAATAGATATATACAGAATATTCCATCCAAAAGCAGCAGAATACACACACTTTTTCAAGTGAACATGGAACATTCTCCAGGATAGATCACATATTAGGCCACAAAACAAGTCTCAATATTCAAGAAGATTGAAATCATATCAAATATCTCTTCCAAACACAATGGTATGAAACCAGCAATCAATTACAAGAAGAAAACTGGAAAAAACACAGATATGTGGAGACTAAATAACACGCTACTAAACAACCAATGGGTCAACAAAGAAATCAAAGAGGAAATAAAAAAATACCTTGAGACAGGGCCTTGAGGTGGCATAGTGGTTAAGTTCACGCACTCCACTTTGGTGACCCAGGGTTCATGGGTTCAGATCCTGGGCGTGGACCCATATACCTCTCATCAAGACATGCTGTGGTAGCATCCCACATATAAAATAGAAGATTGGCACAGATGTTAGCTCAGGGACAATCTTCCTCCCCACAAAAAAAAAACAGAAAAAACATACCTTGAGACAAATGAAAATGGAAACAAAACTTTCTAAAATCTATGGCATGCGGCAAAAGCAGTTCTAAGAGGGAAATTTATAGCAATACAGACCTACTTCAAGAAATAAGAAAAATCTCGAATAAACAATCTAACTTTATATCTAAAGGAACTAGAAAAAGAACCAAACAAAGCCCAAAGTCAGTAGAAGCAAGGAAATAAAGATCAGACTGGAAATAAATGAAATAGAGACTAAAAACACAATAGAAAGATCAATGAAACTAAAGCTGGTTCTTTGAAAAGATAAAATTGATAAATGTTTAGCCAGATTCATCAAGAAAAAAAGGGAGAGGACCCAAATAAATAAAATCAGAAATGAAAGAGGAGATATTTCACCTGACACCAGAGAAATGCAAAGACTCATAAGAGACTACTATGATCAATTATATGCCAACATATTGGACAACCTAGAAGAAATGGATAAATTCTTATAAACACACAACCTTCCAAGACTGAATCATGAAGAAATAGAAAATCTGAATAGACTGATTACAAGCAATGAAATTTCATCAGAAATTTAAAAACTCTCAAAAACAACAGGACAGGACCAGAGAGCTTCACAGGTGAATTCTACCAAACATTTATAGAAGAGTTAATACCTTTCCTTCTCAAATTATTCCAAAAAGTTGAAGAGGAAGAAATGCTTTCAAACTCATTTTACGAAGCCAGCATTGCACAGATACCAAAGCCAGACAAGGATGCCACAAAAAAAGAAATTACAGACCAAAATTCCTGATGAACATAGACACAAAAATCCCGAGCAAAATATTAACAAAACAAATTCAACAATACATTAAAAGGATCGTATATTACAATCAAATGGGATGCAAGGATGGTTCAACATCCACAAATTAGTCAACATGATACACCACATTAACAAAACAAGGGATAAAATCATATGATTATCTCAATGGATGCAGAAAAGGCATTTGACAAACAACATCCATCTATAATAAAAACTCTCAACAAATTGAGTATAGAAAGAACATACCTCAACATAGTAAAGGCCATGTATGACAAACCCACAGCTAACATCATACTTAAAGGTGAAAAGCCAAAAGCTTTTCCTTTTAACATCAGGAACAAGACAAGGAAACCCATTCTCACTACTTTCATTCAACATAGTATTGGAAATCTCAGCCAGAGCAATTAGTCAAGAAAAATAAATAAAAGGCATCCAAATTGAAAAGGAAGAAATAAAACTGTCACTATTTACAGACGACATGTTACTATCTATAGAAAACTCTAAAGACTCAATCAAAAAACAATTAGAACTAATAAATGAATTCAGCAAAGTTGCAGGATACAAAATTAATGTACAGAAATCACTTGCATTTTTATACACCAATAATGAGCTATCAAAAAGAGAAATTAAGAAAACTATCCCATTTACAACTGCATCAAAAAAGAATAAAATACCTAAAAATAAATTTAACCAAGGAGGTGAAAGACGTACTCTGAAAACTATCAGACATTGATGAAAGAAATTGAAGATGACACAATAAATGGAAAGATATACTGTGCTCATGGATTGGAACAATTGATATTGTTAAAATGTCCATACTACTCAAAATAGTCTACAGATTCAATGCAATCCTCATCAAAATACCAGTGGCATTATCACAAAACTAGAACAAAGAACCCTAAAATTTGTATGGAACCACAAAAGACCACAAATAGCCAAAGCAATTTTGAGGAAGAAGAAAACTGGAGATACTATACTCCCTGATTGCAGACTATACTACAGAGCTATAGTAATCAAAACAATATGGTATTGGCACAAAAAAAGACACGTAGATCAATGGAATAGAATGGAGAGCCCAAAAATAAACTCACACCCATATGATCAATTAATCTATGACAAAGGAGGCAAGAATATTCAATGAGGAAAGAACAATCTCTTCAGTAATGGTGCTGGGAAAACTAGACAACTATAAGCAAAAGAATGAAACTGGAGGGCCAGTCCTGGTTTCCCAGTGGTTAAGTTCAGTACACTCTACTTCGGCAGGCCAGGTTTGGTTCCCAGGCATGGACCTACATTACTCACCTGTCAGTGGCCCTGTTGTGGCGGCTGCTCACATACAAACAGAGGGAGATTGGCAATGGATGTTAGCTTGGGGTGAATCTTCCTCAGCCAAAAAAAAAAAAAAAGAATGAAACAGGACCACTATCTTACACCATATACAAAAATGAATTCAAAATGGATTAAAGACTTGAATGTAAGACCTGAAAACATAAAACTCCTCGAAGAAACCATAGGCAGTCAGCTCTTTGATATTGGTCTAGCAATATTTTTTTGGACTAGTCTCCTCTGGCAAGGGCAACAAAAGGAAAAAATAAATGGATGGGATTACATCAAACTAAAAAAATTTTTCATAGCAAAGGAAACCATCAATAAAATGAAATGACAACCTACTGAACAGCAGAAGATATTTGCAAGTCATACATCCAATCAGGAGTTAATATCCAAAACAGACAAAGAACTTATGCAACTTAATATCAAAAAAACCCAACTCGATTAAAAAAATGGGCAGAGGACTTGAATAAACATTTTTCCAAAGAAGACATACAGATGGCTAACAGGCACATGAAAGGATGCTCAGCGTCACTAATCATCAGGGAAATGCAAATCAAAACCACAATGAGACATCACCTCATACCTGTCAGGATGGCTATTATTGAAAAGACAAAAAAATAACGAGTGTTGGTGAGTATATGGAGCAAAGGGAACCCTCGTACACTGTTGATGGGAATGTAAATTGGTGCAGCCACTATGGAAAACAGTATAAATCTTCCTCAAAAATTAAAAATAGAACTACCATACAGTCCAGCAATTCCACTTCTGGGTATTTATCTGAAGAAAATGAAAACAATAATTCAAAGAGATATGTGCACCCCTATGTTGATTGCAGCATTATTTACAGTAGCTAAGATATGGAGGTAACCTAAGTGTCCACTAATAGATAAATAGATAAAGAAGATGAGGTATATACAGTCATACATTGCTTAACAAGAGGGGTATGTTCTGAGAAATGTGTTAGGTGATTTCGTAGTTGTGTGAACATCATAGAGTGTACTTACACAAACTTCTGTGGCATAGTCTACTACACACCTAGGCTGTATGATACTAATCTTACGGGATCACTGTCATATATGTAGTCTGTCATTGACTGAAACATTGTTACACAGCGCATGACTGTGTATACAATGGAATATTACTCAGCCACAAAAAAGAATGAAAACTTGCCATTTGGCACAACATGGATGGACCTAGAGGGTATTATGCTAAGTGAAATAAGCCAGAAAAAGAGAGACAAATACCATGTGATTCACTTATATGTGGAATCTAAAAACAAAACAGAAATAGACTCATAAACACAGGAAGTGAACTGGTGGTTACCAGAGTGGGGAGGGGTGGGAGGCGCAAGGAAATAGATGAATGGGATTAAGAGGTACAAACTTCCAGGTATGAAATAAGCCATGGGATATAATGTACAGCATAGGGAACATAGTCAATAATATTGTACTAAGTTTGTAGGGTGACAGATGGTAACTATACTTATCATGGTGAACATTTTGTAATATATATAAATATCAAATCACTATGACGTATGTCTGAATCTAATAGGATATTATATGCAAATTATATTTCGGTTTAAAAAAACCCAAAAAAACAAATAGAGTTCTTAAATGGGGATTTTAAACCAAAAATAATTATTCAAGGATTATTTAGTTAGCTCAATTTTTTCTGAAATTAATAACTTTTTCAGTCGAGGAGGCAGAACCACTATGAGTTATGGGAGAAGAATTCCTTTTTTCTTTTTCTTTTGTATCAGAAGTAGACCTTACACAATTGTGGGAGGAACTTGAGACGTGAAGGTCCGGGAGGTATATCGGAAGATCAGAGAGGTAGTAACTAAGGAGTCAATCTGAGAAACCAGTCATGGCCAACTGCCAAAATAGGACTGTGTAGGGAAGGCTTAAGGGGAGACCTGTGGGAAGTTGTGCCTCTGCTCAGGTACCACCTCTGTGGGTCAGCTGCCAAGCATCTGGCATTGGGCCTGGGACCATTGTTGGTCAACAAGTTCAGGAGTTGGGAAGAAGAGCCAGATGGGGATTGGGGGAGAATGAGGACAACCTCTACATCTGTCTCTTCCTGCATCTAACCACAATGACCTTCAGAGTAATGACTGCTGCTTCATTTCTACCTTCCAAATGTGTCTCAAATTCTTCTTTTGGCCAACTCTAATTTGGAATTCTCCAGGGAAGGGAATTTTGGGAAATGTAATCCAGCTTAATCAAGTTGACATAGAACAAACCACCACACTAAGTAAACTATGCAAATGCAAGTCGAATCTCTAATCACTGGAGTACTAGAATGACTGTATTGCCTGGAGAGCTGGGACTGTGTCTTAGTCCATTTCTTCCATCCCTTTTGTCCTAGCCAATAATTTGATTCTCAAATCACACGTTGTCCTCACTGATCTCATTGTGCAAGCTAGTTTTCCCTGGCCCTGGTACTTACCTCCTAG